>NC_080444.1:5677500-6277500 GCF_028018845.1 Melospiza georgiana
AGAACCTTTCATGTTTTGGGAAGGGAATTGCTTCACTGTTGACAGTGGTGGTCAGCTATGAATGGCCCTGTATGCCCTGTGATACCATTGCCATGTTACCAACAGGTCACAGGGTGGTTGCATCACCATTAAAATGCACAAACCTGAGAACACCTGGGACTTTTGGATGCAATGTTTCATAGATGCATCTCCTCAGTCATAGAAAGCATTGCATGAGTCTCATGCTGGGCAGACTCCACCATACAGAAAGAAGACCAGTGATCCAGATTTAGGACAGCCTCCAAAGCCAAGCTGTGCTGTAGTCTGCCTTCAGAGCTGTTCACATCTCACTGCTCCAGTGGGGAACATCTGAGGCAGCACCTTGGCTCAGGATGTGCAGTGGTGAGTTTTACAGGCTCTGCACATGGGCACTGTTCTTTTCTGGGTGCTAGGTATCAGATGCAATGTTGGTGTTGACATTGCATGGAAAAGAAGTACAAAGCTGGGCACAGTAAGGCACAAACATGAGAGAGCTTTAAAAATTATGGAAATGGTGGAGGGATGAACAATACACCAACACACCTTGAATGTCAATAAAACAGGTCTTTAAGAAGGCCAAGGACCTTGCAGCTCCCATCTCAGAATTTGTGCTCTGTGCCACAGCAGGAAACCCTGGCCAAGGGGGCTGTTCTCCTGTGCTGCAGTTCTGAAATGACCCTGACTGTGAGCAAGAGGAATGTGCTGACCTCCACGAGCCCGCCATGGCTCTGCCTGCTGGGATCCCATCCGAGCACTGAAGCCTTCACAAGGACTGGGAGCCTCCTTCAGGCGGAAGCCAGCCTTCAAAAAGCAAAATCCAGATGCAGTCAAGCTTGCTACCAGTCCAAGAGAAGGCAAAGGTGTAGATTTGAAGGTGGATCAATATTTTCCCTTTTCAACTCTAATGGTATTTTGGTCAGAGCCTGACTTTGGTTGCATTTAAAGCAAATGGGAACATGTGAGTGTAGATCCAGAAAAAATCTGACACTAAGTAAATCATAATTATTCTGTCTCCTAAAACAGAATACAGGTTACTTAGCACTCTGATGCCTGAACCATCTGTGAAAAATTAGTTAACTAATGAGCCAAAATACATTGCAGCTTCTATGTGGGTACAAGGTGTTAACAAAGTAAATGTATTGCTGTTTCCCTGAGCACATTATCAGCAATATGATTTTTGGAGCCATGTGCTGAACATTGTGTTTTTTTTTTCCTAGGAAGCTTCATTTTGGTTAATTGTCTCTCCAGCTCCCAGGGAGAACACAGAACAAGCTGTACTACACCTTGACCGTATTTTGATGAAAGACTGAAAAGTTTGGGGTCCTGAATGAAGGTGGGTTTTTAACAGGGAACATTTTGTGTTCACTCACAGACCCTGGGAAGCTGACTTCTGTTTTATGGAACTTTAATGTCAATATGGCTGCTCTGAAGAACTTGCTCTCACAGAATGCCATCTCAAAAACCTCTCTAGTCCCTGAGTCCAGACCTACAGGGAATTTCTTGGGTTTTATTTACCCTATTTTGAAAAATTTGGCTTTTTTCCTTCTTTATGATTACTTGTCCAGCAGTGGAGAGGATCTCTTGCTGGGTAAATGGGTGTTTTGCAGCAGGGTGACTGTCTCATGTCAGGCAGGATCACAGATTGAATTCACTGGTGTTGAAAAGTGAAATTTCTGCCCTCCCATTACTGCCCTTCTCAGACATGCTTAAATATAACTAAATGTTTAACATCTAGAGGCCAAAGATATTCAAAGCCAGATTCACCTAGGAGGAAGAAGTAATTTCTTTTAGCAGTCCAAGACACCAAATCTTCTGAAAGATTCTGATCTTCTGAAAAGGCTGTTTGCACCTACTACCGCATGTAGAATTATTTCTGGATTATCAACCTTGTTTTCATTTGTTTGTGGCAGCATCCTGACATTGTTTGCCCATGTAGAAGCAAGAAAAATATATCGTGAATGCTCCTGTAGTTTCTCTCTAGGATTCTTTCCTAACCAGCTATCCTAAATGCAGGAAAACTAGTCTAGCTACAATGCCCAGCTTCTAAAACTCGCCTGATGATACAAGATAGACCTGGGTCACAAACCTCCTGCAGTCCTGGCTCAGAGCTTTTGCTCTGTGGATGGGAGTGGGTGAAGATGGATTCTGAGTGGGAGGCAGGGTGGCCGTGCTGGGCAGACACCTCAGGGCTGTCCCCTTGCTCAGGGCCACCTCTCACGAGCAGGACCCCAGGGGGAGAACAGACACTACATGAGGACTGTAGGGAGCTACTGAGATTAAAACAGTTAAAACAACAGGAACAAAACAGACACAATGGGACAAAAAAATGGACAGGAACTGTTCCAAAGAAACACCATCAGATGGAAAATCAAGCATTCCTCCTTTGCCATTAGGCCCATAAGAAATTTGTTCTACATGCAGCCAGGATGAAAAAGAGGAAACAGAAAGAAATGTTAGAAATTTTTTGGAGTCATGCCTAGCAGAGGGATGTTTGGGATTGCAAAAGTAAAATGATTGATGTGATTTTCTTTCTTGTGGTTTATTTTTCTTTGAAGCATGAAAAATGGCTCTTTCCCATGCCGAAAATTACAAGACAGGTAGGATGTTCCTGTTTGTTTGTTTGTTTGTTTTTATAATATCAAAATTAGGATCCAAGACTGATGTTTAAATAAGTAATTAATTAAATAGAATCATCCCTGGATCCTAATTTCCATATTTGCAAGACTGAAAACAAACAGTGGAAGGTGTGCAATAGAAAGCATCTCAAAGCTGTGAGAATATGTCCACCTTCAGCTGGAGGCACCTGAGTCATTTCAGAGCCTGAACTGCCCTGGGTGCAAGAATTGCCTTCTGGATCAGAATGTGCACTGGGGGTGCAGGTTGTCACCTGCAGGAGGCCACACCAGCTTCTCTAAAGTTACTGCTGGTATTGGAAGTGCTCAGTTGAGTGTGAGCTGACTGAAGGACTGTAGTAATCAAAATCCTTGGGTCTTGTCCACCACCAGTTGATGCACCTTTGATTTTTTGGGCTGGCTTTGGCTTGGGCACTGTGTGACCAGACAGATCCTTCTGCAAATGGTCATCTGGTAAAAATCTGGTTTCTAGAAATCCAGAGATCATGGATTAAATGTCTCTGCATTGGGTTATGTAAGCAAACAACTATAAGGCCACACGTACACTTCTGGTAATAGGCTTCCCTTAACAAATAACTCAGTAACTACTGAAATACATTGGAGTATCATTCTGATAACTTAATGTTACAGGTCCTGAGATCTAATGGTTTGGTAATCTCATAGTTTGGTTTGGTTATCTCATGGTTTGGTAATCTAATGGTTTATTAAACAATTGCAACTCATGTTCCTCGTGATTGTAACGGGAGGAATTGACATGGCCTCTGCCAAAAGGAACCATACTTCTGCCATGTCCAAGATCACAATACCAGTCTGTGGACTGTGGCAAAGCTGTTCTGAGCAGATCAGCTTTCATGCTGGATGCTCATGTCCATGAGTGCAGCTGTTTGCAGTGCCCAGGCTCTGCTAACAACTCAGGCCTGGGTTTGTGCTCTTAAAGAGTTCATCCTTTTAAAGGAAGGTCTCTGAAGATATTTCACAGGCCAGTAGGAAAAGGCACATGGCAGCTGCAGGTCTGGGCTCAGAAATGCAGTATTTGTACCCCTTTGTGCTTGCTATAAATTTGGTGCTTGCTGGGATCTGAATTGACTCAGGGAATGAAACACCCTTTGCAGGGCTTTTCAAAGTGGACTTCCCGCCTCTTACACCAGCATTCCATTTTAGGAAACACCAAAATGCTTTCCCCATGAGAACTCCCTCTGCAAGCATGGATCCAAGCCAGGGTAATCCCATACTCTGCAAAGCTGTGCAGTTCACATGGCACAGGATGAGCGTCCCTTCTGGATAAAGCTCTGTGAAACCAATGGTTACACCACAGCAGCCCCCTGCCATCACTTCATACAGCAGACACATTCATAGCAAGTGGATCAGCCAGGATCCAGTTCCCAAATGCAGGGCTTGAAGAATTAGACACTCCCATTGCTGCTCAGTGGGAGCTGGGCGTTTTACTTCCCTGCACATCCCACTGAGTGGTCACAACCCTTTTTTCCTCCACCTCCCCCACCTCCTTGCCCCAAGCTTGATTAACATGGCAATGGAGATTGAACTGTGTGCATACATTGATTTGCTGGGTGGTTTGGCAGAAGGAAGCAACCCCAAGCTACTTACCTGAGCGCAGAGCCCTTTGGCGTGGCAATACCATAGCCCTTGGAGTCCAAGTTACCTCCCACCTTCATGGTGTCGCAGGGCTTCCGCTGCTCGATGTACTCGTTCATGGTGGACTCCAGGAGGTAAGCATACTTCCCTTTGGACTTCCTCACCCGGATCATGCCCTCCTCCGTCGTCCTCACAAAAACGGAGGGCTCGGCTGACTTCATGTACGTCCACATCTTCTCAAACACTGCTATTTTGGATCGCTGCGTAGGACAGCAGAAACCCAACAGAAGCGTTAACGGAGGTTTGGGTGCCCCCTGAGATTTCCAGCTTGGACTGAACAAACACCCACACATCAAACAGGCCAAGGAAGCCAAAAGGGGTAACAGGTTGTTACCACTTCTGCACCAGGGCCCAGATCAATCCCTGATTTTATATTCTCATACAGAGTGATGTTGCAGATCAAACCAAGGGCAAGCCAAGCTGGAAATCTGGAGATGGTTTCATTTGGAGTTGCTCAGAGCAGGTCCTTGGTAACGTGGGGAGGCTCACGGATATTCCATATTTGTGTTCACAACTACAGAATATCACATGCACTGGAGTCACTGCCAATCTTCTGGCAGGCTGTAACATGGTGAGGGGAAGCAAGTGAATAGAAACCAGACCTGAGCTGAGGACGAGAGAGGACGGACCTGGAGGACTTGCCAAACAAGAAGCTTAGAAAAACGTTTGCATTAAAGTTTCCTTTTTACCCTAAAAAATTCTTTAGTGGAGCCAGCTTCCAGGGTGCCATAGGCGATTTCTGTCTGCTTGGCCAAGTCCTCTGCGCTCTCGATGGGGGACACCATCCTCTCCACGGTGAGGAAGGCAGCCAGGTTAGCTGTGTAGGAGGATATGATGATCAAGGTGAAGAACCACCAGACGCCACCCACTATGCGGCCGGAGAGAGACCTGGGCACAGAGAGGAGAGTCAGGCAGGAGCTGGGGGAAGGTCTGAAAGGTGCAGCTTGTGCTTGCAGGCCCATCATTACCTGGCCATTTACCCAAAGTTACACTCTCCAGCTGCTTCCAAGGAAGCCAGAAGTCTGTCTCAGTTCCTAATTTGCTTTTAAAGGTGTTGATGTAATTAGAGTGGGGATAAATAAATTCACAGTGAAAAAAAACTAGCAATAAACTGAGAGAATTTGCTTTCATTTTCAATTCCTTTCAGAGTACAATATTAATGACAAGATATGGAGATAATTATAAGAAAGTTTAGCTGGGCAGGGGGCAATGCCCATCAACAATGCCTCTGTTGAGGTCTCTGTTGTACCATGTACCCTGGCAGGAAGGAGCACCAGCATGGAACCAGACCAGAAACACTGCCCAGCTGTGATCTTCTGGTGAGCTCCTCCATCGCCTGAAGTTTAAAAAAACAACCCCTGTGTTTTTCTGTGAGACATATTGAAGCTCAGAGAGGAGTTATGGTCTTAATGAATAATTTGCCTACTGACATTCTCTCTTTTGTATTCAGCAGATGGTTAGACAAGATGTTCATAATAATGCTTTAAAATCTAGGTGTTTTGTACTGTCTGCACTCAAATAGCCAATTAACTGTAACCATTTGATAGCTATAGAGGCAAATAAGTCAAGCAGGCATTAATATTAAAATCTTTTCAAATATTTTTTGAGTGGAAGAGGATTTTAGAATGATGTCAGCATTCAGGCATTCTGTCTAAATTATTTATATGCTCCTTCTCTAGATGCGGAGCGCTGTCCCAGACAGAAGGGAACATACAATGCTGTTTGATAAAGCCAGACAGCCTGGCTAAGGAGGACTTGCCCGTGAGAAACACCATTTATTTCTCCACAGGGGACCATGTTTCAGCATTGTCTTTTTGCTTATCTGAGTCACTCTGCAGAAATATGGTTTATGGGATGGTAACAGAGATATCCCAGTCCAGCTAAGGGCTAAAGTTAGGTGAGACAAATGCGAGCATCTTGCATCCCATCTGCAGAGAACACTCAGGCTGCAGGACTGTCAGCACATACAGCTTCACCATTTGTTTCATATTTGGAGAGGGACTGGGGAGGGAGGCAGCTATAGATTCAACTCACATATCTTCAGATTGATGAGGAAGAGGAAGAAAATTAGTCTGGATGATGTGTGCTCAGGGAAGGAAGCGCTCAGAAAAAGCACAGAGGCATTAAACAAAAGTAACCAGATAATGTCAAATACAACAATCTCTGCTGATGAAGGCCACTTTGAGCTGGCAAAATCCATTTGCATGGCAAATAATCACATTCATCTCCAGCTGCAAATTATAAAGCCTTTCCTTCCTGATGAAGCTGAGATATTTCTGCGACTGATTTCAATCCCTTCAGCTGCAGTCAGCCAGATTCCTGCCTCCAGACCCTCAACATCCTGGTGATGTTCACCACCAGCTAAGCCCAGGGGGCTGCCTGCCCTCAGCTGCAGATGGTTTGTGCTTCCCAGCTTCACACCTGGCACTGACAGCATGGAGAAGTAACTTTGGTCTGCTGAGCCTGGAAGGTAACAGGGAGGGCTGGGGGAAGAGGGACAAGGGGCTGTTTCTTTCCCCAGGGAGACAGAAGGATGCAGGCAGGATTCATGTGTCCATCATGGACTGGCTTCATCTGGGCTGTCCCTGCTGCTGGTGTTGGTCATTCCTCCTCATGGCAGGAGGAGGGATGTGCTCACTCTCACAGGCTGTGGAGGAGAGGAGAGGTGGTCAGCAGCTGCTAGGGCTGCCAGTATGGCAGGGGCCTCGTGAGTGAGTGATGTTTTGTTGCTGACACTGCTAGTGGGCAATGCTTGCCCTCATTGCTGGATTGACCTGGAGCTGGAAGCTGTGAACCAAAACTGCTGAAATGCACAGCAGAGAAAACACTGAGCCCATGGGATCTACAGGACGTGGCCCTTTTGCTCTGTGGCTGTGCAGCACTTGGCACAAGGGAGAGCTGGCCAGTGATGGAGAATCTGGAAGGACAGAGCAGTGCAATAAGGAATGTAATGATAGTCATGATGAACACCACACCACAGATGTGATCCCCTGTGACAGCCTGGCCCAGGAGCAGTGAACACAGGCTGGACAGAACTAGTTGGGTTTCTCTTGTCTGTTTAGACTGAGCCAATGCCTGCTTAAAATGGCAAGTGCTTGCAAAGGTAATATCTGTTACCACCTTGTTCTGCTCCTTCTGTAGACACAGCAGATGAACAGCAGAGCCTCCATCACAGGGCACATTTACAAAGTGCCTTTTTAATATAGGAGATATTGTCTGATTTCTGACATGAGTGACTTCAACATTAGGGAGCTAAAAGCCTGGTCAAAAACCAGTGGGACTTAGAATTTATGTTTATGCTCTAGTAAGAGCAGTCACAGAGGAGTAGATGCATTTTCTACTTTGAAGTCACTGCGAGGTTTTGAAAGTCTCACTCTGGAGCTGGGTAACAAAAAATGACCTTGTATAACAGAAATGTTCTGCAGCTTGAGCCCTGGCTCAAGTCCTTCTCTCCTCACTAATGGGTGCTGTGGGGTTTAAATCCTCTTGCACGAGGACGTGTCCCTGTACCTGTTCAAGCATAACGTGAAGGAATCAGCACCCTGCTGAGTGGAAAGGAGTCAGTAACTCAGCCCCTGCAAGGCTCAGGTGAGACTGAGCACCCTGGTTAGGACTTTAAAGATGTGCTAAGGTTCAGATATTTGGATCTATTTGGATCAAACCCTCTATTTGACCTCTGCATTCATTTATGTTCACTATCATTGCAAACAGCAGGGTCTAAATAAAATTGGACTAAAATAAGCAACGGTAATAGTGTAAGAAGTTTTCATTATTGGGGTGCAAAAAGGGGTAAAATATCTAAATAGACCAGACTGTACTTTTTTCAACCTGTGTTACTTCCTCTGCACCTAGACTCTTCTTTCCTACACAATCCAAAATAAGATATCTTGACTTCTTCTTCTATCCCTGCCTGTGCTGTGTAAAATAACACACCTCCACTCTTGTCCCTGGCTTGGGATCCTGCCTGTGCCTCCCAGAACTGGCAAGAACAGGATGCTCCTTCCCATCATTACCCTTGCAGGAGTAAGTAGTAAATACTCTGCCCTCATTATCCACAGTGCACGATCTACTTAAAATTAGAGCTGGCTGGGAACCAAGATTTCAGGACCGTGGAAAACTCTGAAATTGTAAATAAAGCCTTAATATTCTCATTTGGAATGCAAAGATAACGGTTGCAAATGTCCTCTAAAAGTAGCACTCTGAAAATGGTTGTTTTGTGTCTGTTCAAGCTTTGCTTTTTGCTATTACTTATAGTTTAATTTCTGAAAGACTAAATGGTATAATTTTAACATGGTAAACAATTTTGTTTCTGCTTTCTCTTACAAATAATTATCTTTTAGCATTTATAGTACATTATATCCTTACCTACTGCATATATTATTTAAAAGATAATTCTGAAATGTGCTACTTTAAATCTGCCCAATAAAAATACTGCAGATGGCTAAGCTGAAAGTAATAATTTTGATTTTTTTTTTTTACTTACATGACTTTTTAAAAACCTTTCCTTGCAAAAATAACTG
Organism: Melospiza georgiana; assembly: GCF_028018845.1. Lineage (NCBI taxonomy): Eukaryota > Metazoa > Chordata > Aves > Passeriformes > Passerellidae > Melospiza > Melospiza georgiana. The sequence continues at coordinate 5,686,325 of NC_080444.1, forward strand.
CATTTTGCCAGCAGAACACAGAAAGGAATTGTAAGTTCCCTTTGTTCCCAGGAAGAGATTTGTTCTAATATTTTAGCCTTAGCATTGATGGATCATACAGGAATAGAAAATCATGCATCTATAATCTCATTTCTTAAAACAAAATGCAATCCTTGATCAAACAATTTTCTCTTTGATCTTATCCCTCATGGAAGGTAGGAAAACCAGCAGGAGTTTGCTTCTGCTTTGCCATCTATTAGAAGAGAACAATACATTTTTGCAAAAAAATATTAACAAGATCATCAGAAAATATACAGAATAAACCTCATTGGAAAACTGTTCAAGCACCAGTTCAGTTCTCTCCCACTTCTCCCTTCCCCCTCCCCAAATCCATTCCTTATGGAGAATTACACCTAAACTGACAGTGTTTTAATTAGAAGTGCAAATCTGGGATCCTGAAGCCATAGTTGCTTTGGGAGGATTTCCCAGATTTGCTGCTAAATTCAAGTCTAATAAAGGCTCACTTGCTCAACTGACATATTTGTCACTGAATGAATTTATGCAAAACTGTTGAAAGAAAAGCTCTTCTGTGCTTGTGCTACTGATTGTGGGTCAAATCCACTTTTGGTCTTCTACCCACACAGAGCCTCTGATCTCCAACACAGCTCTGTGAATTTGATACTGATCTAGACAATCCCATGGTTCTGCCTGAAATCTGGCTCCGTAGTGGATTAATTGCATGCATTTTGCACCAGTTTTGCTCTTATTTTAAGCAAATTTTCAATATGAAACCCTGTCAACGTAAAGAGCTTTGCTTTTCCTCTGTGTCACAGACCATCTGGCATGGTTGGTCTCACCACTTTACCTCCTGACATGAACCCCAGATTTGCTGAAAAGGCAAAGGAAGAAATTCAGTGTGGGGTTGTGGAGCTGGGATCAGCTCTGGGTGCATCCATCAAGTACAGACTGCAGAGCTCTTATCCTCTTATTTTCTGCTGTGCCATGGAGAGTTTTGAATGAGTTCACAACTGCTTGCCACAAAATTCAAGGGATCATAATGCAAGTTTTTCTTTTCATGCTGCATTACTAATTTTCTTGCCATATGAGTTTGCTTTTACTTGTTATTGAATCCTAGCTCCTGGTACAAGACCTTGGAGCCCTGAGTGCAGTGCTGGGCTTTAACATGCAGTGTCAGGAAAGCCCTTACAAATACAGAAGTAAGAATGTTTTCCACTGATATTCTCATTTACCTGTCCCAGAGGGACAAATTCTTTCTTTATATCTCACAACCTTTCCACAGAGCTAAGAGCTGCATATTTTGGTTCCCTTTGGGTAACACTAACCAGGGAGACAGGGTAAGGAACCTGAGGGTGCACAGGCACTGGGAGTCCCATGCTGGCTGTGTCCTGGATTTTTTTCTCTAATTCTTGTTAAAAAGAAAAGAAAAAAAATAAATTAGGGCTTCTTCAGTTTTTCATATGGACTGGAGATCTACTCTTGTGATTTCAGGCAAACCCCGCCAGTCCATTTCACCCCAAATCCAACGTGCTGAGAGGACGCAGTATGGGTTATGGAATCCCAGCAGAAGTGCCTTTAAGAAGGGGCCTTGTGGATGCTCACAGTGTAAATATTGCATCAACTGAATGTGATCTCTGCAAACACACAGAATCTCCCAGATTCAACAGGGGGATGTATATCTGTGAGGCGTTAATTATAAATCATGGTTTATTTACTGTTTCTTTCTGCCTAAGCTAATGGCTTTGGACAGCAGTGTATGCTCCCTCTCCTACTGTTTCATCTCTTCTTTTGCAGAATATGTTGGCATTTTTCCCCCTTCAATTTCCCTTTAATGGGCAAAACCTCATTCTAAAATGAGTTTTCCTGCTTAGTCAGAAATGCATCATGCCACTTGTGGTTCTCCACTCATTGGGCCCTGGATTACTGCAGTGCTAAGTATAAGCATGACTGCAGGAGCAGCTCCGTGCTGTTTTCCAGACATTCGCTTAGCATTCTGACAGGCAAGAGGTGCCTAAGCCTAATCAGAGGCCCAGCATCCAGGAGCTGGGCTTTTCTGTTCCCTGTGAAGCCCTGCTACTTTATGGGATGCTGGATAGCTTACTCCATCTCTCTAATTTAGCTCCTAGCTGTGGGAGAAGAGGATGAATCACATTGATGAACCTGTCCTGGGTGGGTGGCCTGAAGCAATGGCCACCAGGTGGAATTTACCTCTGCGCTGCTGCTTTGCCCAATTCCCCTTCCTGAGACACTGAATCCCAGCAGGCAGAGGCAGCATCACACGGGCCCAGCCATGCAGGGCGTGGGTGATGTGTGCACTCCACAGCACTTTGCAGGTTGTGCCCTTGTGTGTCCAAACCAACACCTGAGGGTTCTCAGCAAGCACAACTCACCTGCTCAGCTAGAGGGGTGTTGGAAGCACAAGATGCCAAACAAATTGGGACTGACATGGGCAGCAAGCCCTCTTCAACTTCAGCAGGACCCATAAAAATACTGCAAGAGAGCAGAACTGCAGGACTGAGGTATCACTGCCATCCTGCACAGCATCCCTGGCTGCTGAAATAAGATGTTTAACCCTAAAATTGCAGGATAGTGCACTCAGCTCTTCTAGAGGGCAGCTAAAAACAGTACAAATGCAGGGCCAGGATAAAAAGATGAGGTGGAAACCTAAGAAAAAATGACTATAGCTGAAAGGCAGAGAGATAGATGTGATCATCCTCTAAAATACACACAGTGTGCCTCTTCCTGTTGCAGACAGGGTGCTTGAAGGGATGGATATTTAGATAGTGATTTGCTGAGAAACACGTGGTCACTTGGGGCTGCTTGGCAGCCCCAGAGAAAGGCAAAGTCATCCCTCTTCTGCTGTTTTGCCAGCTATCACTACAAGGATTAAAACCCCAACTCTCGTCATGCCTTTGAGCAAAAATTTCACTGTGAAAAAGGCTCTTCATGTATTTTTCTCACTCTGATGACATTTGTTCACTTTGCTGAGAAAAACTCACAAGGTGACAAGCATAAAATTTTGTCAGAAGCAGTTGCTGGAGAGCCCCAGGAGATTCATTATTCAGGAACTTCCTCAACCTCAGGTGGCCCCAAATTTAACAGCACTCATCCTTCTTTTTGAGCAACAGCCTATTGTGCCAATGTCCTTTACTGAGTTGCTGGATTCCATATGGTCTCCCACAGTCTCTTCTTCAAAGTCTACTTGATGAAAAAGCTGCTTTTTCCCCCAAAAGATTTAATATGCTTTGGATTATATGCCATCAGTTCTTCATTTTTCCAAGATCCTCTTTAGCCATCTACCTTTGCTCACACTAGAGCTCCATTTCTGAGACTTCTGGGCAATAATGCTACAATAACCTACTTCAGACTTCTTCCAGGGAGTCTTGCCTTTGTTCATTTTGCTTTATTTTTTTCCTGTCTTTTGTCAGATTTCCCAGTCTGATGAGAGACAGGCTTTGCTCTGGAAGGAGAGTATTTTCTGCACTGGAAGATATTAACTTTGGCAATCTTTCCAAATATTCCCTTCATTTTATCTCTCATTTCTAATTTAAAATGTGATTCCTCACCAGGACCGTACAAGTTGGATTTTCTCTAGTTTCAGTTTGGAGCCTTTCTTTTTTGAACAGGGACAGACATACTATATCTCTTGTAGAAGTGGTGAGGAATGAATCTGCTCTCCCCAGACAGTGTTTTTAGAAGAGTTTTATGTGCACAGGTGTGCCTGTGTTTTAGCATTAAAACTCCCATCCTGTGAAGGGAAAACAAATTCAGTGTTTCTGCTCTCCCCTATTTCACCTGCCAGGATCCATTTGGTGATTTTTAAAATCTTTTTTTTAAGGCTTCAGAAGCACTGTTGAGATGAAAAGCTGCCCCCTCCCTCTGTTTTCCTCTCTGCAGCCTGAGAGTTTCCTTCTTATTGCAAGCTTCAAGAAAAGAGAGAAGAGAAAATTCCTCCTCTGGGAGAGCATCCTGTGCACTTGGCTCCTGCAGCCGTACTCTTCATCACATCTCACACCTATACACAGGGCACAACTGCTTTTTTGTATTGGTTTTCTCTTTCACCACATGAGGACTAATATCCTTCCCCTCTACTCCTCTGTTCACACACTCTCCTCCTATTACTCCTCATCAGACTGAGTTGGGAGAATTCATTAGTGTATAAAACACGCTTTGAAGTTGTCCAAATAACAGTGATGTAACACTTTTGCACTTCTATAGACTCTTTTATCTGAAGATCAAAGTAGTAAGTTATGATTACCATGATTGGATTATTGCTGCTTAGCCTTTGGATCTGAGGGTAAGCAGCAACTCTTCTGGGTAGGCACTAATCAGAATTACTGCATGATTTTATTAAATAGATTGAATGCCATCAAGTGTGCTGCTGCTGTTTAAGGGAAGGGCTGTGTGCACGAGCTCTGTGCCCTTTCCTGCCATCTGAGCATATGAATCAGCTGCTCTCCAGCTGCTCCTTTGATCCATGTGGAAATGGAGGGAAGGCGAAGACAGCGTGGAAGACTTCAGAGGTGACGCCAGGCTCTGCCCTTTCCAACTCCAGACTCTGCCCAAGCACATAAGAATTTTTGCCCCAATTTCTTAGCAAGATCCACATTTTGCTTTTCCCAGTTACTTGGCTTCCTCAAGCCTTTCACAATGGATAACACAATATCTCTGTCCTATTTCAATAAATTTGTCTTAACTTCTCAACATCTTGGGGTGTTACCATGGGGATTGCTCAGTGAACAAATGCATTCCTGAACTTTTCATGAAAAAGGGGTATGGTGCTTCCCCAGTTACAAGGATGAGTAGTTGGGATGAAATCTGACACAAAAGCAGAATAGGCCCCATAAATGCCTGTGACGGTGTTCACAGGGGTCCCAGGACGAGGGAAGAGATGAGGATCTGACTCCATGTTTCAGAAGGCTTGATTTATTATTTTATGATATATATTATATTAAAACTATACTAAAAGAATAGAAGAAAATATTTCATCAGAAGGCTAGCTAAGAATAGAATAGGAAAGGATGATAACAAAGGCTTGTGCCTTGGCTCTCTGTCTGAGCCAGCTCACTGTGATTGGCCATTAATTAGAAACAACCAGCATGGGCCAATCCCAGATGCACCTGTTGCATTCCACAGCAGCAGATAACCATTGTTTACATTTTGTTCCTGAGGCCTCTCAGCTTCTCAGGAGGAAAAATCCTAAAGAAGGGATTTTTCATAAAAGATGTCTGTGACAAAAGCCAAATTCCATTGGAATTAAGGCAGAACTCTGAGCCTCCCAGTGGAAGGCCAGTTGTGGGGATGACACCAGCAAAGAGCAGCTGGGGATGCTTTTTGTGTTTCTTTAGCCAGAGCAATTTGAATCAAGGAGTTCAAAGCTCATTCGAATGTGTATCCAGAGAGTGTGCACATGGTATCTCAGTGCTGATAAAAGTAATGTACAGCATATGGAAGAGTTATTTAAGCAGGGCTTCCCTGTGAAAACACGCTCAGGGCTTCCCATCTTAGCTACAATATTTTTTTTGGAGTGCCAACATTAAAGCAGTATGTGAGAGGCAGCCTTGCAGAGGACAGCACCTGAGGGAGGTGGAGGCCATTCAGCTCCTCACAACCCTTATTCTTTGACAAAAACACTTGGCAGTCGACCTAACTATTAGAGAGACACAACCACACTCAGTCCTGCCTGCAGAGCCCAGCTGAGCTGACTGCTCAGGAACAACTCGTTATTGAGAGGAAATAGGAAAAAGCCTGCTGCTCTCACTGACTGAAAATCAGCAAGTCTGAGTACAGCAGGGGGGTCCCTGGAGGCTCTGAGAGTCTCCTGCTGCAGTCAGGGAGGAGGCTGTGAGTGTCAGAAGGCAGCTCTGTAAATCTTAGTGCTCCTCATCATCCTGAGTCAGTGCCCAGCACTAGAAACACAAACAGCACCTTCCAGTTCCATGTCAGAGAACACAGAATGGTGTGAGTTGAAAGGGATTTTTAAATTCATTTCCTTCCAATCCTCTGCCATGGGACAAACCTTCAAAGGTTGCTCCAAGCCCCATCCAACCCAACCTTGAACATTTCCAGGGATGGGGCAGCCACAGCTGCTCTGGGCAACTTTTGCCAGGGCCTCACCACCCTCCCAGGCAAGAATTTCTTCCTAATATCTATTCCAAATCTACCCTCTTTCATATAAAACTTCCCAAGATATTTTAAAAAAAGGGTAAATGCACTTTCCCCCCTGCTATTTTCAACTTTGTTTTCAACGAAAAACATGAGAAACATTTATTTAGCCCTGAAGAAAGAAATTGCAAAAGTATTTTTAGGCTAATATATCTGCTTTTAGATGAAGTGTTTGATGACTTATCTTAAACACAGCTGGTGGAATGATTAGTGAATCTGTCACTCAATGGGAGGAGTTTCAGCAAATTTCTTGCTGTCCCCCAGCAACCTCAATGCCAAAGGCCCAAAGTCAGAACTGTGGGAGAATGATTAAATATGCCTGAAAGGAAAAGCATCCTGAGGAAGTAGCTTACAGGTCAGTGGAGGAAGCATTCATTACCTCAGCAGCATTTAGACATTTTCAGATGGCAGAATGTGCAAATTCAAAAGACTAATTTTTCCTTTACAGAACAAATTGCATCGTTCCAACAATGCTCTCTTGGTTGGTTATTTCCTCCTTCTTTCCAAATGAAAAAAAAGGACAGCAAGGATGATTATTTTAAAAGAATTTCCATTTTCCCCTGGCTGCCATGCTCTGGTTGCCATGGAAGTGCACAGACTCCAAAGGGGACTGTTCAGTTGGATATTGTGCAATTTGTCAAGCTGTTCCTCTGGTGAGTAACTTTCCCTGGTTAAGTGCATTTTAGAAATAAGTGTGGTCATCAGTTCCTGGTGATTTGCAAGTGCTGCTGTTACCCTGTGACCTGAGCTTGCTCTCCCTGGACATAATTAACTCTGCCAGGTAGAGATAATTGCAACATCATTTGCAATCACTTTTATAAGGCAAAGAGACTTTTCCAGAAGTTGAAGTCCTGATTTCCTTACTTTTATTCTCAAAGAAAGCCAGCTCACCACTTCAAGCAAACCAGCACAAATGAATGAACCTGAGCTTTGTCCCCACAGAATCATTAAGGCTGGCAAAGCCCTCTGAGATCGGAGTCCAACATTTCCACAGCACTGCCATTAAAATTCACCATTAAACCACATGTCCATGCATTTTGAACACTTCCAGGGATGGCAAGTCCACCACTTCCCTGGGCAGTCTGTTCCAATGCCTGACCACCATTCCAGTGAAGAAATTTTTCCTAAACTTCAATTTAAATCTCCCCTGGTGCAATTTGAGGCCATTTTCAAGGCAGATTGCTTGGAGTGCCAGAGAAGACACTTACTGAAATCAAGAAGAGTCATCAGATAAATACCCCTGCTCAGCCCTCTTTTCAGGAAGGAATTAAATTCCTTTTGATTGCTAAATGCAGCTGGTTCTAATTTCTCTAATGCTAAATTTTTAGCAAAATAAGTAAGTAGCAAATGTAAGTTTACAAAGGCTGGAACAGAAATAATTTCCTTGAAAAAAATCCAAATCAATCCTCTCACTAAAAAAAAACAAAAACAAAAACCACAAAAAAAAAATCCAAAAAACCAAACAAAAACCCCCACAAGTTTTTTTTGTTTTTTTTTTTTTTTTTTTTTTTGTTCTAATCAATTTCTGATTTGGATTTTGCCCCAAAACTGGCTAAACCCTTTCAGTATTGGGAAGATCTTGTTGAAATTTAAAATGCTGCTGTCTTTCAAAATCTGAAGTCTCCTGTGACTTTTTTCAATTGGGCTAAAAAGAAATGTAAATAAACAGGAAAAAGAGCAGAGGAAAATGCTCAGCATTAATTACAGGTACATGATAAATACCTGGTTTGCTGTTCCCCAGACAAACCACTCTGACGGAATGCAGGAGCGAGACTGAGGAGGAGCAGTGAACATGAGCACACAGCACAGATCAGTCAGAGCACTGTTCCCATGTCACAAAAAACCAAATAACCATGTCCACAAGATGCCTATAAATAATAGATTGTATCTATTGACTGGAGAGCAGCCAGTGTCTATCTCTCTCCTTCCTGCCTGGGAGTGCAGCCATCCATCATCTCTGCCAGCAAAGCTCCCTGCTCAGCACACCCAGCTGTGGTCGCTGCCTGGCACAGCCCAGTGCACCCTGCAAAGCCTCTGCAGGCCAGGGAAGACCCTGTTAGCTCTTTATCCCAAACCAGCTGGAGGGTGGATGGTAGCTTGAGCCATGTCTCCTTGCCCACACTGAACCCCACAGTCTTTAGGGCACGCTAAACAACATCTTTGAATCACCATTTCAAAGTGTGGCTTTATTTTGCTTTGAAATGGGAAATGAGAATTATTCCATCATTGTTATTTTAATGTTGGTGTGACCTGAGCATTTCCCAGCTGTGGTCCCACCTTGCACAGAGGCTCTTCCTGCTCAGGCAGCCCTGCTGATGCTCCCAAAGCATCCCCTGTCCAGGCTTTCTCTCAGACACAGATGGGATGAAAGCTTCCTCTGTGCAGGCTCTCTCTCAGATGGGATGAAAGCTTCATCCACAATTCACTCCCAGCACAGGCTGACCACGACATCTCCAGATCTGTTCTCTATGAGACAGATTATAATGAGTGATTTCAAGCTGTGCTGCCCAATTATCATGAGAAGATACCCCAGTGTGCCATGATATGAGTATGCATTTCCCTTCTACTCACAGCAGATTTTGATCTGAATTCAGAATATGTATCCTTTTTGTTTCAACAGTAAAGAGAGGCTCAAAGAAGTGAAACTAATTTTTGGAGATCTTTATTTAATTTTCCTCTGGCAAGGCACAACTGATGTCTGCATTCACCAGGTGATATTGTGTGATATTTATCCACCTGCCAAACCTGACATGGGACAAGGTTCCTGCCGTCAACTCAGCTGAGAGTAACTGTCTATTCTAGCTCATGGTATTTTCAAATGAAGAAAAAATGCCTTTTTGGAAGATCTGTTTTAACCAAATGTATTTCATTTTAGTCAAACATAAATTTTCTGAGTCACAGGAAGAATAACTGGATTAAATTTAATAGTCTTCAATATACAAGAAGTTGCTTTTGGGCTCAAACCATATGAAGCAACATATTTTGTGATAACAAAAAATAGGAGATCAAGATAAGAAGCTGACAAGAGATGCTATTTTGCTCCCTGTTTTTCCATTCTTTTCACAACAGTCAAATTATTTATTTTGCAGAAAATGATGGAGAAGATGAAAAATTCTGATGCTTGTTTTGCTGCAGAGGAGATGGGAAGCCCAAGCCTCCCCTCAGTCTCCTCCTGAAAGGGCTCAAGTTCATCCTAAGTGAGGAATGGCTGCAACGTGCTGGACTTTAGCAAGGTCCTACCCCCGCCAGCTGCTACACACTGTGGTTATTTTAAGCTCTGAAGACAATTTATCAAATTACAGTTCTGAAAATGGTACATTGTGAGTCATATTTACTTCACATTTTTCTTTCCGCAGGCTCTCGCTATTGGCTGTGGGTTATTTATTACCTCGGATGCCTGCTCTGAGAAGCTCCTTTCTGGGTCTGTATTTCACCTTTAATGAGTGCTTTTGCAATTTCATTGCAGTTTTCTGAAGCTAAGGTGGCACTTAGCAAAGCCTAATGGTTTATGGCCCATTTCAGAGTCACTGATTCCTGCCTGTCCCTGTGGAGCTGAGCACAGCTCTGAGCTGCTGCTTCTCCCTCACCTTGCTGGGTACCAGCCCTTGCTTTGAGTGCTTTAAGGGCAACAACAGGGGCTGTGTCACCTCAACCAGGGCAAATTAGTGCTGGCAGGGACTGTTCCACACCCAGTGGGGTCAGTGATGGTGCAGAAGGTGGGCACACACTCCAGTGGGAAATGTCCAAAAGCTCTCAGCCCCCTTGGTTTGAAGCCACACATTTACCATGGAGTCATTCCTGGATGGATTCCCTGCTCATGCTCGTGTTTCAGCACCCACAGGCACAACACAGCTCCAGTTGGGACTCTCCATGACTGGTTGCTGCCTGCCCTTTGTCACATCCACCCAGTCGATGCCTAGACATGAAGGATTCAGAGCTTCAGTTGACCTCCTGCAAAGAGGCTCTGAGCAGGTAACCCACAGCTCTGCTCTCTCTTGGCCATCCACAGGTCACCAAATTCACAGTGGGTCTTTAAAGTCCTTGGTAGGTTGTCCCCAATGTACTTAAAAGCCTGTTTAAAGCTCTGCCTAGTAAGACTGTCCTTAAAAAGGACAACAATTTCCTTCAAAAGCGAATTTTTGTCTCTTTGGGGCATCAAAGTTCCCTGGGGACTGGTCTGAGACTGAGGAATGCAGATTTACAAGAGCAAGTTATTGCTGCAAACCTCACCACCTGCTGTGCTGAGTGATGTGTCTGTGGTTTTGATCTTACTCTTTTTTTATAATGATAAATACATAGTGGCATATGCGCTTAAAACAAGCATGATCTGGAAAAAATAACAAACAAACCTTCAGACAAATTTCCCCTGGTCCTTTCCAAAACAAAACTGAAATAAACAACCCAAAAACCTCTACAAAAACAAAATACACCCCTGCACTTGCTCCTTTCTGCTGGGGAGAGAATGACAGAACAGATGTATAACAGAAGCTATTTATGTTGGTTAATGCATTACTGGGGAGATGCTGAGAGATAGTAGAGATAAGTTTAGAAGCAAGCACATAGGAAATATATTAGAATAGAGCAGATATCCCCACCTGCCCACAGTGTCATTCTACCAAGTGTTCATTTCTAAGTGATGTGTCACAGAAATCCTGCACTGGGTTCATGTGAAAAATACATGTGAAACAGGGAGCGGGCTCAGAGCCTTTCTGCACAACAACATCCTACAGAAATTCTCACTCTTCTGCTTCCTCCTGGCTTTCACATCACACAAAAATATCCCTCTCCCCTTACAACCATCTCAAGGAGCTGTACTCAGAGTACTGGGAGTTATAATAATTCCCGTATTTAATTTTTAAGTTTTTATCATCTTGCCAATAGTTGTAGCAGTCAGAAACTGCTCTTGTGTTCCATGGGAAATATTGGTTTCAATGAAACTGTAATTTTCATTATCAGGATGATTAAATCAACCAACATTAAAATAACAATGATGGAATAATTCTCATTTCCCATTTCAAAGCAAAATAAAATCACACTTTGAAATGGTGATTCAAAGGATGTTGTTTAGCTAGGGCAAATCTTGTTATCTGGATCAAACCCACTGATCTTTCCCTGACACTTTTTATTAAAGATGTTACCAAATTTGCTATTCCTCAAAGCCTCAGCTTTTCACCTCTCCCTGCTCCTCCTTGGATCAGAAACCACCTATTGAAATGGCCTCAAAGGAAGACATTTTCTTTTCTAAATAAAAATAATGACAAAAACAACAATGAGAATAAAAATCACAATAACCTGATCCTAATGCATGGGGCTGGTTACAAGACAGCAATAAAGTTGAAATTCCCTCTGCTGGGGAGACTTTCTGGATTCTCTGTCCAGCCTCCTACTAATCAATGATCAGATAATAAAACATATTCATAAAGGCTGTCACTATCAAAGTGCCCTGCAGGCTGTTATTTCCCTGCTATCACAAGCTCATTAACATTTGGATAAATTGGCATCTGATAGCCAAAAAGCTGGTGCTCAGTCTTCCCTGCCATCCCAGGGGGGCTGTGCTGAGCTGCACGGAGTTATCTCCCCTTGTCCATGGAGCTGTGTCTCCTTCTCATCCCCTGAGCTTTGATGCCACCACAGCAGGCTGGAAATCAGCCTCTGCCCACTGTCTTTGCCCATAAGATGGGTATTTCTGGATGGAACTTCCTTTGAAGAGAAGGGAGACAAAGCCTCCAAAAGGTAGTAAAAAATACCCAATTAAATCTCAAGAGTCATTCACCAAAAAGTTCCTTTAGGAACACTTTGGATGTTGGGTCCATCTGAACTTTCAGGCAGCAGAACTGTTGGCTGAAATGGAAAGCAGGATGGAACTTGGTCTTTCTCTAACCTTTTTAAAGGTCAGTAACAATTAAGCCACTCATTGTGCTCCATATTTGGAGTGCAGACCATATAACCTTTCACTGGGCACCTATTTATTATTTCTCCCTACCTTGCTGGAAGTTTTTATCTTCCCTATAATGCTGGAATCATCTTATTTCTAGTAGCAACAAAATAAATAACTGACAAAATTTGATTGCAATTGGGCGGCTTTAGAAAAGCATGTTATAATTTCTGTAAATTCCCTCAAAAGAGCTCCCCAATAAAAATTTAAATGGTATTTTCATGGTGTCAAGTTTGAGGTCCCAAGTTCACAGCTGTGAGACCTGTGAACTTTTGGATCCTTTCTGAGTCTGTAACTGATTCACAAAGCCACATTTTGGTTCAGGAAAGGAGGTAAAAGAAGAACCTGTTCAGCTTCAAAGCATGCAGAAAGATTAAACTATGAGAACTGGAAGAAGGTTGATTGGGGAAGGCAACCCACCTTGGAGAAATATCACATCCTTGCTGCATGAAAGCTCCTAGGGAGAACCAGAGGCTGTTGAATATCCCAAACTCATTTGTCTGGTCATTGGCTGGCTGGTCCCGTCCCTCCTCGTACTCCTCAGTGTGCCACTCGTAGGGGCTGAAGCGACTCACCAGGAAGAGGACAACGCTCACTCCAATGTAGGCAAAAACAATGCACATCCAGATCTCATAGGCCAAAGGATCCAGAAAGGAAAAAACTCCTGGTTTGGACTTTTGAGGTTTTTTTATCATTATTGATATACCTAAACTCATGAACGGTTTGGAAAAGTCTATAACTTCTTCTCGAACCAGGGTGATGGTTAATGGTGCCACAGCCACATCTGCCCTCTGAAAAATGAGACAGAAAAGAGATTTTCAGACTGGGAATAAAATGTATCTACTAACTGCAGTGTATGATCCTTTGATCTCTGTTTAACCTCGCTATCTGAGAAGAAATCAGGCAAAACCAATTCCAAGAAAAAGGTTAAAAAGGAGAAGCCCATAATATTGGTGGATTATTTCCATTTTATCGCTACTGATTACCAGATCTGTTTTGAAATCACAGCACTTTCTTTTTGCAGCCACCCAGCTCTTCTCATCTGATTTATCCACTGATGTCACAATATGATGAAGATGATTTTCTCTAAAAGAGCTTTATCATCCAGACATCAAAAGAGGCAAGGAAAGGCCAATCTCCTGAAAAAGGATGTCAGGATGTTTACTTCCATCAGGAACTGTCTTTTGATTGCATAACTGATGCAGGAGAAGAGAAAAATGTTCCAGCAACACTGATATGTACTCTCCACTAATTTTGCAGTCCATCTTGAAAATGGAGAGGGAGATGCATTGAAATGGCTGGCAGCATTTACAGTGGAGCTACCATCAGGAGACAGATCGTCCCCACTCCAACACAGTCTCACATGGACTTGGGGACTGATGCTCCCAGCATGATTTCCATTGTAGGGAAAGGGAAATTAGATCCCTCTGTCTGAGGAATGACCTAAACAACACAGAGCATGAACTATCACACCAAACCAGGTTTAGAAGTGTAGGGTGCAGGTGTACATCCCTGATGATGGAAATGAGTGGCTGGACAGAAAGTAATCTCATCCTTCCATTCACCACTCATGTGCTGAGTGTTTGAAATCTTTTTCTTTTATCCTGCCATTACCATGCAAATATAAAACAGAGTAAAATTTGGAGATTCTACCCGTGGGAAAATATGACCTTTCGATACTTGTTCTTCTAAAAAGGTAAAGAAAAAGAATCTTGGAACTGTTGAAAGCAAACGTTTTGACATTTCCATAGGCACAGAATGTGCCGTCTCTCCCCTAAATTAAAACATTTCACTTGGGCTGATTGTTTGACCTGCAGTCCTCTGGAGAGCTCAGGCTGAGAGAGGGCAGGACTTCTTCTTGTTGGGATCTTTAGCTTGTCAGAGTGACCCTGAGAAAAGTTAGAAAGTGTCTTTTCCCAGCCCAGCGCTTGAAGAAGGAGTCAGAGCTCTTCATTTCTTGGTCTCAAGGTTGTTTATTGTATTTTATCTATAAAAAATTTTCTCCTGCCCTGCTGAGGTCCATCCAGCAGGACAGTTCCAGGCACACTGCCTGCCCCCAGGGCAGTGTTATGTCTTTATACTAAAAACTACGTATGCAAATGTTTACAATTACTTTTCAATACCTATCATCTATGTTAGACAGTGAGCAGTGAGCTTCTGCTCTAAACCAATCTGTAAATGCCAACATCACAGCAGAAGATGGAGGCCAGGAAGAAGGAGAAAGGCTGGACACACCCAGTTCCCTCCATCTTGCCTCCTGACCCCCCATACCAAAAACCCCAAAAATCTACTTTTCCACCCTGTGATAACTTCACTATTATTCTACCCAAACTATTGTGGCTTGCTGATCTTCATCTAAGGTTGGTAGTTTGCTCCACGGGTCATAATCAAACCCACAGGTGTTTTGGGCTCTGTGCCAGGGCTTCTGAGCCCCCTGGCAGGGGTCCTGGCCATCCTGGACTGCCAGAGGGATGTTCTGGGTTCCCACACCTCGAGGTTGGAAACTCACCCCATAGACGAGCTCTCCCACCATGCCGTTCCAGGTCTTGGTGTCGGGGTCCCGCGCGCCGTACTTGCCGTCGCGCACGATCTCCAGCCGGTAGTGGTAGCCCACGTGCTTGGCAATCTCGGCAGCCAGCTCCACACAGTAGCCCTCGTACCTCTCATTGCCCTCAAACTGGTTGGCATTCTTCTTGAGCATCACGTATGGGTCCTCCTGGCACACAGAAGAGCAGCATTGAGCCCCACTCCTCGTCCCAGATGTGCACACCAACTTTTGGTCTCCCTGCAAAGCTCTGGCTTTTTGTTGCTGTGCCAACACACACAGCCAACACATCGTGGGCTTGTTCTAGAAGGTACAAAGTCTGATATTTTTTTTTTTATTGTGGCATATTCTTTTTACTCATGCAGAATCTGTGTGCAGCTCCTGCAGTGATGGACCTGAGAGGAATGGAGTAGCTGGAAGGATTTGGGCAGCACACCTTTCAGTGTAGTTCTGTAAGGGGTATTTAATGTATCTGAGCTGTGAATTTTTAAAGCCATGCCTGCCTGTGTGGGCACAGAGAGAATCAAATCTGCTGGACAGGCGAGAACCTTAAAGTGTTTACTCAGTTTGGGTATTGTGCCTTCTCTGCAGACTCCCAGTAAGCAATCAACAAACAAATTAGTAATATTTCACGTTTCTGCAGGGTAAGTGTATACAATGACACAATACATGATACCATACATTGTGGGCTACCTATTATTCCTTCGTGATTACAGTGGAGATTTGCTTTTAAAGCAATGATTCATCCTCTCTGAACAAAACAGCTTATCCTTCCCAAAACTGCAGCCCCCATTCTGTGGGATAAATACAAACCACAGGTACAATGTTCCTGATTTGCCTGTGTTGATGCCTCTATCTTGTCATAATCTTTTGTATTTTCTACACTTAAGCATGAGAGCTCTTTAATACCTATTTAATTAGCCACAGCAATTTGCAGATACCTTTATGGAGCTGGCAGGAAACAGTAAATGCTATTATTGTTATTATTATTATTATCATTATCATTATTATTATTATTGCTATTATAAAAATGATATAATACAAAGAAGGGCTCATGAGTGGGAAGAGGGAGCCTGCACATCAGGGAGATGGGGAGAGGGAGAGCTGGGGTGGAAGTCATGGCACTTACCAGGATAGTTGTGACTATGTAGGTCCTGTTCTGCAGGCTCGTAGACTCGTTGCCACTTTGAGTATCTACAGCTATTGGGACCAGCTTCTCATCTTCATTCCAATAGCCAATCTGCCCAATACAAAACCAGGATTAATATGGCTTTGGAATATTAGCCAAGGTACAGTAACAGGGTCATCCAAGCCAGATCAGCCTTCTCTGCATGTTCATACCCAGCCAGAAATCTCCTCTCCTGATTTTTCATGCCTTCGGTAAAGGGGACAGGGAAATTCCCCATCCCACTGTGCCTCCAGCCTGAAAATAATAATGTGCACGATGTGCTAGAGTAGCACAGTGCTTGTATGCATGCAAAAACATTTATCACATTGTACTGGAGATTATTGCCACTCCTACAAAGAAAGTTCACACTTTCCCTATGTGACTTCCAAATTTATTCTAATGGTGAGCTTGTCTGCTGCCGGTGCAGGTGCTAGAGGGTGATGAAAAATCATCCTGCAGCCGAAAGCTTGCATGAGTACTGGAGTCACTCTTGGGACATCTTGAGACAACAGGCCAAAAAATCAAGTCAGAACTTCTCCCCCATTCCTGTGCCAGTGTCAAAAGTTTGGGGTTATGAATAAACTGAGCATTTATAAAGGGAAAAATTCTGAGGTTAAATTCTGCTTAGTAATAATCAGGGATTTGGGCAGCTCTATCACTCCTTGCAGGTAAAGCAGAGTGCTGGCAAATATCTCTAGGAAGATCATGGTTGAGGTTATCCCCTTGGAGGGCTTGATTTTATAAGAGGTTTTCCATCACCTCATGTAAGTATGAAGCTGCCTGAGCTCTGCTCATATGAAAGGAATTTCTTATCATAAATGGGAAAAGGTATTAACCAGGGCAAGACCAGGAACCTGATGATGGCAGATTAGAGATCATGACAGCTGAGGAGAAAAAAAATCTCTGCAGGCTTCTAATCACTCTTCATTGCACAGACAAAAAGAATGGAAAGTGAGGAAAGGGCTTTCAAAGCTCTGGCCTAGGGCAACAAAAGTGGAGACATGGATGTTTGCTTTGCACGTCTCACCTGGTGGGTCTAAACTACAATATGCATTATGGCAATGATGTATGTGTCTTTCAAACAAATATTATTTCTGATGGTATATACATAGAAAAATCAATACACTCAATTTCATCTCCTCTAGGCTCTCCAGACTGCCAACTTATTGAAGCTCAGAGACCCAAACTGGGCATGATGCTGCCTTTGTCCTCTTATGAATACTTTGCAGTGGAGGACGACTGCTTTGTACAGCTTCAAAATCACATTTATTTTATTTGTCAAAGAAAATTTGCCTTTTTCCACTAGACTGTGGGGGGCTTTGATCTCACACCTGCTGCTCTCATATGCAAGCATAGATTTGAGATAGGGACTGTAAATATGGAACATTCTTTATTTACATTTTGTTAGTTTCAAACAAGTTTTTTATCTTTCAGGGGACTGAGGAGATGCAGAGAATGCCCCTTTCCAAAATACGTAGTAACTCTCCTTTATCAAGGAATAACTGAATTATTCTCTGTTCTTCAAATACATGGTATCCAAAGTGGGACATAAGCACCTAGAGTCAGATTTTCAAAAGGATTCATGTTTCAAGGGCTTGGCATCTCTGAATAAGGCCAGATTTTTCAAAGAGCCTGGGATACAGAAAGGGATCAAGACTTCAGAAGAGCACAAAGGTCTGTGTAGCTATTGGGACGTGGTTAGTGCTAAAGCTTTTGTCACTTCAAGGAGAACAGAATTAGGTCAACATAAAGGGTTCACTTACAATGGTTGGGGCAAACAGCTTCTGCCTGGCTCTGCCTTTGTTTATCCTTGGAAAAGTGGAAGGGCAAAGCCAGACCTAGAGCTGGGCCTGTACCAACACACTGTGCCAATAGCAAAGGTGAGTTGACCAAGTCTTAACATCCTGGAAAATTTTTGCCACACTTGAAATGCCCTTGTTGCTGTTGATAACACCTTCCAAATGTTGTAATTTTTTAGAAACATACCACAAGTTCTCCCTAGTGCTTGGCTTTGCTCATGCCTAGAGCTGGGAATGCCCTTGCTGTTTGTCCACAAACAAATTTTTATGAACAGGAATGCCTGTTGAGACCCAGCCACACTGCCACTCCAATATGGGCTGGAAGCTGACACAGGATGTTGGTCACTCCCTGCTTTACCTTTCTGATCCCATCGTGCTTCATCTCAATCACATGGAGGGTGTAGTTGGTCCTGCGTCCTTTCTCGTTAAACTGAACGTTGCCAGACAATCCTTCAAAACGGACCTTAAATACACAAATAGCAATGAAACAGCAAATTGGTCAGCTTCTCATGCAGTGGTGATTCAGCAGCAGTGAGAGGGGAGGGGAAGAAGGGTGCTGAGTGCAGTCATTACTCTCAATTCATGCAGGGGAGGCAGCATACCTGCCTGAAACTGGTTTGTCACTGTCTCACTCTCTACAGCATGCCTGGCCATGGACACTGCCATCCTCTTAACTAATTCTTTCATTTAAAAACCCTTTATCTTAAAATTCAGTGGTTTAAAACATAGAGCAGCCTAAGAGCTACATCATAATGTGAGCCCATCACCTCTTGGGATGTGACAGTGAGCTAAATCAGCTCTGAACTCTTTGAGTTTGCAGGGTTTTGTATTTTCTAAATCTGACCTGGAGTCGGGATTTGGCAAAGAATTTGTCAGCTCAAATCAGGAATTGTAAATCAGGAGGAAATGTGAAACCATGGCCACAGCTCCCAGCCATTATTTTTGTATAGAAAGGAGTCTATAAGTAATCAAGCAAATTTAATTACCTCTGCACCAGACTAATAAAATCTAACAATTTAGTATTGACATTTGCATAGGAAACTTTGAACAGTAAATCTCTGCTGATAACACAGTAGAGCTGAAGTGAGGCTCACCTCACATCCCGCATCCTGAAATTCCCTTGCTGCAAAAATGCCCAGCCTGAGACGGAGAAGAGGTCCTGAATTGAATCGTACACTCTGTGGGGACCAGGCAGTGGGGACCAGGAACAAGGAAAAATTAGTGCAGATTTGGGTTTCTATGGAGACCACCCAGAGAACTGCTCTTTTTCTGCCTTTCCACTTGCTTTGGACAAACCTCTTGTCCCTGCAACTGAAGTCTTCCCACATGAAAAATGGGGACAGATATTTAACAGCCTTTTAAAATACCCTGAGATCCTCAGAATAAAGACCCATGGTGAAGAAATGAGGCTGTATCTTTACAGAGGAAATCTGTTGTTAATCTGGTTAAGCCGTGTTTGTTTTCCAGCTGTTACAACAAAGGTTTGTCATGAAAATGAACATCTGCCAGCATTTTCTGAAGCTGTTTCAAACCAAGAGGTATTCCTGGTGACATTTAGACAAACATGCTTTTCCCTTTTCACAAGACACAACATGCTCATAAAAAATAGATGTGCTGAAAAAGCACCATTGTCTTAAGCACTCCCAAGCCTGCTTTTTTTCATGTCTCCTCTGGTTTTCCTTTCAGGTTCTGACCAATTCTGAAGCTCAGGTCACAGGTGCTTGTGCTTTGTAGCTTTGTATGCACTAAAAGGCAGGTTTACAGCATCAATTTCTTCTATCTGAGTGAATAAAATCTTAATCCTGTGATATCCATGTGTCACTGAAATGCAAAAGGGATCTCTGCTATCCATGCTGCAGGAGGCAGCACATCTTTTCTGTCATCCACCATCCTCTGAAGGTAAATGCAAAATACAAAAATGCAGTGCAAAATGCAAAAAATGCAGTGCAAAATGCAAAAATGCAGTGCAAAGTACAGTCAGGACTGACTTCAACAGTGCTAAGCACTACTCAAGTCAACTGGAGACGTTTAAGCACATTTGTGTGTAAGACAAGAATGGGCATTTGGCTCTTTGCCGGGACATCTGGAGCAGAAGGATGCAGTTGTGGCCTTCTGTTTTACAGGCTTAGTCAGCAGTTAGGGACTAGCTTTCTGCTTATTAGATGTGCTGACCCCATAATGATAAAAATTTGTTTAAAATTATCATAACCTTTTCAAAGTAAAATCAAAACCGTGGTGGAGTGGGTTTAAGCAATATTTTGTGGGTTTATCCGGTAAAAAAAGAAAAAAAAAGGTAATTATCTTTAATAAAAACATGCATTCTCCTTGAACATGCCAGATTTCTGTTTTTAAAAAAATGAAGAATGCTTCATATTTCTTTTCATCTTTGTTCCTGCCATCCATGAATCCTCGTTAGGTGGGGTTCAGTCTTTTCCCCCAGACAGAACAACAAGACAGGAGGAAATGGCCTCAAGTTGTGTCAGGGGAGGTTTAGTTTGGACATTAGGAAAAATTTCTTCTCCAAAAGGGTTGTGAAGCATTGGAATGGCCTGTCCAGGGAGTTAAATGGTGGAGTCACCATTTCTGGAGGGATTTAAAAGATGTGTGGATGTGGCAGTGCTGGGGACATGGTTTAGGTTTAGTGGTTTAGTGAACTTGGAAATGCTGGGATAATGTTTGGACTCGATGATCTTAGATTTTCCAGCCTAAATGATTTTATGGTTCTGTGGTTCCTTCCTACATTAAACAGGAATAAGGCAATTTGAGAGCTTAATCCAGATGTTTAGTAGAAGCAAGTAGAGAAACCTTTTGCTTTTAAAAAGCTTATAAAATTTTAGGCATTAACAAATGGGAGGTGAAGAAAAAGCACACTGTGAGCAGCTGTAAGAATTGCCTTAATTGTGAGTCTTTACAGAAAGGATAACTCAAACCTTCAATTTTATCATAAGTTATTCTATTTCCTTCTGTCTCCTTCTTGCTACATTACTAAATACTGGAAGATTATCAAATTCAAACTTAATTTTTTTGCTAGGAGGCTTCTTGCCCTGCCTGTTTCAGTCTTTTATTTTGATCATCACAACTGAACTGGTCAAGCCTTTTAAAAATTATTATTTTTCATCTGTAAAGAAGCAACTTTTGCAAATGGGTCTTTGTGTTCTTTACCCAAAGTCACTCCAGCTAAAAATTAAGACTTTTGAAATTGTTTTAATGAAGATATAAGGAAACTTCAGAGGACATTTTCCAACACACACACACACAAATTGTATTTTCTAGCTGTCTAATTTTGATATCTTATTCTCATAAATTCAATAAAGAAAAATGCTGGAGCAGCTATTGCTCATCAGAAGACTTCCAAGTATTTCATGTTTATTAGGTAACCTATCTCCCTAATGCATCAGGGAGGCTGATTTTATTATAAGGGCTTGGAGAAGCTGTGACAGTGATTTGCCCAAGGTCATGCAGAAAGTCAGTGACAGGCTTGGGAACAAATTGAATCCAAGCAATAAAATCAAATCAGATGCAAGATTTGGTTTTAAAGGAATTGTTGTTTACCAGGAAGCCAAAACCAAATCAAAACAAAATACTTGAGGAACTTTACATATTATACAAATGAACCACATAAATGGTGGGGTTTTTTGCCTTCTTCACAGTTAAGGAAAGAAGATGGGATAAGCTATATTTGGATAACACTGAACTTGCAGTATTTGCAAGGAATCCATCTATTTCTGTCAGGAAAAGAAAGAAAAGTGCTAGAAGTAAATGTCAGTCTTGAAATTTAATGAAATTTTAAAATATTCTACCTTGGTAAGTCTTTGATAAGAGTGAATTATTTTTCTCTCTTGCTGTAAGTTTCACATTGTATTTTTGTTTATTCAAAAATCTAAATTTTATGCAAGCGGAAAAAAGAAAGACTATCAGATTTGAGGAATAAACTATCTAAATGGCTGCTCTTAAGACTTTTATGAGCCCTCACAGTATGAAACAAGCTATAATCTGCACTTTGAGAACATTTTGGTGACAGCCAACACATAAGGCAAAATTCACATGCATTCATTAGCAGGCTGGAACTGAAGCTGAGTGCACAGAGAATCAAATAATCTGCAGAAAACACAGTCTGAGCAGGTCTGTATTTTAGGGAGGGAAACATAAAGATAGGGACCCTTGATTTTATGGGATAATATTTTGGCTTTAGAACAACAACAGAAATCAGAACAGGCAAGGTGTCCTAGTGCGAGGTTATGATGCTTGTATCCTCGGTTGTTCTGTTTATGCTGGATATTATGTTCTGTGCCTTCAAGAATGGCCCTGAAGAGTGAATGTTTTGTTTTGGTTTTGTTATCAGTCTGCTCCCCCACAGCTGGCAGGACACAGAGATGGGGCAGTACATGGTGCTGCTTTTGCTTTTTGCTTGGCTTTTCGCTTTGCTCTTGCTCCTGCTCCTGCTTTGCTCCTGCTTTTTGCTTCTGCTCATTAGTTAGTTTAGCTAAGCAATCCAAATTTTTCCCTGGACAGTTTTTCCTTTTCCTTGTTTGGACCTACTCGAACCTGCTCCAGGCTGGGCCCTGGGAACACCGAGAGTTGGCACCCTGTGGCCCAGTGGGGCCTGCTCTGGGCAGCAGCTGCCCCAGCGCCACAGGGACTGATAACAGAGCGAGCACCCCCAGAGAGACTTTCTGAATTTGTCATCTTTTTCAGAGCGGTGAAAGAGTGGTGTCACCCGATATTGCTCATTCTGTGTGCTGGGGGTGCTTTGCCTGTTAAATAAACAGGTTCTTTCCACTTCTTTCTGAGGAATGCTTCCTGACCCGGTTGGAGGGAGGGGCCGTGTGGGTTTGCTTTATGGAGGGGCCCCCTTTTGGAGGTTTTCTCCCAAAGGTGTCTCTCCAGGACACAAGGACACATCAGATGCTACAAGGAAGAGCAGTTTGCTGGAAGCACCCCTGAGCTTTTCAGGCCTCCCTTCTCCAGAAGGATCAGCTCCTCCTCATCCCAAGTGATTTGTGCTTCTGCTGCTGCCCACCCGTCCTGCCCCACCCCAGGCTGTGCCCAGCGCGCCCCCAGCACACAGCCACCCCCCAGGCTGGTTGCCAACCTGCTGCAGGGCTCTCTGGATGTCAATGCCCTGTCCCCAGGGCACGGCGGGGTTGGCCAGGCAGTCGCCGGCATTGCCGCGGCGGGAGATGTCGATGCGCTGCCGCCGAAGGTTCTGGAAGGCCTCGGCCATCACCCGCACGCCGTCGTAGGTGAGTGCTGATGTATACTGGAAACAGAAAGGGCACTCAGGGTAACCCTCCAGCTGCCTTGCTCTGATGCTCTTTGGTTTTCACCTGTTTATATTTTTATTATTTTATATGTTTCCTGTATTCTTTGCACATATATTTGTAGCTCTGCAGCCCGTAATGTGAGTGGCTGATTTTCCTGATAGTTTTCCATAGCGTTTCCCTAGGCAAAAAACCAAAACAAATTCCAGAGCACCAAGCCCCAAGAAGTACAAAACCCTTGTGCTATCTTGGTTCTTCCTGGAAACTGAGGTTGAGAACAACTCTTCAAGATACATTTTATGGTCAGAGCACAGCTAATGCTGAGGGAAAGACTCCAAACAAAACAAAACTTGACCTGAGAAGAAATTACATCAGCACTTGTCCTCCTATTGGTGCTGTTTATCAATCAGGTAAATTCCCTAAAACCTATAAAAATGTACTCATCCCTGTGGACATCTTTCCATAACTACCCCTGAAAGCCTTCTAATAAAAATCCACTCTTATATTGCCTCCTTACTAAAAGTATCTTGAGTTTCATTTCCAGGTTAAGAAAACAGCAACACTCTGTCCTCACCTCCTTTCTATGAAGTTCAGCAGCATCTTGCTCCCTGTAATGTCCGCTGCCCTGCTGACTCCTAAAAGTTGGTTTTGACTTTCACAGGTAGGAAGTGAAGGAGAAGCTCCTGATTTCACTCCCTGAGGAAGACTCAGCCCTAAAAGTCCTTCACCTGTTACCCAAGCATTTTGTTTAATCAGAAGCATTGACCTGAACTTTTAAGGAGCACATTATACTGTGTAAATGTGAGCTACATGAAGTCAAACAAGGGACGTTTTCTGGTCACGGATGGAGACCAGAAAATTCCATCTCAATTGGCAAAAATTCTGCAAAGCATGAGTTTATTCAAGCAGAAACTTGTACAGAAAGCAGTGTAAAACTTGGCAATAACCATTAGTGTTAACTCTTTTTTCTGTGCTCACCCACTGATTTAGTTGTTTTGAACTTTCTTAAACTAATCCCAAAGCTAACATTTCTATGGCAGAGTGTTTGTCACAAATGTATTCATTTTCAAATATTAAACAGAGAAAAAACAACCTCTCCCTCCACTCATCCCTCAACAGCTTCAGGGCCTTCTGTGTCAGGAATTAAAATACTTTTTCCCTCTGTTGTACACTCTGATTTGAAATTCTCAAAAAGAACATCAGGAAAGACTTTATTATCACTGGATGTCTTGTAAACAAGTCAAAGGTTAAGAAATTAAAGAGGCTTTTTGTTTTTTATACACTGAACATTATGAGTTTTTAACTCTTAGCTTCAAGGGGGTGAAAACTGGGAGAGTGAGTGAATACATTAAATTTTGTGTTTCTTAAGAGGCAGTAACTGCAGCCCAGTAAAATTCAGATAATGTTAAGGCAAATGGAACAGCTAATGCTCATAATTATACTGAGAGTTTCTCAAGTGAGAATTAAGAGCCATGTGTGATCACAAAGAGGTGAGCATAACTTGAACAGAGCCAGATGGAACTAAATGAAATGCATTTTTTTTGTACCACTTGCCTTTGGCCTCTTCCAGTCCACACGTGGGTGCTCTCTGGCATCATTTTGCCTCCACTGTTGCATGATCCTGGCAGGAACAGTATCTGTGTAATTCACCAACTGGAAGCCAGTGACATTGGCTCCACTCTCTCTGAATTTGGTCAGGTCAATGTCCATGAATCCCTGGTACAGGAGAGAAACAGGAGAAGCTCATCAGAGGAAGACACATGTAGATGTGAAAGAGGTATCCTGCCTATGTATGAATATGGCAGACAGCTCAGGAGAAATGTCTTCCCTCTGGGAGGAAATTTCCAGCTCAGGAGAGGCACCAGATCCCCAACCATGGTGGAAACTTGCTTTTCTCACAGGTTCTGAGCTGGCCATAGCAGTTACCAGCCAGGGAGACAAATAATCATATTAACAACAGCTTACTTGCAAGAAAGCTAGCACAGTAATGGACAAATGTATCCTGAATAATGGATGAAATGAACAAAATTTGTAAAATATATTAAAAAGTATTTGTCAACCAGCTCTAAAATTTATACAGAATTGTTCACCCAGCCCTAATTTTCATGGACTCAGTAACCACTGGACAGGCTACTTCTTTTCAAATCACAGTTCACAAGGAAAAACAAATTCTGAACAATGAACTTCCAGCAGATCAGGAAGGAACTGGCTGGTCAGCTTCTTAAAGGAGTCTTACTATTAGAAAAGCCACTTTATAGAATTTGCTCATTTGGGAGAAAAGAAGGTGCTTTTCTAGACTTTAGATTACTAATGAAATGTATTTCTTTCATTTCCTTATTCTTGTCTACTTCTGGCTCTTTGCATGTGATGAACATGTACGTAAATACACATGTGCATTGATCAGGGTGGCACTGCAGAATTAGTCACCCACTTGAGTCAGTGGTGAAAAAATTAATTAGAGACACACTGCAATATGGAGGGAGGGGTGATTTCTTGGTGTCCCAGGTTTGATCCCACTGCTGCTGTGCAGAACTCTGCTGTGGCTCCTTGCAGAGGTGCTGGGACAGGGGCTGTGCCCTCCTGGTGAGTGTGGGATAGGCTGAGCTCTTTTTTCTTTAGGAACACAAGTACAAGAGATGTACTCAATTATTTGTACTGGCACCATCAGCAGCCTTAATGCATGAGGGGAGATGAATGGGAGGACAGTCACAATGCCATCACCTGAGCAGCACAAGGGCTGGCTGGAGCTCTGCCTTGCCCCTGCCCTGCTGCTGAGTGCTCTCTGCTGGCTCCTCCTCAGCCTGCCCCTGGGTTTCTCCCCCTTGCTTGTTCCCAGACTCACCATGATGGTGTAAGCTAAAAAAGCCAAGTTACATCATTTCCAGGAAAACACCAAAATCAGGTTCCCAAAATGATGCTCTCTATTCACAGGCTGAGGGAGCTAATTAGCTGATCAGCTCCCAAAGTCAGATGGAGCCATTAGATGGGAACTGTTTTGGGAATAGACCTTGCCAGGAAAAGACTAAATTGCCCTCTCACATAAGTGTCAGACTGAGGGAGTCATAAGTGACTCGAAAATGCATTTAAAGACTTTCACATTTTTTTCTTACAGAATTTTGTAGGCAATTTGGCATCCACTTACAAGACTGAGGATTGGATACCGGTGTACAGATGCTCTAAATAGATGGCTTGTTTTCCTTCAAAGTACCGTGATTTAGGTTAAAAGAAAAAAAGTGGTATTTTGTGCGTGCATACTCCTCAGAATGCTGGTTAAGCCCACATCAATCTTGTTTGTAATTACTGGCGTAGGGGTTTCAGAAAGCCAGAGCTGTGATTAATGAATGGGAAATGCAGCAGGATAATTGTCCCTGACATCTTAATGCATTTCAGGCCAAGTGGGTTTTGACACGTAGAGCTCCTAAGGTTCAGTAAGAGGGACCTCACAGGTTGCCAACTGGGTATTCATGGCTGGCACCAAATTACACTGACATTTTGCTCCTGGGAGCTACTCAGGGGAAAAAGATCTGTCAAAAGAAACTATGGCAGAGCAACCTGAAGTTTGTGCTACCAGCTTCTCTTTGGAAGACCTACAAAGGCATGAAGAAAAGTCCAAGTTCACTGCAGAATATGAATAAGATGACTGGTGTGTTAAGCCCCCTCAGAATGCAGATTTAAATAGGAAAAAAAAAAAAGTTATGACAGCAGTGATGAGACAGCAGTGGTTGAGACCACTGTATTTCACTGTTTTCCCCAAATAAGACCATTCTAAAACTGAAGCAAATATTCAACAAATATTCATTGGGATTCATTGCATAAAAATGGTATTCATTGCATAAAATTTTTAAATAGTCTGAATAAATGACAGGAATTATTTCTTCCTGAAGATTGTACTATTTTTTTCCCCACTGAATCTTGACATAATTCAGGTTCTTTAAAAAGTGTGGAGACCTCTGAAGATTTTCCAGTCATTTAAGGCAGTTGGGACCATAGAGGACATCATTAACCTTGAAGTCATCTTTGCATTTTGGCTGCTATCAATGGCTGAAATAATTGTTTTCACCTGTTATCCCTCCTTCACATAGCCCAGCACAAGGATATTATAGGAATGCTCCTAATTACAAAGGAATTTTAATCACCACACTGAAATCTGCTCAGAGCAGGTCTGGGGAACATGAGAGCCAATGAACATGGAAATCCAGAGGTCAAATATTTTAGAAAATAATTCCCAGAGCAGGTGAGTTCTTGCTAGCAAGCATATAAACAAAAAAGCCATCAAGAGTTATGCAGACTGGCTTTTGAAAATGCTTCTATTGACAAAGTGGGAGCAGGAATTCAACATGCTTATCTGTCCTTCTGGAATATCAGTCAGTGCTTGTAGGAAACAGGAGAACAAGAGAATTACAATATTTGCAACTAAAGAAATCATCAGTCATCTGTCACTTTGTACTAACTATAGAAACACATTGCAGAAAAGAAAAAAAGAGTGATATTTTATTTAGTTTTCAACTGGCTGTATATGAGAAACAGAAAACAAACTCTTAAAACTTGGCTAAGAAAAGACTGTAACCCATGACTAAGGGGCAGCAGCTGTGCTGTTGCAGTAATATGTTTAGCATCAACCAGTTTGGGAAAGAACTAGCCCAGAAATTCTTCCCTCTGTCATCCAACCAAACACAGCAAGAAGTGAACAGTGCTGGAAGGATGTACTCCATGTGATCCCATGGAGTGATCAAATGGTTTTGAAACTGTTCTTAAAATTTGCCAGGGAATACTGAAAAAAACCCCACTTTGAAGCCATGTCTGGAGCATGTTCAGGGAAATAGGGAGACAAGCAGGCACCCAGAGGGACCCAGACCAGGAGGAATATGGGAACTCAGAGTGCAGCCCCCCTGGAAAAGCAGCACCCAGCGGGACCCAGAGCACAGGGCCAGTGCCCAGGGTGTGGGTGCTCCAGGGGACACAAGAATCCTGCAGGCACAGCTGTCCCTGGGAACCATCAAACATCCATCAGCCACCCCACGGCAGGATCAGCTGTCCCTTGGACTCAAAGTCACTTCACAAAAGCACCTCAGCAGCCCAGAGGATGTGCTTTCCTGCCTTGCACATCCCTGGAAATGGCCTGGCTCTCTCCAAATGCCACAGAATGAGCAGGCTGACAATAAACCACACAAATCTGGTTCCTCCTCCAGCCTGCTCTGACTCACAGCATCTGCAGCACGGTGCTCCAGCAGAAGCCAGGCTGGGTTCAAAGGAGGGAAGAACTTGCTCTTTAGCCCTTACCACAGGCTCCTCTCTGCATTAATGGACCTCACAGAGCAATTGAGTGCAGGGTGTTGCTGTGAGGAAATAATATGGGCTGCTATTACAGACCTTTGTGGCTTCAAAGAGAAAACAGTACTGGGAAGGGGTTTATCCTCCCTGTGCCTTCCTTGATGCATCTGTTCTTTATGCTGTTCTTAAACTGAAAGCAGTTTTCAGCCAAAGGTTGTTTTACTGTCCCATTTGATGCCTTAGTTGCTGGGAGAGCCATCAGCAAGTCACACATTTATATTCCTCTCCACTGCTTGTGGGCTCAATCATCAAAGGAAATGCATAATGCAAGAAGACTGATGACTTGAAATGGGCCTCATGAATCCATCTTGATTAAGTGGTCCACAAAGGATCTGCCTTGAAAAGAAAGTCCCTCCAGAAATGAACCAGCTCCTAATTTATACCCTGGACACCATGAGGGGCCAGAACACTGAGTGGGCAGATGTCAGTGTAGGCAAAACCTCATCCCTTTGTCCACAACCCTCCTCAAATCTGGAGCTTCACAGGCTGCCCTGCATCTCTCCTTTCACCCTCATATTTCACTGCCTCACTGTCCTAAACTCTGCCTCCTCATGAGCCTGGGTGGCACAGCTGCTGGTGGGACACCATCCCAGCAATGGCAACACACCCACACCTCCAGATTCTCTTTGTATTTCACTGAGCTCACATTAACTGCTGGCCCTTTCCCTGCAGGTGCCTCCTGTGATCCTTTGAAGCTGCAGAAGCACGGGCTGAGCTCTGGGCAGGCTGTGGGCTCAGAAACCACCCCAGAACCCAGCTGAAAACCTCCCTGCCTGTGCTCCAAGCCTCCTCCTTTCCTAGGATAAAGAACATTAGAGAGTCTCCTTGAAGACAGATACGTTTCTGAGAAACAGTGCTGTTTTCTCTCCTCCTGCTGCATCTTCTGAACTCTCTAGATCTCCCCCTGAGACTGGCAAACTCAGCTTTGAATGAGGAGGGGGGAAACCACCCCTTTCTCTTGAATTGCCTGGAGAAGGCTTGTTGGCTGAAGGCAACAGAGCCCCCTGATCCCAGGGAGGAGTATTAGGTTTTTTAAGTCTCTTTCTGTCTGGGATGAAGAGACTAGAGTCTGCTTTCCCTTTTCTTTAATAGCACACTGAAATATTCCTTTTCAAGCCAAAAGCATTGAAGCAATTCACCCTGAGCTTGGGTGGGTGCCACAGAAACCCGTGGCAGCATTGGGAAACTGGCCCAGCTCTGTTTAAATGCATGACTTGCAATGCCAGACTACTTCCTTGCAGCAGATTTTATGATTATAGGAAACTTTGCAAAGCAAAATTTTTGCTTCTGAATGGCTGTAGATGAGCTGAGTGAATACAAAGTGGCTCCCGTCATTCCAAGGTACACCAGTGACTTACTGCAGGGAGCAAGAAATGGTGTGTTTCCAGACAGATCAGCTCTAATGCCCCAAATTATCTTCAAGCTTAACTTCTCCAGTGAAGCATCATTCCTCACTCCCATCACTTTGTATTAATATGGAGGGAATGTCAAAAAAGAGCCCATCTGCTCCAGTCTCCTTCCACTGTGCCTTCCAATGGGAGAGGAGCTCTCCTCTGCAGAGTTATCCGTGTGTCAGATCCCACTGGGGCAGCAAAATGTGTGAGTCCTCACTGGGACTTAGGAGTGAGTGAAAAAAAGGGAAAAGAAAGACAGGAGAAGGGGGCACCATCAGGCAGCTTCCCAGCCCTGCAGCTTGATGAGAGTGTTTGGTCCTGTCTGTAGTAACAACACAAACCAAGAGAGGTGAGAATCCAGACTCCAAGCACAAGGGGTTGGAGGTGAACAGAAACTTCTCTTTGGTGCAGCCCTACAGATTTTTTTTGTGTATTATTTGCCCAATCTTGCAGCTGCAGCACATTGAGGATATAAATGACCACACGCATCTTGTCAGAAGGCTCAGTCCAGGCAGGGGAAGGGATGTTCTAGGTGGATGTTTGTGCATTAGGGAGCTTTCAGGGCATAAACTGATTTAAGGGTTTGGGAAATGTGCCGTGCAGTGGCAGATGCCATGAATTCAATCAAAGATATGATTAAGGGATGACCTGATCCCAGTTTACAAGGACCAAAACATCAGTAATGGAATATTTTGTCTAGCAAACAGAAGCATAAATCCAGTCGAGGAAGCTGAAGCTAAGCATGTTCTGACTAGAAAAGAGGACAAATGAAGTCACCATGAGGCAGATACTATGGATTTACACATCACCACTTGCAGCTGAGCTGGGATAATGGATTAGGAGACTGCAAATGGCTGAGAAAACCTGTTAGTTTGACACCATTTTGCTGAAGTTTAAGCAAACACATTTTTCCTTCCAATAGCTGTAATATAATCTGTCAGTTACCTACCTGATGCTCTGATTTTTTTAAGCCACAGTAAGTCACTCATGTTTTTGAGTCCTCATTAACTACTGCAAAAATCCTCCCAAGGTTGCTGTTCATATTATCCTGTGTGGGCAAGTTTTGATCAAACCAGATAATTTTCTTATGCATGAGACACTCAAGTTCAAGCAAAATTTAATTCAGGGCACTGCTGTGTCTCTTGCTATCAGTAATTCAGAGGAGATAATATTATATGGGGCTCTTCTGCTTGATAATTTTTGAGTCAGGACAGAAAAGCTGTTTGGAAATGAAATGCAGAATTTTCACTGATATATTATATTGTCTTTCTCTGAGCAGAAAATGAATTTGTCTTATGAGCCTTCTTGCACCAACCTCTCAGGAGGCAGAAAGGTCTAACAGGCATAATTTTAGAACCCTAAAATTACAGAAGTGTTACAGAAGTTCCTTCTTTTTTTTAGGTGAAAAAAAAAACAAAGCTGCCCATCCAACTCAAAGGGGACCTGGATAAACCTAGCACCTCTCGTCTGACTCCTGCAGGGGCCACTCTGCTGGCAAAGCTGCTGTGCTGGGGAAATGATGATGCAGAATGATTTTTGCTTTATTTTAAGATGTATTCTTCATTTTTTTACACATGCATTTGTAGCTCTGTGGCCTATTGTATCTGTGGCTAGTTTTCCCAGTACTTTTCCCTACCTTTTCCCTAGGCAGAAAGACAAAATACATTCCAAGACCCCAATCCCATCTTGGTTCTTTCTGAAAAACAACAGCTCTTCAAGACACATTTTCATAAACAAAGTTTAGTTTCCATGAGGGGGGGAGATTTAGAGATGGTTGAACTGGGGGAAATTGCATCACCTCTTGTGCTCCTAATTGGTGATTTTTGTAAATTATGTTAATTTGCTAAACTTACAACACTGCATTCACCCCATGGGGTGCTGGGCATTTTGTGAACATTTTTCCATATCTGCCTGTAGAGGTCTCCAATAAAGACCAACCTTTATATTACCTCTTATACTAATATTTTCTCAAATGTGTGCTGTTTTATTTCTAGGTTCCCTAAGGCATCACAGTAACCTCCACCAGCCCCACAACTGCCAGCAAAGGGAAACTGTCCATGGCCTAACTCAGTGCTGACACAGGCTGATGTAGAATGGCACAGGAAAAAGTGCTTATCTTTGCTGATCAACACTGGTTTTATCTTTACTTTTCCCTGCTACACCTGCCATCAGCAATCTTGTACACTTATCTATTCATCTTCAAAAAAAAGAGCCCTTGCTGAAAGAACAACTTGGACTAATGCACCAGGAAAGAAAAAGAGGCTGAAACACTGGATGTGGCAGCTGTCTTTCATACTTTTCTTTTAAAGACAGGTCACATGAATGTCCCTCATTTAATGACAAAGATTTTTCTCTGCCCAAGCTGATGCTCTCCCACTCCTGACAGTAATCAGCTCACATCCATGGCATAGGACAAACAGATACACAAAGCCAAGGTTATGGGCAAAAAGCCTGAACATCAAAAGAAAGGAATCCCAGAAGTTTCTAAGCTTGTTCCTCTGGTATTTTTGACTGTATTTTTTTTCCTCTTTGTGGTTGATAGAACTGATGATCTCAAAGGCTGAGAACAAAGCTTAGAAAAATGAGACTCACAGAAACAAACACTTTTAAAAGTTGCCAAATCTCTTTGAGTTCCAGAGGGGGAAAGAGAAAGAGAGAGATGACTGCAAGCTGCCAGTGCACCTGACAAATACCCAGGTTTGCTCTGGTAAAAGCTCACTGGGGTAACTCTGATGAGTATTGGTTAAAGACCAGGATTTCATCAGTTTTCAAAAGCCACGAAGAGTGCCAAATTTGGCTCGAGGACAAGGAGAGATGCTCACAGAAACCCTTCCCCTGGCTGGGATGTTGCAGTCAGAACTTCATGGGATGGGCAGGGCTGGGGAGACAAGAGAAGTTGTGTCTTTAGCAGGTGTAGCACATTCAGAGAAGGATGTTTGCCCATGGCCTAGGGTGCAGAATGGTTTCATTTTGTTTGTGAACACAGACATATTATTGTCTCACCTTGGCAACAGCAATTTCACTGAAAAAGAAACTGTTCCTGCTAGGAAATACCAGCTTTCACTTGCTGCTGTCAAATTCTGCTCAGCACTTTACTAGAGCTCACCCAGAGCAACGGCTGGGCAAACACAGAGCAAGGCTAATGCAAGGCAGTGACTGCCCATGGAGTGGCTGTGGACAGACAGGGAATTCCTCCATTCCAAACTGTGCCTATGGATGATTTTTTTAGACCTTATTCAGCCTGTGCATTGCCTTGCAAGCTCATTTTGCATTCCTGATGGAACACCAGTTTGAAGCTGCTGCGACTGGGCAGTGGAGTGATGCTGCTTGAATTTCTTGGCTCTGTATGGCTCTGAACAAGCATATAGCTAAAGAAAGGATTTTAACTGGGGTTACCCAGAAATGTTTCCCAATATTTGCTTTCAATGTGTCATTTCCATAACTGTGTCCACATTTTTCCATGCCCAAGTAGGTCAGAGGTTGGAAATTCCTCCCCTTGCTCCAGCTAGCGCAGGAAACTTGGTGGCTACGAACGGGCTGAGGATTCCCTTGACCTGATCTTAACACAGAGTGAGAATCCTAACTCAGGACTGCCTCAGTCAGCACAGGGCATGAAAAATAAGTCATTTGGAAACCCAACACTCCCAGGTTTTGTCTCTTAATGTATTCTCTGAGGACTCAGTGCTCCAGAGGGAGGCAGCTCCCCAAGCAGGGCTGCTCTCCAGCACGCGGGCGTGCACGAGGGTACGCGAGTGTGCGTGGGCAACGCACGCCCTGTCATCCTGGGACATGTCTGCAGGGGAAAATGGGGGCTGTTTGAGGTCTACCACTATGAGTGTGAGTCAGTGGGAATAAATTACAGCACGCTACACCCTCTGAAGGCTCTAATCCAGCCATGAGGTGTCCTCAGAAGAGGGTAAAACCTGCTGTGATCTCTCGGATCAGAGCGTTCGCACCAGGGTTTAACCCTGCCAGAGGCCAGCTTCTGCCAATCTCTTATAAAATCCCTGGCCATCCCCACTGAGGGAGGCTTGCTGTCCTTCCTTGCTGCCCTGTGGTCTCAGAAACATGGGATCTTAGGGCCTTTTTGCCACTCTCTTTGCTAAACCCATCATCCAGTAGCTCTCGTGTGGGTGCAACATGTTACAGGAGCTGATTTGGCTTCTGGTGTCTGAACCTGCTCACATAATTCTGCCCTGGAAAAGACCTTCTTAACCTTGAGAGGTGCCAGGATTTTTTTTAAAATAGTTTTCCCATTATTATCCCCTACTTTTTTTTCTTTTTTTAAAGTATTCTCCTCTCTGACTTTTGGCTCTTAGGTGATGCTGGGTTTTAAGGAGCAGGAAGGACCAAAGGTAAAGCTTGAATTCCTTTCACTCTGCTCCTTCTCCCTGGAATACAAGCTGCTTGGAAAGCACACCAGTGAATTCTGGTGATCCTGTCAGACACTGTGGGACCCAAAGCCCCCTCCACTGAGCTGCAGTGGAGGCAGAATGTCCCTGCAGAGGGGCTGGAGAAATGAAAAGCCTTTTGCTCCAAGTTAATTATTTATAAACCTTATTGGCTGAGTATGCAACCTCTCCCAGCCAGCTCTGTCCTCTCAGCATTTGTGCAAAGGCTGAAAAAACACATTAAAGATGGGACAAGTGTACTTTTCTCTGGGTGAAGGTGAGGGAGAGTGGTATGCTAAGAAATGTCCTTCAGATCTCCTCCACCTGAGTGTTAGTTCAGTTCACCTCGTGCCTTTCATGCATTTATCCTTATGAAACTGTGCAGGGGGAAGAGGTGATATTGTCATTCAGCCTCCTGTGTGGGTGTACTTAAAATTGCACAGACATGCTCACTCCAGTGACTCCAGCTCACTTTCCTGCTTAACTTTAATGAAGGGACTTTCATAAACATCCAGGACCTAGGTTATGGCAAATAATAATTTTTTTTTAAATTAGCAGCTGAAGTTATTGGCTGCTCTGTAGTTTTGCATGTCTCCCCCTGCACAAGGTAACATTTTAATCTCTGTAATTACACGGTAGGCAGCCAGCACAGGGGGCAGGGTCAGTACAGGGCACTGCAGGGTAATGATGTGGCCATTTTTGCCTGGTAAATTACAGAGTTATCTTGGGACTGAGAAAAGGAGAAGGGCAGCAACTGCTTGACTAATTGGCAGTTTAAAGTTTAATTACCCCGGGGCTGACGTGCTGCCTCCCAGATGCTGCTCTGTGCTGAAAGAACAGGTCCAGAGCCTGCACATGGCTCACCCCACAGGGACACAGAAATCCCAGGAGGCAGCATCACCCCCAGAGTGCCAGCAGCACCCCAGCCTCTGCAGTGCCTCCTCCTGGATGGATGGACACGTGTGGAGGAGAGGGTAGGAGCTCTGCTGTGGAAAACCTCAATTTCTCTCTCCTACCTCTCCCCTAATCTCCCTAGGCAAAGAAATTTTCCATCCTCCTGTGAGACTTGCTCCAGGAAGATGGTCCTGCGCCTGCCCAACGCTGCCCTGTCCTCAGGCAGCACCTCCCTGCATTAAAGGGAGAATCCTTTCCTCAAAGAAATCTTTGCATTCAATTCTCTCCCTAGAGCCATGACAGTCAGATTTCATTTAACACCAAGGGGGGAGTGATAAAATTACTTTGGTCTGCATCTGTCATCCAGACAAGGTCAAACCACTACAAAACTCCAGCACACTTGGAGATACCCTGCAGATAATTATCCTGGCTCAAGAGAGAAAACTCCATCAGAAGAGCACAGCAAAAGACTATGGTACTTTTGTTACCTAGAAGGTGGATGAGAAAAAGAGTGTACAGCTCAGTAATTATAAATATAGTGCTTTAAAAATCTGAGATAGAAAAACCCCCACCAATTAGGGTAACTCACCATATTTGCCAGAATGTAGTGGTACCCATTGCCATTTTTTTCAAGTGAGATGATCTGCAAGATAAAAACCAAGGATAATTAGCAGAGATCAGCTAAGGAAGAAGAATATCAGTTACCTGCCCTTTCTCACTCTTATTTTTCCCTGCTGAGACTCCTCAGCTGTGAGCAAGAAGACATAGCAAAAGAAAAGTTCCCAGTCTTATTAGAGGATGGCCAGAGCTTTCACACATGATGCCTGAGCAGCAAATCTGAAATTAGACAGGACAAGATCCCCAG
Organism: Melospiza georgiana; assembly: GCF_028018845.1. NCBI lineage: Eukaryota > Metazoa > Chordata > Aves > Passeriformes > Passerellidae > Melospiza > Melospiza georgiana. Next base: position 5,722,070 of record NC_080444.1, read on the forward strand.
GAACACTGTACAGGCAGGGAGAGCAAACAACCAAACCAACCTGTTTCCTAAAGGCTCAGGGAGGAAGATAAAGCCTTAACAAGATTTGTATTTCAGACACCAAAGGAACAAATGGGGATTTGGAGTCCCTGTGTCCTATGAAAGCAACTGAAACATTAAGCAAGACTAGAGAGCAATCCTGCACATCTTCCAAGCTACAGCCCCTGCTGCCAACACCTGCCTGGGAGAGATGGCTGGAAATTTAGGTTATGGGTAAGTTTTTGTGCACCAGTGGAGTTTCAAACTACTTCTCCAGAATGAAGCTGTTTGGGCAAGCCACAGAGGATTCTCCTGCATGTTCATTGAGATAATGTATAGATTCATATTCATGGTGTCCCAATACATGTGCTTTGCCACTTAATTCTTTGTCCCTGACACAGCAGAGTCAGGTTTTTATTTTCTTTTATCAACACAATTGCTTTCCAATCGGTAACAACTGATTTTTTTCTATGTTAGCTGCAAAAGTTTCCCTTTCTTTTCTCTTTTCTACCTGTTGCAGATTTGTCTGTGACTGGGGGGAACAGAGGCACTGATCCAATGGCCTGTGTATTTTTCTCCCTTGATTTAAAAAGAGTACAGAAAAAATACACTTAAAAGTCTTCATTATTCTTGCTGACTCCATTTTTTCATTGAAATTCCTCTCTATTGATTTCCAGCAGCACTGTTAAATTCTTACTAGTTTACTAGAGTCAGATACCATCTGCAATTGAGCCACTCTACAAACAGAAAGAAGAAAGTGGAAAAAAAGGCCCAAATGCCTTCAAAGCCTGTACAAACACAATATTTGCCAGTTTCTGAGAGAACTGTGCTGTTTCCATTAGGTTTCTTGGCTGGCAACACTACCTCTTATTTCCATTGTCATATGAATTGATTCTGAATTGCTGCCTTCATTGCCAACAGGCACAGGCAAAATCTGCACAAACTGCAGTGAGGACAGAAAGATCCTCAGAGCCAGAATGATCCTAAAACCACTGCAGATTCAGCCAGAAATCAGTGTACCCAGGATCTGGTACCAGGCTGGCAGCAGGTACTTGAGAAGTGTCAGATGAGGGCAGAGACTGATCCTCCCCGTGGGACAGCACTCCCAGATTATCACGAGCAGTCATTTAGGGATTTCCAAATGGATAATAAATGAGCTGACACTTGCTCTGTGCAACTGGTTCATCTGCCTTAGTCCTTCTCTGATGAAGTGCTCTTGTATGCATAATAAAACTCATCTGGTTCTCAGCATTAACGTGGGAGTGGCAATTAACTCCAATGAAAGTTTCATTTAGAAGCAGTTCCTTACACAGCTCCACCAGCTTCCCTGCACATATCCCTCAGTGTGGCTTCTGCTGAGATGTCTGGAGCTCTCAGAAAAACCCTCTGTCTACCTAAAGCTATGAAGATATACATTTCATTATGGGTGGTTTTCTGAGTATCTTCCATGGCCTGATCTAAGAAGCAAAACCAGACCAAACTCATCCCTTTCCATCCATCAGCTGAGACTGACCTTTGCAGCAAGTCCCAGACCTTGCAGGAGGAAGGAGAATCTCTGGTGCACTGGGATGTCTAAGAATTATGATCCAATTCCCCTTTTCTCCAGTGTCAACAATAGCTGGCACTGGCTCCTCCAGCCCCAGCTCTCCTTTGTTATTTTATGAGGTGTCAGAGCCGATGAACCGAGGAGGGCTGCCATCCAGCTCTGCCTGAGCTGTTAATCTTACAGCCCATCCACCTGAATTATGAAGCTCGTTTCCTGTGTTTTACACAGTTATTTGTGATCTTAATTTATTTTAAAACGCTTGCTCAGTCCTAATGTGTCCGGACAGCAGTAGCAAGCTGAGGTTATAATAGCATTTATCACTCCTCCTGACTGTGCTGAGAGGCTGTGCTGGGCTGCATGCTGATTGCTCACTTGGGCCACCTAGGTTTCATTACCCACTTCTTAATGGGAGAGTTTGACATCTATTAGAGAGAAATCCTCTCAGAGTGAAACACTGGCAGAGGAGGAATTCCAGTTACTCATTTTAATGAGAGACAAGGAAGAAACAATAGAGGGCTTTGATGGAACACAACCCACCCAGCACTTATCCCATTAAGGCTACACAGCACAACCCCATGGCAACCTGCCCTGATCCAAGGCCTGGCTCACAAGTGACAGCTACCTCAGCAAAGACAAATCAAACCCTTGAGATATGACACTGAGAAATCTTCCAGAGAGAAACCAGGTCATTTTTAACTGGCTCCTCCACAGCTGAGGGCTGCCTTGCTGGAGTCACTGGTGTTGTGTTTTGTGTATGGAGGGAAAATGAAAAGCAGCAGTGTGGGTGTGAGAGGCACAGGTGCTGGACAGCCATCCCCAGCTGTCCTGCTCACTGTGGAGCACAAATCACAAATCCACTGCCACTGAGAGACAGAGACGGGCTTGTCAGGGAAGAAGATAAATGCATTGAAATGTCCCCGAGGGGCTGAGGCAGCTTTTGGAGTACCTCAGACAATCAGAGGGACAGGGCAAACAGCACAGTGACATTCCCACAGAGGCTGCTGGTGTGAGACCAGCCAGCAGCCCAAGTTAGAGCCCAAGTTACAGTCCCAGCTGAATTTCACATGATAATGAGCTGAATGCTTTCTTTGAATCCCTCCAGTCATCCGTATACTACGAAAAACCTTTCACTTTCTCACACTGGGACAACTACGTCTGCTCTCAGAAATCCTGGTGGACTTGGAACAAGAATGTTTAAAAGGATGAAAACGGACTACACACATCTGAAAAAGTTGTTCACAGCCCCATCCTTCACTGGAGTTACCTCCCAGGCACAGATGTCTGCTGGAATTGCTCTGTAATTTTTGTAGTAAAACACAGCTTTGTACCTCTTCTCCCTGGGAACTGATATTTTTTATAGTATTGCAAAACAAATAATCACAGTATCTGGATTTTTAGTGCTCTTACAAATAGCTTTTCCTATACCTAGGTTTAACACTTGCTCCAGTTCTGTGAAGAACTTTGAAAGAAAGTCTTATTTTCCTGCTCATACCAAGAAGACTAGGTAATAATTTACTATACAACTTAACATTCTTTTAGACAAAACAGGCTTAAAAGCCTGACAGTATTAATGCTAGAAATTTGATATACTCTGAAGAAAAGCCAAATTCACTGCCTAGGTCTTGTCCAAAATTCTGGACAAGAATTCAGAATCTTCCAGAGAGAAAATTTTACCCTCTGGAATAACCTGTTTTCTCTTTCATGAATGTGGCCTTGTCTCTGGGGTTACAACCTGCTCTCAGCTTTGTTATTCCACATAACAGAGGAGCACCCAGAGACATCCAGCAAGGATGGATGGTGCTCATCCCTGAGCATCTGGTGAAATGTCAGTCCCTGTCCCACACAGGGAGCAGCTGAAGTGTGAGACAGAGATGAAAGGTACCTTAGGTAGGGAGACCTGGGAAGCACAAGGTAAGAGTGAGCTGACTATGAGGAGTAAAGCAGTGGAAATTGCTCTTTCCAAACCCTTCCATTTGCGTTGGGTTGTAGGTGTGAGAGGGAAAGGTCTTGTGTCTGGAGTTGAAGTGTGGACTCAACCCACCCCTGGGCTTGTATTTGTCTCCTGCCACAGAAATCCATATTCAGGACAAATGTACCATAATCCTTCTGTGTGAGAATTTGGTGCAGCACGTGGAGGCTGGGGGACCGAGAATCTGGCAGTGCCAATCCACACCTCCAATTTAACTCAGAAACTGGAGAAAGACTCTGCAGAATCAGGAGGTGCCACATCTTGTGCACGCTGCTTGGAGGAATTGGCACAAAGCAAACCCACTGGGGAGCAAGGGGGTGTAAAGGGCTCAGCAAAGGAGTCAAACAAGGAGGGAGCATGGAGAGTGGAGCTCACTCAGCATGAATTCATGAGAGCTTGTACCGTTCCTGCAGCTTTACTGTTTCTGCAGTGACACAGCAGAGAAATGCCTGCAAGCCCAGCAGCTGCAGGCGCACACCCCAACTTCAATGAGAGCCACAAGGAGACCAGGATCAGGCAAAAATGGGAGAACTCCAGGGAAAAACAACTCTTCCCTGCATGCAAGACACCTCCCGCCCCCCAGAAGGCCCACACCAACACAACCTTGTTAAGGATGATGTGCAGCCTCTCAGTCTCGCAATCCACAACCACCAGCCTCTCCTTCTTCTTCTCCAGCTCCTGGAAGAGCATCCTGTAGCCCTCCTCTGTTGTTGTCAGGATGTTGACAGCTGTCACCTGCCAGTTCTTCTCAGCTGCAGTGTCCAGCACTTTCTGCAGGACTGACAGCCCTGGGGTGGGAAGAGAAGGGGGAGAGACAGGTTTTAGTTGTGTAATGGCATCTTTCCATCCTCCTGGCAGCCTGTGTGGCTGCCTCAAGCCAGGCTGGAGACAGTCATGAGAGAGCAGCAGAGCTACAGAGAGCAGCTAACAGTCTAGATCTGATCCAACCCCATCTGGGCTAGAATTAATGACTCCTGCTTTTTCTGGCCTAGCACTGACGACTCCAGGTCTGATTTTCCTTTGTAATTGGCAGATCAGTCTCGTTGATCAGGCCCTGCTGCGGGATTCAGATAAGAACTCTAATCCCCGTCTTCCTGTTCCCCAAATAACTTGATTTCTCTCTCAATGACTTGATTTCCTTCTCATCTTTGATCTGCTTAGGCTGTATGCTCCTAGGGTTAGGGACACCCTCATCAATCACAGCACACTGTCACACTCAGCATGCTTCTCTCGCAGCAGCATCTCATCAGGAGACCATTACTTTTAGAATTATGTTGCTTAAATTACATTCACAGCTTTCTAGAGGAGATGCACATAGCAATTCTCTGGAATCATGCTGGACAACCCTGAACAACCCTGTGCTTTTGGAATATTCTCTGTGCCCATGCCTCACGACAACAGAAAGCAGGTGGGACGCTTTCATACCTTCTCCTGTCTCTAAAGCCCATCCTGTCCCTTCAGGGGATAATTAAAACTTCCAGGACAGAGATGTGAATCACCTTACCTCTGCCCTATCCTTCTCAAGTCTGCTTTGCTTGCAGCTCCAAGCCTGGAGCTTTAAAGGCATCTGAGGGCTGGGAAAACTGAATCATGGAGCAATGAGCTCTCTGGCCCTTTTTTGGTTTGTGGTTTAGAAAGTTAGGTAACATCTTCCATTACCTCACACAGGTGTTTGTTCTTTTACATAGAAAACTGACATGCGCCAACATGGGGAATTTGGGGTTTTCCAAGCTATCTGCCAGAAACACACATTTCACACCTGGCTGTGGGCTTAGGTGAGATCTGAGCATGTGTCCATTCATGTTTCTAAACTCAGGGCTCAGTGCCCTTGAGTTTGACAGCCCAGTTCAATGTGGGACCTATTGAATAGAAACAATTTCCCCATTTTGAATTCCAAACCATTTGCACATCAAGTATTTCCCTCGTGTTGATGGGGATAGGATCTGACCCCATGATAACACACACACACTGGGTCAGGCTGATGCTTTTTTAAGATGAGTGCTCACCTTCAGCAGAAAGGGGTATTTAGAAGAGAAGAGACAGCAGGGAAGGCATAGGTTGACCCAAACCCACAACTTTTGGAGGTGAAGACTCCTTCTAGACCAGTGTCTTTATCTGCCTGGTAACCCCTATCGCTGTGCTGAGAAGACCCTGATGAAGGAGGAATGAGGAGGAGGACTCCATCTTATCGGAAGGCTAATTAATTACTTTATTATACTATATTATCCTATACTATATTACATTTTATCTAAACTGAATCTGCCAAGCATTTAACTGCACACACCTGCTCTGAATCTCTGACTCTCACCTGACAGTCCTGACACACACACACTCTTGTGTCACTATAGGACACAAGACAACATGAGCATACACACTGCTGCTCTCAAGGTGAAGAAAGGGAAGTTTATTTTCTGATTCCAACATTTATAGATTTTCAGAAGTGACCGTGGATTGGAGGGTGACAGTGCCACCTCTCCAATGACACTGGACAAACCAGCAGTCCATCAAATTTCTCCTCCTCCATAAAAGAATGCAAAACAATAAGTTATTTACAGAAAGTGTGTGAGAATGTTTGTTACAAGAATGTAAATATCAGAAGGCTTAGAAAATCTTAAAAAATCAGGGTGACACACTTGGGCCTGATAGGCCAAGGAAACAAAACACCATCACTTTGGGTAAACAGTCTCCACATTGCATTCTACTTTGGCACAAACACAGGCACAGCAAATGAGATAAGAATATTCTTGGGAAGAATTGTGCCTTGCTTTTCTCTGTGAAGAGAAATGTGGGGCTACACACTTGGGCCTGATAGGCCAAGGAAACAGAACACCATCACTTTGGGTAAACAACCTCCACATTGCATTCTTCTTTGGCACAAACACAGGCACAGCAAATGAGACAAGAATATTTTTGGGAAGAATTATGCCTTGCTTTTCTCTGTGAAGAGAAAACGTGGGGCTACAAACCCTTCCCATGGAGCTGCGACTCACCGCGGTCGGCGTCGTAGATGTACACGAACTTCTGCCAGCTGTAGTGCTCGATGACACTGATGAGGGCATCCTGCAGCTCGGGGCGCAGCTGCAGCACGAACTGGTTGGAGGTTTCCACGGGGAAGCTCGGGGTTATGAAGCACACGTGGAGGGCCCCGCAGAAGGACGTGAGCATGTTGACGGTTCTCCTCTCGTAAAAGCCGAAGATGGCGTAGACGCCCTTGGAGAACTGGGAGCAGACTGCAGGGGCAGAGGGGAGAAAATCAAGGAGGTTTCTCAGCAATGTCACCAAAATAAAGCTTTTCCCTCAGATAAGCTGCAGGGTCTCTCAGGACTGGATAATTTTCCCACAGGTGAGTGGGTTGGTGAAGGCAACCTGTGAAGAACAGGGCTTGTGGCCATGGAGTGCTTGTTCTTGGTCTCCACAGAGCTGCTTTACTTTTGATAGGAAGAAATTACTCAAAAGAATAAAATCAGTGTCTCCAGGGGTCTGCTGAAGATTTTGCTGCTTCTGGGGTAAAATGAGTTATCTGAACATAGGAACCCTTCAGCAGAAAGAGGCTACTGCAGCCCTGGATGCATTCAGGAAGCAGAAGGAAAGCCTTTGCACAGCAGCACAGCCCTTTGTGGCCAACAACTCCAGAGGGAAATCATGGGTTTGACCTCAACAGCTGAGGAAACCACTCTGGGAGAGCATCTCAGCAAAGGTTCACCAAGGTTCAATGCAGCCACAGCACAGCTCCAGGGGGATCTGTCCTGGGGCGTGAGCTGCTTGGCTCTGAGTCAGAGCCTCTGACACTGGGAGTGTGTTGGTACTTGGGAACACAACTTCGGCAATTTCTGGTTTCCTCACAAAGCCATGGAGACAGGGCTGTGAGCCCAGTGAGGTACCAGCAGTGTCCTGGGAGGTCTCCCCCAGGAGGGCTCCCTGGGTTCCCTGGAAGGTGTCTGTCTGTCTGTCTGTCTGTCTGTCAGCCCCTGTGCTGTGCAGGGAGGGCTCCCTTGGGTTGGAGCCCTTCTCTGCAGAGCACTTAATGAGATCGTGGGAGCTGCTGGGAAAATGCCTGAGGATCTCAGCGAGACAGAGAGAGTTCACACTTTGTGCTGTAAAACTTAGCCCCTGAGACAGTCAGACTCATTCAATATCACCCCTGTTTATGGCACATCCTGAGTTACCATCAATAAATCTCTGAGCTGGAGGTGGTGGCAGTGACAGCACTTTTCCTGTGTCAGAACTCTTGGCACCAGTGTTTCCTCCTCTTGTCACTGTGACTCTGAAGACCTTTGGCTGTGACATTTATACTGACTCGACAATTCACACATCACTTGCCGCTCTCCCAATGCCAGTGCAGGCTGAGGAGTTGGATGTGACATTCTGGGGTCCCCTGGCAAGTGCTCTGCACTGCTTGGGAATCCCCTGACCTGATTTCTGCTGCTAACTGCCAGTGCCCAACCTTCTGCATGTGTTGCTGCAGACAGCCTCCTAAAAACAAAATTCTTGCACCCTTAAGGCTCCATGCGAGCTCTGTCCCTCCAGCAGGGACTCAAAGTCAATTCTGGCTGGCTTAGAGCCATCCTGGAAAAGATTGTTTTGTTCCTCCCTTTGCTACTGCCAGCACCAAACATTCAGAGGGAAGAGCAAGAAATCCTGATTCCCACTGTGCAAAGCAAGTCCCTGCTCCCGTCTCACCCCTGAAACAAAGCAGCCAGGCTTCGTGGTGGTGCTGAGAGCTGAGAATGGAACCTCACAAGACTGAAGAAATTTTTTCCTTTGTCTTGGATCTGAGCCCAGTTTTTGGGCATCCCAGTCCCGCAGTTTGTTCGCAGGGTTGCTCATCCTCTTTTCACTGATTAGCACCTGTGATCTCAGCATTTTCCTCCCACAAGGGAATTTGCTGTTCTGCAGGGCAGGGACGCCTCAGAAAGCCCAAACTGAGACGGAAATAACCCCCTCTTCTCTTTATGTTCACAGCAGTGCCTCTCTTTGCAATCAGCAATTGTGTCTGCATCAGCTGGAGTCACTGCCCTCATCATGAGACTGACACATCCAGGAGGAAAAGCAGCAGATACAGATGGAAATAGTCTGAGCATCTTTTCCATGTGGCTGGAGCAGTGGGTCTAATGAAGGGTGTGAGATACCATATGTGAGAGATCAGAACGTGATCTCCAGAGACCCAGGCTTCAGCCTCACTGAATGATTAAAGAGACATTTTCAGGACAGCTGAACAATCCAGTACAATTAATAGTCCAGACAATAAGCTTAGCTGGCTTGTTTTGTTTTGTTTTGTTTTGTTTTGTTTTGTTTTAGGCAAGGCATGGCTTCCTTGGATTTCTTTTCTATTCAAAAGGAATCTATCCTTTTAAAATTTTTTTTCCTTAACTTTGTGGCTCAGTCACGCTCAGGCATCCCTCCTACACTGTTCTGAGACATCATCAGTGCCAGCATTTGAAACAGATTGTACCAAAGACAACTGGGAAAGTGAACACTCTTTATCATTAGTAAGTTTGGAAAGAACCCTCACTTGCTTTGTACTTGCAGGATAAGTGAGGCCATGGACAAGACAGATAATTTGAAAAAAAAAGGCTTACCAAGAGTTATCTCCCAAAGAAAAACAAAGAAACTCATGTGTCAGTTAATCTGGAAGAATGAAGAGTGAGAGCTGCAGCCACCTTTCTAGGACTGAACATGGCATAATGTAAAAGCAGAGACTGCAAAATTATGTAAATCTCAGGGCTATTTTAAATTACAGATGCTCCAAATGAATTTACACAGCAAAGCTAAAAAGAAATTACTTGCTTGTTATTTAATACACTAAGAGATTGCTGGAACTCCTTACATTTCCTTTAATCATTTTATGAAGCAAATTTGTTAATTATTCTATGTTCATTTCATTGCTCTGCAACTTCCTAATAATCTACTACTAAGAACTGTAAACCTTAAGTAGAAGAAGCAAATATTTTAAGCTTTCTTTGTTTTTGTAGTGATGAGGAGTCACTAGTGTCTGACTGATGGATTTCTAAAAAGACTAAGAAACATAAAAAGGGATGAAGATTGTGCTGGAATGCAAGGCCCAAGAAGTTGAACTCTTCTGGTCAATTGGCTGGTAACAACATCCCCCTTTCCAAGCCCTGTGCTGGCTGTCTGTGAGCAGCTGGCCCCAGCCCAGCTTTTCCTGCAGAGGAGAGCTGCAGTCAGCCTGGAGATCAGCTCCAGCAGCTCAATTTGGACAGCTCCACCTCAAGCTCCTTCCTGCAGGCAGGAATCTGGGTGAAATCCAGCAGCATAAATGTTTGCCCATCCCAGGATGTGAGCACGAGTGAGGAGGGTTTGCTTGGATGCAAATGCACACGTTTGTGGCTGTTTGCCTGTGCTGTTGGTGGCCTCTGGGCTGCAGGGTGGGAAAGGACAGAGAATGTCAGTTCTGTACCTGAATTTGTAATTTATTACAGATAGGTTAGGAGCAGCATTGTGTTCAAGGATGGAATTTTGGTTCATGCAGTTATTAGGGTAGATAGCTTTAGGACTTTGATTGTGTTTAGGGTGAGGAAAACGGTTGCAGTTATTACAGCATACAGGTAGAAGTTGAGGAGGGTGAGTTTAGGGTTGTAGATGATAATGATTGCTATTCAGCCTAGGTGAGAGATGGAAGAAAAGGCCAGGATTTTTCAGATTTGTGTTTGGTTGAGACCCATTCATCCTCCCAGGGCTGCTGAGAGAAAGAATAGCTAGGATAGTTAAGAGCGTAGGGTTTAGTGATGGCGAGGTTTGAATTTGTAATTTATTACAGAAGAATTTCCCTCTAAAGTAGCCCTTGGAAAATATAGTCCATAATGATTGATAACCTACTGCTGTGTTCTCCATGATCAGTCTTGTTTAATTGATCAGTTTGGGATTTGTGGATGAGGTATTCCCAGTGTGTGCTGCACCAGGCCCCAGGGACACCCCATATCCCTCCTTCTCCAGGCATAGGATTTCTCCCTGAGATCTCCAGTGCTGTTCAGCAAGGAAAATTAAGCAAAAGCAGAGGCATTAACAAGATTGTCACCTGGTTATGCTGAAGAGACAATCCAGTGACAACCAGCTGCTCTCTGCAGAGTGCCTGTGGCAGCCAGGTGAGGCCAGAGCTCATCTGACTGCTCTAAAATATTTTCTAACTTACAGCAAAAGTCAAAATAGTTTGTAAATTAGTTAAAAAGTGACTGATGTGGTGGAACAAGCAGGGGATGCTGCCCCTCTCTCCCTGTGGAATGGTAGCCATCAGGGAGCTGATGTGTCCTTGAATTCAGATGAGGAAAAAGGCATCTGTGATTCACTCACTTGGAACCCACAGACTCCAGGATTTCTAGTCCTTGCAGTGTTTCTCCAAAGCTCTCTTTTCATATGGAAATATTCGAGGTAAAGAATGTACATCAGAGACAAACACTGGCTTTACTGAAAGCACACACAGGAGAGGACACTTATTTGGGAGCTGAAAGAGGCAGCTCTGGCCACCTTTGCAGATGCTTCTGAGAAAAACACATCAGTAAATACATCAACGCTCACAACTTTAAATTGCATATTTTCTCTGTGGGAGAGAAAAGCAAAAGAGGTGTTTTGAGTCTGTAAAAATTCATGGTAGAATTTTTTTTTGGCTGCAGCTCTTAACCAGAGTGAGTAGATGAACAAGATTGATTTCTGCATTGGGAGAGTCAGAAGTATTTTACAAGCAGGTGTTTGACCTGATCCACATTGTTGAGGGTGAAGGGCAGATGTCAGATAAAACAGATATCTCCTTCAGGTTTTGGTGAAAGAAGAAAACCCAAAAAGTTTCTCTCAGAAACCATCACCACAAAGAGGGGCTGAAATAGGATTTGAGGTGGGAGGAAGGGCAAATGGGCTGCACAGAAGGATGGAAATGAGGATTTGGTTTCCAGCAGTGAAAAGTGTGCATTCTGCTGAGAATCTGCAAACAAGACTGCAGAAAGAGAAGTGCTCTCCAGGGACACAGCTGGGGAGGAAGCCTGGTAGGAGATCCTGGCAACTGCTCATCTGCCATCTCCTTTAGAAGCAGAATTTTCACCATTTCACTGAGTTTAAGACTAGAAAGGGACATTAGATCATTTCTACTGACTTGTTGTATCTCATGGATTATTAAGTTTCACCCAGCTACCCCTGGAGGGAGCCAATAATATGGCTCAGTTGACTCTTAGGAGATTCAGCTGCTGCATGTGCCTCAGTCAGAGAACAGAAGTAGCAGAGACAGTGCTAATACCCAAAGCCACAAGAGCGGTAAAAAACCTGATTAAATGCAGTATCCCCAGATGTTCCTCACAAATGACTCATGTTCTCACTTGCAAAAGGGGACATGCAGCCCAGATGGTCCCTGCCAGATCTCAGAGGCCTTCCTGACCCTGGAGAATGTCATGGCATCTAGGAGGGAAGACACAGCATCTTCTCCAGGAAAGCTATTCCTATGATGCTAAGCTGCACGTGTGACCAAATGATTCCCCATAGCCCAAACAAAAAAAAAAAAAAAAATAGAGAAAACATAGATTCCAAAATAAGAAGAAATCTTTGAAGCCAATCAACCCAGCGCACACCAAAATGAAAAAGTGCCTTTTAAAAATTGCAAGGATAATAAAATAGTGATCTCAGTTATCCCTGCAAGCTGCTAAAGATGAGCCCTGCCATGCCTGCAGCCCCACTACCATCTCCGTGTGCCCAAACCTGCTGGGACACAGAACCAACACCCTCACTCGCAGCAGAACAGGCTCACTGACAACAGTGGTGTCAAGAAGCAGCTCCCACATGCTTCCCTTTGCTCACTTGCAGCGTGCTTGTGCACATGTGGGAAAGAGGAGGGAGGATTTGCATGCATAATTAATTCTCAGCGTGCCCTGCCTGGAGGCGACCCTACGCTGAGATGGGAGAACCTGACATCAGGTTGGCAAAGCTGGTGGGGTTCCAAGGAAAGAGCTCTGGTGTCTGCTGCAATTAGGCTCAGCTCAGCTCTCCTCCCCAATGTTTGTCCTCGCAGCTCTCCTCTGTGGCGTAGGTGCCAGAGCACATCCCAACGACAGCATGTTCCCACAGATTTCTGCAGCAGGGGAAAGCCAAACAGATTCCACACTCCCCCATTGTTCCACTCGTGTGTTTGGTTAGCTGACAGCAGATATGTCCCACATATTTGATCAACTGCAAATCAGGCTGATGTGCTATCACAAGAAATCCGTGTTTTTCTTTCAAATATACAAAAGGTACAGAACAGTGCTCCCTTCCATCATTTCCCTGCACTGCTGCTCCAATGATCCTGGAAGCTGGAAAGTAGTGTTGGTTTTTAAATAAAGATCTGCTTTCCTTCCCTCATATTTAAACAATAATCTGTCACTGAAGAGCTGCTTATAAATGCATGTGCTGATAGCTTCAAGTTTTTCAGTGAAGTTTTCCAGCACAACAAATAAGTCTTAGTTTGCCTGGCTGACAAATGATAAATTTCCTTTGAGATCAAATTGCATTTGGGGTTTTTTCTCACATGGCACTGAGTTTTAGGAAACAGAAATAGCATGGTGGTTTGGTCACCAAAAATTCACAGCACGGACTCTCATTTATTTAAGTGAACTTTTGAATTAAAATCATGGTGGTGGAAGATACAGTCATGGGAAGTTTAATCTCTCTAAGGAGCCAGTTGAAGGTCCTTGCTCTTCCACTTGTGTACTTCACATCTCAAAACCTCTTTTTATTTTTCTACTAAAGTCTTTGAATGCAGTTCTTATCCAGTGTGACTACAAAACAGAAGAAAAAAAATTCAAATATCAAAGGTTTTAATGAGGTCACTGAACTTGTTGAAATAAGGAAAGAAGGGAAATGATGATGTTTGTGTCAAGATTCTACTTACTTGCTTTATTTGTTTTCTAAAAGTGTTTTAGCAACTTTGGGGTTGCTAATACTTTGTTGAGTCACATATACCAAGAATTAAATATATTGAAGAGTTTACAGTCAACACAAAATATTTCTGAGCACTTTTAATAGGAATTAGATGCAAATCCCTATGCAGAAGACAGTGAGATCAGAAGCATCCTTAAGAGGGTCTCATTTCTTCTGTGGGTAGAATTAGATTATTATTCTAATAGGGACAGTTTGGCTAATGAGGATCCTGTGGTTAACAGAGCAGATTATGTGTAAGGAGAAATGGGTCCATTGCCATCTCTGTGTCAGGTTTGTTGTTAATCATGGTTTGGATCTTTCCTTGTGAGGGAACTGCTTTTCTCTGAGCCCATCTGTCCCAGTTCCCTTGGTCAGAGGCTGACATTTGCACCGTGCTCATTCAGACCCAAAATGGGACCCATTTCTGAGCTGGAAGCACTGGTGCCATGCTCTCAAACTGTGTAAGGCTCTTGTTGTCCACTGCCTTCATCTCTCCAGTGTCCCATAGCAGAGCCACAGCTTTTCTACAGCACCCCCTGCTTTCATAATTTAAAACCAGAAAAGATGTGCAGAAGGGCTCTGGTGACTGGAAAAAACTCTTCATTTTTCAGCTCTAATAAAAGACCTGTCCTTTCCACCTTGTCTTATTGTTTAAATGGGAGTGTTTTCCCCCATGCCAGTCTGGCTCCTTTCTGGAGCACAGCTAACAAACCCATTTGGGATACAGTCTTCTGAGAGCCTTTTGTAGCACATCTTGTCTTGGAAAATCCTCAAATCATTGAATGGTTTTGCTTGGAAGGGACCTTAAAGATGTGCCAGAACTTCTGACACTGTCATCAGGTCTGCTGGGCAGTCTGGCTCTTTGCAGTGTCCAGAAAGAGCCCAGCAGAAAATGCTGCTGTGCTGGGTTCTCCTTGGGTTCCCAGGAGCTCTGCAAAAGCTCCTGAACCCTCTCACCCCACAACCCTCACCCTGAGCTCCCCTGCAGCCACTCCAGAGGGAAGGAGCGATCCCTGTAGGGCCCCCAGCTGCAGATGGGTGCTCCCATGGCACCCAGGGACTCAGGAAGGCCAGAGATCCCTGCTCTCACCTAACCTTCCACAGTGAAATTGAGAGCTCATCATTTGTCCTCATTGAACTCTCTGTGTCTGAAGCAGAGACATAAATATTAAAGCAAGATTACTACAAATGGAAAAGCGACAGCGACATTGTAAAAGCAGATGAGGAATGAGGGTTGAACCAGTTTTCCTTCTGCTTTTTTATTAGATGGCCTTTTGCATTATATTGGTCCTTCTGAAGTGCTGTACAGCTTCTTGTACAAGGAAAACTAAGTAGAGGATCATGGTGTGGATTCTGCTGGGAAACATGAACAACAACAGAGTGAAAGAACAGAGCACCAGCATCTTAATAGAGTATACAGCACACATCTCAGCTCACCACAGCATTTAATTCTGGGCTGTAAGTGCTGAATTATTAAAACAGTAGAAAGAGGGGAGTGAGGAGTGGGAGGAGGGGAGATAAGCAGTGGCAGAAAGCAAATGTGTCACATAGAGAAGGTCTTGCTGCAGATGAAGTACATTTTGTCTTCAATAGCTTCCTTTCTTTCCCTAATACATGATATTGGTTTGTAGACATTAAAGCCTCAGACTTCAGTGCAAGCCTCAGGTTATGGTGGGGATTTTGTAAGGGCCTGTCTTGAAACAGTCTGCAGAACTTTACATTTACCAAGGACAAGGACCCTTCAAAGAGAACCTCTCACACACAGGACAGAGCATCATGTCCTTGAGGGTGGCAGGAGGTACCTTAACCCATTAGCTGGCACGTTATTTATAAACCTTCACATTTTCTATCCACTTTCAGGGCTACATCACAAGTATCTGCTGAGTTAGCAAAGCAGATGCTCCAAAACCTACATGTGCTATCACTGCCCCAGAAGTGCCACCCCTCCTGCAGTCACTGGAGCCTTTTGTTTTCTGGGAAGAGGAGAGAAAGGCACAAACCCAACAAACCCAACGAACTACTCAGCACACAAGGATTAAGCCCTAGAGCACAGCCCTTTTGTGCTACCTGGTTGCACATTGTGCTCACCTCAGGTCTGTGAAAGCACTAATGGTTTTAAAACCTATTTAACATCTCAGCAAGGGCTGAGTTTGGTGCAGAATGACAAGATCCTTTGGCATCTGAGAGTGCTGGTTTTTGTGGCCTTAAGTGCCTCCCCTGGTGGCTCTTTGCTATAGTCATGCCTTGTAGGGTTTTTATTTTCCCTTTTCACATTAATGTTCCGTTCCATTGTGCTCACAGCTTTGTTCAGAGCTACTTAATGTCAGGGGGAATATTACCATTTCTTCCCGCTCATTAGAACAGCTTTAATCCTGCCTGCACTGCGAGGACAATAAATGATAAGAGTTACAACATTTTGATTTCTGCAGTGCCTCAGAGCACCAGGTTTGGTGGAAAATCCCAAACAAACAAGTTTAAGCTTGAGATCTTTTAAACTCAGTGGGAGACAGTGTTGTCTGGGGAGCAGGGAGGCAGCAGTGTGACAGATGGTGAGATCTGGACCTGTGGTTTGCAGTTTTATGGTCTCTGGTGGAACTTCTGCGCGAGTTGCTCGCCGTGGGTGGTGGAACAAACAGTTTACATGAAGTGCATCCAGTCAGGGTGCCCAGATGGAGCTTCTGCAGAGGGGAGATGCTTAAACCAGGGCTGCAAGCAGCTCCAGAGGCCAGTTCCCCCTCGTGGGAGGTGAAGACATCCATCCCTCTGAGTGATGTGAGTGGCGGGGATGCAGGAACTGGGAGAGCCCTTCTCAGTCCCACTGCTCCCACAAACCTGTGGGTAAATGTGGAGCCCCTTGGGAAAGTGGCACAAAATACCAAATATCAGCCTGGCTACCCAGCATGACCTTCAGCACAAATAAAGTGGAATTTGAGGTTTTTTTCCTAAAAAAACTTAGGTGAAATTTGTGTCATTTTACCAGCATGACAGAGGGGACTTTTACAGCTACAGGCTTCTCCTGAACCTGCATAGAACCCACAAAAACCATGTCCCGTAGCAAACTCACAGGACTGAGGGAAGGACCAGGATGTGGGAGAAGCTGCAAAGCACATCACCAGCTATACAAAGTGGCCTTAGATACACATCTTTTGCCTAAAAGTCGTTTGGGCAACCAAATCCCTTTAATGTCAGTGACAGGCGGTATCAAATACAAAGCAAAACTTTGGGAAAGGCTTTTCAGCCGGATGTTTTACTTACAGAGTTTCATATGTCACAGTAAAGATTTATGCTAATGAATGATAAAAAATCAACAACTCTACACAGAGGCCAGTGAAAGCACCAGGAGTCTCTCAGTTATCCTGCTGCAGGACTGAGAAAATAACCTGGAAAATGGTGTGGCTTAGGGAGAAGAATGTTAGAGCATCCTTGGCATTGGGAAAACACTGAGATCCCTTCCTGACGTGCCTACTTACCAGAAAACACCTTCCCTACTGATTTCTATTCTGGGAGAATTTTTAGGCTGCTGGAGAAAGAGACTGTCTAGTGAGCTGCAGAGAGCAGGGGAGATCATGTAAAACACTCTGCATAAATGCAGATTGCAGGGAGGCCAAGCAGAGCACAGGAAGGGGAGTTGCTGCAAACCTGGGGGCTGTTCATCATTGCAGAGCAGTGACACTGCACTCACAGATGCAGGTTCTGCCTCAAGCAGTCACTCAGTGCAAACCAAAGCTGATGACAGCATTTAGGCAGTCAGTGAGAAAACCCCACTGCTTCCCAGCAGAAACTTTACCTGTAAAATATTATTTAGACAGAAAAGCAGCAGCAGGCTGGGGGATGCTCATTTGTACCACTTCTCACAAGCATCAGAGACTCTTGCACCAGGTGTGGCTCAGCACTTCTGTTGACATTACAGAGAAATGCCTCCAATGAAATCCATTTGTTCATGAAACTGGGATCACTTGCCAGCCAGGGGCAGGCAGGACTTGCACAGAGAGGCACCAGGAGCACTAGCTTTTCAAGGAGTGGGAACATTCCTTGGATTTAACAAATGTTGTGCAAGACAGCTGAGCCATGGAAAGCTTCACACTTCAGGACTTGCTTCCCACAAGGAAAACTGGGAAACAACACCATGCACTGGACTCTTGACTGCACAGCTAAAGTGAGCACATTGCATAGCTAAAGGTATCATTAGCCTAATTAAGGCAGCATTTATTCCAGAAGCCTCTGGGGGAAAGGCAGGTGGAACTTCCATCTACAAGAGAAGGTTGGCAGGGCAGAGGCTGCTGCCACTGGTGGGAAGAACCCAAATAAAAACTTTGTGTGGAAGAACAGGCAAGAAGAAACATCCCTGGGACAGGTTCTTTTCTCTTGGTGTTCACAGGAAGCCCGAGGTGCAATGTAAAACCTGTGATTTTACACCTCTGGGACTGTCCTGGCTAAGCTGTGAGGGCTGTGATTTTCTTCTCTCTGTACTGCAACCCACTTTCAGTGCTGAATGTGGCAGGGAGGAGTGTGCAGTGTAGCCTTCACTTCCAGCTCCTGACCCTCCTGCTGGAGTGAAGATTCATTTCCCTGTGAGAGAAATCCTTTCTGGCTGCCCGTATTTAACATGGCAGTGAACATCTGCAGGGGTATTTCCAAAGAGTTTGTTGGGATCATTCCCCTGCACTGCCGGTCCTGACAGCAGAGCAATGTCAGCTGAGAGCCTCGGTGGCATTTCCAAAACATGCTTGAATTGCTGAGTTGGCTGCTGTGTCTGTTTTAAGAAGAGATGTTGGGATGATCTTGAGGTGATTTGGGTGTGTAAGGTGTGACAGTGTTCACAGGGGTTTTCAGATGAGGGAAGAGAGGAGGATTTGATTCCATGTTTCAGAAAGCTTGATTTATTATTATATATATTACATTAAAACTATACTAAAAGAATAGAAGAAAGGATTTCATCAGAATGCTAGCTAAGCTAAGAATAGAAAGGAATGATAACAAAGGTTTGTGTCTCGGGCTCTCTGTCCAAGCCAGCTGGCCTGTGACTGGCCATTAATTAGAAACATCCAATATGGGCCAATCACAGATGCACCTGTTGCATTCCACAGCGGCAGATAACCATTGTTTACATTTTGTTCCTGAGGCCTCTCAACTTCTCAGGAGGAAAAATCCTAAGGAAAGGATTTTTCATAAAAGATGTCTGCAACAGTAAGGAAGCCACATGGTGCATGGAATCTCTGAAAATTAGCTTTTGTTAATATATACTAAAAGCTTTTCTCCTGTGACAATTTTACCAGTGCATTCCCAAGGAAAGATGCTTTTCTGGCATTGTCTGAGGAGCAATAGAAGAACTGGGGTCATGTGCAGGTTTGGTTGGCAGAATCAACCTCTGTCCATGTGCACCTTGCACCATCCTGCTGGTGCAGCTGTAAATCCATGGCTAAAATCCACTTGCATCCTCCTGCAAACTTCTTTCTTGAACCCCTAATATAAAGAGAGTTGAGAAAATCATCAGCTTTCTTCCTGGTTGGAAATATTAGTCTGTGCAGTATAAGCAAGACAGCTGAGAAATATTTTATTTCAGTGTAGGAAAGTTGTCTGCATTATAGTTTCCCTGGTAACTACATCGAGGCCAACAGAATTACACTGGGTCTAACTATGGTCTGGTTTTGTCAGGTGGGAAGCACAGCATGTTTCCTGCAGGAGGGATACAGGACCTGATTTGTGGGTGCACTCAGCTGTGACTGGCTTGTAAAGTGTGTTTGCTTCATGTCTGCTTGAGCAAGGTCACTCGGTCCTCCTCAGAATGAAACCAAAAGGAATTTGTGATAAAAGACCCCTGAGAAACTTTCCTTGACATCCTTATCGGAAAAATCCTTCAAAGCAAATGGATGGGAAATAACAGAACCCTGAGGAGTTGTGAAAGCTGGATGGGAAAGAGAAATGGGGGAAAGGAGATGCAAGCTTGAGGTTCACTGATGGGAGAGCAGCAATTTAAATTTCAACATCAATTGGAGCTTTGAAAGAGGAAAAACAAGGATGAAAGAGAGTGTGAAGGGGGGCTGAGTGCAGGTGCATTCAGGGATTCAAGGGTGAGGTGCCTTTTTCTGGCAGGTGTGGGAGGAACATGGTCATCAACACCTGGGTCACTGTTTATCCTCTCTCTGAATGGAAAAAGTAACATTTTCCCCCTCTTTAATGACAACAAGTTTTGTCTAAGATGGGTTTTTCCAAAACTCACTGCCTAAAGCCTGGCAGTCTGTCCTCCATTAAGATTTTTAACCTCATTTCACAGCTGGACAGATGGAAGCAGCCACCTGCGCCAAGACACAGAACCTTTTTGGGGTGGCCCCAAGTGCCCTCACATGGTCACCCCTTTGTCAGACAATGAAGAGCAGGCCCATTTCAGGGCTTTTCCAGCAGGATGCTCACATTTCACCAGTGAAAACCCTTCCCCAGTGGGTGGTGGATGCTGCACAGGGCACTCCCTGTCCCTGTTCTCTCCTCTCACCCATCCCTTGGCGGAGGGAAGATGCTGACAGCAGAGCAGGGCAGCTCTGCAGTGCTGTGATGCTCCTGCCTGAGCACACACACACACACACACACACACACACACTTGGCATCTCACCCCCCAATCTGGGGATTTTGTGGCCAGCTGTTGAGTGGGCACTTTGCAGCAGAACTCATGTACTGGCTTTAGCACTAAAACCATTGCAATTCCTCTCACAGCTCAGCCTCAGCCCCCGCTGGTTCACACTGGGCTGGAGGGAAGAAGGACAACGTGACCTCTGGCCTGAGAGGCTGGAGACCTTCCCAGAACAAAGCCATGCCCCCTCCAATGCCTTTTGTTTGGCTCTCTCTGTGTGATTTCATGGTTTATTAGCTTTTAAGAAGCACAAGGCTTATCTAATGGCTTGACTTTCAGCATGGTACTGGGTGCCCAGCTGGTGGCTTTTGAGTTTCTGCCAGACATTGGTTTCTGGGCCAAGAAAATCTCTCCCTGTGGGGCAGGGATGGTCTGGACCAGCAGCTCAGTTCAAGTTTATCCCATCTCCACTCCTCAGTGGAGCAAAGGGGAGTTATTTTTCCCATTGACTCTACCAGATGAGTGCAATGTGGACTGTGGGTCTCAATTAAATGAAAATGTAGGAGGAGAAGTTGGCCATCTTTGCCACAAAACTTGTCCTATTCCTGCATCACACTGGCATGCCTTTTGTTGCAAGACAGAGCATCTTTAAGAAAGATAAAAAAGACCCAATTTTTATGGACAATGTATATTTTAGGAGCATGCTTCTAAATGAAATTTTCTTCTGTGCTTATACAGACTCTTCATTTCTGGTTGGAAGCCTCCCACTTTATTTTCTAGGCGTGAGATCTTCAGCACCTAACACCTAGGGGAATCTCAGATTGTAGCTACTCTGTTTTTAGCTTTCTCCCTTAAAAAAATAAATACATTCTTGAAAGTTACAAAGCAACTGGCCAGGCTTTTGATGATCTTTCATTACACAGAAAGCAAACATTCAAATGGTCCATTGGACAAGCAAAGAATCAATTTGTTTGAAGAAAAGTTACCCAAGACACCCCAGTTATTTTAGTTCACTTTACCATAAAAGCTTTGGTAGGCTTTACTTTTAGCATCTCTGAGACAAAACTAATGCCAATGGAACAGATCCAATAAAGACAGGCAACAAAGCTAGCCGAAATTTCTCATCACCTTCTTTTCCCCTTCAAATGAAAACTGAGGCTTGATCAAAAGCAGGAAGTTGCTGGTTTTGGCAAAACAGCCTGATTTTCCCAGGGAAAAACAACAGGGATAAAAGTTTTACTGTTAAGGCAGAACATTAAAAGATAAATTCTGGGACACAATTAACCCTCAACTGCTCTGGACCATAAATTGCTCTCCGAGAGCTGGCAGTGTTCTTCCCCCTGGAAGAGATGCTGCAAGGGCAGTGAGTCAGAGCAGCAGGGATGAATCTGAGGTGAGAGGTGGACAGAGTGGGGTCAGAGGAGATGCTGCCAGGTTCATGCTCCGCTGCAGGTGGGATGTTCAGCCACTCCCAGAACTCCATCTCCTGAGAAACTCACCCTTGTTTCTGTGTGCATTTGCACTTGCTCTGCACCCAGAGAACCTCTGCTCAGCACAGCACGTGGCCCCTGTCCTGCCCTGCTCACAGAGGGATGTGTCACAGTGCACAGTGTGTCTGAGCCATCAGCCCTCTGTTCCCCACTGTCCCCAAGTGCTCGCCTTTCCCTGCTCCAACAGGTACAGCCACGTCTCTCCCTGTGCTTCAGCTCCATCCCTGCCTTGTCACCTGCCCTGGAGCAGCTCCTTATCAGCCTCAGCAGTGCCCCACAATCCTTCCCTCCCACGGGTCATGGTGGGCTTTTTGCACGATCCTGTCCCTGTGGTGCAGGAGCCCTCTGCATGTCCCAACACTGCTGCAATAATGAGCAACACAGGGACCCCAGGCAGGTGCAAAGGAGGCTCTTTATTGCCAAAAACCTGGCCTTTTAAAGCAGTTAGCCAGTTATCAGTTTACACAGTTTTGAGGCACAACAAGCCCAAGCCAGGCAACCACTAAACACCACAGTGTGGCCACGTGGCTGTCACACAGCACGTCTTGCACATCTCTCACATCCCTCAGGTCTCTCTACCCCTATTCCAGCTGAGTCACTCTGCCACAGTTCTCCTTAGCTTAAGTAACAGGCCAGAGCAATGCTACAAGGCCTTCCCTTTGTAAACCCTTACCCACTGGTCACACAACACTGCATCCCTCAAGTGCATGGCTGTGAGTGACCCTGTGGTGCTGCAGCTGCAGGAACACACACCCCTGCATGCAGCCCCTGCAGCATCCCAAATCCCTTCTGCCACACGCTTCCCAAATCCTCCTTTCCACATCCCACCCGTGCACACACACAAATCCTTCCATTAGCTAAATCCCAGTTTTTACAGTGCCTTTCTCACACGAAGCCCTTCCTTATCACCCTGCTCACAGATGCCCGGGCTAATCTCTCTCCCCGTGCCACGCGTGCCCACCCGCTTATCCTCCCTCTCTTCTACACACACACACACACTTTTTTACACAGAGACTAATCCTTCTCAGTGTCATGCACTTCAAAATCCTCCTTACCACTCCCCCTGCTCACTGAATAATCCCTTTTGGAGTCCGGGGCACACGATCCCACTGCCAGCGTCCCTCCACACGCATCCACGGCACGGTCCACACACACAGCAACTTCTTTGTGTCACACACAGCATCAACCCCCCTTTGTGTCACACACACCATCAACCCCCCTTTGTGCCACACACAGCATCACCCCTTCTTTCTGTCACACACACCATCAAGCACATATTTTTCCTTAAGTCTGACACGTCCATGTGAACCTGCCCCCAATACAGTAAAACCAGCATTTTTTTAAAGAGAGATAAACCAATGTAAATGAGATATTTGGGGATGAAACCTTGGATATTTGGGCAGTTTTCCTGAAAAATGGAGATGTTGTCACACGAGAGATTGTAGAGGATCTGGCATGTTTCAGTGCAGGGAAGCAAAGGCTGAGAGGGGATGTGTTGCTGCTTATAAAAACGTCAGAGGGGTAAACACTAGAGAAGAGCTATTGATGCTAAAGGACAACATTGGCATGAGAACAAGTGAGAATAAACTAGTCATGAATAAATGCGGGCTGTGAACCACAGAGAGATTTGTAACCATGGCAGGAGAGCGGCTTGGGTTTTGCTTTCCAAAGGGAGCACTGGAGCAAAAGCAGTCACAAACAAGTCACAAAAGTTTAAGCAGAATAATAGTTAGTTTGTCACAGGGTGAAAAGTAGAATTTTGAGGTTTTTAGAATAGGGGCTCGGTGTCCCAAGGTGGAGGAATTTGGGCATGTTTTGTCCTTCTTTCTCCTTCTTCCTAGCCTCCACCTTCTGTGTGATGTTGGCACTTTTGGATTGGCTTAAGGTAGGAACACACTGTCTAACATAGGTGATAGGTATTGGGAAATTACTGTAAATAATGTACACGTAGTTTTTACTATAAAAGACAGCACCACCTCTGAGGGTGTTCAGTGTGCCTAGGACTGACCTGCTGAACAGACCTCAGCAGGCCTGGGAAAGAATGTATTAGATAAGAGAAAATAAACAACCTTAAAAACCACCGATGAAGAATTCTGACTCCTTCTTTGGCTGCTGGGCTCAGAAAAGAGACTTTCTAAGGCATCTCAGGGTCATCCTGACCAGCAGAGGTCCTGAGACCTCCACTGCCCTCCTGTCTCCAGGGGCACAGAGCACCTGAGATGTCTGTAGGAACCACATCTCTGTAACATGGATACAGAAAAGCACGGGGAAGTGAATATCTAGTGGGCTGCAAACACTGCTGCACGAGCCATTAGCTTCCCAGGAGCGAGTGTGCTGGGTATTTTCCTTCCCTACACTTGGTGCAGCAGATGAAGGAGATGTTGGCTGAGCACTGTGAGAGAGGCGGCGCACAGAGAGGTCCCTACCATCTGTGTAAAAATGAAAAAAATCTCTTTGGAAAGGGGCAAATAAAACCAAGACATTTGAAAGTTTATGTGTGTCTCGCATTATCAAACATGGAGCTCTGCCCCATGGGACAGAGCAAACTCTGCTTATTCTGCAGTCAATGACTTAAAAAAAATCTTGAGGTCTTGGTAAACCGAGAATTTTTGAAAGTGTGGCGTTTATCAAAGTGTGGAGGCCTTTTATTACAGCGTAGTGTGAAGGCAAGCAGAGAGGGCTGCAGGGGCAGGAGGAGAATGGGGATGCACAAAGCACCTGGCAGAGCTTCAAGGAGCAGCTTCAGGGATTCTCCCAGAAACCAAAGGAGCCAAGGGGAAAGGAGGGGGTGAAGGTGGGAAGATGCCCTCCTCCATTCAGACAGGGGTTCACCAATATGTTTGAATTGGTCTCTTTATTGTAGCTGTAAAACTCAGAAGAGAACTAAAAGGGAAATCTGGCAAATACAGCTATCAACATCTCTTCTTTAAAAGTCACACCCGCAAAAAAACCAGCAATTTTTTTTGTATTTTTTTTCCTTCTGGAAATATCAAAATGGAACACGAATATTTATTTTTGTGCTTATTCAAGTAGACTTAAATTTCCTTTTGGTCAGAGGAACTGATAAAAATAGTTTTATTTCTTTACTACTTTTCACTCTGCAGAGAGACAATGTGAAAACAGAGAAATATGAAAATAGGTGGAGATTGGCATCACATGCTGGGGGATTTTTTCTGTTTTCCAACTGGTAGGTGGGAGGTAAGTGGCAAACTGGCAAAAAAAGTGTGAGCATACATAGAAAATCTCCACGTTTACCTTTTATTTCAGATTTGCAAAAAGATAGTAAACATCCATTGAAACCACTATTTCCTTAAAGGGAGAAAAAAATCTTTTATGGCAAAGACCTGTGTTGAATGAAAAAATTTTCTACAGTTTTCAACCACCTCTAGACAGAAATCTGTGGTTATCTGCAATGGTCTGGGGTGCCACAATGGGGAAAAAACAATGTTGAGAGAAAAGTGGTGCACTGACATTGGCCAAAAAACCCCATGACAAAGTCAAAAGATTCAATCCAAATTAAAGGATGGAGGAAAATCAAGGAAAGCCCCGAGTACCTTTAAACTAGAGAAGTAAAAACTGTCTCATTTCCTAGCACACAAGGAGCACCATGAACCAGTTTCCTGCCACAATGATAGGCCTCACATCTATGAGAAGAACAAATTTTCAAGCTCCTGTTTCAGGGATTAAAGCACTTGAGAAGCTGCCAGGTCCTGTAAAATAATTTGGAGATGCCACAGATTTCATGGGGGTAGATCCTCCCTTGGTCCATAGTGGGTTTGGACCCAGCCTGGCTGGGTGGTTTCGCTGTCTGCACATTATTAGAAGGTGATTTGATGTGGAGGATATCTCCTTTTCCTATTTACAAAATCTGCACCTGGTATGAAATAGAGGAAATCAGTGACGGCATCAAGAGACAGCAAGGGAAGTGCAAGTGTGAGAAGGGATAAGTGAAGATATCAATGACCTGAAGGCAACTCTGCAGTCACTAAGGGCTGGTCACTGTTTCTTTCCTTTGAAATCTCCTCTCTTTTCCTCTTTTCTTTGCCCCATTCATTAACTCTATGTTTTTTCACAGTCCAATTCTCTGATTTATTCTCTCCTTCCCCTTGGATTTTGGTGTCCCTGCTCCAGGGCTCTCTTCCTCAACATCTCTTTCACAAAAACAGTAATGTTCAACCAAGAGGTTGCTTCAATGATGGTGCCATTGAAGTCTTCTTGAGATAAGGGAAATTATTCTTCTACTCCTGAAAAAATCCAGAAACTGCAAAGAGGACTAAAAAAATATCAATTCAAATAAAACTGGGAAAAGAAGAAAAGTAATTTAAAAAACACCAAACCAAAACCAAACCAAACCAACCAAAAAACAAACAAGCAACAACAAAACAAAACAGAAAAGCAAAATGCAGTGTGTAAAAGAAACCAGCTCATGGTATCTGAAGGAAGAGACTAGGTGAGCTAAGAAGGTTGGATACAAGGGATGAAGGTCAATTTAAAATCAGCATCACTGGGGTTGGTGCTGGAAATGTCAAGGAACAAACTGAGGCAAGAACTCCAAAAAGCTGTGTAGCACAAGCACTGCAGGATGAATTGTTTACAGAATCATAGAATTGTTTAGGTTGGAAAAGAGCTTTAAGATCATTGAGTCCAACACATTGAGTTAACACTGCCAAGTCCGCCAGTAAATCACATCCCTACGTGCCACATCTACGTGTCTTTTAAATACCTCAGGGATGGTGACTCAGCCACTGCCCTGGACAGCCTGTGCCACTGCTTGACAATCCCCTCAGTGAAGAAATTTTTCTTAATGTCCAATTTAAATTTAGCCTAATCCAGAAAAAAAAAATTGCCAGTAATGGGTGGAGCTCTTTTGGAACTGAAATCATATTTCATTGCTTGTCTTTTATGGAATTTATATAACTTACTTCAGCAAATGGAATTAGGGAGATTTTATCTTTTAATTTTCAAAAATTCCCTGGATGGTAGTTTAGAGTAACTGGGGCTCTGATTTCAGCTCGGGCCATTGCTTCTAGAGAAGGTGAAATCTTGACTACAAGACCAAGAAGAACAGAGGCATGGTGGAAATCTCAGTATTTTGTGATAAATATTGAATATCTTGTTCTGAACCATCCTACCCCAAAACATGAAATTGCCTTTTTATGGAACGACTGGAAACATAAACAACCTCCATAATCCTGTTTCTCTTAAAAAAAAAAAAATTAAATAAAAAAGGTGGCATTTGCTAACGAGGCCATAAATATTGATGTCTCTCTGAGGTCCCCCAGAGCCCTATCATTCCTGCAACTGACTGATTAATAATAGATTAAACACTTTAGTTTTGCTTACTCTGGGCTTGGTAACTTTGAGTGCATCTGCTGTGTTGGTAACAGAAGGGCCTGGAACGGATGGATCTGGCAGATATTCAGTAGAGGAATATGGCAGGAGTCTACAAATACCTTCAAGGGCCAAAACTCAACCAAAATCTATGCAGGGACATCAGAGGCTTAGAGTAATTCAGTGAGGAGCTTCAGAATGTGTTTACTACAGATAAGATGTTGTGCCTTTGGAATATCTGCAGTGTTTACTACATCTGGAGTGCACATGACATGACACTGTGGATGTATAATAAACTTTGCATTCATAATGTTCCTTTCATTCCAGCAGCTCAAAGGAGCTTTAGGCTGTGCTTTACACAGGGCCAGGCTGGGCTGGTTTCAGATGTGCTGAGCTGCAGTAATCGCTCAGCACCTCCCAAAAACAGACTTCAAGGGACTATTTGGATGCCACACAATGAGCCTGTATCAAAGCTGATGAAAGAACCAGGTGTTCCTGGCTTCTCAGCTCATGTTCAAATCCACTGGAGGCTGCTGGCATGGAGGATTTGTTCTAGCTCAGCAAGCTGTGAAACACCAGGGAAAATACCTGGTGCTACTCTCCTTGTTGTTATAATTAATAGCCTCGTTTATAGTGCTCTATTAAAAAGATCCAGAAGGCTACACAAGAAATCACATCTGCATTCCTCAGCTGTGAGTTCAGTGTCAGTTTTGATGCTCGTGAGTACTTGTCACCCCAGCAGCACCACACAGGACTGTGTTTAATAACCTTGAACTTTGCAAGGGCAGAAGGAGCTGATGCCCTGAGGGATGTCCTGCAGCCACACTCAGCCTCTGTGGTTTCAATGGCAAAATTAATTCCCAAATTTCAGCTAAGTCCTCTGTTCCTGTGCAAAGGGCAGAGTCACTTTACAGTGCTCCAAAGGCTGCCTGCGCATTTTGGTGTGAAACTGGAACTCAGTGAGTTGAAGACACCCCCAAAAGCAGAGCAGGCTTTGCTCCTGTGAGGCTGCTGGACTCTGGTGCTGGGGAGGGGACCCATAGGAAATCTGTGGACCCGCACTCACACCTCTGACTTGGAAGTCCCTCCTGAGCAACTGCCTCTGACTAGATTTTCCTTTTTTCTTTTCAAATAATTCTAAATTTAAAAAAAAACCAAACGAAGGCAGGGCAATTATCCACAGGAAATCACTGCCATTCAGCCCTCTGCCCACACACACATACACACACAATATGACTCTGAGCAGCAAGGTAGCAGAATGTGTGCTTAATGTCAACCATGAGTGAGGGTTGAGCGGTCATACCTGGGTATGCAGCACCTTTGTGTGCAGTGGCTGTGGGAGGACACCTGGCCCGTGTGTGGGGCAGCACAGGCACCCCAGGACATGCTCTGCACATTTGGGGGCACTCAAAATCCCCCCTCTGCCTGTTGGGCTGCTCCCAGTGAGCCCCTGTGCTCCCCGGCGAGGGCTGGAGCCAGCAGCAGCAGCACTGTGAGCTAAGTAAAAACTGAATAGGTGCTCAGGTGTTGTGTTGATCAAGATGAACAAATTGGGAACAGGCACTTGGGATCCGTGGGTGATGGATTCAAAGGCATGATCCTCAGTGTGTGCTGCCTTTGCTGTGAGCTCAGCCCCTGTCCCAGCCCTGCAGCCTCAGAGCCCTCCCTGAGGTGTGCAAACAGCTTCTGCAGGTTTCCCTTTTGTGAAACAAGGATTGCTTCACACAGATTGAATCACGTTTCTTTTCTTCCTAACAAGAGGGGTTTGTGTGCAAGGTGATGCCATTAAGATTAAGAGGAAGTTGACACTGACCAGACAGAATCCTGTGTTTGAATGGAATTTATGCATCATGTATGAGGTGTGTGAATATGCAACAGGCTATTGCTTTAAGGGTTAATCCTCTGTTAACGTGTGTCCTTTTTCAGGCTTATGGTGCCCAGAAAGAGGTACCCAGACATCTGTGTCTCTTTGTTTTTATTGTCTCATATTGTCCTAATCCAAATTGACCAAATTATTATTACTCTAATTGTATTACTATTTGAATAACTATTTTATCAATTGTATTATTATTTTTATGACCATTGTATTAAAATGCAATAATTGTATTTTGTTGTATTAAAAATAATTGTATTATTATTTTTATAGCCATTGTATTAAAATACAATAATTGTATTTTGTTGTATTAAAAAATATTTGTATTATGATTTTTCTAACCATTTTATTACTATTAAACTTTTAAAATTTTAAAAACAAGTGATTGGTGTTTTTCACAGCGGGGAGCCAGGAGGGCATTGCAGGAGTGCTGGGAACAGGACTTCCTGCAGAAACCCACACAGGGAGGGGATGGAATTTGCTAGAGACCTTGAATCACACCTGGAAACTCACCTTGATCACGGGCACCCGACTGGCAGGAAAGCCCATCTGCACTGCCATTGATACCATGCACATTGCAACATCAAAAGCAAAGCTCGGGAGAGAAGGGCTGCGAGCCTACAGGAGCACTCTTTGTGCAGAAACACGGTGTAACAAGATTTCCCTTTGATCCTTTTCCCAAGCAGCCAATTCCAGCTCCTGTTGTGGGTGCAGAGCTGCTCAGCACTCTCACACCTGCACAGGGACACATCCACCAGGTGCCTGCCTCAGGTACTGGGGCATCAGGAAAGAATCACACTGCTGGTTTCCCTTGTAGGGATCCTCTCCCTAAAAAACAGCTTTTTCTGCTTTTTCCTCTCCCTAAAAAACAGCCTTTGCACCCTGCCTTCCTCCCTGGGAAGGTGTAATCTGTTCCAAAACGCAGTGCCTGTTTTAGCCAGCGCTGCTGAGCTGTCCTGTGAATGTTGTGAAGAAATGAGGCTTGGGGAGGCTGTGCAAGGGCTGTGAAATCCTCTGTCCTAATCTAGTACATCTAAGGATGGAGTTCACTACAGTTTGCAGCACAAAGTTTCCAAGCTGGCTCTGCCCAGGTGTGGGTAACAATCTGCCCTCAAATCTGGGGTGGAAGGAGGTTTTTGTAGGCAGTATGCACCACTCTTTATGTTTGTTTACTCATTAGTTTGCACACCACAGCTCTGAGCTTTCCTGTGTGCTGAACTGGGTGGATTTCTTTTTATAACATTCCTCATCCAGTTGTTGTTGTTGTTGTGGTTTTTTTCCTTTTTTTTTATTTTTTTATTTTTTTTAGAAGTTCAGCCAAAGAAAACATGATGTTGGATTTTTAGTCCTTTACCCTTGGGCCTCATTATGTGTGTCTCCAACCCTATTTATTTACATTTCAAGGGAGAGGCTGGCAGAGAAGCAAAAACATGAGGGCTTCCCTACAAATTGCGATCAGCCACAATTTTCCCTGTGTACAAAATCCTGCATCTCATGCTGCAAAATCCAGATACAGAGATTTTCCTGAGAGAAAATTCAGGGACAGCAGACAGCATCTCCTTTGCACCTTCTCTGGGCATGGTCTGCCCTGCGTGATTCTCTTTAAAAACAAATCCATCAGGACCTGCTGATCAAAGCTTTCCCTGAACCCCTCCACCCTCATTTTCCATGTCATCATTTTTCTTCCCATTTTCATACCTTGTTTTCTCTGATCTTTAGCAGGGAGAACACGAGGAGGAGTGGAGTTCATGCTGTGCTCCTCTCTCACCTAGAACATTCTTACATTGAAGCACATGAAATTTCCTCCTACAACACATATTCTTCCTAAAAATGCTCAAAACACCAACTCTGCTTCCAAGCAGCCAGTGGCAGAAGGGCTTCTCTCTTTACCTCCTTTTCCAGCTTCTCAGCAAACCAAAAGGAAACATTGGAGGATATTCCATCAAGGATTCCCCTTGCTCAGTCCTGTGAGCCAGGATTCAGATTCAATGCTGAATTTCAATTCAATTCAATCCTGAATTTCTTGCCTGTGAGCCCAGCCCACCATGGAGTACCTTGCACAGTGCCTGGAGCAGGAAGGCACCTCCCTGTGACCGTGTTCACAGGGGTCTGAGGATGAGGGAAGAGACGAGGATCTGACTCCGTGTTTCAGAAGGCTTGATTTATTATTTTATGATATATATTACATTAAAACTATACTAAATGAATAGAAGAAAAGGCTTCATCAGAAGGCTGGCTAAGCTAAGAATAGAAAGGAAAGAATCATAACAAAGGTTTGTGTCTTGGATCTCTGTCTGAGCCAGCTGATTGTGATTGGCCATTAATTAGAAACAACCACATGAGACCAATCACAGATGCACCTGTTGCATTCCACAGCAGCAGATAACCATTGTTTACATTTTGTTCCTGAGGCCTCACAGCTTCTCAGGAGGAGAAGTCCTAAGGAAAGGATTTTTCATAAAAAGATGTCTGTGACAGGGTCCTGCTGTCCTGTGTCCCGGGTTAGGGACACTCCACAGCTCCCGTAGTGCTCACAGATACCTACAGCCTGCTCCTGGGGCTGCAGCCAGGGCTTGAAAGAAGGACAGAACCATAGGAAAAAGCACTTGAATCACTGCTGGAATGTCCTGGTGGCACCACAGCAAGTGAGCAAAGCTCACACATGAGGCACACAGTGCAGCTGGCCCAGGTTTCACAGCAACACTTCCACAGAGATCCCTTCTGCCAAATCCTTTTGTGAAGGGTCTCTGAGGTGCAATGTGTTCTCTTGGTGTTGGGTTTCTAGTGCTGGTGCTGGTGGATTTATTCTCCCCTTGGGAAACACCAAGGATGAGTGTTTCCTCACAGAGGTGCTGCAAAACACAGATGTACATCTTTGTCTTTTCCAGCCTGGAGAATAACCTGGTTCTCCCAGGTTTCTCACCTCTGGCCTGGCACTAGTTAGAGGGAAAACAGAAATAACCCACTCTGGGAGCTATCAGAGTTCTCCACTTCAGAAGACTAATTAATGTCAGGATTAATTTTATGTACACTGCAGGACCTGAACCAATACTGGAGCAGGCTCCAGCTTAAGGCAGAGCAAACAGAAGAATACCAAATCCTTCTGCTGGTCTGCCCAAGGAATGATCCCTTCCCAAACACAGGCTGAGAAGGAGGATGCTGGGCTCTCTGTTGGAATTCTGTTAGGGAACAGCAACTCATTCCAGCAACTCCTATCTCAGGAGGTTTCAGTTTTTGGTGTTTTTGTAGAGTGACATGGCTCAATCCCAGGCCCTTCCCCATTATCCATCACTCAGGAAAGGTCTCAAGTAGTTTCTGGACATGCAGTGCTGTAACTATTAATCTACCCACAGTTTGGGACTTTTTTTCCTTCATTTTTTAATAAAAAATTCCTCTTACTTTCAAACTACCTCCAGGCAGGTTTTGCTGGGTAATTTTTTTTTTTTTTAATTAAAAGTGCATACATTTTTCAGCCAGAAATTTCAATAATTGAGCTGCAAGGAACTCCTCAGATGTGAGACCCTGATTTTGCAAGTGCCCCGAGGAAACAATTTGGGAAATCTGCACTGCAAACAACTGGGAAAATAAGTGGACAAGTTGCATCAACAGGATGAAATATTAATTAAAGGCAGAATGTCTTGGCAGAGAGAGAGAAATTCAGATATTGCATCCCCTATGTGAGAACAGTAATTTTGCAGCTCCCCTCAAGATGGAGATGCCCAGATTGTGATGTTTGGGGTCTCACAGGCTGCCACTTCCTTTCCATGATTCAGCATCCATCAGCTTCCCTCTAAGAGGATTTGTTCCTAAAGTGGTGTTACAGGAACTGCAGGAGACCTTGTAATGGCCATGAAATCATTTAGACAGAAACAGAAAGTCTCCAGTGATTTATCCCCTCCATCTCTGCCGTGAGTGCTGGCCCGAATTCACAGCAGCAGGGACTGAGGCAGGGCTTTACATAAAGCACCTGCAGTGGCACCAGGGACTTTTCTCACTGGAAATCAGCACATGGGGCTCCATCTCTGAACCAGGGATGTGGAGAGACCTTCTGGCTCTTGCAGCCTCAGCACAGCGCTTGCAAGGCTGACTAAGGTCTAAAAATTCCCCACTCCTGGAGTAACTGGACTGAGTCATAGATCTCTTTCTCAGCAAGGTGCTGACTTACAGCTTCAGAAGGGGAAAAATATCTAGAAATGTGAATTATCAGTACTAAAAAGGGGGAGATTAATAAAAAGAAGCCTGAGATTCAACATTGTATTAAAAATGCATCACTTGTAAAACAAGCTTATGGTTTTGGGAACCTGATACCTTTTAACTGGAGGCTTTCAGGCAGCAGTTCCAGGTGGCAGAGAGAAGAGATGCTGCAGCTACAAAAGGTTCCTCAGCCATCTCCACACCCCTATGAACTCATCCCATTGCCTGAGCCCTGGCTCAGCAGCTGCTGCCTTTCAGCATCTCCCCTGCCTGAGGTGTGAGCTCAGCACATTTCCCTGCTGAGAGCCAGCCACCAGCACATCTGGATGCACAGAGAGCTGCAAAGGTTGTGATCCCTCTGTTCCACCAGCTGGGTGAATTCTCTCTGAGTTTTTCTTTTCTTTTTCTCACAAATAAAATGTAAGGGCTGGTAGATTTCAGGTTTTGACAGCACCCAGCCTAAAGAAATGCAACCTAGCATGTAAAGAAAAAACCCTCCATGAATTTGAAAACGTGGGATATATTGTGCATTGAAGCACACTTTTTCCACTGGCTCTGGAGAGAGGATAATCCAAAACCCTCAATTTGTCCATATGCAGAAAAAAATGCTGTATCAAGGCTATTAGGAGTTACCTATTAAATGCTGTATATATCATTAAAAAGAAGTGAATCAGGGGTACAACAGTGAGAAAACCAAGGGTCTCAGAAGGACATGAGAGCTTGTAGGGGTTCTGTGGCTGCACAGCACTTCGGGGCCAATTCCTTGTTGTCTTGAAAAGAAAACATGGCTATTTATATAATCACTGGGCAGTAATATGGCCCCACAAAGAAAATCCCTTTGCTGGAGGGATCTTTTGGTAATGCAGACCTGAACAAAACCCACAGCTGTCAAGTCATTTTTCTTCCAGGGGAGAAAATTCAGGAATATTTCTGCAAAAATTCAGGAATATTCCTGCTGATGTGGCATGAAACATCACTACTGCATTTTCACAAAAACATTGAGATTTGGGCCAGGAGGGGCCTTGGGAGGTTGTACCAGCCAGTCATCGACCTGGCTCACTGAAAGCATTGCTGGCAGAAAGATTTGAAAGTGACATCTCCATCTCCATGCTCCAGACTAAGCCCCAGAGCTTTCCCTTTCTCTTCCCTGCCTCGTGCTCCAGGGCTTGGGACACTCCTGGTCCCTCCCAAGAGGTCTCTGTGTTTGTTGGAATGCAGAGCCCAGAGTCAGACACAAAACCATGGCTGCTGAACCATGCTCAATGCCCTGCCAAGCTGGACTGACCTGAAGGATTTCCCAAATTAGCGGGCCTGTGTTCTCCAGTCAGTGTCTCTGATTTTCTAAAGTATCCAGTCTGAGTTTTAATATACATACGCAGAAAAAAAGAATGTATGAATGTGAAAAAAATCCCTTACCGTGTTCCTTTATCAAGACTCTGAAGAAATAAATATTGGTTTCTGAAAGAATTTAGGGAAATAAGAGAAATCAGCACCTTCCTTTCTGTGATTCAGTGGATCTGGCATCACTTATCACTGACCTGAGCCAGGATGTGGAATAAGGAATGCAGGAGATCACACCTAAAGGATGAGATTCCAAGTAGGAGCCTTTGTGGGGAAAAGTGCTCTCTCCATAATTCTCTTTAATTTTTCAGTCTTTTTTCCCCTACTGTAACACAAACCCCCAAGCTTTTCTCCTTAAAACTCAGGGGAGCTCCAAACCATCCTCCCTTTTGCAAGACTAGCAACAAAAATCACAACCAAAAACCCACTTCTGATTCACAGAGGTGTAAATGTGATCAAAACTCACCCGGAATGATTTTCCATTGCATAACCACTTCCATGGCTTTACAATGGAGGTAGCAGCAGGCAGAGGATGCCAGATGATGAGCAAGGGAGCACTGCTGGCAGCAGGGCAGCAGAGGAAAGCCTTTGAGGTTTCCAGCCTCAAAATAAACCTGCTTGGAGTTGGGAAGAAAAGGGAAAACGCACAAGCTGGCAGAGCTCAGGTCACTGCAGCCCATGGGGAGTGGGATGGTGCAGCAGAGACTCTGATGAGCTGTTTCGCTTTGTTCCCAGCTCTGTGCCCTGGCTGGGGCACCACAGAGTGCCAGTTCAGCAGGGCAGAGCCACATCCCCACCATGAAATGGCCCTGAACCCGCACTGCCCTCCCTGTGCTGGGCCAGTTTGCTCCTGCACCCTTTCCTTGTGGGCATCTGTGACCGTGTTCACAGGGGTTCTTGGAGAAGGGAAGAGAGGAGGATCTGACTCCGTGTTTCAGAAGGCTTGATTTATTACGTTATGATCTATATTACATTAAAACTATATTAAAAGAATAGAAGGAAAGGTTTCACCAGAAGGCTAGCTAAGCTAAGAATAGAAAGGAATGATAACAACAGCTCAGGCTCTGTGTCCACAGCCAGGGCATTAATTAGAAACAACCACATGAGACCAATCACAGATGCACCTGTTGCATTCCGCAGCAGCAGATAACCATTGTTCACATTTTGTTCCTGAGGCCTCACAGCTTCTCAGGAGGAAAAACCCAAAGGAAGGATTTTCATAAAAAGAAGTCTGTGACAGACATCCATCATAGGCACAGACCTACAGGCTTGAGAACACCTCCTGAAGGCCACCACTGCTTCACCAGTGCCCACCAGTGCTGAGCTGAATTCCACAGCTCATCTCAGCATCCCTGGGGACTGGAGCATGCACAGAGACCAAGGTCATGCACAGGCTCTGTTTGGGATGAGAGGAACAACCACAAAGCTGCCCTTACCCTGCCAGGGATGCTCTGCAGTGGGGAGAGAAAGGGAGAGAGCTGAGTGGCACAATTACCCCCAGCACGGCTTATTCCCAATATCAGAACTGATATTGCTCTGTAACTCCAAACTGCTGCCTTTAATTACTCTCAGCAGCTTCATTAGCAGAAATGTGAGGTTGGATGCTCCCATCCAATTCCAGGGATCCTCAAACAAAACGGGCTTTGTGGGAGGTTCAGAGGCTGTTCCTGGAAGTGCCTCTGCCCAGATGGGGAGGGGATTTCGAGGAAATGGTGTCACAGCCAAGGCAGGCTCAGGTCACTGCTGTGCTGCAAACTGGTCTCTCCTGGGATACCTGCTGGGAGGTCACAACAGTGTTTGGCAGCCCTGTCTGCCACAGACTGCAAAGAATTCTTTGGTTCAGATGCAGCCCTGGTGCCCACAGGCAGCTCTACAGCCTCTGCTCTCACAGAGCCCCCCAGCCCTGATGTGCAGGTGATGTTTATTCTTCCTCATCCCCTGCCCTCCAATTCCTTTGCAAAATCCTCCTTCAGCTCTGACTCCCACTCCCACACCACTTTTTCCTGAAAAAACAGCATGAACAGGAAAAAGAATGCAAAAAAGGGGTTGGTTGGTCCAGTATGGAATGATCCTTGGGGTAGTAAACCAGGTTTGATTATTTTCAGACTTTTGATACATGCATTTTCTTAGATATTTCATAGTGACTGGACTGGAAGAATTTACACAAAATCCAGGAGGGCCACAAAAAGCACAGATCATGCAGGTACCTTGATCCAAGAAGATGCTTGAATTTCAGCCACAATCCCCTGTTTCTGCAGGGGCCAGGCACAGAAGCTCTGTGCAGACAGGGGGACACTGAATATCTGTGCATGTTTTGGAGGCTCCTCTCCCCTGCCTTGCTCAGGGCTCTCCTTAGCAACAGAGCTCATTGCAGGATCTGCTGCTGGTTTTGCCCTCTCTGCCACCAGCAGCTCATGGAATCTGCAGTTCTGCCTGCTCAGACCCATAAAACACTGGCGAACCCCTGCCATCACCATTCTTTCACTTGCTCAGCCCTATGAGACGTGTTGCAAACGAGGGAAGAGGGAGAGGGAAGGTTTTCAGTGAAATCTCTTCCAATTTCCAGCCTGCAGAGGTGGCAGCAGCTGCAGAGGGGACCTCTCACAGCCCTGCAGGGGCTGCACAGTGCCCAGAGCACCACAGGAGCAGCTTTTGGGGGCACTCGGGCTCTGACTGAACTCAAGCTGCTCAAACCCATGAAACTGGGGCTGCTGGCCCTAATCTGCCTCCTTTACAGCAGATTAAGGCACGGGAGGTGTGTCTCAATGAGGTGTGACACAACGAGGTGCGACACAACGAGGTGTGACAATGATCTCCTGCTCCTGAAGCATCAAGGACTGAACTCCAGAGGGACCCAGAGGATGGAAGCACAGATCCCTCCTCTCCTTCCTCTGCCGACAGACTGCAGTGCCAGGCTGGGCATCCCTGCACGTTGGTGTGAGCATGTGTGTGGGGGACTGTGAGTTCTGGGAAGCAAGGCAGAGGGACAGCACATCCTAAGAAACCGCTCGCAGAACATGGGGCCATATGTTTCTGGAAATGTCAGAATGAAAATCATTTTGGAAATGGAAAATTACTTTTCAGTCCTCTCACATTCCCCATAATACTGGTTTCTCTCTATTCTCATGTTTGGATTTGTCTTGTTAGTAAAGCAGGAACAGAGATGAGGAAGGATGGGAAGGATGGCTTGGGGTGCTGCCACACAGACAAGAGGTTTGTACCCAACACACCCCAGGAAATGGCATGAGCAAGGTTGTGGAAACAGATTTGTGCTTAAATGTTTGCAAGGTCAGATCTTCAAATGGTTCTTATCTTTATTCATCAGATACTCCCTGAACACTTATTTTTCTACATAATATCTGTAATATCTCCTGGCTCTATGCTGATGCTACTCATTTAAATACACATGGAAGTTATGTATAACAACGACACAGAAAATGCAGTGCTCTCCCATTAGGGGCATATTTTGCCATTCCTGCTACTTTCCAAATCAATTACTTAGTAAGAAATCATGCAAAAGGCTAAGGCAATCTAAAGAGACTTATAAAGTTCTTATTCTTGTTACACCCAGGATGAAGCTACAGGATATCAGAATTACTCCCATATGGCATAAAATTTGAAGCAATAGGCTATTGTGATACAAGGTATTCAAACCAGCTATCAAATCACTCCCTTTGGCTATCAGTGAGAGGAAATGAGTGGATGTACTTTTATTTTAAACATGAAAGGAAAATCAGCTCCGTTGCTGATGGGACCAAATGCATATGCAGAAAAGGGGGAATGCCTCCTCCATCAGATACAGGAGGGTGTTGGGGCTCTTGGAGCTCCTGTTCTTGTCCTGACGGGATTCTTCTCCCTGAGGACCTCAAAGAGGTACAGCTTACCTTTGCAAAGGAGCAAGAAACATGAAAGGGCAAGGGAGATGGGGGAGGAAACTGAGGGGGGAAAGTGCGGCAGACCTGTACTCATGACACAAGAATTTATAGTGGAAATAGTGATCAAGAATATTTCAACTGTTCTTCCCCCCTGGAGAGAAGGAGGCCTCAAAAGAATGATTCCTCCAGATCTAATGGCTGAAATGCCCATCACAGGTGGCACATCTGTCTCCGTTTCCATGCCCATTTGATCAGACCCTGCAGATATGAACTGTGTGCCGTTCAAAATTAGGACCACAAGGAGCTTGTAGAGCACAGCAAGCGCTGCAAGGGGTAAGGTCAGAGGGTTTCCAACCCATAAAAGGGCCAAAGAGCAGATAAAACCCTTGCACATGTCCCATGGATGCTGTGAAATGCAAAAAGGCATCAAAAGGTTAAAACAACTTTTCAGGGTCATGGATGATTTGAGGCACACTGAGGACACCAGGACTAATAAAGAGATGAATGCCAGGGGATTGACAGAAATGCATAAAATCAGGAATGGCTTGGAGATGAGAAAAAGGTTCATAATAACACATGCTCTTTATTTCTCAAAAGCCAAGATTTAGGGGAACACCCAGGAATGAACAGGCAGTAGGTTTAAAAGCAGAGTTGCATTTTCCCAAGTGATGCAGCATTAAATCCTGGAAATCTGTGCCAGACAAGTCTCAGTATAAATGAAGTTTGAGACCACTAATATTCAGGGGGTTCCTCTGCTGCTGGCTGTTAAACACAATACTCTGGATGCACACTCTGGCAGAGGAAACTTTACATTAAACAGCATCAAACAGGAGGCAGTATGTTTTACAGTCTCCCTTAAATGGCTTCTATACCCAATTACCAGACAGTGCACTGGGTAGCTTGATCTTTGGTTGTGCTCACTGTAACATCTTTTGTGTTCCTGTGTTATGTTCAAAAGAGGCACCTCCTCTATAGCTCATGACAAGCACATAAGGACTTTTATTGTGTTACACAGCCTGGGATCTTCAGCTATTGCTCTACAAACATGCTCTGCATGCTCAGCCCTCAAGGGATAAGGGTTAATTCACCACCAGCTGCATTCAACCAAGTTTTTAATCCATACAAGCACAGTATTAAAAAGAAGGTGTGAACTAAGAGCCAACTTAAACCTCACTTTGACCTTCTACAGCAGCATGTGAGTGGGCTTTCATGATTTGTGGGAGAAAACAGGTAGTTTGTAAAAGATATTAGAGCAGCATACTGAAAGTCCAAACCCTCATGGACTGTGATGTGAAATAACTTGTCTGATTCAGTAGTTTGCTCCATTTACACAGAAAAGCCTCAAACCAGACAAAGCATGAGTCTGCTTTGGCTCATTTCTTTAAATAAGCCCCCAGCTTTCACAAAAGGTTTGATTTCCTCCTTTTGTACTTGGCTTCAATGATGATTAAGCTCTCAAGGGGCTGCTATGCTTGTCAGGGATTGTTTTTTCTGATGGATATTACACAAACCCCACACACAAATTCACTTTTCCTGCCTTTCCTCTTCCATGTTAAAAATGACAAGCAGATGAGATGTTAAGAGGAGA
Organism: Melospiza georgiana; assembly: GCF_028018845.1. NCBI lineage: Eukaryota > Metazoa > Chordata > Aves > Passeriformes > Passerellidae > Melospiza > Melospiza georgiana. The sequence continues at coordinate 5,761,754 of NC_080444.1, forward strand.
GAGTTTATCATTGTAACTGGACTATTCACACAAAATGCAGACATTTGCTTTATTAGTTAAATTTTGATGTGTACTTTAAGATATCTCTATTTAGTTGTACTTTTAAAGTACAACTAAATAGAGATATCTTAAGGATAATAATCTAGTTATTATTTTTCAATTATTAGAAGAATGTTGGATTTGATTTGGTTTTGTTGGTTTTATGGGTTTGATTTTTCCTGTCGGTTTCCATGTTTATCCTCAGAAACAGCACACTGTTCCTGAGGATTACCTGTGGTTTGGGATCCTGAAGCAAGGGGCCAAATCTGCTCTTGCTCACTTGGAGTAATGCCATTAAAAGCTCTGACTATTCCCTGATGTAACTGAGGATATCCACAGTCCATAGACACACTTTGAAAGGACTATTTTGATTAATTCCGGATGAGAACAGAGCTTCCTGGGAGGGATTTTCTGCTCTGTGGGTTTCTCTGCCCACACCAACACTGAGTGCTCTTCTGACTTGAGAACTGCTTCTTCCTTCCTTCCTCGACTGCTCTCCAATGTGAATCTGAAAGTCGTGCATGGACAGACTCCAGATTTAAACTCACACAGCCCTCCATGCCAGAACCAGCAGAGCCTCAGGGAATGCAACAAACACAACTCATGGGAACAACCAGATGACAGCTCATTAATACACCCTGGATGTTTCCTACTGGTAGAGAAAACTTGCACTGCCAACACTGGGAGCTAACGCGATTCTCCAAGAGAAAATCTCCCAGTTGTTACAGGCAAGATTTAGATATCAGCTCCACCAAGGGTTAACTGGACTCCAGAGCAGAATACAAGGAGAAAGGAATGTGGAGCAAGATGGGAGGCAAAAGAAAGGAGGATTCCCATCCTTCTCATAGAATTAAGCAGCAGCTCTTTTGCCATCTCCCAAACACAGGGGCATCCCCCACCTTGGAGAAGTTTCCTTCCGAATCAATGAGTGGCAGAGTGCAGACAGTGGCAGAGCTGCTGCTGACACCAGCAGGAGAATCAGAGGCACAGTCTTGAGGATGAGCCTGGGTAATTTAGGTACATCACAAAGGGCTCATTAATGCCCCCTGAAGCTCTCGGTGGGATCCAGCCCATTGATGTCACTGGGGTGCCTTCCTCCAACTCCTCTCTCTCAGATTCTGCCATCACAAATCCTTCTGCCTGGTGCTTCCCTTTGTCCTTTCTGTTCCTTTCTCCCTTTCTTCTCCTTTTCTCTTTCCTTGCCTTTTGTTCCCTCCTTTAACAATTTTCAGTCAACCCCAGGGAGACAGTCCCACTCTTATTTGCTAAAATAACTGGTAGTTAAATGACTGACATTTAATGTGGTATCTTAGGCTTCAGCACTGCTCCGCTGGGAGAAGATGCAGTGATGAGTGTGTGGGGAGAGGGAAGAATAGGATGTGGATCATGCTTCTGAGAGCTTTTTTTTTTTCTTTTTCAGACTGTCTGTAGATTCTGGCAAACATCATTTCTGCTGGAGCCCTTATGGGGAACACTCTTCTGAGTGGGGGACAGACAGACATGACCTATCAAAAAAACCCCATAAAGCAGACTGGAGCCCTGCTACACTGGAAACCTCAAAAAGGAGAATGTTATCCTTTTTTATTACCTGATTTTGTGATTCCTTTGGAGTCAGTGCTGCAAAGTGACACTGAACTGCACTGGCATTTCCAGAAGAATGCTCAGGACTGGAATGGCAGCACATGGAGCTGGTCAGGATTTGGGTGTTTTAGCAGAGCTTGGACATCCCTGCAGCAGATATTCACCTTCCACTGAAATCCAGAAATGTGCCATTGATCCTGCTGCACCCCAGACTCACTGAGTGCTCCACAGTCACCCCAGCAGTGGTGTCTGCAGGGGAGCCCAAAGTGATTTCTGCAGAAATGGTCAAAGTCCCTGGTAGAATAATGTGCATGGAGGAAAAAAAATAATAAAGAAAGGCAATGTACAAAAGGAGCCAAAGTACAGCAGCTTTAAAAAATAATAGCAATGAAGGCTGTTATACCTTGGTCAAACTAAAGATGATGCACTGGCCTGTGTCTATCCCAGGCTGAGGTGGGCTGAAGGACAGGGCAGGACTGAGTGACATTATACCAACCCCTCAGGGCTTTTCCTCCTGCTGTGGGCAGCTCTGCTGGGACCTCAGTACCTCTCAGCATCCTTGCTGCTGCAACTTTCCTTTCAGCTCTCCTGCTCACAGGGGTGAACCCAGAGCAAGCTCTCCCCACAGAGAAGGGTGCAGTCATGCCTTTGAAACACCTCTAGCAAAAGTGGCCACCAGTGATTTGTTCTGCTCTGCTTTGGTTGGGAGCCACAGATGGACATTTGCACTCACACCTGAGAAATGCCCTCCCTCATCTGGGTGAGACTCTGCCACCCAAAAGGTTCCTAATCCCAGAAGGAAATGCAATCATTCACCTGCCACATAATGAGCAGATGAACTATTTATTTGACTTGTCATATCCCTTGGGAATTTCACATGATGGAGCTGTCCTGTGGGAGAGCTTTTCTAAGACAGCTGTTAAATTAACTGTCAGAAAAGCAAAGGGAATTAGTTTCTCTACCACCACCCTTGTAGTTTCCCCATTTAATTGCCCCCTAGTTTTGCTTCAGAATTTATAACAGGTAAGACAATCTTGGAAAACTGCAGCAATAACCCTTGTGTGTTATTATGACAAAGGTGTGAGGATCCAAATCATCAATGTAAAGAAATTTTGCATCTGATGGGAGATCAGCTCCCAAGATGCCATTTTGCTGAAATCTCCTGAGGAATCAATTTTCTGCCTACGCCTGTTCACCACGCTGGAGAACCTCCTGCAACATCCCTGCATGCTAATGCACAGCAGGAATGTGTAGTAAGACACATGTGCCATGCCTCTGCTGGGAACTGCAGGCACCCAGCAGGAAAAAAAACCACCAAAAAACCCACAAAGAAACATCCTACAGAAATTCCAGACAATATAGTTTTGCTTTCTTTTTCCAGTCCTCCAAAATGGCAAGTTTTCATTTCGGATCCCTTCCTCAAAAAAAAAAAAAAAAAAAGTACTAAAGGGATTCCCATTTGGCTTGGTAGGAAACTATGGGTACATCCAAAGATTTATTTTGCAACCCACTCAGGTTCTGACAAAAATGTGGCAGAGGGCAGGAAATGTGCAATAGTGGGGACTGTGTGTATTTGTTTGGAAGCAAAGGGAACGGGGTGTTTATCATCCTCACCAGGCAGTGACAAGGCAAAAGGTGTCCTGAAATCCTAAACAGCATTTTGAATTCTGCTTCTCCTCCACTCTGAGCCAGGCTCTCACACAGGCACAGCAAAGCCACCTGACTAAACCAGCAGTTCTGATTGATAATAAATACCCAATTGGTTTAACAGTGCTGATAAGACGCACAATGTAGTTATTTGCTGTCTTTTTTGGGGCACAGTCTTATTTGCTGTCTTTTTGGGGCACAGTCTACTCAAAGCTCCAAGAGAGTTGGGCTGGGAACATTCTGTCAAAATTAAAATGATCTCCCAGATCATAACCTGACTACAGAGCTAGCAATCCCCCAAATACTCTGAGACTCCAGAGCTGTAAATAGTCACTACTCCAGGACAGTCTCTGAATAATGGCCCCAACTTTTAATATGAAAGTTTTGTAATCAGAAGGCATTTCCCACATTGCTTTTCTCTGTGAAAATTTATATGTGAATCAAGTGTCCCCAAGATCTCTTCCTCTCTGGGTACCTTTGGTCCAAGGTGGACAGGTGAATATTCATACCTGTGCCATCTAGAAAAAGGTAATGGGAAAGGAAGGAAAGGGGTCAGAGAAATCCCATTTTCCCCCCCTCCAATTCATTTTATAATCAGCCCTTGGTTGATTCATTCAACAGAAAAAGCCCAGAGGCAAGACAGCTCATCTCTCAGTGACTGAAAACACACTCCCAACCCAAGTAGATCGTGGAGAACTTGGTTGTAGGTTGCTCTTGGATTATTCTGCAGGAGATTTTTTTGGTGAGCATTCAGTTTGAAGTCTGTTACTCATCCCTTCAGCTCACGTCAGGATGAAGTCCCTTGCAGAGAGAGCGGGACCCAGAAGTAAGCTGCTCAGCATCCTGGCTGGTGTAATTTAATTTGGAAAATTGCCTTTCCTGCACTGGTGCTCAGCTGGAGCCCAGACACTAAACCCTGCCTCCCTGCCAGTCCCAATGACACATGGCAAACACAGCTCTGCCTTGAGCTCACGTTGGGAAAGGCAATGCCACCTCTATCCCACATGCAGATCTTTTCTGGAATAAAAACCACAAAAGAGGCCTGAGGTACAAGGATCTGTGGGGAAGACTGACACAAAGCCTTCAAAGGTAGTGAGAGAATAAGCTCCTTTGAATGGATCCCAGGAACCAAAGGACAGGCAGAGGTAGGTCACCCCCCTTTCCTGCACAGGCAGCTTGGGTTTGTGCTGCAGAGCAGAGCAGCCCTAAATATCCTAACCCAGAACTGAGCCTCGCCTCAGCTTTCAAAATGAGGCACAGGAGGCACCCAGGGGCCACAGAGGAATGAGGAACCCTCTGAAATGACCAGAAAACACTGGGCAGCCAAAACACCCCTTCCACAGGGCAGGGCAGAGCTGCAGCTATTTCTTGTAGGTTTGATTTTAAATACAATCAATACTCAAGAAAGTGATGGAATCAAAGTCACGGCAGCCTGGTAGACACCAGGATGGATCTTTCTGTCCAGCACCACCTCCTGGCTCTTTCCAAGACATCCCACAGGCAACTTTTGCACCCTCCTATCTCATATCCACATCTGCAGCTTCCAGCAATCCTGGCTGTGCCCTCCTGGCTGCTGCCCCTCCGTGAGTTGCCCCAAAACTGAGACACACCAGGGATTTCCCTGGCCCCAAATCCATCAGACACTGAGTGTTGTGGGTTTCACTGCTCATGGAGCATTTTGAAATGCTAAATCAGAACAGTCAGAGCTACAGGAATAAAAAAAGCAAAAAATCCCAGAATCATTTTGGTTGCAAAAGCCCTCCCAGATCACCAAGTCCAAGATGTACTCCATCCCCTCCTTGTCCCCAGCCCAAAGCACTGAGTGCCACCTCCAGCCCTTCCTTGGGCACTCCAGGGATGGGCACTCCAAACCAGACCCACAGGTGAGCCCCCAGCACTCACTCCTCAGTGTTCCTCTCCTTCTCTCCATCACAAACTGCCTCTTTGGGATGGGGGGACATCACAAACTGCCTCCTTGGGATGGGAGAACATCAGAACCTGCCTCCTTGGGATGGGGAGGCACCAGAACCTGCCTCTTTGGGATGGTGGGACATCAGAACCTGCCTCCTTGGGATGGGGAGACACCAGAACCTGCCTCTTTGGGATGGTGGGACATCAGAACCTGCCTCCTTGGGATGGGGGGAATTTGTCTGCAGGGATTTTCACCCTGCAGGTTTGGATCTGCTTCACCCACAAGCAAACTCACCTCCCCAGAAATGGGAGACTGCTGTCCTCAGCCAAACCCCACCTCAGCCCTGTCAGGAGTTTGCTCTCCCTGACAGCCTCTAATCGCCAGCTAGCCAGTTTACCCAGGGAAAAATTTTATCCTTTCTGCTAGAATTCATTTTTATGACACCTACCATAAGAGACTTAAAAAAATTAGGCATTAAAATGGTTTATAGAGGGTATTTTTATAATCCACTAAGCTGTTTTCCATTTCCACTGATATGACATCTCTCAGCTATAATTCATAAATGCCATCAGTTAACAGGCACAGAACCTTATCCTAAATTTCTCCTCTCATATGCTTTTCTCATTTAAACTTTCTGTTAAATCTTTGCTGTGCTGCTAAATCCAGAGAGATTTGGCCATAGCTGGGGGGGAAAAAAGTTTAAGTAGCTAATTAATGTCACTGGATTTGGGGCATCCTATCAAGAGAGAATATAGAGGAAGCATGTCCTCAATAAATATTTTGAACATTTAAATAAAGCTAATGCCCCCACCTACACAGGAACCTCTAATATCCTCAGAAAATAAAAATTTTTATAGGCAATAAGTGGCTGTTTTCCCACACAGGGATGATAAGGACATTGTATCAGGTACATAGATTTCAGTGCCTCTGGCTGTCCCAACAGTAATTTTTGTCACTGATTGCAGCTCAGAAGGGAGTCCCTTGGGAAGCACCTGCTTGTGCCAGGGTCCATCCAACCTGGGGACAGCCTGGGAGAAAGCATTTATGTACAGCCCTCCCAGGACTCACTTCCTACTTTGATAAAGCCGCAGAAATGCCTGGCAATAATTATAATTCTTGTGGTAGTTAGACATATTCTGCTTTTCTCTGCCAAGATCAGGTTGGAAAACCCCAGGTCTCGCCACAATCACAGCTACTAAACCACAGCATGAAAAACCAAAACAGAATATACATTCCTCCTTATTTTAAATGCCTCCATTGTATCTACACTGGGTCTGCTGGGAAATTTGAATTTGGGTGGAGTTTGAAATTTGGGCTGCACGTAGTCATTTGGTTATGGAAATTCCTACCTTGGAAGATGAGAGCCCAAAAAAATGAAGATTTTTTTATTTCTTTAGGGTGGGCATGAAGAAATCTCCTTGACTCTCTCTAGGTTAAGGATGGCTCATGGTCCACTCAGACTCCTTAAAGGCCTGATGAGTTTCCAGTCCCAGCCAGTGAAGCATTTTGGGTGGGAGGGAAGTGTCTCCCAACTGCCTTCTCTACATGGAGGGGAGAGGAAGCATGGAAAACACATGGAGGCAACAAACCATGGCACTTGCCTCGTAATGTTTTATCTAATGAAGTCCTAATCCTAGTGGGATAAGAGTTTTGGCTTAGATAAGAAGAGTATCCATGGCCTTTAACCTTTTTTAACCTCCATGGCCTTTAATCTCTTTTTTCCCCCAAAGGAAGTTTCAGAAGAAAGAATAGTCAATAGAAAGTTATTGATACTCAATACTCAATAGAAAGTTATTGATAATCTTTGGCCAAAAGACCAAGAAGGGAAATTAAAGATACATTGCCTGGGCTGAATGGAAAAGCTTCACCCACTGCAGTGCTGCTGGTGCTGCGCAAAAGAGAACTCAAGAGAAGCCATTCTCTCCTGTGCCAGGGTCAGTGATAAATGCACCTCTCTCAATTCCCTCCCATTGGGAAATTAAACACTTTCCTGTGGGCAGTAGGGGAAGAAGCAGAGCTGGTTCACACCCTCCTGTCCCCAAGTGCCTCACCCCTGTCCCTGTCCATGCCAGCCCTGCCCTGCCCAGCTGCAGCCCAGAGCCACCTGTGGGGAGGAAGATGAGCACTGACACAGGCAGGTGATTCGTGCTGGTGCTTTATCCCTCAGGGAGTGGAGATGAATGAGCCCACACTCAACATAAAGGACATTTCCCTGCTGTCACCACAGCCAAGGGAGAGCAGGTGCTGACAAATAAGGGCTGTAGCCACTCACTGTGCCCCCTTGGCACTTCCATGAGGAGTCTGCTTGGGGAGATCATTCCCAAGGATGCTGCATGCAGAGGCGGTGTCTGCTCACCCACTCAGAGCACCTGTGTGGCCTTTACCCATCTGCTGCTGCCTGGCACTGCCAGGGGAACAGGAGTAGATTCCCCCACCACCTCCCAGTCATCACAGGCTGCTGCTCATGTGCCAGCAGACATGGGAGAGCTCTGGGTGTGCACCAGACAGCCATCCCCACCTGCCAGGGATCTGGGGGCCTACACAAAGAGGGATCAGATTCATTAGGAAGAGGAGGAATTATAAATATGAGCCTAAGCTAATGAGGCCAGTGTGGGTCTGAACAGAAATTCAAAGCTGTGTCCTCTCCTATGGGCAGGTTTCTTCACTTATTTATCAATACTGGTAGGCACAGAAAGCACATCCCGCCTTCTGAGCATCCAGACTTTTCCAGCAGAACCAGAAGGAATCCAGGTATTCTCATGCTGCCTTTGGTGTGCCTCAATAATATCACTGTCCAGTCTCACTGAGGAAAAAAACCCCAAAAACAAACAACACAAAAACTGGACAACAGGATGGGACAGTATCCCAAATCCCCTTAAAACAGAACTTCTCCCTGCAGCCACCCCTCACAGCAGCCTCACACACAGGAGGCACAGCTGAGGGCTCAAAGGCACGGCTAGGTCACTGGAGGCTGGAAGTCAAAGTCTCCCCCAACTCCAGGACGTGTCTGAGGAGTGATTAGCCTTTCACTCTTTGCAGGAAAAGCTGACACTGTCCAAAGCACCAGGCCCTGCTCCCTTGGGAGCTCTCACTTTGTCCCTTTCTGTGCTGGAGCCTGCAGGAGCTGCAGAGCCCCACGGGGAGAGGGATCAGAGCAGATCTCCCTGCGGTGACACTGAGCTGCAACAAATGTTCATTTAAAGAACACCTTTAAATGAGGCTGCCGTAATGCACTTGCCACGAGCCTTCAGCTCTCATTTATCGTCTGTGCCTGATTCTACCACTTGCCTAAAACTCAATACACCCTCTTCAGGATTTTTTTTTTTTTTTTAACAATTGATGTCTTAGTGTATCCCCTTGTATATTTTATTTTCTTCTCACTTCTTGAGGAAAGAAATTACAGGGAGAAGGCATTAGAGCTCCTCAGCTATCTCATAACTTTGACAAAACAGAAAACAAGGTACAGGACTGATGCCAAATAACACCAAAATCTCACTCTGGGAGAGATGAGGATCTGGGGAAGGGGATCAGCTGCCACACAAAGTATCCCAGAGCACTGTGACAAACCAAGGCAGAGAGGAGGAGCTGAGTGCACCCTCCAGAGCAGGTCTGTGGCTGCAGGGACTTGTTTGGGGCTCCAGGGTGGCCCCACAGCCACTGTGCAGCACCAGACTGGGGCAGCAGAGGGGATGGCATGGCAGAGGAAGCAGCTCTGTGCTGAAGCAGCAGGAAATCCAGGGCAGGCAGCAGCAGGTGCTGCCTGTGGGTGGATATTGTGCATGGCAGACTCAGCCTGGAGCTGCAGAGAGGGGCTCCATGTAGGGGGCTGGAGCAGCCTCTTCACCTTCCCTGCATCAGTATTTTGGGCAAAATACTCTATTCTTATGGAGAGAAAAGCAAAGGACAAGTAGGAGAGAAGCACCTCCCAAGGAATTTTTCAGAGCAGGAATGCTCCAACTTCTCAGAGCAAACAGTGCTCTGCTGCTGCTGAACATCCTTTTCCCTTCTTCCTGAAGCTGGGAAAAAGAAATCTTAGTGAGGAAGTGAGGAAGGAGAGTTCTTCCCAAAAAGGGACTCATTACTGGGCTCCAGGTGCCAACTCTTAAAGCAAATTCTTTCAGTCTCACACTGCGTCTTTAAGAAATGATAGATTGCACTGGCTGAGAAGAAACCCTCTGCTCCCTGATAATAAATGAGTTGTTAGCACAAGTAGCAGGCTCCCAGATCCATTTGTGATCCAAAAGGCTCACAGATGCTTCCCATTTCTGCAATGCCAAAACCACAGAACACCAGGCAGGGAGGGATGGGAAGGAGCCTCCTGTCTGTCTGCCTGCTGCTCTCCAGTGGCTAAAGGGAGACTCTCAAGTGCAAGTTCCCTTTGATGGAGCCTTTTTTTAATGTACATTTGCTGTTGTTGACAGTGCAGAATTTGCTGTATTGCCTGCAGGCAAGGATAGCTAGGGGAAAAACCTCACCCCTGTGTGCTGCACATCATGTGCTCTGGACATGAATCATCCTATGGCACAGGCACCCCCTGTCCTACAGCCACTCACCTCATCCCTCTGCACAGCTGGGACAACTCACCTTGGATGAGAAACACACCTTGGATGAGATAAACACACCTTGGATGAGATAAACACACCTTGGATGAGAAAATACACACCTTGGATGAGATAAACCCACCTTGGAAGAGACAAACACACCTTGGATGAGATTTATGCACCTTGGATGAGACAAACACCTCCAAAGGATCCTGTGGTCCCACCTAGGGATGCTGCTGTACCTGAATGTCTTGGCCCCAATTCCCTTCATCCCCAGCCTCCACAACACTGCTCTAGATTTCACTCCACAGCCCTGGGGATGACTTTCTCCCCCTCCCCCCCGTTTGTTTTTAAAGTTGTTCTGCTCGACTTGCTAGTTTGGATTCACACTTTTACCTTCTGTCCTGTGCAAGCTTGAAGCAGGAAACCTGAATGCACATTGCTCTGCAACTCCTCTGAGATTGCTGCCAAATGGCAATTAGAACTCGTGACAGATTGGGATGGGATTCAGAATTCCCAAGATTTTCAGGTGTGTTTTGATCTAGAGCTCTGGGTCTGATTTGTCTCAGCTGCTATAGGAAATTACTGTAGAATTTTTATTTTTTTTTAAATGAGCAAAGCAATGGGATTTTTTTCCTTTCCCACAAGATTGTTAGCTCCAGTACTGCACAAGGCTTAACTGTGGTCATCCAGTTCGAGCTGGTGGGGGTTGCTCAGTCAGATCCCTGGGTGCTGTTTTGGAAATGCCACAGCATCTGCAGGCATTCCTCCCCTGATGACACCAACCCCATGGCACTGACACCAACCCCATGGCACTGATTCCAACCCCATGGTTCCCCCAGAGCCCAATCCTGGGGACAGGCACTGTCAGCCAGGAGTGTATCAATGGGAAAAGGGAGAAAGAGAGCTGCATAAAGCCTGCAAAAGCAAAGGCATGGCTGTTAGAGCACTGCAAACACTCCTGCCAGCAGCAAGCCCAGGAAATGTGAGAAACAGAAGAGGCCAAGAGGATAAAAGGACAATCACACCTCACAGGACAATGCCAGGCCCCTGCCCTTGGGGGGCCACTGCAGTGCAGTACCAAAATGCAGAAGGAGAACCTGAACAGAGCAGTTCCTGTGCCATGAACATCTGTTTTCTTCACTTCTCAGCAATACATCAGAATGGCACAACTGCAAAGAGCCTGTTTGCAACGTGCTGCCAGCTTTTATCAAAGCCTTTACAGGCTGCTCACAGGGAGAGCAGCAAAGTGTTTGATACTGCTGAGATGTCACCTTCAGCAGAGTATTGAGGAATTAGCAGAGGAGCATAATGCAGCTGCAGATGCTGTGGGATAGGATTCCCTATAGGAATAGGAGCTCACCTGCCTCCCAAAGTCTCATGCTAAACTCAGCCAGGATCAACACAGCTCTGTTGCTTTACCTGGTACCTCACACAGGAAGGAAAAGTTCAACCAGGGGACATGTGGGCACAGGTGAGGATTTGCTTTGATGGGCTAAATGTTCTCAAAAAAAGAAGAGAAGTTTGAGAATGGCCACTGAGAGCTGCTGCCTGAGATCCTGACTGCTGGTACTTCAATGCAGTGTGACTGCTAAGCCCCATAAAACTGTGATGATGCTTGAGTGAGAGTTTCCTCTTCCACAGAACAAGCCTGTACCCCAAAGTAGGTGCTGGTTTCTCCAGAACAAGAAATGGTGTGGGCTGTTTGGGGAAGGGCTCATCCCTGAAGTGTGTGGTTGCTCTGGAAGCAGGGATGGAAATGCAGGAGCTGTCTCATGTCCCACCTGAGGGCTGCACAGTGAATTCTCTGCCCTCCAAGCATCAGCACGTAGACATGGGCATGTCTGGGAGCACAAGGAGCTCGTTTTCCAGTCTGTGTGTGGCTGGGGATGGGTGACCTCCTGCAGATGGGACTGCTCAGGGCGCTGTGGGTTCAGGAGAGGCGCTGGGATCTGCTCCCCCCGAGGTCTCTGTGAGTCTGGCACTCGAGGCTGCTAAGGTGGAGGATGCTATGGTATAGATGACTCAATGTTAGAAATCTGCCTGACTTCATCCACACATTTCTTGCAGGTTCCCAAACAAATGATGACTCTTAACGCCTGCCAGCCAAGGCTAATCCAGGTCCCAGACTCCAGGGACCTCGGGAGATCTGTTCCTGACAGTGCAGGAGAGGCTCCACTCTGCCCACAGCCTCTGCCTTTGCTGTCCCCACAGGGCAGGAGCACAGGGACACCCAGATTGCCATCTCCACACCCTGAAGCTGCTGGGCTTTTGGCACAGCCATAATGAGCTGAGCAGGAGACCCCAGAATGAAAACAGGCTGGAAGACTGAATTAATTCTGATTAAATCCGTGAAATGCACTCGGATCTGCCTCTGCTGGGGACCGGCTGGGGACAGCTGCTGTGCCTGACTGTTTTTCTGGGACAGTGAGCTGGGCACAGCACTGCTCCCTGCCTCCTCCTTGTCTGCAACAGCCCCCTCTCCTCACCCCTTCCCCCACTGCAGCCTGCGTGGTTTGGCTTGCTATTACTTCCTTTGGTAGTTCATTAAAGACATTAATCACCTTCTGCACACAGACATTTCTGCTGAACTCCCTGCAGGCCAGGCCTCCTTCTCTGCTGGCTGCTCAGCCCCTGCAGGCACAGTGCTGGTGGCTCAGACCTGCCCCCGTTTCCCTGCTGGCCTGGGGTCACCCCAGGCCTCCCCTGCCACGCATGCTGTGACAAGAGCCTCCTTTCCAGCTCACTTCACCCCACTGGGGTCTGCGTCCCAGCATCTGTCTCCCTTTTCCCTGGCCAAACACTCCCAACACACGACTACCATACATCACCTGCAGGAAGGGGGAGGAAAGGAGGAATCTGAGCTGTGGTGCTGAGCAAACAGGAGACACCATTAGCTCCAGTTCAGATGTGAGCAGAAGGAGGAACAGCCCTCAGAAAGAAAAACCTGCCCTTGCTTAGCTAAGGCTGAAAAGAGAGACAAGGGAGATCTCCACCTATTGCCCATCCACAGCCCATGCAGAGCTGCTGCCTCACCCCTGTCCCACGTCATGTTTCCTACTCCAGGGTTTCTTCACCCTCTCTCCCTGGGTGCTCTCTGTTGGACTTGGCTTTCCTCACAAGCTCCCAGGCCTGCTGGTAATTTTTTTCTGCTGTTTACCTGCTAGAATAGCAGTGCTGTCCCCCCTCTATGGGATGGCACTGAATGGAATGTGGGTGCTGCATGGAAGGAAAGCCAACAAGGCTCGGGGCACTCAGGGGATGTTGGCAGCCCAGCAGGAGAAAAACCACCTCTGAATCTGTGTAATCACTGATGTCTTTTACTTGTTTAAGCCCTCTGCTAGCAAAGATCGAAGCAAAGTGTTTGGGAGGGCGGGGAGGTGAGGAACAGCCCTTGATTTCATGTGAGATTCCTCCACGTTCTGCATCCAGATTACTTACAGAGGTTTCTGTATCTCTCCTCTGACCCTCCAGCCCTCAGCCTTTCATGTCCCTCCCACTTCATCTCCATTAGCATAGTGGCAGGATCTCACTAACTAAATCAAAGCCAAGACTCCTATAGCATATAGAGAAATGCAGACACATATGCCACATCCACACGAGAATCCTGCCATCAGTACAACTCAATCTTAGACATCAGTTGTTTTCTTTTGCACTCCTCCACTCTGTCAAAAACAAATAAAATCAAGGAACGAAAAGACCCTCTTAAAGAAGCCAAGATATGGCAATTTTTAGCTGTCATTCACTTCTTCACTGCCTCTCACTGCTGCTTCCTCAAGGGGTCACTCAGTCTGGCGAAGCATAAGCACAATCTGAATAGCAACCCTGGGTGAGGATTGGCAGCGTTTGGTTTGCAGGCAATGGGGAAAATAACTGATCTACATGAGAAAAAGAATCAACATTTCAGGAGGCCTTCGTCTTTTTGTGTTGTTTTTTTCTGGGGGTGTTTCTTTTAAGAGTGCCCCAGAGGGGACAAGTGGGTGGCTGCTAAAAGGACAGTGTGAGAAAATCAGCTGGAGGCTCGTTACTGTTGAAGCTAATGAGCAAACACTTCAGCAGGTGAGCAGGGAGCAGTTTCTGCTGGATGCCACACTGTTATTGCCCCAGTAATCCACTACCATTTTGAAATATTTTCTGCTGGAGTGATGGTGGGTTGCAAATGGTTTGGTTTGGATCCCTTTCTGCACCTTGCCTAACTCCTGACTTCCTCAGATGTTAGCAAAGGATTTCATATTGAACTCTTCACTGGGAAAAACAGTGCTCTGTTTCACTTCTACACAACTAAAATAAGAGAAATAAAACCTCTCTTTAAAGGAATGCAGTTGAAATAAATGCATCTTTGTCTTCAGACTCATGTTAATAACGCACCCCTGAGAATTTGGATCTTCAGAATATTAAAGTCTCCCTGATTTATTGCTTCTTTAAGGAGCATGTTGATTTTGTGTTTTCTCTGAGCTCCATATGTTACTGAAGCTAACTGGGACCTTTTCCATTTCTGGTGGCAGAGAGCTGCTGCCTTTAGGGCCTTAACCCTATTAAAGGAAATGTAAATGTATATATCTAAAATTCCCACCAGTTTTGGAAATGAACAGCACACTTCCCCATGCTGCAATCCTTGCAGTCACATGAAGATTTCCACTCTCACCTTGCTAATAATGCCAAAAAATAAAGCCTGTCTGCTTCTGGCCTAGTAGAATCCCTATCACATGAAAAGGCTTTATTTTTAGAGAAGAAAAGATAAGCTGTGAGTGGAAGCTGTGACTGTCACACAATGGACAGGTCTGGCCTGTGCTGCTCACTGTTTCTCAAATCCCTCCTCTGCCTACTGCAGAGCCCAAATTTTACTTCTTCACTCTCTTTTCTGCTTGTCACCAGTGCTGGGATCCTTTCCAGATGAGCAGATAGATTTGCAGGTGTGAAATTCCCCTTATTCCTCCCTCTGATTTTTCCTTATGGCGTCATATCTGCTTTTCTCCCCAGGCAACTCTCCCACCACCCGGGATAAAAAAAATTAAATACACAAAAAATAGTCATGCAAAGAAGAAATGTCCCCATGGCCTTTGGAGAGATGGACACAGACTGGGGGACACTTCTCCTGATGTGTGGTGCCAGCCTCTCACAGGGCTGCCAAGAGACAAGGGGAGCCCCATCAGTTCCCTGCTGATGGAATTGGTCCACATTTACCCCAACCCCTCCGTGCCCAGATCCCTGGAGACAGACAGACAGCCTGCCCTGTCCTAGCAGCCACAGCTGGGGGAATGGCTCAGCAATCATGTTCTAAATGCTTTTCCTTCTTGGGGAAGTCATATGGGACAAGCTCCTGCCTTTTTGGTGGTGACTGGGACCTCAGTGCCCACGCTGGGGGTCCTGCTGGGACACTGGGTGCTGGTGTCACCTTCAGGGCCTGCCCCCCCTGTTTGGCACATTCCAAGCTGCTGGCATCTCACTGAACAAACACACACTTGCTAGAAAGCTACAGCCCATCCCTGCCCAAAACTGAGCAACCTTAACCTGAGGTTGATCTAACGTGAATTGATGCTCTGTGATTCATCTGTCTGCATCACATCTTTTCCTGTTACATAATCCAAGGAGATGTATCTCCTTGTAGTACCTGTGTTGTATTAATCAGACTGCATCTGATCATTAAATCCGTGTTTCTGTTGGCTGAACTCACATTAAATAGTCATAGCAAACATCCTGAGATCTGCAGGGAAAAAAAAACTCCCAGAGCACCTACATGAGATTTCTGACACTGTGAAAATAGAAACAAGTTTAGCAACAAACACCACAACTATTACAGGGCTGGGCTTATTTAGACTGTGGAAACTTAATTATAAAAATTGCATTCTAACTGATTATTGCTGGAATAATTACAGCAACACCTTTACAAGAAATGGTGACCATCATATGTTTGTCAACAAAGAAGCTTCCTTTAAATTCAACACCCAATAATTGTTTAATTAAACCAAATTTAGTTCCTCATTTGAGAACATTCAAATGCTTGCCTATTCCTTCCTATCTCTGAGAGGTAATTTAGGAGATAAAAAGCAATATCTATAAATACTCTATCTATATATGTAAGTATCCAAGGAAAAGAAGAAAAAGAAAGACTTCATTTCATAGCTGATCTGGATGTAAGCTCGCTGCTATTGATAAGAACATAAGCACAGAGTGAGTGATCACTACAAATCCCTCTCTAATTGGTGCTTGGAGGCCTTAATAAAATATGAACAGAATCCAAACTACATGTTCATTTTCTAATTTGCAGAACAGATTCAACTGTTGATATTCTAGCAGCACCCACAGCATACACTCAGAATGAGGACCCCACAGTAACTGCATCTGTGCATACACAGAAAGAGAGGGATTAATAATTCATTGCTTTTCAGCCTCTTTACAAGTTTTCCTGCAGCTGCAAAATCCTGTTGCTATCCTGTGCAGGCCCCTGTGTTTCAGGTGTGCAGCTCCTGAGTGTCCCTTGCCAGCAGCCCAGCACCCAAGCACACAAAATCTGGTGGCTGCCTCAGCAGAGCTGCAGGGCTCAGTGACGAACAGGGGTTATTTTAGTCACTGGTCATCCCTGCAAAGCAGCCTGAGCTTTGCAGGGGCAGTTTTACCAGGCTGGTGACTCACCTGGAGTGGCAGCTGCTGACCCAGGGCAGGCTGATGCTGAGCCATCCTCTTCTCAGGACAGCCAGAGCACTCAAAGCCTGCCTGGTGCTGCCAGCATCACCTGGGGACCTCAGCCAAAGGCTGCAAGCAGGAATCTCTGCACCACAAATTAAATAAAGCCATGGAGCTGTGGCTGAAACAACTCATAGTCCCCGAGGAGCCGGGCTGTGCTCAGGACGGGATGCGCATTGCACTGTGCACAGCTGGAGGCAGAGATGAAGAATAGCAGGAAACTATTGCCAGCGCAGGTTGACTCAAGAAAGAAATCTCTCATTCCTCTGCTGTCAACAGCACACAGTGCTCCCATCCACTGTGGGCCTTCCAGAGACAGGAATTTGCAGATCTCTCTTGAGCTGCAAAGCTCCTGTGTCCTCTCATCTGGCACAGAGCATCCCCCTTCCCACCCCTCTCCATTCTGACCTGCAGCACCAACTCTCCTGTGCTGAGTCTGCCCTGAGAGCAGTCAGACATGGCAAAAAACAGCATGGTAGGGTTTGCTAGACAATGTGTGGAGGGAATAAAGCGCTTTTCCAAACATGGATGGAGACAGAACGTCTGAACATGTCTTTAAAGCTGAAGAAGGGTTTTTGCTCTGCTACGTCACTAGGTAAACATTTCAGCTACACCTCACCATCATTTCACCCTTTACAGTCACCTGGAACTGCTGTGTAATTCTGCTGAAGGAAGGACTCTCCATTCACCCTCCTCCCTTAAACAATTTCCTTGGCCTTTGAAGAAACAGCACAAAATTGTAAAGCCTCCTAACCTTTAGTTAAGAACCATGAGAGTGGCAGGTGTGTACTTTCATACGGGTGAGCCCCATCAGGCACCCAGCTGCAACCACGGAGCGTGTTCATTACCAGCTATTCTGTGGGATGGAATGAATTCAGGAAGATATTTCAGTTATTGAAATGTGCCCGTGCCTCAGTGATGCAACAACATTAGCATCAACCCCACACATGAAACAGGAAGTCACCACACATCTCCACAACCTCTTCTTGCTTTCTTAATGATTATGGTTTGCCTAAAACCATCATCTCCTGACGTGTTGCACACAGGGACCACAGGACCCGCACTGAGCTGTGTAACGATAAAAAGTCCACATCTAAAACACCAGAAACGTGAAAGTTACTGAGGGGCTGTCACAGTGACAGCCCAGCGACCACAGCAGCCTCTGGGCATTCTCCAGATTCCCCTCTCGGATGGGTGTCATTGTCATTGTCACCAATTCGGCATGTCATTAGCGGCGCTGTCACCTGGGCTGGAGCTCCCGGTGTCACTGCACCCACTGTCACTGTCACTGTCACTGTCACACCACAGCTTGCTCATCCTTGCTCATCCCCAGCAGCTCCTGAGCAGTGCCACAGCCGATGCCCAGGCACATTCTGCACACCATTTCCTCAGCCAGGCTGCTGTCACTGTGCTGCACCTCATCCCCGCCCCACAAGGAGTTTGCTCCTGCTCCCAGCGCTGATTCTGAATATCTGCTCTGTGCTTTGGATGGTGCTGCTTCAGACACTTGTCATAAGGAGTACATTTAGCTGGATCCCAGCACGGAGCAGGATTTGCAGTGGAGCTGGGACCTTGCTCAGATACCCTCACAGGTGAGGCATCAGGTTCATGGGGTCCAAACAGCCTTGACTAAACTGTCACAGAAGCAGGCAATGCCAATGGCAAGGAAATGCTGTGTTCTCCATCTCCATGGGAACAAAACCTGGTACTTTTAACTGGTAGCACGGCCAGTCTTTCCTCAGAAGATAAAGACCACTGTGTGGGCAGGGTTTTTATTCTCTCTAAATAAACAGATCTTTCTGCTGATATCTAGTCTTGGCAGCCAGGCAAGGAATTAGCTGGAAGATGAAGAATGAGCTAATTCCTGACAAAAGTTTCGCTTCAGCTCTAGAGTACTAAAATCAGGTCTCCTAATGGCCTGTTTTCTTCAGGTTGGGGTTTTTTTTTTCACCCCTAGGGTACATGGAATGACACCTTCTTTTGTGCCTACAAAACAAATGCTGCCTTCCATAGTCTGGAGGAACTTAGGAAGTTTTTAATTATAAGGAAAGCGAAACGAGGACAAGTGAAGTTGGGCTGTGCAGAGTGCTCTGCTGGTCTGATCTAGGACAATGTGCCCTACATAGAGCTCAAATATAACATCCTTTGGGAGGCTGCCTTGCTTCCATTCAGCTTTTGTGAGACCACCCCTGCCCCCGCAGCACTAATGACAGGTTCCTGAAGCATAGCTGGTGTCATGGTCTTGCCATCAAAGCTGTAAACAAAACCATTAGTGGCAGGCATGGAGAGGGAGGGAAAGCCATGTGCAGATGGAGAATTTATCTGAGTCGTATTCTTGCTGTTTCTGCTTTCTTCCTGCTATCAGCTCTGAAATAGCTCATCCTCAGCCACAGTCAGCAACTCTACCCCAGGTGGGTGATGTTTTCCCTTGATAGATACAAGGTCTGGCTTTCCTTGTCTGGCTTTCCTGCCAAGAAAGTTCCATTGGATAGAGCTGAAATAGTTGCTCTTCCTTGATGGAAACTTGTAGTTGGCAAATAGAGGGATATTAAAGAAAATAGAAAATCTTTAGATATGCTGTTAGATACTGCAAAGAAAGTGTGGCCAAATTGCTACTTCTATCTCCTATACCATACTGGGCAGGAAATTCCTGAGATCTTGTATTTGCAAACCCTCCAACAGAAAATATCACAACTTTTTTTTTTATTTCTTCAAAAAGCCTCATTAATTCTCCTGCTGGCTGTTTCTTCCAGGAGATCTCTTCTGTGCATTTCTGAGCAGAGAGAACAGTTTGTGTTCACCTCTATCCCACACAACTAAACTGCAGGGGGGATGTTTCAGTGACTCAAGAGGACACTACAGACGCCAGCCAACAACAATCCAACAGGCTCAATGAAGGGATGGCTTCCTCCAGCCTATCCTGAGAGCCCAAAACACACACACGGGTTCAGAGAGTGTCAGCAGCAGTGTCTGACACCAGGTCAAACCACAGAATTCTCTGTGCATCACACGCTGCTGGCACGAGCCCCTCGCCCACAGCACTGCACCCTGTGCTCCAAGGAAAGCAAAGGCTGCCACAGCAACCACAGGGCTCTGTTATGGGCTTAGTTCTCATTTGGTTTCCTCCTCCTGGTCTTGTCTGTTGCTGCTAACCTTGGCCTTATCTAGCAAGCCATGGTGTTTTTCCCAATAATATCTTCTAATGAGAACAGTACAGGCAACATGCTGTGCCTTAGCCGGGTGCAGATCCACCCTGAGATCAATTCCGTGGTGCAAACTCATTCTTTAATATCTGTTTTTAGAGCCAATTAATAAATTTCTTGAAACTAGAACTCTCTTACCTCTCTGTCATTATTAGGCATGCCCTTATTGTGGATTTAGACTCCACTTGCACCAAGCTGCTGGCTTCTGCTAGGTCTTTCTTAAATTACAAGGACAGATGGTTAAACTGGGGCTGAGGAAGAAGCTGTTCACACTAAACAGAGACTTCTGTGCACTCTGTGGGTGGAAAGGGGTGTCTTTGTTGTGCATCACAGCTATGGGAAATATCGGGATGAAATCTCAATGTAATGATTTGGGCAGAGGTTAGAGAAACAAGAGGAAATGAAATGTTGGGGGGTTTATATCACTTTGGGTGCAATGGAAGGGGAAACACAAGACATACTGGATAACTGCAGCAATACCTCACCCCTATTCCTTAGCACAAACCAAAACGACCCAAAACCCCTTTGTATGTTTGGGGTTTTGTTGCTGGGACCCTAAATGTGAGCTACACATTAGGTGCATGATGTCCCATGTTTCGGACAGCCAACAAACCCAAGTCAGGAATAAAGAAGCCAAAGAGAGGCAGAGCAGAGTGAATGCTGGTACTCACAGGTGTATGTCATTTCAAAGCTGTCACTGATGTTCACAATGTCGATCTGGGGAAGGAGCTTAGGGGGTTCTGTGAGCTGAGACAACGCAAACCTGAAAGCCGCATGTTCCTGGGACTGTTGATTAGGAAACAACCCCCCTGGGGAGAAAAACAGAACCATGAGAAGAAAGCTCTTAAGAACATTCACATTAAAAACATCGTCGGTCCGAAATATTCCTGAGAGCAGAGCCTACAGCCCTGCAGCCCAGGGAGTGCCTCCAAACTCAGAAATCCCCCAGAAGGCAAGAGCCAAGGGTTCCGTGCCCACTGCGGACAGGTTGGGAGCACAAAACCCTCCCAACATTTCTGTTATGTAACCCTGGATCACACACAGGAGCCCTGCTGCATCCCCAGGCCAGGCAGCTCAGGATAGGGATAATCCATGGGGTGCAGCTCAACCTCCTCACCCCCATAACTTCAAGCAGGAGGAATGGGAATTCTCTCCATATCACCTCAGCACAGGAAGAACGAGATCCTTCCTTCCTCCCCTGGCTTGGAATGAGGCTCAGTTCAAGCCCTGCTGATTGAGAGGAGAGCTTTGCTACAGGAGGGTGGCAGGGTCCCCCCACACTGTGGGACTCGGGGGCAGCCTGGCTGAGCCTGGCCCAGCAGGGGACAGTGCTGTGACAGCCACAGGGACACGAAACTGTGACCAAACTGCTGCTGCTGCTGGAGGTTTGCTGCACAGAAAACCCCAAATTTAACAGGTGACAGCGGCCGAACTCAAACTGGGCAGCAAACTTAAAGCTTGACCCTCAGAGGAATCAATCTGCACAGAATTACAGATAAACCCAGGACCACAGAATGATACAAACAGGGCACGAACTGGGACCGGGCTGGACCTAAGCTCAGAGCCTCTCCTTCCCCATGGATCTGGAACAAAGTGCAGCGATAACCCAACCCTAGGAAAAGTTTCCTGCTGCTCCCCCAGCAGGAACCTTGGCTTGCAGCAGATCCCTCCACAGCCTCCGGAGAGATGCTATTAAATTCAGCCTGTCTTGTAATCTATATGCATTTAAAGAAAGCGCTGCTATTGGCATTTCAGGAGGAGGGAAACAAAGCACTTAGCAACAAGGGAGAATTAAAATAAAGCTGCAGAAAGTATCAATGCCCAAGACGACTCGAGGAAGAAAGAAATAGGCAAGGACCTGCCATCAACGTCACTTTGCACATCTTTAGTAGAGGGGGCATCTCCTCGTGTGAAAAGGGCTATTTGTGCACCAATATCCCCCCACCTCCCCCGTTCCTCCCACCCCGCAGCCTAATCACGGATATCGGAGGAATCAGATGCTCGTAGCCAAGTTGCGTTCGTTGAAAGGCAAAAAATCCGGGATCTTGCACAAATTTGGGGTAAAGGGGAGACAGGAAGGGAGGGAGACAAGGATGCAGCACCAACAGCAATAAAAGCACTGATTGTGCAGCTGGACTCAGGCAGGAGTTGCCTGAACTTGGTGGATTAGCGATTGATTGGCATTGTAGAGAGAAGGGAGGCGGGAAAGAAAACCGGCATGCAAGGGAAGGGAATTTGGGGCTAGGCTACAAACGATCACCAATAAAGATCAATGGGAGAGTAATAATAAACGCAGGCAAGGAGGGAGAGGAGCACGGAGAAGTTACAGGAAGGGAGGAAGGAATCAAACAGGCACTGCTGGTGTGCAGGGGAAGCAAGTGGCATGAAATGGAAAGAGACTTCAATGCAAGACCTTCTTACAATAGCTTTGCCCTTATTCTTTAGCAATAACAACAAGAGAGCGTCTGTTTGTTACCTCCCGTCCCAGTTACCTACAGATGAGAGCATCCTCACCAAAATGTATCATGCAACCGCCGATTTTGCAAATGCAGCAACACACAATGGCAGCCCAGGCATTTCCCAGGGCAAGAAACAGATATTTTTTTCATACTTCCTCCATTTCGGAGGCACTTTTCTCCCTCTGTGTTGGTGTGTGTGTATGTGCAGGCATTTATTCCCAACCTACCCCTCCCCCAAATCCAAATTGATCCATCTCTGCTCCGGCAAAGCTGGTACCAACGCACACATCCAGCCCTCGCAGTTCAGCCCCTGGCTCCCTCTCACACACATACACACACATTGTGCCTTTGCAAGCACACCACCGGGTCAGTTTTTACCCCCAGCACCCCCTCTCCACCCCTACCCACTCGCCAGGGAGCATCACCCCCAGCCCCGCACTCACCTATCTGGATATTGTTGGGGAAATTGGCCCCTAACACCGCCCCTAGGAAACTGGTGCAGAAGAAGGCAAAAATGTGCTGCATATTCCCTTTTGCATTGGCGAAAAAGAAGCCCAGTTCCAAGCATAGATTTGATTTTTCCCCCGCTCTGCTCTCTTTAGCCGCCTCTCTCGCCTCCCCTCCGGGATGCGCGTCTCCCCCGCTCCGGCTCCAGCGCCGAGACTGCCGCTGAGCAGCGCCTGGCAGCAGGATTAACTGAGCCCCGAGAGGAAGAAAGAGAGCCCGCTCCTCATCCACATCCCTCCCCCGCCACACACAGCGCACACGCACACGCACACGCCGGGCGCTTCCACCCAGCCCCTGCCCCTGCTGCCAGCTGCGGCTGCACAGCTGGATCCGCATCCATCCCCGAGCCCGCTCTGCCCCTGGGGATCCTGCCTCGGCTCTCTAAGGGCAATCCCCGCCTGCCCCTGAATCCCAGCTTGGCCCCTCAACTTGTCCTGGCAGGAGCTCCGAGGAACCTGTGAATCAGTAGGTGGCAAACTCCTCTAGAGAAAGAGCCGAGCCGAGCCGAGCCCGCCTGGGATCCGCCGCTGCCCAGCCTGGCTCCAGGAGTTGGAACGGGCACTCTCCGGAGCCTGGCTCCTTAGGGTAACAAAGAGGGTCCTGCAAATGTGCCTTGGAAGGAAGGATTTCAGAGCAACAAACAAGAGGTGCTGAAGGATTAAAAAAGGAAACCCCCCTATCACCTTTCTCATTGATTTTTGCTGCCCGCTCTTAATGGACGAGGCTTTTCACCATGTGAATGTAGAAGAATTTGAACTCACCAACACCATCAGACAAGGCAGGCTTCTGAAATTAGGGGGTCTATCTTAGCCCGGACCATTTCAGAAGCTGTTTCATGATGGTTCTAGAGAGACTGGAGCTTATTTGACCATGGGCAGCTTTGCTCAAAAACAAAAGGAAGAGAAAAATAAAGGTGGAACAAATAAACCCCAGCTCCTAGGTACAACTTGTGATTTGGAAATATTTGAAGAACTGTAGTGAACATAAAGACATAGTCACCTTAGTAAGGAGAGAAAATTCATCCATTCTCCCCTGAAGTCCCAAACCAAACCAAACCAAACCAAACCAAACCAAACCAAACCAAACGCCATCCATGCCAGAAGCCAGAAGCTGAAATCCCATATGCAGGCCTGGATATTCTGCCCTTGATATTTCCAGCCTTGATACACATCAGGGGACCATAGTAGAGAGGAAATAGAGCCAAAAAAAGGGATGTTTGGGGCAGAATTGGAAAATACTCAGATGCCCTGTGTCCTGGTTGGGTGTAGGGTCCCTGGCCCTGGTGCCCTCTCCCCATCTCCAAATGTGTGAGGATAAACTGGAAGAACACCAAAGAGTGGTGACCAATGTTTAAAGGCCAAGAACTGCTCCTGCATAAGGACAGTTGGATAGAGGAGCACACTGCAGAGTGGAAAAACTGAAATGGGACATGACCAAGCCTGCAAAATCTGCAGCAGCACAGAAATGTTCCCTGTTGGCCACAGCACCCAGGTGTGACATAACTTTATGGTGCAGGGATAACGCTGCTCTTTAAATCCTCAGGCCTTTGTTTAATCTCTGCAAATAAAGAGTTTGGGATCTTTAATATCTTCCTAGACGGTTTTATGGGCTTCACTGTGATGTCTAGAGTGACAAAATGCTGAAACACCCACATAAATGCCAGAGTTGGTGTGGGGTCTCAGAACTGCACTCTTACAGCTTTGCACTGACGCAACTTCGCACAACAGGAGTTGCACTGATGCCTGGAACTTGGTGGCCTCTTACAGGACAGAACACAGAGTTACACTGCAAAAAAAAGAGCCCAGAAGGTTTGCACTTTTGGCCCAAAACACCCTTCCCCGGGTGACCAGGCAATGACTCTTGGTGCCAGGTTCACTAGAGAAGAAATTCAGGCACTCAGGAACCAGATAAAGGTGGCCAAAGGATGCCCTGACCCTGTCTCCCTGCCTGGGTGACCTTCAACCCAAAGTCACATTCAAGCACAAAAAAATCCCCATCTATTGTTGATAGGAGCACCTTCACTAGACTTCCATTTCCCTCCCTGTATAATTTAAGCAATACTGATTTGAGGCTAAAATAACCTGCTGATAGGTTTTATGGAATCTTGCTTTCCATCCAGAATTTAATAGAAACAGCTGCATTTACAACCTGAAGAGAGTCACTGAAGGATAACCAATGCAACAGAAAGATGCCAGCACGTTTTGCAAACTCCCAAACAGCCTATCTGATAACAATAATAGTAGCCATAACAATAAAATATTATAATAGCTTGCAGAAAGCTTGCACAGTCGCATTAATTAATAATGCTGCTTTTGTCTATAAACCTCTCAAAATGCAGGTGGCTGAACAAGGGGAACCTCACCACAGTGTAACAAGATAAGTAGTAATAAGATCATTATTTTAAGAAGGTATTCATTTCCATTTTCCCTACAGATAACAACATTTTATTCGGGGTTTGTTAGCATAAGGATGTTCAGAATTAACTCTAGGTGTTCTGAAGGTTCTTTAAGTCAACATAAAAGCAGTATAATGTCTGAACTTCTGGCTAAAAAACAAACTGAATCTTAGGAAATAGATGAAACTCTTCAACTTCACAAGAGTAGTCACAACAGAAACACAGATCAGTCCACCAATCCTTTGAAAAAACACAAAAGAATTATCTTGATTCCTGTAAACAATGGAAGGAAGTTTTTTTTTCTCCTTTCAGATTTCAGAATACAATGAAAATCATGCAATACAGAATACAAGTATATTGCATAGAGCCATCTTAATCAGGAGCAACTGAAAACATCAGGGATGGAGTTTTGTTAGACCTGTATTTTGTCTTAGAGGGCTCTTAAGACATAGATGGGATGGGCAGGCAACTGGTGGTCAACAAGGAACATCCAACATGGTTTTGTGGGATTAATTAATGCAAATTGTAAAAAATAAGATGAATACTAGTTAAAAAAAAAATAGGTTGTCAAATTTAAGAAATGTTAAAAAGGCATTTTGAAAGAGTGTAGCTGATTCACTTCGGGTCTTTTCCAGACATGAGAATAAGAAAATGGCTGTGGCCAGAGGTGCTGTTCCCCTTGCGTTCTGCCTGCAGCTGCCCTTGCTGTACTGGGCAAGAACCTTTGTTCTCACCCATTTCTGCTCCACGGTTTGGCTTGGAGCAAGAGGATTTTGGCTCTGAGAAGGATGTCTGCTGCCCTCCCCTTTGCTGTGCATGGTGTCCACCCCAGCAGTGTGCTCTGCCCTCGCTATCAGAGCTTTTGTTTGCAGGATGGGAAATCAGTGCTTGTTGCAGCAGATATATTTCTGTACCAGAAGTCTTGAAAAAACAAAGGACTCATTCACATGCAGAAGCCTCCAGCCTTGAAAAATGAGGAAATCAACAGAACTCGGCATCCGTCCGACCTCCCCGCAGAATTATTTCCCCCTGTGCCCACTCTGTTTTACATGATGCTCCTGAATGTCTTTAAAGAGGCTATTGGAACAACGATTTCCAAAATTCCTTTTATTTCCTAGCTGGACAATCTCTATAGGAGGCTTTTTATAAAGAGCAAAAATGTAATTGTAGTGATTAATTTAAATAAACTCCAAACAATGCAGAATCTCATATGGTTTTCACAGAGCCTTGGCATAAATGAATGCTGATGGAGTGACAACACATTTCTCTGCTTCCCTTGGTCACCTCAATTTTGTTATTTTGGATAATGTACCACTCAAGGAATGATTGTAGCACAGGCTCTCAGAGGAGAGGCTCCAGAATTTGAACATCAGGCATTTGCTTCAATCCCTAATTCTGGAAGGTATTATTTACACTGAAAACCAGCATTTACAAACTCTTCACCCGACAATTTTTGGTAAAATCTCCTTGACAAAAACATCCTCAGCAATGTTTGGTATCAGGTAGAAAAATCTTCCCTCATCCTCAATGATTTAGGTCTGAAGTGCCCACAGACCCTCTCTCCTTTACACAGCAGCTGGAGCTGTCAAATAAAAAACTTTGCCACCACAGAAGCAACTCAGAGAAGTTAAGGGAAACATGAGCTTTTCTAGTGTGTTCTAAAATGGGAAGATGTGGGACAGGAGCAACTCTTGAGATGATGGCAGCTCCAAGCAGGTCCTGACTGATGCCAGACATGGGGGATGATGTTTTAAGGTCACCAGATATAATTTTTTACTGATTCCTCCTGATGGGGGAAACCCGATGTGAACAGGAACTGGGGAAAGTCAGCTTTCCCCACAAACTGTACAAAAATGTGCTTCTGTTGTCATGATGATTGGCCTATTACCATATTTATAAGAAATCCTTGCTCGCTCTGGGATAATTAAGCAAGGAAATGGACTGGAAGATAAACCTGTCAATCAGAGTGGCACTGCAAACACTGAGCACCCTTCAGCTGAAATTGCTGAGCAGCACAGCAGGCAAAGGGAGCTGTGCCTTGGCTGGGGGCAGCCTGGGCTGGATCAGCCTGGGGAGGGCTGGGGGCTGGGTATGGGGGTCTTTGACACAACAGGGCAGGTAATGGAATAATCTCTAGATTCAGCCCAAGTTGAATATGCTACAAATTCAGATGTGCAACTTTGCTTTCTGAAGTTGTTGGTCCCACCATCCAGCTGACCTGTTGAGGGTGGGTTTGTGTCCAACAAATGGACTTGCAGCGCTCATGCAGGGGCTGCTCTGATAGACAGTGATGCAGCCAGTCCTGCACAATAAATATTGCACAGCAAATATCTCCACAAGCACTCATGAAAACACCTCAAATCTCCGTGTGACGAATCCCAGCTGACCCCTTTACTGACTCCCCGGAAAGGAAACTTTACCATCTGCAACCCCAAACCCACTCTCTTCCTCATGCATGGAAGGCTGCTAGCACACTTTCTTTTCTTCCCCCTCCTGGTGAATGGTTGATTTATAACTACTTATAGAATCTCTCTGTGCCCCAGTCTCAGTTTACGCTCTTTGCTGAGTCATAAACATAAATCAGAGATGTGGGTGGATCCCTGTTTGTTATTAAAGCACCTTATGTTTCTCTAATCCTCGCCAGAGGAAGCAGAAATTACTGGTAATACATTAAAGTTACAGTAGCTTGTTGCAGAATATAATATCCCCCCAGATTATTGCCACAAATCGGCTGTCATGTTATTTTCTCATTGAATGGAAGACCAAATAAATTATAAGTATTAAAAAAATTGTTGAAAATATATGCTAGGAGATTATTGACTATTGAAAAGGCAGACACAAGGGATGCAATCTCAATTGGAGATTCTGATTAGCAATAATTCAGTCAAATTTTCATATACATGGTAAAGTTTTCTTTCACTCAAAGTTCCCAAAACATTGTGAATGCTCCAGATGAAGTCAAATAATGATAGAGGTGATTATACAGTTTAATATTGATGTACAAATCAACACTCATTTTTAATCCCTGGCATCAAACCCAAGATGTGCAGAAAACAAACGTGAAATGAGGAAGATAAAAGGATGCTGATTTAGGGAATTTAAAAAAAAAACAAAAATCAACAAAAAAACAACAAACCTAAAAGCAGCAGCAGCAATTGCCACAATTCAAACAGCCATACAAAGATTCCATCATTGCCATCTGGCTCCAGGGCTCTCAGGCTGCTTTGCTAACAACAAGATAAACAAACATGTGGGCTGAGCTTTAGGGTGGCTGATCCTGGCCTTTCCAATAGTCAAAGGACTCAAAGTTTTGAACTGGAGTGTCTGAGTCAAGAAAAGAGGCTTCAATTTCCAGCCCTTGCATCACATCCTACCGGAGCAGGCTGCCAGCTACCAGCTGGGAAGGGGGAAGTCTGTGCACAAAGGAGAAAACTTCAAAAATCACCAGAATTATCAGTGTCATTCTGTCATGAATTTCTGCAATCAATACAGATATTCATGTCACTTCTCTTCATTCTTTAATTTCTACCCATTCTCTATCTCTCAGGGAAATGAGAATTTCAGTCCTGGATCAAATCACACAAAATCCCACCCTGAGTGTCTCAGCCTCACACACAGCTTGGTCTGCAGTGCATTTGCAGCCTGTTTGTATTAAATGTGTAGGATTTCACAAGGACAGGTAACTGACTGGAAAGACACACCTCTGAAAAGTCTACAGAGAGCTTTGCACATGTGCACCCTGCACAAATAGTCTGAACTCCTTCAAAATACTGTCAGAAGAAAACCTCATTGCAACACAAAACATAATTTTATGTGAAAAAATTGTCTAAATTCCTAAAGGATGTGAAAGCAAGCTGTAACTGCAGGGGGAAGGGACACTGGGCAGCAGCTGCAGGTCCCCACAGTGCAGGGGGCTGGTGCAGGGGCACTGCCTTTTGCACACACCCACCAGCAAGGTCTCCAGCCCAGCCATCACTGTTGAGCTGCTCTGTCTGGACAAAGGGCTGTAAAGCTTGGTGGGTGCATGAGGATCTGTGGGTTGTCTATAATTTCTCCTCTTCATCATTTAGACACCACAGGAATGGCGGAGAGCTAAGGATATAAGCTGAAAAGAATGCAATTTTTAAAAAATCACCCCATTTTCCAGGCTGGAAGAGAGAAACAAAGGATGCAGGCCCTGTTACACCAAGTGTTTCTGGAGGTGTCCCATGGTAGGGACTTTCTGTGCTCATCAAGGTTTTTGCCTGAGACTCTCTGTACATCACAGGCACAGATCAGTGCTGTGGTACAAACAAAAGGCCAGACTCCCTTTGTACTCCCAACACTGATCAAGACAGAAAGGACAGCACACAAACACCCTGTCACCTGGCACACCACAGAGCTTGCAACCCGTTGGAGCAACACTTACAGTAAGAGCAGGTGGGAATCAGGAGAGAGAAATCATTTGTGAGAAAGGAAAAGAACAGAGCTGAGGAGCTTCAGTCACCAAAAAACAATAAAAAAAAAGAACAAAGATTTTCTTTTCAGGAGTATAAAGATGCAGTAATTGCTTTAGAAATCTTATACATTTATGTGCTTTTGCTTTGGATGCAGTCTGGGACTATTGGGCAACTGAGTCATGTTACTGGAGAAACCTGAGCTCTGCAGAAGCAGCACAATCAACCTACAGCATCCTGTCACCTTGCCCACAGAAAGCTGCCATCATCCCAATCAGCTATTAATGGCCAGTGATGGAAGAAAAAGAACATTTATCCCATCTGAGAGACTGGCAGGGGAATCAATTTGCCGGAGCTCACAGAACCCACCAGAGGGCTGGGACTGAAGCACGCTGTGCATCTCTGCCACAGGAACTGCAGGAAAGTCCCCAAGCATGGAAACCTCATGTACTTGTCCCCTGCCCACGTCTCCTAGGAAAGCCCCCAAGAGCTCCTGCCATCTGTAGCAGCATGATGACAAGTGGTACACTGCCTAAAACGACACAGGGAACCACAGACATTTGGAAGGGATTCAGGTGAACATGGTGCTGCTTTGTGAAATGAATAATTTGCCAGTGATGGATTTGTGAGCTCACTGCTAGCAAAGCTCTGGCTTCTTCTGGACACTGTGCAAACAGCCCTAGTGATGGAAAGGCAGGTTTCAATCTGCTTGGAGCTCACTCTAATTCCAGGGCTGGGGGTAGAAAGAGAGACAATGTGGAATGCAAAGACATGGTGACCTAATTCATTAATTACAGGCTGCTTTCTGCTATTTGATTCTGCTTTGCTATGTGCATCTCAGGGGCTCTTCCTACATACATCTCTCTTTTCCTCCTTCCTGCCAAGAAAGAGAAGCTATTTAGACTTCCTATCTAGTGTGATGATATCATATTTATTTATAAATGTTCATCCTTGAAATAAAAGGATGGGGATGATGGTGAGTGCTATGCATTTGAATTCCAGGGTTTGTGCCGCAGCCTCAGGAGTTTAACTGGCCCTTGCTTCCAAGCCCTTCAGATGGTGAGCCACAGGTGCTGGGAGAGCCGTCCCTGGCTGGCTGCATCCACAGAGCCATCCTGCCTCCTCCAGCTTTGCAATGGAGCGTTTTCCCCCCAGAGTTGTGATTATGAAATGTCACCGTGGAAACAGTTGGAATATAATATGTGCTTGCTTGCTTTCCCCCACCCTCCCTCCCCTCCCACCAACCTCCTCACTTTCTGAAGTTCTGTTTGCTGTGCAAGAAAAACCCTTCTTGTTCCCCTAAACCTGCAAAGGGGAGTGTGTGCACCCCAGAGTGACCCCCCAAAAATATCCCTATTCATTAACAGCTCCTTGGTACCTTGCAGCAAGGCAAAACCCACCAAACTCAACTGGCTGCTCCTGCAGCTACCAGGACTTTCTGCCTTCCTCTGTCAAATAATGACTTCTGTAAAATGGCATTGTAAAGAGGCTTTGAGCCAGTAGGATCCTGGTCTGCTGTTGCTAAAACTGTCACTGCAAGAAAGCCTCTACAGCAAAGCATAATTCCCCATCACACACCTCTGCTGTCCCCTCTGCTCTGCTGTCCTGTTCCCATTAGTGCTATAATGAGCATACAACACACACACGCACACATCCTGGCTCTCTTTCTTGTGTCCCACCACCCAGAGGCAGCTCTTTAGATGATGAGTTCTCTGTGCTCTGCCTATGTTAATAAAGCACGATTTCCCCCTAATCATGATTTCTTCCACGATTCTCATCAGCATCACAAAAGGTCAGAGCTGTCCACCTGGGAGTGGAAAGGTCAGCTCTCTTTGGATCTGACACGTGGTATCTCGTAGCTCCTGGAATATAATCAGCTCACTTCATATTTATTTTGTGTGACTGCAGCACTATAAAAGAGCGGGGGCTGTTCCAGAGAAATCTTCAGTCTCTTGTCAGGAATGTGCAAGCAGCCCCAAGGGAAAATATGAACTCAAGAGAGTGGTACTGAACAGACCTCCCTCCCTGGCAGAGAATGCTGGATTGGTTCTCAGAAATCACGCTGGGGATTTAGATACCCATTGGTATTTGTTAGCTTTTATTTAGATGCCCGCTGGTATTTGTTAATTTTAATTAATGGGAATTGCACATAAAAATCCCCCAGGCAGTTTGGATAATTTCAGGCAACAGGGCTTTGAGGTGTGCAGAGATGGACTCACTTGGAGGGAACCTGTCCCATGCACCAGTTATGAAAAATGCTCCAAAGACACTCTCCACAGTCAGGTGTATGTTTACAACCATACATGACCATGGGGGGAAATCCATAATTTTTCTAATTCAGGAGAAGCTTGGATGTGTGATGCTCATGCACACATGGCTTCCCCAGGAGCTTCACAGTCACTGGCAGGCAGGTGACACTGCCAACGTGGGAAGGGGACACAAGAAGTGGCTTCTGCCCTGCAGAGAAGGGAAGCCAGGCAGGAGCTCCCCTTGCTGCTGGCTTGGCTAGCCCTGAACATGGCAAGGGACATGTCTGGAGGCTTCACCACCTGGAGTTTATGACCTTGTTACCCCCTAAGGGCTCTTCAGGTGACTGTGAAACGTTCGTGGTGGCAGTGGCAGACCCAAGAATCCTCTGAGGATGATGCTTTTCAGTACAAAGCACAACTTCTGTTTTTCCCCCTATGGGAGCTGCCTTGTCAGCAGCATGGAGATGGGGATGCACCCTGTGGGCACAAAGCAGGTGTTCCCTGGTCCTCATGCCAGCCACAGCCTTCCCATGGAGAGAACTGCAGTCACTGCTGTCCCCAGCACTGTCTCTCCAGCAGCCCCATGCCCAGAGCAATGCAAGCTGGTCTGACAACCCTTCACCATGAGATTAGCTCAAGGCAGAGAAAACAAACCAGGTCTTTTGGGTGGTCTATACCAGAATCTGCAATCTGCACACACCTCTTCTGCTGCTTTGCTCCTTTAAGGATGATCCAGGAGCAGGCAAAGGAAATCCCTGAGACGAGCTAATGGACACCCCTCCTACGCTGGTCTCCAAATCAGCAATTCAAATTGCCAGCGCCTCTCGTCAGAATTGTTAATTCTGCACCGAGCGACAGCCTCCCGTAACTCCCGGGCTCACCGGGTGCAGAAGAATCACACAGGCTCTCGATTTAAATACTGCTGCTATTTCTGCCCTGCTTTCAATTACCTGCCAAAGGAGCCGGGCCCCTCACACCCCCCGGCCCTCCCCACTGATCCCGGTGCTGATCCGGATCTGCAGCACAGCACCTTTCACCCCACACCCCTCACACGGGAGGTGCCTTTCACAGGGCAGCTCCAGGGGATGAACATCTGGCCAAGATCCAGCTGTGCTCAAAGCCTCAGCATCCCCCCACATCCTCAACTTCCCCCCATATCCTCAGCATCCCCCTCATCCTCAGCATCCCCCCACATTCTCAGCATCCCCCTCATCCTCAGCATCCCCCCTCATCCTCAGCATCCCCCCTCATCCTCAGCATCCCCCTCATCCTCAACTTCCCCCCATATCCTCAGCATCCCCCTCATCCTCAGCATCCCCCTCATCCTCAGCATCCCCCCACATTCTCAGCATCCCCCTCATCCTCAGCATCCCCCTCATCCTCAGCATCCCCCTCATCCTCAGCATCCCCCCTCATCCTCAGCATCCCCCCTCATCCTCAGCATCCCCCTCATCCTCAGCATCCCCCCACATCCAAGGCCAAATGCCAGCCTGCTGCCACCACAGGGGCACTCAGCATGTGCAGGTGGAGAAAACCACTCCAGTCCTTCCTCTTCTGAGCTGGGGCTGCAGCTGCCATGGGAAGAGCCAGAGTGCAAAGGTTCCCTGGCAGGGAGCAGTGCTCACCCTCTCACCTGCTGTTACACAGTCCCTGAAAGTCACCCAGTAAGCACAAAGGCATTTCCCCACAAAACATTTTTCATGTTCCCAGTGCCCCTTTTGGAGAGGAATTCAGGACATTTGCTATTTTAACCCTAATTAGATGCAGATTTTTTTCTTTAACTGACTGTGATGTTATGCTGTTCCCCCTTTCTAGACAATTCTCATTCAATATCAAAGCAGAGCAGGTGATGAGGGAACCTGGCCCATTCTACCTGGGCACCAGTTAATTATCAGGCATTCAGACCAGGCTGTAACCTCAGGCAAGGTGAGGCAGGAGTGGGAGGCTCAGCCATGGCACTGCTGCCATCTCCTGATTTCACACTCATACCTGAGCCTGTCCATCAACACAGGGCACCCCACTTGCTCCCCTCCACTTCCACCCACACTTTTCCTACTTCAAGAGGTGACTCAAGATATGGTATTAGTGTGCATTCACTGGCTAACCTCACTGACTTCAGCTTCCAGAAAATACTCTTTTGTATGTTGTTTCCCCCCATCCATTTATGATTTTCCCCCTCTGACTATGAAGAGGAACATGCTGCAGAGCACACAGAGTCCTGGGTTTGGTACAGACATCTGCATCCAAACAACTTGACA
The DNA here is from genome assembly GCF_028018845.1 of Melospiza georgiana. Classification (NCBI taxonomy): domain Eukaryota; kingdom Metazoa; phylum Chordata; class Aves; order Passeriformes; family Passerellidae; genus Melospiza; species Melospiza georgiana. Next base: position 5,795,665 of record NC_080444.1, read on the forward strand.
GTCCACAGAAAAAGGAGAGAAAGCACTTCAGACAGTCATTTGCACAAGGCCATGTACCAGCTCAGTGTGGAAAGGCACAAATCTGATTGTCTTCAACCTGCAGCGCTGTCTTTTGCTCACAAGGGTCCTTTAAAACCACTTCAGGGTGCAATAAACAAACAAGAAGTGTAATATCTTATGAGTCTCCATTTGCACTGTGAGTGGGGGTAAAGTGCTGCAAGACCTAGGACATGGCTTTTGATATAGTTGGTAAAAGAATAAGGTTGTCTTTGACAGCAAATTATAACCTTTCACTAAAAAATCCTCTCAGAAAATTGGTGTTTGCTGCCTGTCTGCATTTCACAGAAATTAATTTTTTTTTCCTAGTGTTTCCTTTTCTATAGGAAAGGTTTGGAAATCTGAAAAAATCCCCTGGCTAAAAATGTTAAAATAAAGAAGGATGGGGAGGGGTTCAGACAAAAATATTTCATTTCCATTTTTGAGTGAAAAGCAAAGAGCTCCTGCAGCACGTCTACCACATGATCTTGCAGGCAGATTTGAGGTTCTCCATGAGATGCACAAACAGAACTGACATTATGGAGATCAGCTCCAGTGTTTTCTCCTTCATGAGGCATTGCTTAGTGCAGTGTTGTGGATTATAGCATAAAAATTAAGCCTGTGTTGAAATTAAAAAAAGGTCCCCGGTCCCAAAATCCACAGGAGCAAGGCTTTTAATCAAACCACAAAGGGAAAGAGTGGTTTAGGCAGAAAAGTGCAAGGCTAGATACACTTAGGGAGTGGGCACTACCTTGAAGGCATTTATGAGAGTGGCAGGAGTGTGATCACACCATTCCCATCCCTCCTCCCAAGGAATTCCCACTCTGTGGTGAGCTGGGTGGTCAGGCTGCTCCCCACCATCCCCAGCACACACAGAGCTCTGCAGCCTTTGTGGGGTGCAAGAGGCAGCATCCAACTATTCCTGTAACCATGACAACGTTCAGAATCAAAAATACACACATTTCAACTCCTTGTAGTAAAAGGGAAATATCAATAAAGGATGGAAGCCACTTTCTGCACATTTCTGTTCTCCTCACAAGAAAGTCTTTGGGAATATCCTGGCTCTTTGGTATATGAAAATAAAGGAGGCAGAGTCCACATCCAGTACTGACTGCTTCAGGGTTGGTTACTCCTCTTCTCTTTTTTCTAGTTTAAATAAGGTATCTCAATTTCTTTAGCTCCTTTGCATTTTAATGTTCATCTTAAAGCCTCGGATAGAAAAAGAAAAGGGGAAAAAACACCTTTCTTTGCACCCCCTGCTTCCTGCTGAAGTGAAACACTCTGTGTGAGGAGTGACAGTCATTTTCCTGAGCACACAATGCCTGTGATTTGAATGTCAGCACTGCAAGTGTGATTCCATGTGGGGATTCACTTTTTTCATTCCCCAGCTGCAAAAGAAGTTGCACAGTTCCATCGGTTTGCCATGCTGATGCTAATAAACCCCTCCAAGTCGCTATGGCAACCAGGCTAATTAGAAATGGGCTAATGTTGGAGTTGATCTGTGCAAATTTCCCCATTCTAGCCTGCAATGAGATGGATAAAGGGTTAAAGGACTTGGAACTCCCAGCTTTAGGGAAAATATGAAAGAGAAGGGTCAGCTGCTGCTCCTTGCTAAATAGGAGCTGAATATTTGAGTATTTACAGCAAATGTGCTGGCATGGGCTCTGGTTTGGAGTGCAGGAGTGCCAAAGGGAGCTCTCCAGCCTGGGAGCTGATCCCAGCTCAGTTACCTGAGCAGAGCCAGAGCTCAGCCAGCAGCTGGGGGATGCCCAGCATCAGCTTCATCTGAAACGTCTACAAATCACTGAGGAATAAAAACATCCTTTCCTCCTGCTACCCATCCTCACAACAGCGAAAGGGATCCTCCCCGAGCAACTCCACAGGGAGAACGCTTGTAAGAGGGGAAAAAAAGCACAGGACTTCACTCAAATGCCTGTCAGCCTGGGAGGGCTTAGGAGGGGATTTAAAAGAGCTTTGTCTGAGGGGTTTGTGAGTGTTCCTGCTCTGTCTTTAACAGCAGGAGCATCACATCAGACACAAGGAGATGGCAGAGTTACAGGGCCTCTCCTCACCATCTTTGCATTAGTCAGGATCAGGAGAGCAGACAAGGGTGAAATGGGTGGAGAACAGAGAGCTTGTCCCCCTGATTTCTTAAGATTCTCTAAGCCTTCTGATAGTGACATTCTTGTAACCAACTTTCTCACACACTTTCTGTAAATCACTTATTGTTTTGCATTCTTTTATGGAGGAGGAGAAATTTAATAGACTGTTGGTTTGTCCAGTGTCATTGGAGAGGTGGCACTTTCACCCTCCAAACCACTGTCACTTTTAGAAATCTATAAATGTTCAAGTCAGAAAGTAAAAAGTCCATTTTTACCTCAAAAAGAGCAGCGAGTCCGTGTTGTGGTTTTTTGTGTCCTACAGTGACAAGAACTGATCACTCCAAAAATGCCTTCACTGAACTTATCCTGAATGAGGCTGACACAAAGTGAAAAGACTGGGAAAAATGTTTGAAAAACCAGTATGTTCTGTGGGTCTGATCCCCCAGCTGGGCTTTGCCAAGATCAACACTCCAGACTAGACCAGCACTGGGCTGTGCCTCCAGCTTTGTGCAGGACCATGGCAGGACCTGGTGCTCACATTGCCAAGTCACAAAACGCGAAGAGTTTTCATCAGCATTGCATAAGGATGCTGCAAAAGATAAATTCAGAACTGGTGGCGGCTGGAGCTAAATAAATAGAGACTTTGCACCTATTACTCCTATTCTTGTCAGGCTTTTAGACAAGATTCAGATTGTAGAACTGCCAGTTCTGCACTGCTCTTTTGAAAAACTACAGAATGTGCTAAGGTCTGATTTCCTTTTAAAACATATTTTAAAGAAGGAAAACAGTGAAATTACAGCCCATGTTTCCTATAAAGGCACTGAAACTTTAAGTAAGAGAAAGAAAATTCATAGTTTTTAAATGTTTCCTTTGAAAGACAGAGATTGCTGTTTTATAACAGAATCTCTTTCTTCACAAGCAGAGCTATTATTGCTATAAATGCCAGCAGAATTTCAGTGAGGTGGTAGCAAATGCATCAAAATATACATTTAAGTCCCATTCTACCTCCCAACAGGGTCCATACCAGGTTTGCACCGGATGGGAGAAGCAGCAAGTTTTCCTACAAGGATGTGCAGACATTCACCCTTCACACAGAGCTGCTGTCTGAGCTGGTTCATCTGCACTGTGTTCAACAAATTCATCTTTTCTGACCAAAGAGAGGAACAATCAGGAGAGAGTTCAAGCACGTTAAAACTGGAATGAAGAGAGATGGCTATCCCATAGTTTAGGAAGGAATTGCCAAGCTCATGTCCAGACTGAAATTGCAAGTAGAATTTGCAGTGCAGGCGCTGAATGGGGCTCAGGGGTGAGAGGACAGCTGATCACAGGCAGCCAAGCTAACACAGCTGAAGGTGCCACCAGCCCTCAGCCACATCATGGCCATCAACTTAATCTGTTGCAATGTGGAATAAAGTGGATTCACTCTCACCACTGCTGAAGGAGGGCCAGAAGTGAGCAGACAGTCCTTTTTTATAGCTCAGCTGGAGGCACTGCAGCTTCTTGAAGGGCTGTGACCCCAGTGCTTGGCAGCACAAGCACCCACTGAGAGAGCTAGAACCTTACTTTCTATGATGCTCCATAGCACCTCAGTCAGGTCACTCTTCTACCTTCCTTCCTTCCTTTCCCACTCTTTCATCATTTTATAATGAAATAGGAGCAGTAACCATCTCCTGCAAAGTGCTCTACAAACCCTAGCAACCTGGGGCCTCTAGGTGCTACTGTAATACAAATAATAAATAAAGGTCCTGAGTTTCTTGGTGACACAGAGGCTTGAAACAGCGATTTCAAACTGATTTTCCCCATTACGGAAATGTTTTCCTTGAAGTATGGCTCTGTGCTCTTTCTCCAGCAGTTTCCCAGTGCATTCCCAGGCAGAGGGAGAAGCCAGGCAGGTGAGACCTCTCCTACCCATGAGTGAGCAGCAAGATTTGTGCTGCTGCAGCTGGCAAACTTTAAGAGAAATTATTAAAAATCCAACGTCCAAAACCATGCCTGTTACTGAATATCCTTTAGGGCTTATTGTTCCAGCCAGCCCTGCTGTGACTGGATCTTTGGGATGTTGTATTTTCATTGTGATGCCTTTTCCTGGTCTTAAAAAATTGAACCAGGCACAGGGATAAGAAGTTTTTATCTTGGTATTTAAATAAGGATCTTTATGGTGCACTGCTTCTCCAAGGTGGGATGCAGCACAATGCACACACATGATAGATCACATATACAATTTATAGACCTTACAAATTAGCCGATCTAACAAGGATGCCCCAATGGGAGGCCTTGGTGTTCCTCCATCCATGGAATTCCCCCCTGGATGGGCCAAATCTCCAGTTTACAGGCACCCAGAGAGAGAGAGGCTTCTGCTCCACCTCAGGCAGACCACTGAGGTGGCCAAATCAGGGAATCAATCCCTTTCCACTGCCCAGAAAAAGCAGAGGACAAATCCAAGCTGTGGCCCAGACTGCCACAGCTCAAGCGTGATGTGAAATCTATGGATTCCTCAGGAAATGTAAATATTTCCTTCCCTGCAGAAGAAAAAATTACAGGCAGACCCAAATTTTTAAGTATTTCTGAAGGCAGAGCTTTGGCTGCAGGCAGCAGCCCTGACTCCTTTCTGCATCCAAGAGGAACGGGAGGGTGATAAAAAATTCTCCTCCTTGTTCCCCTGAAGCATCCAAGGGTGGTGAGGAATGCAGAGCAGCTCAGACATGGAGCAGCCTCGAGCACACTCCTGCCCTGCTGGGACAAACAGGCCACGGGAGGGACAACCTGCTGCCACCAAATGCTATTTTGAGTCAGGGGCAATTCCCTGGTAAGAAAGCCTCTAGACACCCTCTTTGTGCAGAATTAAATGTGCAGAAAGATGAATTTAAAGCATAAAATATTATTTTACTGTTAAGAGTCTTAGTCTATTTTCAGGCTTAGGGGAAACTCCATCTCTGTAGTTATCTATGACTCAAGGGTTAAGAAAAATTTATCCTAATCACGTTATATAATGTGATTTAAAATAGCCCTTCATTTTCTGCTCCTCTCAACAGGTTGCTTTGTTTCCTTCCTGGCAGGTACAGTTTGCATGAGAAATGGAAAGCTGAATGTCTTAAAATAAAAAACAATAATGGAAAGGGTTGCCAACCCTAAGGCACAGCACTGTGCCCACTGGGGAGCAGGGTGCCCCTGCCAGGCTGGGCTCTCCCAGGGCATCCTTCAGCTGAGGAGTGTGATGGGATCAATGCTCCCTGCCCATGGACAGAGCGAGCATTGAGACCCTCATTTAGAAATGCCAGTGTCTGCTTGCTCCTGCATTGTGTCCCCTCACCTTTGATGGGTGCACAAGAGGCTCAGGAGTCGTGGGACAAAGGGCTGGTACTGGGGACAAGCAGCAGGACCTAAAGAACTGGAGAACCTGACCTATCATTTCTAAAGGAAATCACAAGGCAACATCCCCAAGCCATGACTTCACCTCCCCCTGACTCTAGGACGTGGCTTTTCTCCTTCTGAGTGAGATGGGAGGTCCTGGGGGCAGTTTTACTATTGCTGGCTGGAGGCTATTTACAGATCACAAATGGGACAGGACTGTTGAGGAACGTGCCTCGAGCTGTTTCATTTTTCTGGCATCAGTCTCATTACATGGTTATGACAATGGGAAGATGCCAGCAGCTCATATATCAGGCAGCAGACAAAGAACTTAATGTTACAACTCACTTTATAAGTTTCTTGACTAATCACACAAAGCAAAAGCACATTGACAGTAGTTCTATCCAATCACCATAAGCACACGTAGCTTTGGTTAAAAAATGCTTGCTTATTTCAAATACAATACCTACTTGTAAGCCTTAAAACACAACGCACAGAGCTCCATTATTAAGCTTCAACCTTCCTAATATCTTGCTAGATAAACTTTTCTCTAGCTTAGAGAGTTATTCTAGACAAGCATTAACACACAGACCACTGTTCTATTTGTCCTTGCCTTTCTACACTTTAAATAATTTTTCTGCTGACCTATCTCATGGCTACTGCTTAGCTCTAATCACAGTTCTGCTGTCTCTAAGGCCTGTCTTTTGCAGCTTTTTTCCCAAAACCCTCTGATTTTGTGGATTCCCACAATTCCCCCTCTCTGTTCACCCTTCTCATCCCTTTCCCACATTTTGCTGCCTTGCACAGCACCTCAGAGCCTTGGATGCTGTGCCCTGCAGAGCAAACACATCCCAGGCACCAGCAAGGAGCACATTTTCACCCAGCAACTCCTGCACCACCACACAATGCCTGGCACTGGAACTGATTTTTGGAAAGGCACCCAATATTTACCAAGGGATTACTGCTGGTGCAAACTGATTTGCTGCCTGTCTGTGCTTGCACCAGGCATATGGATATCAATATTCAGCCACACGAGCTTCAGGAGCCAGCTCTGGCAGGGAAGACAAGAATTAAATGACAAGCTCTTCCACCTCAGCCCAACTGCAAGGGACAGGGGAATACTGGCACACAGAAGCTTGTTTTCAGAAAGCCAGAGCACAAATGACTGAAAAAGACTTTGACACACTGCTTTCCTAATGCTTTTGGTCAGGCATGTTTTAAAAACTTGGATCAGGGCTCCAGGCTCTCTTTCTCTCCCTGTCTGCCGCTGGAATCAACAATTATGAGTCTGTTGCTATTAAAGATTAAAAAGGTTGATTTTGAAATCTATGGATTTCTTAAGGGAACTGAGAGCAGCAGGGACTGTGCTGGAGTTCCAGGTCACTGCTGCCTGGGCTCTGTGCTGGATGGAGCCCTGCCCTGTGCACAGGAACAGAAACCTCTCCCAGCCTGGCCATCCCTGCTGGGCTGCCCTTGGTCCTGCCCTCTCCTGCTGGTGTTCTTGACACAAAGCCAACCTCATCAGGTGTTTCTGTGAGAGGGAGATTCCTCTGGCAGGGTTCCTTGTCTGCCATCAGCCATCACGTTAATTGGGGCACTGGGTCAAAACTCAAACTTGGCCCATGTGGAATAAAAGCTCCTTGGTCTGTTATCTGATAATCTCCCTCTTACTGCTATGTTTGCCTTTGGGAAATCCACTGTGAGGCTCAGAAGTGTGTCAAGACAAGCTATAACTACTGGATATAATGTTGGCTCTGACTAATAAATTCATTATTTGTGTGCTTTTAGGGGGTGTGATGACATAACCTAGCCTGGGATTGTAATTTTTTCTAATCTCCTGTTAAACAAACAAAGGCATCTAGCAAAGGCTTTTTCTTCCCTGAAATTCCCTCTTTGCCTAAGAATATGTCCCATCATGCAGAATTTATTTTGCACTCCTTGCAGCATAATGGGTCCATTTGGTATAATGCTGCATTAGCTAACAATCATTTATGCCAACTTGTTACCCATTAGATTCCAAGAAAATCTTGCAGCTGGCACAGATATCACCCTGAAACATCAGTTTCCATCTCAGCATCTTGGGTTTTTTTCCCCTCTTCACTGTATGGATGGGCAATGCTGGAAGTGGATGATCCAGAAGTTTCTGGAAGGAAGGTTCAGTGCCCCCCTTGCCCTACATGGGAAAATTCATTCCTTCAGAGGGAAGAGGACATGGTTCCATCTAAAACCTTCTGGTCTGAGAGTTGCTGCTACAACTTTGCACCTGCTCTGGCTCAGAGAATATTTTCAGGACTTGAAATTAAAATATACTTTCTTTTCTAATTTATTTTTGCTTCCACTCCCAATATTATGCATATTCTTTCCATCCCTTCTCACACAGCCCCATCTGCAGCAATAATGAACACCAGCAATGTTTCAGGACTGAACACCAGCAATGTTTCAGGACTTTTAACACTCTTGCTGAGTCCAAGCACATTTGTGACACTGATTTTAATCCACAGGACTATAACAAGTGGAGCATTCTTAATCCACAGTCCTTACAAGAAAAAGACCAGCAAAAATGGGAAAATGCAGATTTTGCAAATGGAAAATTTGAGGTGATGGAAGGTGTGCCTCTGTGACTATGCCAATTTTAAAAGTATAATGCTAAAGAGATTAAATAAACTCCACAACTGTTGGAAGAGACTTATGAATACTTGGAAATGTAGTTTACACTGCCTTTTAATATATTTTCTTTCTCATAAGCTCTGAAGGAACAACCTAAAAATACCCAAAGCCTTTTGATGTACTTTCTCTATAAGTTACCTATGGTTACATGAAAAAATTATTTGTGACATAAGAATGGAGTTACTGTCACAGGAAAGGAATGCATTAGACATCATCTTCAAACTGAGGTCTGAAAGACCTAGCTGAGACATAAAGGACAAAGAAAGGAAGAGAAAAGCTTTCAAACCAGATGTTTGCTTTGAAATTTCATGTCGATCTTCAAATTACCCCACTTTCACTGAGGAAACTGTGGAGGATTTGAGCGTGCCAGAAGGAAAGGAATTTCACTATTTTTTTAAACCATCAACTAAACAGTCTTTAATTTTTCAACCACAGATTTGTATGGCTTGCTAGTGGAAAGTTGGAAGGCTTGAATTTCTAGGTTAGAGACAGTAACACTGCATGCACCAGTGCTTTGCAATAATGCTTCATGAGGATTCCCTTGGACTTCATATCCTTGATTAAATAGTAATTGATTTTAAAAGCATATTAAATGAGGACTTATGAACAAATGAAAAGCACTGTAATTTATGAAAAATCGTTGCACAGCTGCCATGTCACAACTATTTTTCTACAATCAATTATTTTAAGATGTAATACCTGAATACAATGACTCCAGAACTGTTAATTTCAGAGTGCTGTCATTTAAACCATGGAAAACTTGTTATGATAACCATGAACCCTTTGCTCTGTGCTGCAGGATTTTGCTGGTTTGTTGTTTACCACTGGTGAGGGAACAGGTTGCTGTAGAGGTTGATTAGGAACAGTGGATCCTGGCTGCCATGTTATGACTCACAAAAATTGTCAAACAGAGCCCACTGCAGTGGGAAGGCTGCTGACTGCAGATGCTCTTGTCAGGTCCTGGACAGAAATCATTAAAAATCCCACCCTTCTGTTACTACTCAGCTCTCAAGTCCCTTCAATTAATTTTGGCCTCCTCTACAGCCAGAGAGAGAGAAAGCTGAATGAGCAGAGAAAGACAAACCTCTCCACACCAATGTTTGGCTACAAGAGAGTTAAGAAGGCAAATTGGGCTGGTTGTGCTGAAAAGCAGCTGCAAAAAGCCAAGTGTGCCCTGTTGGGTAGAGCCAAGGTCAGAACTGACACAGTGAGGCTGAGATCTGTCACACGGGGGAAACCAAAGAGTAGAAATTTCCCTGACATGGGAGCAAACAGGGGACAAAAACAGACAAATCAAGGACATTGCATGGAAAGTATGAGATTTAAGTAAAGATAACACAGAGTGTGAATTGAAATTGTCTCATGGTGAGTGAGGAAAGCTGAATGTGGAGACAAGGCCTTGAACTTGGCTTGAGCTCAAGTAAATGTCTCTGAGAGAAGCAGATGAGAACCTCTTGTGCCAGAAGAGTGATACAACTGCTTTATAAAATCACAGGCCCTGGAGCATGGCCATCCAAGCGGCCTATCAAGGGAATTTGCTGCTGTATATTGCCTTTACAGAAACAAAGGAGGAAAACAGGTTTTGCCACCAACAGGCCTGCTAATGTCACCTCAGCAACATTCCAGCTCCAAAACAAACTCCAAAGGAAACTGTTCTTAATTTTCTTAATTAAAAAATTGATAAGCAACATGGATTTACCAAGGATATCTCACCCCAACCCAAGCTGACACACTTTACTATTTCCCCAATACCAATTTCAGACCTGGAGAGGAGAAAAAGGCTGACATAGAACTTCTCTGGACTTTGAGAAGTTAAAATAAATTCAGACACCCACAGGGTTTAAGATTTGCCTTTAAATGCTTCCAGAATGCAAAGCTGCCTGCTGTACTGCAGAAACCTGTCAAATACTGATTTTCACTGCATGTGTGTCTATTTCTATGATAGATAACCCTGAAAATATGGGGAGGGGAGAAGGTGCTCTGCTACTGGGCAATGTGGTTTGGATCCTGCATTTGAAATGTATTCACTTATCAGACTTTCTTCCTGAACAGGTCAATGCTTTCTTTATCAGGGATTTATTAGGACAGGCCTTTGATACATTTCTCAGACTTTTTCAACCAGTAAACCAAAACCCTTTACTTTTAATGGATTAGCCCCTTCCACTGTCCTGCTTTTCTGGGAGTGTTTTTTTGTGTTTATTGATTTTCCTGGTGTTTTCCTTGGTTTGGTTTTATGTGGTGGTTTATATGAAGTTTATTAAATCTGTTTAGCATTATACTCTAAAAATTGGCATATTCCAGCTGGGCTGGACCTTCTGTGTCCCCCTCAGGAGCCTTTTGCCAGCCTGGCTGAGAACAATCCCTCTCCCACTGCAGGGGGACAGGCCGCTTGATGGGCACATCCTCACCAGGATCTGTGATTTTCCAGCAGTTCTGATTTGCCTCACGCTTATAAAAGGCCTTTCCCCACACAAAACTTCATTTTAACAACCTGGTTGTGGTAATATTTCAGGGAAAATTGGTGGGAATTGCTATAAGCATCTGATTCCAGCAGGAGGTCAGCTGTACCCAGGCATTCACTGCTCTGCCCCACTGCACCCTCCTTGTGTTCAGAGAATTTTGGACCAAATGGTCACATGAACAAGTGCAGCAAATGCTCATATCAGGGCCTGACACTGAGCAGGGCAGTGTTTACAGCAATAGATGGCAAAAGGGCATCAGCTTTTTCCAGCCAACATCTGTTAATGACAGCTCCTGCACTGGTTACTGCACAGCACATGTTGGGATGGCTGCAGTGAGCATCACACAAGGAATCTCATCTCAAAACTGGCTTGACTTTGGTTTAGTGAAAATTAGTGCTGAGTGCTGCTGGAAATTATTTTTCAGGTACTATCAGAGGGTGTTCATGAAATTGGTGCCATCCACAGTGACCACAACAATGGCAAACTCAAGATAAATCCAAATTTGGTCTCAAATCCAAGTGGGCCTTCCTCCTTTGTGGTTACTGCATTTCCCTGATCTCTTTCTTAGTAAAACCCTACTTTGCCTTGTAAGCTGAGAAGAGAAATTTTACCATATCTGAGCTTTACCATATCCCAGAGCTTCTAGAGGAAGATAAAATGCTGAATTCCATCTGAACTTAGCCTACAGCTATTTGCATGATCACATAGCAGCCATGGTGCAAATTCCTGGAGAGGAACTGTAATGTGCAGCTCCAGATTTGGGCTATCACAGGGGCTCTGATCTGAAATCCCAGCTTATCCTCTAATCTATTATTGCACTGTTCATGAAGATACATTCACACTATCTTTCATCTAAAATAAGCTCAGATTTTCTACAATATAATGTGTGCATTAGAGAAATATGATTACTTAAAGTTGAACTAATAGTCACCAGCTCTTCACACAGCAGCCATTTAATGAGGCAGCTTTACATGAGGCTGATGGACACAAGTTGGCACTTTACTTTCAAACACATAATGGATTGTTTCATTGAAGGGCTATATAAAATAAAATCTCATTTTTAAAATGGGCTATGGAAGCCTGTCCAATGTTCTCAGCTAAAGGGTAGAAAATTAGAGGGCTGAAGAAGAGAAATGGAGTGGGAGAAGGTTGGGAAAACACAACATCAGCTGAGAATTTGCTATAGCCTGGTCTGCTCCTGGGTGGCACAGTGTGGATATGGGAGCAGAGAACCCTGGCAGAGATGCGTGCTTTTCTTTTTCCCTTTTCTTTTTTAACCCCAAGAAAACAGGCTTGCCAGGAAACAAAGAGCCCTGTGAGAAGCTCTCCAGCCTAAGCTCAAACCAAACCAAAAGATAACCAACCAGGAGGGCAAGAAGTGCACAGGTTTCTAAGCAGGAAGGGGAGCACTGAGGATCAACTCCGGGTGATGCAAAGCCCAGCACAGTTCTGCCATTGGCTCACAGGATCCCTGGTCCAGCTTCTTCCTCCCAATAACCACTTCTAGAACCTGAGGTATCTGCCACCATTCTCTTCAAGGATGGGGATTTTCAGAAGTGAAAGTTAAAGGTTTGTTGAAATGCAGCTGCACAAAGCCTTGAGTGTGATCCATGCTGACAACTTCCTCCTTATCTTTGGAACAAGGTAAAAAAAGCAGGAAGGGAGATGGGAGTCTCAGGAAAGGAAATATCAAAGAAATCACTGCCTGAAAAACATCCTTTTTTTTTTTCCTAGATTTGAATTTAAAAAGAAAGCATAATCTCAAAATTATTGTGATTTGGGGAGAAGAAATGAGATGAGAAGGGAAAGGCAATTGAATATCTATTATTTTTCAACAGTTACTTTACAAAGCGTCTCAGCTACAGTCACTCACAGCGGGCTCTTGTAGATTAAAAAACCCAATGTGAAAGGTGAAACAAATTGTAGCAATAATGCAGGCCCAGAAGGAATTTCAGAAAGAAAAAAAAAAGACAAAAAGTGACACTTGAGAGCTTATGAAAGCAAAAGCTCACCCAAAATCCATGTAAGAGCCTGAACTGAAATTGCAGACATTATCCCATTTTGATTAAATTTTTTTTGAGTTCAGATCCTATTTATCACTAGTCAAATGAATCATGTTTGATAGAGGCCCACTAGGCTCAGAGAGGAGTCTTACAACCAGCAGCAAACACTGCCAGCTCCTCAAGCATTTCAAGAAATCTTTGTGCAAAACCTTGGTCTCTGCAGCCTGGAAGGAAAATTGAAATTGCTGAGGTCAAGATGTCAGCCTGAGATGGATGGTATAACTAATATCCCAGCTAATTCATTTAAAAAAAGAATACATGAAAAGTAATCATTGCAGTACTTTTCTCGATTCTTTGCTACTTGGAAAAAATTAGAACCAATTAGGTACCTAGGCATTTTCTGGCTAACCTCACTGATCTCCTGAGGCCAGCTCCAGCACAGTCAGAAGGGCTGTGTATCTTCCCTGAGAATAAAAGCATATTTTCCTCTGTTCCTTTGCATCAGAGCAGCAGAGCAATGCCACACATTTGATGTTTTGTTCTCAGTTTATGGATCAACATCCCTGCCTGTGGATCTGATCTGATACCTCATTCAGGGCATAGAAAAGGTCCCCAGCTCTTTGCATCAGCTTTTCACATGACTAAAATTGGTGAAAAGCTGTGTAATCAGTCAATCACCAGTCATTCAGAGTTCAGGAAATCCTTTATGGTTTGATTTAGGAGGGAGCAAGCAGGGCTGTAACTCTGGAGGCTGCTCTTTCACTCCAGATCGGCCAAACCCCAGAGCAGAACAGTAAATATGAAATGATGAAGCACCACAGAGAGTGCAGCAGGTTTTGTTGCAGCTCATTGTGGAGAAAATGATGATAATTACAGCAGTGCCAACTCCTGTGCTTAAAGATACACAAGGAAATAAAATGGATTCTTCCATTTCCCCCTCTACTGCCCTTCCTCTGAAAGAGCTGGCTTGCAGCCAGAGCAGATGAAGCGCTCTCTTCAGCTGCTTGTCATTTCTGAGGTGGCAAAAGGCAGAACTTTGGCTGAAAATGGGTCTGAGCTGACAACTCAGCTGAAAAGTTCAGAGAAGACAGAACTTTTACACCGAAAGTTCTCGTTCACTCTCTGGGAACAAGAAATGTTGGGAAACCAATGTTTTCAATCACTGAGAGTGGCTGAAGGTCAAGACATGTTTCTGGGAATCTCATTTAGATATGCTGTTATCAGGAGATTTTTAGACATTTTTTCTGATTTCATTTATTTTTCTTCTGGATACCAGACGGAAGAAAGAGAAGTACAGATATCTGCCTAAAGCAAAGCCTGTTTGGATGTACTAAAATAGACCCAAGTAATCTTTCAGTTACATTTCTGCAAATGTCCAGTCTCTGGCTGAGGTGAGACCTTGCATTCAGCACGCTGCTACAAATCAGGATAACACAAATCCTGTGGGTTTAGATTCTGTCATACCTCTGTGCTATAAAACAAATATATGTCAGCTATAAAACAAATTCAGACACAGCAGCAATTTGAGCTAATTTTGCTAACTAAGATTTTAGCCCAAACTCCATTTAAATTACCCTTAGTTTTGCCAATAATCTGAAGTGAGACCTTGCACTCGCCAATGACCTTGCATTCACCAATTTGCCAGTCTCTGAGGTGAGATTATTTTGCCAATCTCCAAGGTGAGATTATTTTGCCAATAATCTGAGGTGAGACCTTGCCTTCACCAATGACCTTGCATTCACCAAATTGCCAGTCTGAGGTGAGACCTTGCGTTCACCACACTGCTACAAAGCAGGATAACACAAATCCTGTGGATTTAGATTCCATCACACCTCTGTGCTATCAGCTATAAAACAAATTCAGAGACAACTACAATTGCAGCTAATTTTGCTAAGATTTTAACCCAAACTCCATTTAAATTCCCTTTAGTTTTGCCAATAACCTGTATTCCCCACCCCTTATCATTATTCATTCTCTGAATCTGATTTTATTTTCCTGTCTTTCCTCTTTGCAAACGCTGCAGATACTCCCAGCTTGCAACAGAGCCACCTCTGAGAGTTTCTGGTTGCTTTGTTTGTACTTCCATCTACATATCCTTGTCTTTCTGCACCACAAATTGCTCCCAGAACCCTGCAGAAATGCTCCCATTCCAGCCTGCCCTGCCCCAGCACAGCCAGCATCACGCAGCTCCTGTGAATCAGCAGAGATCAGCGCAGACCTTGCTATGGCAACACTTCAGGGGGCTCCGAGGGAACTTCTGTGAGTCCATGCTGGCTCTCATATTGTCATGCAGGTCCCCTGGTGAACTTTTCAGTGACATTAAATGGCAATTATACATTAAAGAGCCACATCCACCGTGTTCTTTAGGAGTTTTGAGAGGATCAGAGGCAGCTGATTGCTTAAGGAACACGTACTGCCTGGTACTTTCTGATTTTCTCATCCATGTCTTTAAATACAGCTGATATTTTTGTTTTCACCTAAATTTAAACATTCTCTGATCCATGAGCAGGAGACTCACTTAAAAGCAGCAACAGACAGAACATTTTCTCAGGGATATGCCACAGAAGCTAAAATATTTTTTCCAAATAGTTCTTTAATGCACAGAGATGCCAGATACACCAGCCAGGAAGATGTAATTAATGCTTAAAGCCAGTGGAAAGGAGTAGCCGCCACTTGGAGAGAGCACAGCTCTGGTGGCCATACGACTTCTGAAAAAAGTTCAGATCTTGACTATTACTGATAAATATCTGCCTGCAGAGATGGAGCAGAGGCTCTTACTCTGATAGCAGGGCACTTTGGCACTATCTGAGGAAATCAGAATAAAGGATATCTGGTGTGAATTGGAGAAGGCTGATGCTAGAAATTTCGCACTATTCCTCTTGAGCTTTACAGTTGATTTCTCCACCGGCTCGAGCAAGCCCAGAGCTGATATTTCTCAGAGCATGCTGCAGGGCTTACAGTCATGTCAAAACTCCGTGTGTACACTAAATTCTTGGGTTAGGACTGCCTTCATGAGGAGCTTTTAAACCTTGGTACACACTAGGTGCTAAGGTTATATAGTCAAAATAGCTGCACATTTTCATTTCACAAAATACCTGCAAGCTTATTGTCTGGGTGTGGATATCAAGCCCTGAGTGGCAGTGTGAAGCAGAAGGATGTCCCTTTGTAGCCCTTTAACTCTCCTCCCTTGGCCTGAAATCAGCTTGGTTGCTGTTCTGGGGTGGGCGTAGGAGAAATGCCATCCAAGGAAGCAGAGCCAAGTGTTTGGTTTGGAAGCTCGGGCAGAACGTGTCACATCTGAGCTGTGTTGCTCTAATTACCAGCTTTGTTCCCTCAACTCATGTGCCTTTTGCAGCAAACAGATGATATGTCACTAATCATGCAAGCGGTGACAAGAGAGACCTGGTGCAGCTGTGCTCAGTGGTGTGGGAGATGCTGAATTCCCTCCTGAGGCTTGGTTGTTATTTTTCTTGTTTTACTGAGGACAGGAGCAGCTCTGATCCTCCTCAGCGCAGACCCTTCTCGGATTATGATGTCTCGGGCAAGCAGCAGACGTGCCCTGCATTAGGGCCAATTAAACTCAATTAAACCATCCCAATCCAAGCTGCAAAGGAGCAGACTGGGGAAGGGAACTGAGGCAGAGGAGGAATGTGCGGAGTCGCTCTGCTGCGTGTCGGATCGCGGCGCTCGGGAGAGTATCACAGAGGTATCTGGGCACATTCTCCACTGCACTTCCTTCCCACACTCCCTCACACACCATTCCTCACCACCATCTGCTGGGTCCCCCACAGCTTGCCTCGCCACCAGCTGCTCAGCAGAAGGTAGGACAGCCCAAGAAATGAGGACACGGGGCCTCAGCCTGACCTTAATAAACAGCTGCTCCTGCTAAACCCCCAAATCTCCCCCTGTAAAATGGAGTTGATGACTTATTCACACCACACTGCACCCTGGGCTCCACAGCAAATCCTCTCACAGAGGTTTTGGAGTGCTCCACCCTGCTCATGCAGTTGGAGTGGGAGAAGGCAAAGTCTCTCTGAGGAGGCAAAACCACACGGAGATGGGAGAAAAGCTAGAATTTGAGTCCTGCTTACACAGCACAATAAACTAGCAGGGAGAAGAACCCCTGCTAGGTGCCAAAACACTTTCTCTTGGTCTGTCAGAAGTTTCTCTGTATGGGCTCATTGCCTCTGCTTAAAAATAGACTGAGAGCCTCAGCAGTGCCACCACTAACACTGCAATGTCACTTCTGGGGGCTCAGAGCCAGCTTGGGTTTCCCCTGCAACTCCTCTGAGCTATGTAGATAGACATCTTCTCATGATTTCACCAACATAAAATAGCTCATCTGGGTTGTGGGGCCTCCACTGGAATGAAATGCGGAATAACTCCACATTTACCATCCACATCAGTGCTCCTGTGTGAAGAAACAAAGATTTATTTCCAGGCAGCTCTCTCTGCCCCTGCACTGGGAGCACCCTGGGGGCTTCCAGGCTCACTGAGGGATCTCCATCTTTGCTGGATTTTGGGAATTATCTGAAACACAAGCCCCTGTACCACATCTTTGAACAGCCAGCAATCTGTAGAAGTTCCTGTTAGCACTTCTTTACAAGAACTTGCACTATGACTCTTGGGCTGCAGAGAGGAATTTGACTGTGCCATGTCCATTTCTGGTAGCTTTAAAGAACAGCCTTGTCAGAGAAGCCACTTTTTTTTTTTTTTTTTTTTTTTTTTTAACAGAGAGAAGTCCTGTAACTCACAGCTGCACTTGTCAGTGCTCTGCAACATATGGCTCAGGGCAAATGAGGAAAAGCTGGACAATTTTCTTTTCAGCCACTTGCTACGTGGTCATTGTCCCATTCTCCAGAGATCAGGTCATGAAACATTCATCACCAAAGCCAGAGTCTTCACTGCAGCACTAAGCAAATGATGTGTCCTTGTCCACCCTGAGTTTTAATGGACTGGCTATCTGAGAGCTGGAGATAAAAACCCCCTGGCCTAATTGAAGAGGTGAGTGCAGCTGACACAAGCACTGCCCAAGCCTTTTGTATAGCTTTATTGTTCCCTGTGCAATAACAAAAATAAACCCATAAATTGGCTTTATTAATGAAGTTTTTAGTTCCTCACAGCTGCCAGCAAATTGTTAAAAAAGCACCAATGTTAACTGCAGAGTGCAGATGGTGGGGCAGGGACTGGCAGACTTTAGTAACCATGAGTAAGGACACAATGGGACAGGGTTGTAATTAATTTCCTCTTTATCCTGCCCTTACAAATCTTCATTTGCAAGGCAGAAGATCCTCCCTGAGACCTTGCCTGCTGCAGAGATAGGGCAGCTGCCAGGCTGAGGGGGTGTGAATTTCCCTGCTTCAGGTGTTAGGCACCTGCTTATCCAGAGCAATCTATGGGCTACTGAGACAGATTACTAGCTCTGGGCGTTATGCAGGACCTCAAATTACTCACTCTTAAGAGAGCCTTTTCCTTGCACTGGGCAATATTTGGCAGTGTACCTGCAGCATCCTAGCTAGGCACATAGCTCTGCTGCCCCTTGTCTGATTTACCAGGCTTGTCATCAATCCTCCTGCCTCTGAGCACAAAGGGACAGTTTTACATTCTCCATCACAAAAAAAAAAAAAAAGACACAAACCAAACAAGCATCTCCAGAAGGGCTGTTCTGCTCCTTCCTGGGCTAAGGGGACCCATAGCTAATGTGCCCTGGTGCATGAGTGTCACTGTGTTCTGTGGGCAGCACAAGGGCAATGAGAACACTGTGGAAGCTGTCCTGCTTATTCACCACTCCTGATCCAACACTCCAACACTCCAACTTGTCATTCCAGCATTCAGGTGTAGTGTCTCACAGCAGAGCCCCCCATGGTGCTTTTCTGACAGATTTATTGAGAAATTCTCATTCATTAGAGGGTGGTATCAAAGCCTGAAACTGCAGTGGTGGAAATGCACAATCCCAGCTGTGCCATGACTCAGTTTCACTCACATCCCTTAGGTGCCAGTTTGCAGAGGGCACATCATTCCATGACAGAGCTTTGGTGGGATTAGCAGCTCTTGCCAATACTTCCACCATAAAGAACAAGAAAAATGCCCCAAATCCCATAGCTAACCCTTCCCTAACCTCAGGTAAAGACCACTCTTCTTTTTGTCAGCCAGCACTTTCATTCTCACAACTGGGGCTATGCTGTGTAGGCTCTCCTTGTTCAAGAAGAGAAAAAACTTGCAAGGAAAATCCTGTCTTGACTACAGGGCCATTCTTGAGTCTACAGGGCCAGCTGTGAGCACACACAGCCCCATCCACTCCAATGTCCCAGCTCCACAATCCCCAGCTGCTCTGGGAGCACGTCTCAGATGGGCTAGCTGCAGCACTCGAGGCCATCACACCTCCTCCTGTTCCTTGACCTTCTGCTCCACCTGCCCAGTGTGATCTCTGCCCCCCCAGCTGGGAACCACAGATGCTCACTCTCTCCTCCTAGGCAGCAAAATCTGGGCCAGATTTTCAATGGAATTCCTGGCTAGACATTTCAGTGCTTAGCACCCACGAGTGGGCCTGGATTTTGGAAATACTCAAAGCCTGGCAGTTCCCTGCAGGGTGTTTCCCAAAACCTGCACGCACCCCTCGTGTGCTCCACCACACATGCCTGAAATATTGGATGGGATCTGCAGCTCAGAGTGCCACAAACACTGTTTGTTAGTCAAGAAAAACAAATACTGGAAGGGAGTGATGGTACAGAATGAAAAAATCTCAATCCAGCATTCTCTCCTCAGGGTGCAACTCCCAGGAAACCTGCACGTGAACCTACGCATGCTTCACACAGTGTCTCATCCTCAGTGAGAATGGGGAGGAAGAACACAGGGAGTGCTGCATCCAGAGTGATAAAATGATTGCTCTGAAGAGCAACACATGGCACCTTTTGTTCCTGTGCACCTAATCATCCACCTACATGGGCTTTTCTTTTTTATGCGCTCACCACTGAGTCCTCTGCTTGAACCCTTCTGCTGAAATGTGATGGAGCACCAGGATGTCTCCTGCTCCCATTCAGCAGCTCTCTGTGGCAGGATGTGATCTTTATTTCTGCACATTCCAAACAGCTCTTTAAAATGACTTTTCCTTGAAAAGATACAATTGAACCTCTACAAAAATATAACGTTCCAAATAAAAAGAAAAAAAAATTAGGTTTTAAATGAAAACACCCATAACTCTGAGTCACTTCTTAGTTCAAAATGGAAGAATCATATTATGATTATGACAAAACAATCAGCAAAATTACATTAACAGTAAAAAGGCACACTTGCACTAACTAAAGCAATTCATCGGTGTTGAATTAACCAGATTGTTAAAACTAAAAGAAAAAGAGAAAGCTTTTTTTAAAAATTTCAATTTGAAGCATACTTGCAAGGGGGTTGAATAAAGCTAAAACCATCTACTCCAAAAGCAATCTGCATCCCAAGGAGTTGCTGCTTGCTTTGGTTTTGTTTGCTTGTTGTTTTTGCTTTTTAATGTCAGTAGGACAAATAATGTATGCCTGCTATGCTCAGTGTATGTGGAGTTTTTAAAAAAGTGTTTTTTAGTCTGCCAATACCCTCAGAAAGCAAAAGTATTGTCTTCTGCTATGCTGCACTTCTATCATAGCACCAACAGCTTTTAGAGCCTTATATTCACTGTCTCCATGTATGTCATAAACATTAGTAGAGTTTATTCCCCCAACGTCCCTAAGTGACAGAAAAATATTATCTTCATTTTACACTCTAGGAACTAATGTCCACAGCAGAGAGAGTTGCCAGAAATATCGATGCCAGTCTGAGACAGACTCTCAAGACTGTTCTTTCCAAGCAGAATAAATAGTCCAAAATATTGCAAAAGTCAGTGAGTGGTAGAGTTAATTTTGTCCTTCGCAGGATAAAGCACCAGGGAATTTGGCTTTTTCCATCTCTCCTTATGCTTAGGAATCCCCTGCTGTATTCCAGACCAAAGAATCCAAGGACAGAACACCTGTAGTGCAAAGGCTGCAGAGGCAGTTTCAGCAGCCAGCACACAGCCAGGATGGTGCAGCTCTGTCCTGAGCATCACAACCAGCTCCTGCTCCAGAGGAAATATTGGCCAAGGCATTGGGATCATCCTGCAGCAACAGTGCCATGAGAATTTCTACTTCTGCCTGCCCAGTCAGAGGGGTGAGCTGAAGGGATCTGTATTTAACATCCCATCTAAGAAATGCCACCTCTCTCAGAGGAGCAGCCTCCCCAGCTGCTGCACTGCAGTGTCACCCTGCATCTGTGCCTCAGCCGTGATGCAGCACCAGCTCCTGACCCCCAGCCCAGAGGCAATGGCACTTCCAGTTCAAGGGAGCTGTTCTGTCACTGCAATAACACTTGTGAAGGTGAAAGGCTAAATATCTCAGGATTTTTTTTGCCCTTTTTGGAAAACTGTTGCCTTAATATAGTCTGGAGATGCCAGTGATATGTATGAACATCAAGGGTTCCTCACCTGCTGCTCTGGAAATGTAATGTTCTCCAGACATACAAATTCAAAAGCTCAGCAAAGACCAACCAAGCAGGGAAAAGATGCAATTTGGGTCCCCAAATCATGCTGGCTTGCAAGAACACCCAGTTATATTCCACAAATCTGGAACCTGCAGCACCACTGCCGTTAGCTGCTATTGTTCTTGTGGAGCTTGAGAGCTCAGGGCTGAAAATTTAAAACCTTACTTACACCAAGCAGCAAACAAGTGAAGTAGCAGATTATTATTATTATTATTATTATTATTATTATTATTATTATTATTATTATTACTACTACTACTACTACTACTACTACTACTATTACTACTACTACTACTGATTATTTGGGCTGGAAGGTGCCCCTGAGACTGATCCAGTCCTGCCATGGCAGAAGAAGGACCAGGGGATGAAGATGCTTAGTATGAAGAAGACCAGTGTCTCACAAACACTTGAAGGATGCAAACAGCACAGAGAGCAGCTCTCCTGCAGGACTGAAAGAAACAGAGGAGTTCACTTCTGTGAAAATCTGTGGAAGGAACTACAGCTAGTTTTAAAAAAATAAGAATTTTTTTTGTTTTTGTCACCCAGAAGAAAACTACAAAGGGTACACTACATGTCCTTCTTCAAAACCTTCTTGGAAGCTGTTCTGCACTGCACCAAGAATAGCTGGGGCCTGCAAGAGCAGATCTGAAGAGCACACCAGAGAAATGAGGAGCAAATGGCCACTCCATACCTGGCTTTAACTGTGCCTGTGAAACCCTTCCTGGCACAACCACGAACACCCAGTTTCATCACAGCTATTTTTAGGCAGTTCTGTGACCTGCTTGGACCATAAAGTTTTTAATATAACAAGAGACAGAGGTGTGTACTTCGGAGAGTGGCACCTCTAGTGGATTCACTCCAGCTAAAAAAGCATTTTCCCTGTGAATGTCAATGGACTCACAGTAGGTTTTTTGGATTGGGTCCTGGATATTTTCCTCATTTCTGAATCACAGAGAAAAATAACAGCATCTCTGATAATCAGCTGAGTTTTTTTTACTCCTTACCACCTTGCCTGAGCACTGTGGGGGAGTCTGGTGAAGTTTTAGGACAGAAAAGAGCTGGGAAGCCAAATCCTTGTAGAGACAGCTCTTGCTACAGAGGTGAACACAGAAACAGAAACTATAAAATATTGGTTTAAAGAGGGTCGTGAAAGAGAAACTGAGTCCAGAAGTGCACAGAAAGCTGGATACATGAAAGGAGAGGTGCCAGGAAGATCTCAAAAGGCCACAACAGAATCATTCCCTGATTACAGAAAGGAAAACTGTAAATAAAACAGAGGAGATTTTGTACAAAGTGGATGTGCTTCTCAGAGTGCCCACCATTTATTACCCTGATTGTGTCATTAGTCACATCTCCTGCTCCAGATGATCAAATATGGATGTGTTTTGAATGATGGGTTCAAAGAACATTGGAACATAAATCTCTTGGAAATGAAACACCCAGTGTTCAGGACAAAAAACCTCCCTCTCATCATGTTATTTTCTGGTTTTTAAGGTCTTTGATAGATTCAGAGGGAAGACTTATGGCAAGGCATCTGGACTCCTCAAATGCTGCATTAATGGAGGAAAAGTGCTGCACAAATCCTTTCCAACGCTCCATGAAGACAAAGCAATTTGTTTCCTTACTGTTAACCTTTATTAATTTATTGAGTTTCAGTTGAGGAAGGTCATCAGAATGAAATAAAGAAATGAAGGAATGAACAGAATGCATTTCTGCTGGCAAGAAAAGCAAGAAGCAAACTGTGAGGAAGGTTAGAAGTGCTAAAAATATGCCAGAACAATGGATCATCCTTTCTCTGCAATTTTCTTTTTTTTCCTCCCCTAACATCTGCAGCATCTTTATAGAAAGTTATTTATCTCCTTCATTGCCTATTTCTACAACAGGAACAAACATGGCCTTACTCAGCTAACAAGCATATCATGAGGAACTGTAATCTTAACAAAACGTAAAAAATCAGTTAATAACTACAGAATTGTCATGTTCCCCAGAATACTGTCTCTGCTATTTAACTCCTAGGTCACCCCTGAGAGTTTTGATAGAAAGCTGAATCAGGGGATGGGGTAAATAACTCCCAAATTAACCAATATATACATTTTTTGAAAAAATAATTGAGTTTCAGTGCATAGGACATTTATGGGAAGAAGTGAAATAACCAAAGGATATATAAAGGAAAATAGATTCAGGAAGACTGAAATCTCAGAGTATAGACAAAGGCTTATACAAGTCAATTAATTTTACAACTTTCCAGCCCAGAAGATGCTCAGTTTTGTTATGTTTCTCTGCCAGGTTGAATGAAATTAATATTGAGCCAAAAAAGATTCAAAACACAAAATAAATCACTCTTATTCCATTGACACCTTTAGATCTTTTTCTATTTAATATTATTTTTCTTCAGACATATTCCATTCCCTTTATTTTCTTCAATATTCCTATTAAGAACTGTCTTTTGTAATGAAGAACTCTTTTCAGGAGATGTTTTGTCCTTTCCAGAGCTTCTACACCCACGATTTAGGCCTGTTCATGAGGGTCCAGGGAAACTGTAAGAGTGCAGCTCTTCAAAATTCAGTCATTACACAAGGGATGAATAACGGAGAGTAAAAGCTGTCTCCATGGCATCCGAGGGGCAAAAGGTACCTCACTGGTTTGTTATTCATAAATGCTGCTAACAAAGTACTCTTTTCTTCATATGCAAGTTTTTTCTGCTGAGCCCCCAGGAGATTTGTCATTAGCAATCTTGATATCTTAATTATTGCGCAGGCTTTTTCTGCCTTGGCTTCAGAGCTCTCCATAGACATGGCTGAGTTCTTGGCTAGACAAGATTCTCAGAGTGAAAAGCTCAGAGTTTTCTCCATCTTAGAAATGCAAGGGTCTGGCCGTTGACTACAGCACAATGTCTAGAATTTTAACTGTGCCAAGTAGCTATTAATGATGAACTGGAAGACAGCTTAAGCCCAACAGAAATATCTGAAACTCATCTTATTTAGAGAAAATTTCTTCAGAGTATATGGAATCATTTCCAATCAATTTTATGATGCTTTACTGGCAAGGGCATTTCTTTAGCTGTAGGTCCATCAAGAATCCCTCTGTTCCTGTGGGGAGTTCCCCTGTCCATCACTGTGAGCTGCAATTCTCTGAATTAATAGGTTTGTCAATCTTATGGCTGGACAGGACTATTACAAGCCTCGAGGCTGATCTGTGTAGCATCCCACAGACTGCCCCTGGCTGTTCAGAGAATCAGGGAAAAGCTGCAGGGAGGCAGCTCTGGAGGTGACCCAGCCTTCTAAAGCAAGACCTTCAACAACCCCAGACTGACTGTGACTAGAACTGAGAAACTACAGCTAAGAACACACAACTTCTGAGTAAACTGCTCTGGTGCTGCAAAAACCTCTGGCAAAGCAGTTTCTCCTGATGCCCTCCTCAGCTGAAACCCACACTGACCCCCTTGCTCCTGGGGAAGGATTCCCTTGTCTTGTTGAGTTTCCAGTTTCTCTTGGTTCAGTCCTCAAGCCTCCACTGTTCACTCTAAACTGATGCAACCTTGTAATTCCATTTTTTTTTGTTCAAAAGTTTCCCAAAGATGCCTCTTAAGTTGTTGTGTAAATGGTGAACACTTTTGGCTTCAATGTGGTCACAGCAGCTGCAAACCAGAGGTTCAAGACACTGATTACTACTCATAGTTTGGAAATTGGGCAGACTGCTGGGCTTTAAGAACCTGTTTGTACAACCCATACACAACAGGGACATGAGAGATTTTTCCCATATAAAAACAGATATCTAGTTTATGCTAGTTATCCATCTGCAGTTGGAATTTCAAGGTAAAATGTCACCTTCCTCACCAGGGTGGAACAACATGGAACTGTCAGCATGGAACTGGTGGAACTGCTCTGTGGACATAATTACTCACAGTGATTACAGAGGGTGCCCCGAGAATTTATAGCAACTGGGAGATTTTATAGAACCACTTAGGCCTTTGCCATAATCCTACCATGTAATAAATAGAATAAGCATGGCCCTGCTTTTCAAGTCGATATCATACAAAAGAGACCTGCCCAGACTTCTTTTCAGAGCCACTAAACATCATAACTGGTAGATAAATGAAAAAGAGTTTTCTCAGCTCTGTTCTTGGAGAACCACAGCTTGGATTTGATTTGCTGCTATTCATGAGGGTCACACTGTGCTCCTTTTTCATGCATATTTAAGTGGCTGTTAGCTTTTTGCAAAACATTCCCTGAACCTGCAAATTTCATGAGTTTTTCCTGTAAGTGGATTATATTACATTTCTCAATCAACTCAGTAAAAGCTGCAGTGCCAGGGAGCAAAGTGAAAAAAAAAGTAAAGGCTTTTTGCCTTGCACCTCAAGGTCCAAGAGCTCTCAGACACAGCAAAGCAGCAGGAACGTTCACTCTCTGTGCATTTGTAGCAATTAACTCTTGCAGAAAAGAGCTCACATTCACACAGATTAATTGTTCATCGCTTACAATGACTCTGCTGCTCTACAAACTCACCAGGGCTTCTTCAGGGTTTTGTTGGTTTTTTTTTTTAAAGCTTAGTAATCTGTGCAAGGTCAGTTCCTCGAAAACTCAGGAAAACACATTTGTGGGATTAAAAAAAATATCCATGAACTGGGTTATTTTGCTCTCCAGAAGAAAAAAAGCAGAAAGCTTTGGAGGCAGAGCCAATAGGGCTGCATGGGAAGCAGTGTTGGAAGGGCACCTGCTCTCCAAGGAAGGAAGGAAGGAAGGAAGGAAGGAAGAAAAGGAAGGAAAGGAAGGAAAGGAAGGAAAGGAAGGAAAGGAAGGAAGGAGGGTCCCACAGAGAAGGGGGCGATGCATCAACAGGCGATTCCTCCCTCGCAGCCGGTGGCATTTCAGCATCTCGGATTTCCTGCCTCCTTGGTGCCTGGGCCCCGCTGAGCTCATCGCCAAGCGCTAAAGGAATTCCATCCTGAGGAGTGGGAGGGAAATACCACGGCTGGGTAAGGAGGGTATGGCTCCCTGCTGAGGTGAAGAGGCAGCTTTCTGATCCCTGCATCTCCGATTCGGCGGTACAGGCTTACCAAGCAGGCTAAGTGTCACTGTGATATTTTATGAAAAATCCCTTTGCCAGGATTTCTTCTCCTGGCAAGATGAGAAGCCTCAGCTTCTCCATGTTTTGCTCCACTGGAATGTGATTTAGAGAATTGTTTACCCAGATGTGAATTGTTTTTTACCTAATGACCAATCACAGCCAGCTGTGTCGGACTCAGATTCTGTCACTCAGATTCTGGGTTTCTATTATTCAATCCTTTCTAGCTTTCTAATGTCTCCTTTATCTTTCTTTTGTATAATTTTTGTATATAATTTCTTTTAATATAATGTAATAATATAATAAATCAGCCTTCTGAGAACGTGGAGTCAATTCTCATCTCTCACCTCATCTTGGGGACCCTCACATCAACATTGCAACAATTTGTGACCACAGCTAAGGGCTCAAAAAAATGAGATTCAAATCATATCCTAGGAGTGAGGAGAGGTTGAAGGGGCAAGCCCAGTGCTGAGAGAAAGCAGGAAAACATGGTGAGGACATTTGCCAAAAGGAGGTGTCAGAATGAACAAGTCTTGCTTGTGCAGATGCCTTTATTTTAACAAGAATTCAGAGCTGGGATGCGTCAGTGTTAAGCCAGAGCCCTGGAAGAAACCCCTCAAGCTTTGAGCACTGAAGAAAGAGAGATGGATTCCCTGAGCTGCCAGGGCATGTTCTGGGGGAAATAAGCTGTAGAAGAGAGAAATTAGTCCCACTCAAACGAGTTCCCTGTTCTCAAACAGAAGGAAAAATCTTGAGGGAGAACCTCAGAAAAAGAGTGTTGAGATGTAGAGAAGCCAGGGGCTGTTGGAGACATTCCTAAAGGGTCTTGCAAGAATGAAAAAAGTTACAAGGCATCTCTGAGCCACAACAGCTTTGACGCATGGCTTGTTATGCAACATCTTAGTGTATGTGATAATCTCTCTGTGAAATAATAGGCATTTTAACACTTCACAGCATCAAGGAATTTTCTGGCCACAGGGTTCAGCTGCACTCTCCCATAAATCCAGCAGGATTCCTGGAGCAGCCTCTCCAAATTTAAATCGAGTTCAAGCTTATTAGCACATGTTTATCACCTTGGATTGCATCTCCAGCAGAACGATTCTCTCCTGCCCCTGGAATGCACTGGTTTGGCCAGACAAAACTGCAGAAGGGTCACTGGGGCTGTCCAATTACTCCAAAGTGACAACACTCACCTGCCTCAGCACAAAGCACACAAAAATTGCCCTCTCTTACCTTTGCCCCTGACACCCAGTCCAGCAGCATTCCTGATTCACCACAGTGTAAATGCAATTTTGTTTGGAGGAGTTTTGCTTTTATGGCTCACTAAGAGGCTTATCTGACTCTTGGCACAAGGGCCCTGGCTGCTTTGTCTCTTGCTGCACAAAGTGTAACAAATCCTGCAATGAGTCCATGGCTGCTGATCTGGGCAGGAAAATCCAGCTTGGAACCCTCGTGCTGGTTTTTCTGGGAATACCCAAATCTGGGAGCAGTGCTGAGGGGTTTGCGGTGACCTGAGTGCAAAAGGAATTTATCCAGAGATGCTCCCTTTTGTGGTCACCCACAGGATCACTGCTGGGGCTCTGAACACTCCAGCAGGGAATATTTCCTTAACTACAGCTCTTAGCTGAATCCTGGCAAACTTCAGCTCAGTCACAAATGGAAGGATGACGTCTCTGCCTCCACGAGCAGAAAACATCTGGGTGAGACAGCACCACTCGCTCCAGAACAGAGGTGGGTGTTGTGAAGAGATGGGGGATTTTGAACTTCCTCGCCTTGCATTGTGTCGTGTCTCTGGTGTTTGACTGTTTAATGATTATCACAGGGTTTAAAGTTAATTTGGGGAGCTCTGAAGAGAAAAAAAAAAGCCCTGTATTTATTGATACAGATTCAACCCCAGTAAAACCTGTGGTCTGAGTAACAGGCCGCGTTCTGCACAGATTTGATTGTGGTGCTGACTTTGTCCCCTCCTTAGGCAGGGGAATCTGTGGAAGCCAAAGCTCTCTTTACCTACTGGGAAATTTTAAAAAACCTTGGTTTTGGGAACTATTAAACTTCTGTTATTAGAATAAACAAACCTTTCCCTTCTTCTCATTTGTATCTTCTTCCTAGAAATTTCTGGTTGTGATAACTTAATATTGCAGTACATGAACACCCTCCATAATTAATTTTTTCACCATATTTGTTCTCTCCTGAGAAGAGAGAGAATATTGAAATTACATGAGGTATTTTAAAGTCTTTATTTGCCTAGTTTATGACTGCTTATTAAAGACAAAGTCAGAGCTACATGCTGTGTTTGCCACTGAAACTGGTAAAGCTGGAGTTGGGTTATGGATCTCACTGTGGGGTGGTTCTTAATTTCAACATGTCAGAGGTCCTGGCAAAGCTGCTGGCAGCTCTAAGAGTCAATAATGGTCACATAAAAGCACCTGGGCTCCCCCATCCCAGGCTAAGTCTCAAGTGGTTGTGACTGGATCAACTTTTAAGATCTTCCCTGACACAAATGGTGCTGCTTCACTGACACCAACTAAGCTGGGTTCATTTACACTGCTGGCACATTTGGCCCAACATATTTAAACTGGAACAAGTTAAAATAGACTGAGTTTCTTCTCTGTGCTAGAATGCATCAACTCCTACAACTCTAGGGAAGGGCTGTGAATTCCCCTTGGCTTACAGGAGGATTTCAGAGGAACTAAAGCAGGGAGATTTGCATCTCACACTGGCACAGGCCTGCCTTTTGTTTCCAGACAAATGTGCATCCAGCAGTAGACACAAGGAATGCCAAACCATACATTAAAATACCTGCCTTGCCTTTTGGTTTCACCATCTGACCTTATCATGTGACAGAAATCCTACAGACAACTACTCCAAGCAAACAAGATTACTTACAACATTGAGTAATGTGCTGCACAGAGTGTCAAGCTTAGAAATACAGAGCAAATTAGCAGTGTTTGAATGCTTCATTTATTTTATACATCTTGGGCCAGTCTTACCATTAGGAATAGGGGTAGACAGTTTGCATCTCTCCTTTTTGTTTTGTATTAAAAAACACAATGCAAACAGAAGGCAGAACAGGCTATTTATATCAGCTCCATCGGAAGTGGTGACAGGTATAATTACAGAGGAGAAATTACAGGCCTCATTTCGGTGGCATTTCTCCTGCTGTTCCAGAGAAGATAAAAGATTGAAAGTGTTCCTGACATATCTCTAAAGTAAAGATGCTTCAGTGCACTGTTCAGGTTATTTTCAGGTTGATTTAAGTGCCTTCTCCGGAGCTCAGAAGGGAACAGGCTGTGTGGGGTTTGCCTGCTGGCTTTGTCTCCTCCAGGACACCAATTCAAGCAATCCTGGAGCTGTTTTTGGTTAGGTTGCCCACTGCCAGGTAGGCAAACCCTGTGCTAAAGTCACCTTGCCATTTGCTCTGCCAATCTACTTGCTCTGGCCACCATCACTTCTATTTTGTCCATCACACACAAGTTGTGGCTCAGCACTGAGCAGGAGCCTCTTGCCAAGTTGGTTCCTGTTAAAGCTTTGCAAAATTGGCAGCAGTTTTTGGGTTGCACCTGATCTTGGGCAGCTTCCCCAGTGCTGGGATGGAAAAGCAATGCTGGGATGGTGCTGTCCAGGATAAGCAGCAGCAGTTGGGATCCACATAAAACCACCCAAACTGGGTCAGACAAAGAGCCCTGGGCTTTCATTCCAGCAGCACCAGGGCAGCAGTGAGGGCAGAGCAGAGCCACAGGGCGTGAGCAGAGAGCTGCATGGCACCAGAGCTGCTCTGCAGCAATTCCAGCATCCAGGAGTGCATCACTTCACAGCACCGAGACAAAAACCTTCCTCAAGTGGCACAGAATGCACAAGGTGCCTGCTTGAAATTCAACAAAACCTTTACTCTTCCTCCCAGGAAACCAAATACTCAGGAGAAGACATTTAAAAGGCTCTTAACAGCAAATCTAAAGAACAGGGAGCAAGAACAGAAAGCAACAATAGCTCAGTTGCTTTGCCTGGATGGGGTTGTTTGAAATAATGTTGTCCTGTTACCTAGCAACATGGAGCTTATTGCTGGGCTAGTTACAACCTCATTCATATTTGTCATAATTTGGTAATCAGAATTGATCACAAATGAGACTGAATACAATCAACTGACTTATGTTTGCAGTTAGAATCAATCTAAATCAGAGAAGGACATTAAGAGCTCAGTCATCTGTTCTGGGTGATTTATTCCCATTCTGATACTTCCACTTGAATATTACCATATTGTCTGTTACTATGATCTCCAATTAGGGCTCTGAGCTTATTCTCTAGCAAGAGGCACCTCTAGACACAAATGAAGGGCAGCATTGTACCCAACTCTTGCTAGGCTCTCTCAGCCAGCTCTGTTTCCTTCTCCATTTCAAGTATTTTGTTGCCAGCTCTCCTGAGCAATTCACATCATTTGAGTGAAACATCCAACATCCCCTTCCCACCTTGCATTTTTTAGCCA
Source organism: Melospiza georgiana (assembly GCF_028018845.1). Lineage (NCBI taxonomy): Eukaryota > Metazoa > Chordata > Aves > Passeriformes > Passerellidae > Melospiza > Melospiza georgiana. The sequence continues at coordinate 5,826,365 of NC_080444.1, forward strand.
TGCACCAACCCCAGCTCTGTCACCAGTGCCAAGCACAGAGCTCACAGAAGTGACAGTGCTGATTCACCTCAGTCCCTGCCCAATATCTCTGCTGTGCAGCAGCTCCACCCGTGTCCCCAAAGTGCTTTGGCGGCCCATGGGTGTGATGCTTGCACAGCAGCTCCCACAGCTGAGCTCTTGCACACACACAGGGCTCATCCGGCAGCTGGCTGCCCATCACACAGCCTGGCAAACACAGCTGAGCAGGAACCCTCCAGGATCTGAGGCTGCTTAATCAACACTTAGGATTAATGGGAAATAGTCTTTGTATTCACAAAAGGGAGCTGCACAGAACTTCTCTCTTGATTTTTCGCTTGAAAGGGAAGTGAGGGTTTTTTTTGAGTTTGTGGTTAAACTAATAGGTGTTTAGAGTTGAATATTGGTACTTGGTGTGGTTACTGAGGACATGGATATGTTTTGGAGAACACAGGAGGTTAAAAGTAGAAAAATTCTAGAGGAAAGTTTTCTTAGTTTTGTTTGTGAAAGAGGTTAGGGGTTTTCTTTGTTTAGCTGTGGCCCACAGATGAAGCAAAATATCGGAGACAGAGTGCAAGACAAGCACACTTGAGGAGGCTGGCAAACAGGACAGGGATTGACTCAGAGATTGACTCAGCTGCCCAACTCCACATTTGCTCACACTCTCCATTCCCAGCCCACATCACTGTCCTTGGGAACAGTTCATTGAGCTGGGATGTGAGGTTGGGTATGGCACAGCCAGGCAGAGCCCTGGCCCACAGACACCACTGTGCCTGAGCTGCTGCAGCAGCTGCCTGTTCCAAATACCAACAGCCTCTCTGTACCTTCCCTACCCCCCCATCTGCCTCTAAACAGGACAAGTCTGGCCCTGGTACTCCTCACCTCACGCCCTGGTCCTTTGGGGATCTGTTCATTACACAGAAGAAATTTGTCCATATAAAAAAAATAAATTTCAGAGCTGCTTCTCTGCAGTATGAGAGTGATTTACAAACTAGTAAATTAATCTGTGTACCCCTTATGGTGTAAGCATCTTGCCTTGTTCTCCCAGCATGACTGCAGGAACACTTAATGTTGAGAATTTCTTCTTCATGAGCCACATTCACAAATCTACAGATTTATTCCATTCAGTGCAGGGTATCCTCTCTTTGTCTAAAACAGAGGGAGTGGGGGTTCATGCCATTAAACACTGCCCTGTGCAGATACACAAGGAGAGGCTGAAAATGTATGAGAAAATGTGCTTTTTGCCAGGAGCAGGAAAGCCACTGCAGGTCTGGGCCTGGCTTCAGAGCAGGGCAATGCCTGAGCCACTGCTTGTCTGTCCTCACTGCTCCCTTGCCATGGGGAAGGTGTTCTCTCAATAAATCTCATTTTCTAGAGCAGCTTATTCTGCAATGGGGGCTGTAAGTGGGGAGTAAAATCTCTACTCTGATCTCCCACACTCACATGGGGAATGGTGAGCAAGTTGTTCCCATTTCCTCTGCTGGCTTCAAATCACACCCAGCACATCTTGGTCCCTTCCCTTCTTTTACTGTCCTGCTTGGACAAGAAAACTGTGTCTGCACAGCCTCCAAGGCCTGCTCCTACAGCATCTCCTAACAGGAATGACCAGCTCCTCTTCCTCCTCCTTTGGACTGGAATGAACCTGGTAGGCCCAGCCAGATCCGTTTCCAAATCAGTGTAAACAAGACATGGCAAAATAACTCACAAATGGAGCACTCACTCCCCTTTTTTGCTAACCTGGAATAAATTCTCCCAGGCTGCATCCATCATACTCTGGTTCATCAATGCTTCCAGCCTGGGCAAACTGGTGCTAACACAGCTAAAGGCAGAAATCCTAAACCTCCCCAGAATTAAACCATAATTGATGGTGAGGTTTTATTCTTGTGACTTCAGACAAGACAAAGGAGCTAAATTTATATGCATCACCTAGGTGCTGAGAACAGAGCAGACCACAGGCTGGAAATAATGAACATTTGTGGTAACAGCAGCACCAGCAGTGCTCAGGCAGGTGTGATGGGGAGGGAGCCTGCTCAGAATATCTTTCCCCTCTTTTTGGACACTCTCACTCAGCCCTTTGAAAGGCAGCAGCCAAGAGAGGAGTGTGGCTTTCTATAAATGACTGAACATTCCTCCTGCTGGGAAAAATATGGGGAACACAGGCAACAGCCATCCTTCACTGGGGCACTTTCCAGGACCTGTTCCAAAGGATGCAAGGCTCCCTGAAGGCCATCACCATCCTCCTTGAGGGAACATTGGCAACCTCCAACAGCAGAACTTGATTGGGAAAGTAGAAGGACTTTTCCAGGGATTGTAGGGTGTTTTTGTGAAGTCACCCTTTCATGGCACAATATTATGGGGAGCAGGAGAGGCTGTGCTGCTTTGCCTTACAGGTGATGCTTTCCTCACATACATCCTTGCATCTTTGCATAAAAGTTTCTATTTAGCTTGCAATTCTCTGGGGAGAAGCAGGACTGCAATCACAAATTTTGTTTGGGGTTTTTTTTCCCTGTTGTTTTAAACAAATTAAATGTTCATCCATAGATCAGAAAGCATCTTGGCAGGATTAGTGGAAATTTCAGCAACTGTCCAGCTTTTCTATCTGAGCAAAGAGAAGCCTAAAAGCTCAGATATTCAGTGGGACTAGGCTGAGAGCTGGAGAGCTGATACTTGTCCTATCTGTGTCTGTGTAATCCTTAATATCAGGCACAAGTGTTGCAAATGTCTGACTCTTAAACCCATTTCCCCACATTGTGCTTATTACAGGCTTTAAACCCTGGACACTGATCTCTCTTACAATTTGGCTTCCTGTACATCCCAAATCTAAATCCCATCAGCACCTTCATGATAGCTGAGCTTCTCCTTCAATGCTCCATCTTAAAAGTTCATGCAGAACCTCAAATGCAGTCTCAGCATCTGCTCATAAAACCAAAACTTCATTTTTGAGTCCTAAAATTGCGGACGGGTGTCAAAAAGACATGGCTCTGTTGAACTTTAGAGCTCAGAAGTCCAAAGATTTTGTGTTATTAATGTGTGTTTAAAGCAATCTCACTGTCTTCTCTGGAGCTCTGAACATCTGGCACAGGCAGCACTTTTGCTACAAACCAAGTTGGCAGGCAGGTTAGTGCATCTCTGGGGCAAATCTGGGAGAGTTTGGAGCTAAAAGGAGAAGCCTTATTAACCAATTAAAGCAATCCTGTAGTATTCTCTTCATTCAAGGGAATTCCAGTTATTGAACAAAAATAGGAGCTTTAAAGAACATTTAAGTTGCCCCTGGCTGATCCATCTGTAGGAAGTTTGAGAAGGTTCAGTAACCATAGATATTAATTAAAAATCAAGTTTCTTGTCACTGCTTGTAAGCAGCTGGGCCAGGCTGTGGAGGAATGTTAATAACCACAGGGTTATTAATATCCTAATAGTAATAAATATTAATATTAATAACTGAAGGGTGTCAGACCTGCCTGGCAGTCCCTGCTGTACTGGCAGCACCACACCAGCCTTACACAGAGCCCAAAATCTCACTGGGTTTGGGGAATTTTTGCTTTTCAGGACAGAAAATTAAGAAGCAGTTCTCCTGTTAGGAGAGGTGGACACTGCAGACATCTCTATTCACAGCTCATTCTCCAGAAATCCTGCAAAGAAAGCATCTGGGGAGCCGCATAAAATTTAAGTGCTTTGATAAGCACTTAGTTGAGGTTTTTTTGAAGGGTAACAGCTGACTGATAACATTTGTTAAAGGATGTTCTTGTGTCACTTCTGACAGGAGGATGGATGCACTACAGCTCTTTAGGCAACTTCAAAAAATTCCCCCCATCAGCTCACTTTGTGCTGCCTTGCTGTGCTAGTTAATTTTCTTTTGGTGGTGTTAATTATTGTACTGTCTGTTAAAAAGACATTTTCACTACCCTTCAGTCCCACGAAGTGACAGCAAATTGCTGCAGCAGGAACACTGAAGAGAAAACTGTTCCCCTTTCAAACAAAATTCATAATGCTCTAAAAGAACAAGAAAAGAAGTAGATTTGTTATTCACTAGAGAACATATTTTGTTGTCCTGAATAAACACAGCATCAGTACTCAGAGTCTGTCTGGAACAGCAGGGAAAGGGAACTCACAGAACAACAGATATTTATGCACTGCTCTTAAAAAGAGAGCAGAGTGATGTGTCATGAAGCTGAACAAAATTTTTTGAGGTTTATTTGGGGTTTTTAAAATAATCCTGGAGATTTTGGTTTGCAATTGAATTTGGAAGTTTTGTAAAGTACCAGCTTGCAACCCTGCAGTCAGAGTTGCCATGGTCCCACTGTGATGGGCGAGGTTAAAACTGGCTCCTGTTTTATTTTAGAGCCCCAGCCTGAGCAGTGCAGCAGCTCTGGGGCTGATTCAGGAGCTGCTCGTTCATCCCTGGGGCAGCAGCAGCACCTGGAGGGGAATGGGGCAGATGGATCAGGGGGTAACAGCCCCAAACATCTCATTTTAATCTGCCCCCACAAACCTGCAGAGGCCTTAAATGACTTGGGCTTTGTCTAACCAGGCTGAGACAGGCACAGAAAGGAAATAGTGACAAACTGAGTCTGGATTGTCATAACCTGGATGGGGACAGGGGCAATAAATTACTCAAGCAAAGGTGCTAAAGCAGCAGATCCAAGCTCACCTGGCACAGCTGTGTTATTGAAAAACACTTAAAAATCAAAACAGAGGCACTTATGTTTGCAAAAAGTTCTTTCCCATGCTGTTTAATAAAGGTATTTTTGAGATGGAGTGAAAAAAAAAAAATCAGATCTTACTTTTTACCATGTTGCTGACTAAGCCCTTACATATTTGAAAAGCACCATAAGCACTTAGCTTCTATTGAAATTCTTATCCAGGCTGATCCAAACAATACTTGTGACTTTGGTGGTTTATTATTTTTCAGCTCTTATTCAAAATCTTCGGAGTTTGTTTCTTGTTTGTTTGTTTTAAAAGGTAAGCTTGTTTGAATATACTTGCAGTGGTCAAAACAGAGGTGTGAAATCTCAATGTAAAGCCTGTTTTCACAGCTGTGTTGTAAAGCTACAGCAAATATATGTTCACAGGTGCACTGACTGCTGCAGGTGTAGAAGGGTGGCAATGGGTAGGAAATTAGGGCATATGGCAAAAGTCATTGTTGTGATGGCATTGCACTCCTGACACGATCACCATGTTTAATCTCTTTGCATAAATCACAACCAGCCAGGCAGCATGACCTCCCTTTTGCATGATATTACTCACAACACATGGGAAATATCACAAAGAATAAAATTATACAATTTTGCTCCTCCTCTGATTTATGCATAACTCAGACCTCAGCACTAAAGCCCCAGACAGCCTTGATTATAATAAATTGTTATTGCATTTGATATCTAAATACTCTCCCTAGCTGATTTGCTCAATAAAAAAATCTGCACCTTGACATAGTAATTCCTCATGACTCAGTACATGCCAGAAAATTACTTTATTTAATATGAATTCAGGAATAAGGAAAAGATTTTTGACTATCAAGGAAGGGACCTTTTTTTTTTGCCTTTATATACAGAAAATATTGTTAAATAGCCAAATAATAAACCCAGTATAGGCACTTTACATATGTGGAGCTGTAGAATTGCTACTGCAACTGCAATACCTAAACTGAAACAATGCATCTTCTGCCTTATGAAAAGAGCTTAAATCAGTGCATTCTTCCTGCTAAACCAAATGCCAAGAAAACCCAATCCCTTGCCTCCTGCACTTGGGGATGCTGTCACTTACACAGCATTTCATTGCCTAAGCAGGAAACTTTATGAATAAAGACACGTTTTAATCCCATCAACATATATTAAATGCAGCTAATATAAGTGTCTCTTCTGCAGCGTGGAGCAGAAAATTCTTTTATTCATAGAGGCAGATACCATTTTGTCTTGCATTTGAAACAGTTGATGGCAATAAACTCCCCTAAACAGAAATGGGCCAAGAGCAATTGTGTCAGGTAGATGCCATTACTAGAAGCAAAACACCAAAATGCACTGAACTGCTCCCTGTGTTCCTGTCACTGTGTTCTGTGACAGTTACAGCAGATGGGAAAATCTGTTGTAGTCTCTCACACAAATTTAAAAAAAATAGGAACATTTAATAAATGGACCATACTTAAAAATCCATCAATAGCCCAGCCTTATATCTCATAGTAGATTCAATTTATTCAGCGATATCTTATTTTCTGCTCTCTGCATGCTGAATGCTCTTTAGTAATATAAATGTTGAAAGTGTATGCTGCTATTACAGCCTAAGGATGAGGGAGGTGGAACTGCTGGGGTGCAGTAACACCTTTTAATAAACCAAGTGGATAGAGTGGAAAAAATAGGCTTTCAAACATACCAGACCTGTATTCACAATGCTCCAGAAGCACTGCCTGCCCTTCCCCACTCCACGTTTCTAATTGATTAAAATAATTGGGTCATACCTACAACCATTTTTCTCAACTCAATTTATTTTTATCTGCACCAGAACAAATGAAGTGCTTGTTGAGCCAAAACCTTGTACATCTTATAGGGCTATAATCAGTGGTCTAAAGATAAATTCTTAGGCAATGAGTTTCTGCAAGAACAAAGCCATTCAATAATACACATTTATTCTCAGTTGTTTGGGGGAAGTTCTATTTTGACAGTAGAAGAGAAGGACAAAACTGCTGATACCCACAGCAGCAAGACTGCAAGATGTGCAGTGAACAGCACATTTGTCATCAATCAAGCAATAGATTTAATGTTTAGATGCACCTACCAACCTTGCTTTGTATTAAATAAAAGGTCTTATCTCTTAGAGCTTTTTCTTCTGACATAAATAAATGATGCTACATTAATCTCTGCACTCTATTCAGATTTTCATGTTCCCTTTAACATATTGACTTTAACGGCCCTTTAATATTCAAAATCAAGGAAAAGTGTTGCCGCTTTTCTGCAGCAGGTGAATTCTCTTGTCTGATACTGTGACTGCAATAAAATCTCAGCCACTTTGCATGGCCTGGGCCTCCTCAACAGCAGCCCATAAACCCTGCTCCTCTTGAGATGTCTTGCTGGACTTAGCAGCAAGTTTAAGAACCAAAACTGGATCAAAAAATCTACTCAGCATTGTAAGCAACACCAGCTGGTGGGGAGTCTCTACACCCACCTGAGCATGAGGATTCAGACATGCTCAGGATCTCAAGGGATGGAGTAAGGGCACAAGAGTATTGCTAAAATTAATATTGGACAAGGTGCTTATTCCCATCACCGGCAAATGAAAATTTGAAGCAAAACTCGATCCCAAATGGAAATCTTTCTAGGTGTGAAATTATCTGTTCCCTTTCACTCCAAAAAAGGCTATATTTTTTATGATGATGATTGCACCTCAATATAACTCCCACATAGAGGACTAATTTCATATTGGAACAGCTCTTTAGGGATGGGGGAAAGGGATGTTAAACCTCTGGACAGGAAGAGTTTTCTAGGCTTCACTCCATTTGCTTCAGTTCATCTGTGAAAAGAAATTAATAGCAACATGCTTCCAAGGAGCATTGTGAAAATTACATTAAAGATACTGTGGAAATCTGATAGCTCTGACCTGCAAGGGGCTTCCTAATGTGCCTGAAAAATAGTAAAAATCTCATTTTATTATTGCTCACAAAATGAAAGGCTTGTCTAGAGGAGTCAGACTTTCCACAAGTTGATCAGGCATCGAAGGAAGTTTTCACTATTTATACAAACTTCAGGTCTTTGATAGTTTTTGTTATTGGCAGTACATGAACTGCATTCCACTGCAGGCAAAGGAGCGGGGATGAGCCTGTGCTAAGTTTTCTATTTCTGGAGGTCATCAGGGTCCTCCTTGCTGAGCTGGGGGTGCTTCAGTGCTACACTGGCAGTTTATGTACAGACACGAACAGGACGGGGCCTGGAAACAGCATCTTGAGCTTTTATTTTTCCAGCATCAATCTCATTACATTGTTATGACAATGGAGAGGAAAGATGCTACAGGTCACTGGTCTGGCAGAAAGCTCAAGAAACTTAGTGTTAGAACACACCATAAATGCATCTTAGCTAATCACATAGAGCAAAAGCATACTGACAGTAATTCCATCCAATAATCTGAAGCACACACATAATTCTGGTTAAAACAGTAATGGCTTATTCTCCAACACAATGGCTCGTTTATAAGAGACAAAGCACAGAGCTCTATTCATAATTAACCTTCTTAAACATACACTAAATAAACTTGTTGCAACTTAGAAGGCCCATCTACACAGCTCTTATTGTTCTATTTCCCATGTCTTCGCTACAGCTTAGAAAACTTTTCTGCTGCCTTGGCACTGTTCACAAATCTGCTGAGTGAGGCCTCTCTTTTCACCACCTTCCCAAAACCTTCTGATTTTTATGGATTCCCACACTCGAGCAGCAGGCAGGAGTGGGGCTGGGTGGGCAGGGGCTGCCCAGGGCTCTGTGCCCATCTGTGCTGGCCCAGCAGCAGCCCTGGTGCTGTTTGCAGCTGCCAGCCATCTGCAGTGAGACACAGGGCACCACAACACATTGACCACGTTCCAGAAATAGGCACAGGGGGGAAAAGCAGGATCTGCAGGAGACCGGCCTGTCACACCCTGGTTTTAAAGCTTTAGCAGGAATTTGGTTATTTCATCCTTGAGCACCAGCATGAAATTAACTCAGATCCTAACATCTCCAAGCAGGCAGCTCCAGGATTTCAGGCAGATGTCAAAACTCCATGACATGCACTGGCAAGAGGCTGCACTTGTACAAATATGCCTGTGGACAGCTGCTGGTGGGAGACAGGAGCAGGTTAGGCAAAGGTGAGACTCAGCCTAGAGCGTGAAGCAAAACTGTACCAGATGCTCTGAGCCAACTTGTCTCCAGTTTACATCCACAGTTTTGGCCTTTGCATCTGTTACAAAATTAATTCTCAAATGTCTGTGGAATGTCTGCAAATGTCTTTGGAATCATTTGCTACAGATCATACATATATAAACTGTATTGCCCCATCTTAGCAGGTCTCAATTAAAAGCTGATTCGCTTTCATTAAAGGTCCTGACTCCATTCCTGTGATAATCAGTATAATAACTTATGGCCATTATTAATCACAGCCATATGGAACACTGGATGGAGGGGGGAAAAGTCCACAACAGCCTGCAAGTGGATTTGCAGTAAATTGTTTTCTTACACAGAGATTCCCAAGATGTATTTCACGATGTTATGACAAACAAAACAAAGCCCTAAGTGAATCCAGGACAATCTCCCTCAAACTCCTGCCTCTCTCTGTCTCCCTCCTGCCTCCTCACCCTTTTTTCCTCCTACAAAGTCCTGATTCTATTTCAGTTATTTCTGTTTGCTGCCTGGTCCTGCAGCATCCCCACACTAAGGCAGCTATGAACACACTCCAGCCTGGAGATGGCTGGTTCATTTAGCTCAGCCGGTCTGGGGTAGCTCTGGCTGCCCTGATGGAAAGCTGATTTAGCTTGCAGTGTTTCTTTATACACTCTGCAGATGTTGTCACTTCATCCCTAGGCTCCCTTCCACGCGATTGCTAAATAGTTTAAAAATCTCACCATTAAAATCCTCCACTGACCCCAGTATCGATCCCAGTTTCTAACCCACAGCATAACTTTGCCTCTCTCCACATGCTTTTTTTCCTGAGCAGCTGCAGAATTGCCAGAAGTGCTTATTGATGTGGTGTGACACCAGCATGCCCAGAACAGCAAAGAGCTCCAAGCAGAAACAGTTTGGCACACACTGAGCCCTCATCCTAAGAGCTCTTGGGATGATTTTGCTCAGTCAATACCTTAAACTTCCCTTTAGTAGCCTAGATCTTTACATACTAAAAAACAAACAAACAAGCCTTCTACATTAAATTTTGTCAAAAGCTGGGGAAACCACCCTGCTTGCTGAGTTCTCCTCCTGTGCTCACAGCCATGGCCTCACACTGATGTCTGCCTTGCCCTCATGCCTTATTCATGTTCACCATGTTCTCACACTGACATTTTGACTTCCAGCTTGAGCCCAGCTGGATAAGTGGAAATTGTTTTCCTTGCTCTAGTCTAGGTCAAATGTAGGTTGGAAACATCACATCCTAAAGCTGGTGATTCACCAAGGAGTGCATGAGACCTTGGCCCAGTTTCCAGCAGGCTGCATGGGTCCATCACTGTTATGACATGAGATATTTTGAAGCTGTTTCTGCAGTGCGTACAGCCATATTTCAGACTATTTTTCTGCTTTCCAAGTTTAGAGATGTAGTCACTGTGCATCACACAGTGCAAATACAGTGGGTAATGAGTGAAGTTCTTCATGCAGGTCTGACAAAAACTTATACCCTATACTGAATTCTGTTTCATGAAGTAATTATTGCAGAAGGTCAGGTCTCTGAGAGAGAAACCTTTTTCATTAATTCTTTCTCACAGTATTATTCAGAACCTGCTAAATCCAGCAGGAATCCTTCCACTGATGGTAATGGGCTTTGGATAAAATCTGCAGTTATATTTGCTGAAGATTAATTTGAAAAATTCAGCAAATATGTAATTGATTATAATTATTTGTAGTAAGAGGCAAATGGCAATGCTCCTCCCAGAGAAAGTATCAAGGTGTGACTATATTATATTCATGATTAATAACAGGCACACAGCTGGGCTCTGAAGCAGCAATGCCATCTTTACAGCTCTGCAGCACTTGAGGATACCACAGCTTTCATACAACACTTTGTCCAGGGCTGGGTTTAAGTTTTGTGAGTTTAGACACAAACTCTGTTTATTATTTGGAGGACACCCCATCCTCCTCCCCTGCTCAGCTGGCACAGAGAGTTCCAAGACAACCAGCACTGACCCAGATGAGAAGCAGGGAAGGAGCATTTGAGAGCTGCAGAACCTGGGGGGGAACGAGGAAATTTCCCCATTCTCCATGCAGAAATGTGTCACCAGTGTGTGCAGTGCTGAGAAACAGGAGGTTGTAACTCCTGCCACAATCCCACAGCTGTTACCAGAGTTCCATGATCTTTTCCCCAAGTTGTGCTCAAACTGAGGGGCTCCAACATCTGTAAGGCAAAGGCTGAAGCTGTTCTAGCAACTGGGGAAAGTTGTGCAGTTAAACTGGGGACAGAATCAGCTCTGTGGAAGGTATTGCCTCCCCACACCCACACTCCCCAGTCCCTTTTAAACACAGCAACAGGGATATTTTAACAGTTCAAAGAAAGATGAGAAGAAAGGAACAAAGGCTCTGTTCAGTGTTGCGGAGAAGGTCAGACTTCTGATTCTAAAGTCCTTGCAAAAAACAAAACGGGAAACAAATGGTTTCTCTCTTTTCTCCTTCCCCAAGGAGCCAAGTGTTCTGTTAGGTTATCCTTAGCCATTGTGATGAATTTTTTAATTTTCTGATGTAGTTGAAACTTAAAGAAAGAGTGGAAGAAATATGGAACTGGAAGAGGCAACATTGCCAGAGGAAAAGGTAATAGCTCAGAAGGGAAATAGTCTCTCCTTGCCTGCCTTCCAGAAGTTACCAAAATAAAAATCTATTCCAGAGCCTGGTTGCACAGATCTGAGAACACTTGCTAATGCAAACAGTTCAGTGCTCTACAAAAAACTTAACATTTCTGTCTAGTCCAACAGCAATGGACCCCATCAGCTGCATCTACAGCAGCCTCAGCTTCTGACATTAGAGAGCTGGAAAGAAATATTTTCTGCATTTTTGAAATATCTTCAAGAAACTCTTCTAGAAAGTAGTTGTATCTACTCTTTATTTTACACAGTAGCTATTATCTGTAGGAGCAGCATTATTTATTTTATCACCAGCTGAAAAGTTATCTGTGTTTTAGTGACTGGGAAGTGACTAAGCCCTGGAAATATTTAATCCATCTAAAATACTGTTCAACTATTTTTCACCAGACACCCAGTACCTTAAGCAGATTCTTCCTATGGTTGTGGAATTTAGAGACCTTCAGCTATAACACAAAAGTCTTTACAGTAATGACTTTTAAAAACAGGTTTTTCTACCCTTAAGAAGTTTCTTTGAGAAGGTTTTTCTTCTTGCTTCCTGTTAAAGGTTATTTGCCCATCCTATTAATCAGAAAACTAAAAAGACTCAACATCTATGGTGATCCAAGTGTCTTCTCAAAGTTTATTGCTTTCAATTTGTCTGCTCAAGGAGGGAGAGAATTTCCTTTGCCCTGCACAGAGCAAACATAGATCACCTAGACTGTAAAACAAAATATGAAGATCCAAAGCTCAGCTTTTCTTCAATGCTCATTAATTTTTGAGTGGTTAGAAGGTCACCTGAGATTGAGTCTCAATGTGATTTTAGACCATGATTAGAAAATATTTTAGTGTTAAAGTTAAGCAGAAGCTGAGAAGAGCCAGAGAAGTGATTGCAAAACACCTTTGAGCACATATTCCTTGGAGAAGAAACCATCTTCTGTAATGGCAGGCTGCTGCCCCAATGGGACTGAACTTTGTCGAGCTCACAATTATGGTAATAGATGCACTTTTTAAAAAGTCTGGGAATAAGTTTGGCTCAACACTGCAGAGCAAGAAGTCTCTACTGCTGTCTGTTTGAACAGCATTCGGTACAGCGGGGTCCCCAGTGTCCCATCCATACAAATGATACAAGACAAAGGCTTCCCTGGAAATACCAGAGCAGCTCTGGGACTCTGCCACACGCCTCAGGCTGCCACAATTAAATCAGAGCAGGTTCTGCTCTCAGCAGAAGGGGAGGGAGTCAGGTGCTGCATCATTTTTAGCCTCCTCAAATTCCACCAGAGGAACAGACAGCTGTTACCTGCTGTGGGGCTAAAAGGGGGTTTGAGCACAGGCTGAAGCAACCTCTACATTCATAAGTGGAAGCTTTGACTCTGGTGTCACCACACCATCCCATTGCAAGTGGTGGGATAACAGCAGCTGACCTCCCGTGGCAAAAATGACAGGAGGACCTCTCAGATCTGTCCCAGCCCTATTATTTAACACTCTGTTAGCTCGAGGCTTTCATCTCTTTCAAGTACTAATACAGGTAAAGACAGATGAAGGTGAATAAATCCAAGCTGTAGTTTAATAATTTGGGAGTCTGCTGGTGGAGTGAGTGGCACACCTTCTCAGCAGCGAAAGGATACAGCCAAAAGACAACACAGGTGCCTTCCTTCTTCTCCTTTAATCCATTTTCAGACATTCAGTTTCCCCAGCTGCTGATACTGTAAAAATGTTGCTTGGCAACATGGTAACAAGGGGGAAAAAAAAAAATCTTCAAAAACATTAGGAGTTTTTGTCCTTAGAAATGTACTAGTTCAGCACATCCAGCCTCCTACAGATCCATTTTAGAGGAAGAGGCACAATGATTTCCCCCATGAACTAGTTCCAGCAGCTTTTAAAGCAAAGCAGTCAATGTGGGACAGGGGCAAGGGGCCCTCAGATGCTGGAGGGGTGGGAGAGACCCTCACATGGCACTTGCAGGCACTGTGTGCCCATTCTCATTCCCCTGCTTAATACTGAGCATTCATCTGGCATCTCAGACAAGACAAATGTAGTCCAGGTATGGTCTCAATGGCACCTGAAGAGGTTATAACTTTATATCTCCCTCCAAAGGATGTTGCCATAATGTCCTAGGATGGAGGGATTAGCTCCATCTCCTCCTTCCCACTCCCAATTACCAGATGCTCACTAACAGTAGTGAAATTGAGCCCAACCTGCTTCCAAAAGTGGCAATACCCAGGTAGAGAAAGGGCCAGGCTGCTCAAGAGCTGGCAAACCCAAGGACTGAACTTATTCAAGAGAAATCATTGAATCAGTCACAATTCTTTACTGCTGACCTCCTGTAAACAGCCACACAAGGGACTACCAGTTAATTATTGACACTGGTGTCCACTGGAATCAACATTCCTAGAAGATATTACACTGTAAAACCCATAGAAAAATAGTTTTTAAAGTTCATGGCTTTCCTCCCACTGCTCTTGCACTGGGATTTGTTATTGCACTGCACTTTTGATGTCCACAGAGCTGTGTCTGGTTCAGACTGCCAAAGCCTGGTTACAAACATTTATCATCTGCAAGCCCAAGCACAGCTCTACATCAAGGGGAAATGTTCTGCCTTGTACAAGGCAAGAAGTAAGTGATGAAAGTTCCTGCAGACACAAAACAAGTACCAATATTTTTAAAGCAAGATCCCAAAAGATATCTATCTTTATTCAGCTGGAAGTAAACAGCAGAGTTGTTGTGATGGCAGCACAGACTTTTCACCATCTCTGTGGTTATTAATGCAGAGATAAGAAATCTAGATGGTGGGTCTCATAAGAACAGTGACAAAGTTTCAGTTGTGCCTTCTGAGCCCAACAGTTACCTAAAAATGAGGAAATACATCAGAAAGAACAGATTGCAAAAGTGAGAGATTCTAGAGTAAATATCATAAATGCCTATAAACAGGAACAAAACACTGAATTAATGCATATCTTTTTCTGATCAGAGAGTTATGTAGATCAGGAACAGCTTCCTGAAATGAAAAGCCATTGAAAGGCAGCAAAGAATCTGGCCAAATCAATCTAGACTTGGGAAGTCTGAGCAGTGTGTGGGGAAAAGAACACTGCTCTGAAAGACTGCTGGTAGTCTGCTAACTCCAACTCCTGCTGCAATGCCAATTTAATTAACACGCTTAACTGCTCCGAGATCTCCAGGATTGCTCACTGGATTGGCAGCCTTTTCTCACTGCTAATTGTGTTACTGCTCACTGAACAAGAGGGAGATGAATGAGTGCAGCAGCCATCTTCTCCTGCTGGAGGAGGAGGCCACTCTCAGTAATTTGACTCTGACATACTCTCTTGTTTTTGCACGTTTATCCATATAAATAAACACAGGAGAGCTACTGCAAGCTAATGAAAGGGATGGCAGCTGAACCACGTGCCCTGGTGGCTGCTCATGGCACAGGGCCTTGGCAGCACTGGTGGCACATCCACCCAGCACAGCACAGCTCAGCTCACCTCCCACATCACCACCAGCCAGGGCCATGGCTGTGTCTGGACAGGATCCTTGTGTGAGCACTCCCCAGAGGCTCTGATTGAACAGAAAGGTTAAACAGAAAGTTTATCCCTGCCCTGCAAACTCTTGTCTTCTTTGAGCAGCCCCTCCTGACAGAAATGTGATGGCAATGTTGCTGGTGTGGCCAGAGCTTGAGGTTAGAGCACAGAAAACATGCTGCTCCTCCTAAAGAGCCTGGTACTCCCAGATTAGCTCATCTGTTTATTCTGAGGCTGCAGCATTCAGAAGGGAGACAATCAGCAGATAAAAAAGCACTGAATGCTTTGGGTCCTTGGAGTCCTGCTGCTTTGAGAAGAGGCCTCCAGCTATGCCAAGGGACAAGCCTGCAGTTTTTGACTGTGGAGAATTGGAGTTTGGAATTGAGGGCAGCCTTAGGGCTCCTCTGCAAGTGCAATCTAAATATAAACCTGCACCCATGAATTTACTGGAACCTTCAATGCTGGCTTCAACTTTAAATGTCAATGCAAGATTAAATCTTAAATCCAGCAGTGATAGCTTACACCTCCTGAAGATACACATCTAGAGGCATACAATTCCTTCAATTAAATTACAGTGGTAATTAACTTCTGGACTTTTGCATGAGGGGCAAAGGAGAGCTGCTGCAAAACTATTGCCCCCTTCACCTCACTGGTTCCCTGAGACATTTCCCACTTCTCAGAGAGAGGAGCTACCCCATTTCCCTGGTGAAAATGTACTTGGGGCCCTCCTCCTGTGAGATTGCCTCAGACCCAGGGAAGTCCACTCACTATTTAACAAACATACTGAAGTATGGATCCACTACAAAAGTATTTTAAGCAGATCCATCCTACTCTCTTTTTTTATTGAAAATATTGGTATAGGTAAGCTTGGGATTTAATCCCAGCATGAAAGACAAATTAACATTTCAGTAGAAAGTAAAAAGCTCTCACTCAAGTCAAATTCAGGACTTTTCCTGTGAACTCCAAAAGACCCTTGCACAAGTGGTGCTTTTAATCTAACTAACTCTAAAGGATATTTTTCAGGTTATTCATGCATTCAGAGAGGAAAAAGCATCACTGGGCATTTAGGAGAGGACCAAACCAGGACAATCCACCAGCGCCCAAGGGGGAGGTGTTTTCTCCCTGACAGAACATTGACTCCAACCAACCTCTGCAGCAAAGCAACGCTAGAACAGGGAGGGGGGAAACAGCAGAAATTAAAATGTTTCTAATTGCTATAAACCATCATATATTTATAATAACTTCCTCTTGACTAAACACAGTGACACAGTGGGTTCAGCTGCATTATCTGAAACAAGAATAATAGAAATGTAATTGAGATGTGACTTGATCTGTACAACCTACAGTACCATTCTAATGTTTGCATTATGAAAGTCTGAGCTGAAATCATCAGGCAAAGTGCTCTGTGCTTAAGAGCTCCACTCTTCAGCAGAGAAACCACATTTAAAAAGCCAGCTCCAAAAAGCTCAAGTTTTCTGCTTTTTATTCCCTGTAGGAATTAGCTGATGAAATTGCTCAGTGTTTTATTCTTCAGTTATTAGTCCCAATGAATGAGAAATAATTCCTTTTTGTTTCTTCCACTCTTCATAATGTAAAGCTTGGCTGAGTTATAGGAACTTGAGCACAAAAAATGAACAAGACACTTTGATGTTCCAGATCAGGGAAAGAGCCAAGCAGAGACACAGACTCAAAGTTGTTCTAAATGCGGATTTTGAATTTCTCCTTCCCCAGTTACACCCATGCAACTCTTGCTGCATTTTGGTCACTTGTAGCAGAGCAAATTTGGCCTATTAAGGAGCAAGAATTCACAGACAACTTGCGATTTTTTTTTTAGGAGGCTGAATTTGTATATTATTAAAAATTAAAACTTCAGACTATTGCAAACACTTAACTGAGTCTTCCTTCCTTATTATCCACGGCTCACTCCTTCCAATGCATTTCCAGCATGTCAACCCTCCAACTGTGCCAGTGCTGATGAAGGAATTCCACAGATTAGGAATGAATAGAAAATCCAACACCAACTCCATGGCCCCAAGGCTGCCAGAGGTAAAGAAGAATTTGGGCAACAATTTGGGATTCTTGGGGTTCTGCACAGGGCCAGGAGCTGCATTTGAATGATCCTTGTAGAGCCCTTCCAGCTCAGGGTATTCTGTGGGGTTTTTCCCCCTTAAAGGAGTCAGATTCCTTTTTCTGGTTCCCATGGTGCTGCACAGGCATTTGTCACACCTGAGCTCCCAGAGTGGAGTTCAGCTAAACACTGATGTGGAAGGAGAAAACCCTGCAAGGGATAATGGTCTGGATGTTTCATCTGAAAAACCCATTCTTATCAGAGGACTTGCATTCATAGCTTTGATGCAAAATCACTTCCAAGAACTCTGGAATTATTTGGAGTAAGTCACCTACTCAGACTTACAAACACCATGTGTACCCAATTATACCCATTCATATCCCATTTTTACTAGACATCTTTGACCTTAGAACACTATTTTTTTCTCATTACTAGCTACAGAATTTTCTTTTTATTCCCTTTTTAAGATAGAAAACTCACTTGCTAAGTGTCACCACTCAAAATTGTACAGGTAGCAGAGAAATCAACTCAGACATCTATTCTGAAGCTATGAAAGATGATTGCTCTACCTCATGATAGCCTGGGCATAATACATTATATACAACTAAAGATTTTTCTGAAGAAGGAAAAAAAGCCTAAAAATGAATCAGAGACTGCTTTGAGGCTCCTGTATTAAGCACATCATCTTTTACATCCTAGCTATCAATAGACTCTCCCATCAATTTCTGTCCCATTATTGGATGCTATTAAAACATTTTAAACAGGATGCATTCCACACAAATAACTGCAGAAATAGTGCTGTATGTTTAAAAGTTTACATACTCTGTTGAGCAGACAAAATACTGAGTGGTGACTAACCTATATGCTTAATGACACATATCATCCAATCATCAAAATACTCATTTTCCTGGGCTCATCTGAATAAACCAAGGATATCTCTGTGCTGCCATCTGCTTTGATTCTTATTTTGTTGTTGCTGTTCAACCATTGCACACAAATAGAAACACTCCAAGTGTAGCACAGAAGCCTTGATGCAGTTTCAGAAATATTTCACATTAAGGTACACAGGGAAAATGTCCCATGTAGTGTCAGAGTATAAATTATGGTAAATGGTGAGTTTGAGATCCTTTTCTGTCTCTAAAGGTTGGGAAATCCTCTATTTGCTGGGGCAGGGCTTCACAGCAAGAGGGAAGAAGTAGGAAAAACAAAAGGAATCTTGTTAGAGGCCAAAATTGCAGAGTTGTTGCAAACAGCTCTCATTTGAAAAGATTTTTGAACACATTTCCTTTTATTTACTATCTATCCTGCAGCACAAGTTTCCTTTGGGAAGCTCTAGGGCTTTCATTTCACCTACCTACCCCCACAGCCCACATGAAACCTGGCAGAGATCAACTCCAGCCTCCACAGAAGGGCATGCAAAAACGCTTTGCCTAAAGAACACCAAGAAGTGGGAAAAATGCTTCCAGGAGTTCTGAGAAAGATTTGTGCAAAGCAGGAATTGAGAAACCCTGTGCCTGCTAATGCCCCAGTGAGAAGGAACTGTAGACAAAACCTCCTGCCATTGCTGGGGGCAGCAGTCAGGGCCAAGTTCAAATAGCCAGAGGGACTCTTCAAATTAACCATGCCATTAAACTGAACTGGGGAAGGATTCTGGAGAATCTTGGATTAATTTCCAAGTACCCTGCACGAGGTGAAACGCCCCATCTTGCAAAGCAGGGAATCAAAGCTCGGGAAAAGAGTTAATAGAGCATTAAACTGAGACAAGATATTGATCATATTTGCATGTCCCAATCCCCAGCATTAATTCTAACTTTCCATGTCCCAGGTTAAGCACTTCAGCTCCTCAGAGGCAGCAGCCAAACCCCCACAGCTGGAGCACAGGGGTAGCCCAGAACAGTGCTCAGGCAGCTCCTCTGCTCAAACTCAAAGTCACAACTTTGCCTGGAGAACCCACTGCCTACATCAGTAACACCAACTCCACCTCTGTTAGTCAGAAAGCACTGAAGGAAAAACTGACGTGTAGGAAAGAGCCCTTTTAAGCTGTCAATTCACTGCCATCCATCAAGAATTCCACTCTGTGGCATCACCTGGAAAAACAACTCAGCACCACCACAGAGATCTCTGTGGAAAGATCCCAGCCAGAGCTCTGGGAAGCAAGACCTGTTCAAAGCTGGCTGCTCTCTCATTCCTGAGCTTATTGTTAAGTTATTTCACTCATGAAATAACTTTTCAGCTGGATCTGATTTGTGCCAGCTTGAAGAGTTGCACAGAAGAGAGTTTTGTATCAAGCAGAGCCATAACAGCGTTGTCAAAGTTTTTTGTGGCAGAAGTGCACATTTCTAATGTGATTTCTTATTTTAATAAACTGCAATAAAGAGTAGTGAGCCTCCTAAATTGCATCCACATGACACAGGGAGATTACAGCAGGTCTGGGATCTTTACCAGCTCAGGACATCCCTGCAGGAATTGTGCTCTCCTCAACCACTCTCCTCTGATCAACAAAATAGAACAATGGATTTATTGTCCAATGGCACAACTTAAAATGAAAATGTGCTTCTTCAATATTCACAAGCTGCCTTTAAAACTTCAGTTTTGAAATTTTTTCCCCAGAATGACAAAACCCAGGCTTTGAGCCAAAGAGTAAAGCTCTCAACATAAAACTTCAATAAAAACCAAAGACTATCTATTTCACCTCTCCAAGGTATTTCCAGCATTCCCCAGAAAGGCCTTGCTGTGGCTATTAGCTGACTAGTTTTAGAGACTCATTTTAGTGCTCTACAATTATTGCCAACTCATCCTAAATTACCAGCTTCTCCAAGCCTGGCTGATGCAAACAGCACTTAGGAGACAGAGACATGACAGTGTCAAGCTAATGCAAGGCCAGGAGCTCCTCAGTCTATGAAACAGAAAATGTGTGATCCCTCCCCAGCACCAGCCTCTCCAGATCACTCCATTCATTCAGGAGATGAATCAGAGGTCCTGATGGTGGATGGGTGTGCTTGTAGGCTCTGAGCTGACACTAAACCATTCAGAGCAGCAACATTAATATAAAAATATCCCTCAGTCCTCCTGCCAGTGCTTGTTCACATCCCAAGCCCTCCCCTCAAAACAAATCACCTGCAGATTTCCCAGCTGCTGAAAAGGGAGCTGCAGGTGAAACTTTGGGCAAGGGGAATCCAAGGCTGGTTCTATGCAAGATAAAATTAAGTGTTCTTTTTTTCCATAGTGCTGGAAAATAAGATGGCTCATGCCGTGCTACGGTTGGAGCTGAAGCGATATGGAATAAAACAACCAGTGCAGATGACTGAAACAAAGCAGGAGAATTAAGTCCCAGAGAACAGCCTGAGACACCCTGGGGCAATCTGATCCTTTGGGTTTATCCACATCAGTTACAGGGCTAAAAACAATCCTTCAAAACATCTCCAACCACAACCAGCCCATCCCCAGGATCAGGTACCTCTGAGTGCACAACTTCTCGCGGAAAAAGGGAAGAGAAGCTCCAGAGCAAGAGGTCACTGCAAACCCAGCTGCCTCTAGCACCACTGCAATCACCCAACAGCTCAGAAATGGCTTTAAACTTCCTCCAACTCCTCAGATAGCCTTTAAACTTCAAGTTAACCCAACAGGAATCAAAGCAGCCAAGTTCCTACTTCCACAGCTCAGCATTGCTCAGGCACAGCCCAGCTGCCCAGTCCTCCCCACAGAGCCCCCTGAGGGGCCTCAAAACCATTCCAATGCATTTATTTGCAGAGAAGTGATGAGGAGAGGGCTTGGTTAAGGTTGCATTCCCTCAGGATAATCAACCCCATCAGTCACACTCTCAGTTATAACCCCCTTGTGTCCTACCTTGCAGTTCTGTGCGTGGCTGGCCTCATCCCTCCCGCAGTGGGGATCAGCAGTGGTTCAGAACCCCCAGGTGAGATGTCCAGAAGAGCTGGAGCAGCCACAGCTCAACTCTTGTCTGTCCTGGAATGGTATAAACTCTCCCCAACACCCCCTCCCTTTCCCCACCTGTGCTGGTTTAAGGACACCCAGCCCTTCACTCAACCCTCTGTGCCTGCTCTGCCAGGCAGGATGTGGCAGCTTCTCATCGTGCTGTCCTGCCTTGTCACCTCAGAGACTTCTCTGGTGACCCAATGGGCAAAATTATCTCAGGTCCAGCAGGCAGGGCAGGCTCAAAGTGCAGGCAGAAATTAGAAAACTCTTGGAAAACACAATACACTTTTTTTTTTTTTTTTTTTTTTTTTTTTTTTTTTTTTTTAATGGAGCTACAAAGGACACCAAAGCCAGGATAACTTCTGGTATCTCAGCTCCATGGACATCTCAGAGTCCAGCACACAGACAGATGGTGGCTGTTAATCACAGTTTCCCCCCTCTGCAGCCCAGGAGGGGAGGTTAAACACCAGCAAGACCTTATCTGTAGCCAAGCAGCCATTTTGGGTCTCCATGCAGGGTGTCAGCAGCGTGGTGATGGATAAGGGAGTGTTCCTCCATGGCAAGGCTTTCCATCATGTTAAATGAAGGCTTGACAGCTTTGCTGTGTGCAGCCTGCCCTGAGTGTTGACTTCAGCCAGGGGAGAGCAGCAGCTCCTCATTCGGGGTCATGGCTCCATGTGGGCAGCAGCAAAAACAGCCCAAGGACCCAGGGAAAGGAGAGCAGAAAAGTTCAGAGAAAGGTAGGGGGATGTGCTGAGTCTAATTAGCAGGAAAAAATGAGGGGAGAAGGGTCTAATTCTCAATTTAAGTGACCTTCACTGCTGCTATATTTCTCTGCCTTCTTATCATCTCACATCTGTCAGGAAGCAAATCTTTGGGCGTATTTATTGTGTGAGTGCATTTGATACAGACAACCACCCTCACAGCTCCACTGTGTCCATTCTCCTCCAGGCTGAGGGGGAAAAACCACGTCAGAGGGTGTTACCCAGTTTAGGGAGGTGTTTGTGCCCCTTGGAGAGCACACATCATGCAGGGCTGCAGCAGCTTCTTGAGAAAGGACTGAAGAGCAAAATGTGTGCACCCAGAAATTGGCTGAGAGCCAGCAGAGGCTTGGCCTGCTCTGTGGTTGCATGGTGGGAGAGGGACATGGGTTCTGAACCCACTTCCTTCCTAAGTTAATGGCTCCAGTGTGCAGTCTAATAAATGCTGGCTTGTGATGGTGTTCACAGGGGTCTCAGGTTGCGGGAAGAGACGAGGATCTGACTCCATGTTTCAGAAGGCTTGATTTATTATTTTATTATATATATTACATTAAAACTATACTAAAAAAATAGAAAAAAGGTTCTCCTCAGAAGGCTAGCTAAGCTAAGAATAGAATGGAATGAATGCCAACATGGGCCAATCACAGATGCACCTGTTGCATTTCACAGCAGCAGATAATCATTGTTTACATTTTGTTCCTGAGGCCTCTTAGCTTCTCAGGAGGAAAAAATCCTAAGGAAAGGATTTTCATAAAAGATGTCTGTGACATTGGCTTTTACTTTACAAAGCCTGATGAGAGTTCTGACATGTTCACAATTAAGGAAATGTTTAAAACAGCTCCTTCCCAAATCCCTAAAGCTTTATCTAAGCATCCCACTATATTCCTTCTTTCCCCAGCTCCCTATCCCAGCTTCCCCCTTGGCTGGCACTGCCCCCTGTCCATTTGTCCTTCTGTCAGCAGTGTTGGTGAACCAGCACAAGCACAGTAAATACAGCTTGCTTCAGCTTTGGGAAACAGTATTCCACTTTTAATTTTATCATCCCCTCAACCCAAGTGTTGCAGAAGTTCACATCAAACCTCCTTGCTGTTCTCCTGACATGCTCCAAGCTCCAGTTAGGCAGCCCTGGCTCATGGGAGCTGACAGCTGAACTGGTGCTGTGATACAGCACAGCCTACCCATGAAAAGGGTGGGAATAACACACTTTTATTTGCAAATCAGAAGGCTTCCCGGGGCCATGTGCAGCATGTGGGATCTCAGCACCTCAGGACTGATGTGCCGAGTCACTGAGACCACCTTTGGGGGGCTCGGAGGTCCTGGAATGTTGCCAGAAGTGTCTGGTGGCTGGACTTTGATCCTGCACGGGAGACGACACCTGTATGAGGATGGGAGGATTTCACTGGGATAAATGGTGAAGGGATAAGTTAATTAGAGTGTGAGACACAGGGTTTAAGATTTCTGTACAAGGGGGTCTAGAGAAGTAAGATGGAGGAATTGGGGCGTGTCCTGTCCTTCTTCTTCTTTCTTGGCCTCCATCTTCTGTGGTGGTGGTGGCACTTTGGGATTGGTTCTTACTAAAAGTGCACTGGTCAATAAGGGTGAAAGGTATTGGGGAAAATAGGTAAATATTGTATACGTAGTTTTGGGTATAAAGATAAGTGACCGCCCCGGGGGCTCTCAGTGGGCTCATGGCTGGCTTGCTGTGCAGACCTCTGTCAGGCCGAGAGAAAATCTTGTAGATAAAAAACTAATAAACACTGAAGACCGAGAAAAAACCTGAAGACTCTTCTCGTCCTTTGGAGCGCGGGCTGCCCAAGGCCATCCCGAGCCTTTCCAGGTCATTAAAACAGCCGAGACAGCGACAGAGCAGAGGTTTTCTGCATCCCTCCCCAGACAAGGCAAGGGCGCCCTGAGCTGTGTGTGGGTACAGGATCCCTGCCAGTCACGACAGCTGCTCCACCTCCCAGCAATGCGCCTTTTGTGGGCCCCAGCCTGGGAGGGGTTCTGCGCCAAGATGAGCACACAGTTCGTCCTAAATGTGGAAATCACACCTACAGGGGGGATAAATAGCTTTCTGACAAGTAGACAGAAGCTAATTGAAGATTTTCACTGAAATTGTACGGTAGCAAAAGGTAAAAGTTTAATGCTAAAGCAGCTCTAAGATAATAGAGGAGAGAGATAAGTGTTGGCTCTGCTTGTTGCATAGACTATGTTTGTTCCAAGAAAAGTTAAGCAAAAAGTCCACCTCCCAGAGAAGAATATTAATATCTGTTAACTTTTATTCCCACTGCAAATATGCATATGTGTCATCGAATTCTGGCATCATTCCTCCCTTTTAAAAATATTTAGATGATGTCTTAACTTTTCTAAATTCCTTCATGAGGGAAGAATGGATAGGATACAATGCTGCTGAGCTGTGTTACTCAGATATTCTTTTTATTATTCATTACATAAAGCTGTTGATCTAGGAAGTTGATTATTATTCTATGGGAACAGAGACACTCTGGGCAGATAGATTGGTACCACTGGTAACAAAACAAGACCAAAGCAAAAGGAAAAATCTGTAGCAGCAAAACAAAGACAAGCTTTTGCTAGGTCAGCTCCTGTGCATTGCCTTAGGGAAAATAGATGCCTCTGTTGATTTTGCAACTTTTATTCCTCGGCTCAGGAGGAGGCATTTGGGAGGAAATTACGGATGGTTTTGCTTGGAGGAAGTTTAATTTTCCAACTGCTCTGCCCACATGAGCTTTGCACAGAAGGTCTCTCAGGGCCCCCTTTTGTTTCTCTGGTTCTGGGGAGAGTGTTCAACAAGCAGCTCCTCAGGATGGGTGGTGAGGGATAATCAGGCAAACAAACTCACTTCTCATGTCTCAGCTAGGAGGAGATTCCGAGCCTGGATGAACTATTCCAGTTCATTACTTGGCACTTTAATCATGAACTGCTGCCTTTGCATCCAAGACCTGGCAAGACTCGGTGAAATTAATCCTTTTTTCCACTTTATATTTGTTCATTCCTTTCTTCCACAGATATGGAATTTAAAAAGAAAGGGCATCCATAATTCTCACTGCTGCTTGGTGATCAATACAGAAGTGTCAGAGAGGTGTCTGGCAAGATGTGTCTGAATCCTCCAGAGCATTTGCTGTGCTGCACTCAGAATAACACAGCAGTGCTGTGTCCTGCACCTGAGAACATTCCCATTACCACAGCAGTGGAGAGATGCTGACAATAATCTCAGAGTGTCAGGAGCACATGGCTCACAAGGGCTTACACGAGCTCTCCGTCACATGGAGAGCTCACAGACCCTCAGCACTGAGTGTTTGCTCCTCTCTGGCAGTTTTTTGGTCTTCAAAGAGTTCTCACTGGATTCCCCACTGGTAAACTCCACTGTGTCCTGGCCAAGCTTTATCAGGCACTGCCAGAGGGAAGTTTTTCAGGAAAGGTGCTCTGAGTGCCTGGGGAGTGGGAACTACCATGTCCTCACTGACCTCTTGCACATTATAACTCAACATTACAGTTTGTGGCTGTTCTAGGACCATTTATCCAAATGCTCAGCAGTCCTGAGAAACCCTTTCAAAAAGATCTCTTCTTTTTTACATGCCACACAAGTTTCTGGCAAGGGAGGGAGAATAGTTCCTGATAAAACTGCAGAGCAATAGGGCACTGCTGGAGGAGTAAGAACTGTTTGTAAATATTCCTTCTTCTGGATGTTTGCTGATATTATTCACTGCTTAAATATGAATTGATGGCTTGTATGCAGGGTTTCTTTGGGGGATCTGCCAATGCAGTAATGAAATGGGTGTTCTGCCTGGCCAACAGCAATTACTGTCCCCTCTGCCTGCTGTCTCCACAGCCTGCAAGTCAGTCTTCATTTCTGCCAGTGGCACGGAAATTGCTTGTCCAGCATGATGGGTTTGTTCCTCTCTCTGTGACCTGTCACACAGCTGGGCAGCCCCTGGACAGTCAGGTTTGCACGGCACTGCTTTGGGTTTCCTGCCAATTAAAAAAAAAAAAAAAGAAAACAAAACCACAAACAAAAACACCCCACAAACAACAAAAACCTCTCAAAGACCAGGTGGCTGGAGCAGGCAGAGGGGCAGGTGGTTCTGAAATTTGCAGCTGAGCAGTTTGTGAGGCTGTGCCAGCCCCAGAGGGACCCCAGCACCTGCACACCAGCTTGGAGGCACCAGCAGTGCAGTGGGGTGAGGGCAGCAGAAAACACAGAGTGAGGAGCTGAGGAAGCAGCCAGGCAGAGAGGAAGGGATGTGAGTAGATGGGAGAGCTGTGGCACTGCAGCGTCCCCAGCAGAGCCAGCACAGTTTGCAGTGCCCATGCTCCAGGCTGGCATTGTGTGCATGGTGAGCAGAGAGCTGAGCCTGAGCTCTGGGGCTTGGCACAGGGATTGATGTGCATCCATCTCGGGGCCTTCCTGGGGTCACTGTGACCCCGAGATTGTTGAAAGTCTCTTTTCCCAGCCCAGTGCT
Organism: Melospiza georgiana; assembly: GCF_028018845.1. Classification (NCBI taxonomy): domain Eukaryota; kingdom Metazoa; phylum Chordata; class Aves; order Passeriformes; family Passerellidae; genus Melospiza; species Melospiza georgiana. Next base: position 5,852,626 of record NC_080444.1, read on the forward strand.
TGAAGAAGGAGTCAGGGCTCTTCATTTCTCGGTCTCAAGGTTGTTTATTGTTTCTTATCTATAAAAGATTTTTCTCCTGCCCTGTGAGGTCCATCCAGCAGGGCCTCCTCCGTCCAGGAGGTCCGTCCTCTGCCTGCCCCCAGGGCAGTGTTATGTCTTTATACTAAAAACTACCTGTACAACGTTTAAAATTACTTTCCAATACCTATCACCTACGTTAGACAGTGAGCTTCTACTCTAAACCAATCTAAAAGTGCCAACATCACAGCAGAAGATGGAAACCAGGAAGAAGGAGAAAGGCTGGACACACCCAGTTCCCTCCATCTTGCCTCCTGAACCCCCATATCAAAACCCCCAAAAATCTATTTTTCCACCCTGTGATAACTTCACTAATATTCCCCTTAAACTGTTGTGGCTTGCTGATCTTCATCTAAGGTTGGTAATTTGCTCCATGGGTCATAATCAAACCCACAGGTGTTCTGGGCTCTGTGCCAGGGTCTCTGAGCCCCCTGGCAGGGGTCCTGGCCATCCTGGACTGCCAGAGGGATGTTCTGGGTTCCCACATATCCCCAGTTCCCAGGTGGCTCAGGAGGTCCAGCACAAGCTCTGGATAAGATTATGAAGGATCATGCAGGCCTGACTTTTTTGTGGTGGCAGGACTATATGATTATGGCTATGTAAGAGAAAACCATGCCAAAAGCTGCACATGGGGTGGGTCAGGCAGCACGGCCTCTGGTGGCACCTCAGGGGACACTGGCTGCAGAACAAAGGGGCTTCACACTGGTCAGGCCCTCCTCTGCAGCCCAGTCTTGTTCCCTCTGTGTTTCCTTCCTTTGCACGTCTCTGCATTAAAAATGTAACTTGGACATCACAGGAGCAGAATACACATTCAGTTTTGCTCTCCACCACAGCCTGGAGAAAAATCGGTGTTACATCAGAATTAATCTAGAGTTACTGCAAGTGATGAGAGGCCTTCAATTTTCAGGTCTAATCAAAATATGAATTTTTGCAGGGCTTTGGATGCTGTCTCTTCAGTCATTTGAGAAACCTCCACACAGCCACTGCCTACTCTCAGTATCAGAAAGTGTTAAATGAAAAATCTCCTAAGAAATCTCCTAAAAAATTCTACTGTGCCTTGAAATTATATCAACTGTGATAAATGCTGAAAAAGTTTGGTTCTTTTCCCACTACTTTTCATTTTGATGCTTTTCTCATTCCAAATGGCCCAAGAAGGAAGCTGTGAAGCTTTCCTTCCTCAAGGTGCCTTCAGCAGGGCTGAAAGTGAAATCCAGAGCAAAAGCTATCCCCGAAGTGTGTCCAGCTAAGCAGATTTCAGCTAATCACTGAGGTTATTTTGAAGTGCTTATCCAGATTGAATCTGGAAACTTTTATGTGGTTTTAGCACATCCCCAAAGCCTCACATTACAATGACACAAACATGACACAGTGCATCCTGTTGCTGTCTTTCTCCTTGATTGATGATTAGAAAAAAGCATCAAAGCACAGTGGCAGGTTTTGAATGTTGATTTCACTAGGAACTTTAAGAAAAATATTCAAAGTTTGTGGGGGAAAAAACCCTTGGAAAAGCCTGTTTATTGATATTTTCCCTAAAATGTATTTTTTTGCCTATTTTATTGTGGCAAAAATGGCCACAGTGGGGGCAGCATGGGCAGAGTAGAACGGGGAAGGTGGAGAAATGTTGTTTCATTCACCCAGGACCTAATCCCTGTCCTGCTGCAATCAGCAGCTTTGCTGAAGCTGATTGCCTCCAAAATTAAATTTAAGCCCAGGAACTGTGGGAACGCGTGTTCCATGTCCTGGCTGTGGGGAAACAGCCAAGGGTGGATGGGTGGACAAGGAGGGGAGCTTTGCTTTGTAATAAACACCACTGAAGGAGAATCAGTGTCCACCAGGGGCTCAAGGACAAGGGGGTGACACAGGGCCGGGGGCTGCTGGGGGTCACTGGGGGCTTCTGGCCAGTGAGACTGGATGAGGAAAAGGGGAAACCAGCCTGGTTTGGTCCCCATCACTTCCTCATTCTCCATCTCATTTCTCCTTGTTCATTTGTGTCATTACTGTGTTCTTTTGTCCTCCGTGCTAATTTGTTATTCTATTATCTGTGGAGGTGGCTTCGCAACACAATTAAGGAAAAGAAATCAACATTCCCAACCTGCTTGGTTGTGCTTGCTCTGTTAACTGTCTTTTGAAAATCTGTATTTAATTAAAATGGAACATTAGGATGCTGTTTTGGAAGGTTGTAAGGCTGTTCTGTTCTCCTATCCACTGAACTGTTTATTATCTCTTCAGATTGCTTGCATTTGTAGCAATTTTTGATGCATTATGTTTTGTGCTTTTGTCAAAATCAAAATAACAATGGATGGACATAAAAAGAAAAAAATCCCAGATTTTCTTATTTTTCTCTGAATAGTAGCAGGTATTTACAAACTGCAGTCTTTTTATTTTTATCAGAATAAGAAAGGAAATTTCCTGGGCACAAATAACAATAAATTGACCTTTGATATTTCTTTGTCCTGGAGATTAATTTGTCCTGTTTAATTATGGGATTAGTTTTCTTTATTGGGACATCGTTATCTTTTTTTTTCTTTTCAGACCTGTTCTACCTTCATGCTATGGAAATGACTGATTGAACTGATTCCCTCTGCACCAAATAAATGCTACTCCCACTCCACGGGCATTATTTGTGCTGGAAATAATTGCTGGAAATTTTCGAAAAGCCACATTCAAACCAGGACCATACCTGACTATTTGAGAACATAAAAGCAGGATCTTAAACTAATTCATGGGCATGCACTGATCTGGGGTTTTCTTGTCCTTTTTTCACAGCCAGTGAGCAGACAGCCCTTCAGTACACAAAAATATCAACTTTTGAGACTGGGGAGAACTTCATAATTCCTCCATTTCCTGGTGTAAATCTGGTTTTGGTGCAATTTTTTCCCCTGCCCTGGGTGAGCCCAGGTTTCCTCACAGCAACCCAGTGATGTCTCACAGGGTGACCCAGGGGAAATTTTCTTGCATGGGGCCAGCCAGGAGATGAGCTCTGCTCACAGCCATCCCAGCCCCCTGACAGGGACACTCTCTGCTCTTTTGTCAATCACTCGTGTTTTTTACAGCCATCCTCACAGCACATTTCATAGGAAGTTCAGGGCATCAAGCCAAGGCTATTAAATTTAAATACAGTAGTGTTTCTCTTCCACTGCTGTCTAATTGCCTTGACTCTATGAGAAAGCAGCTGAAGTGAGGGGAGACCCTCCAACAGGAAATAAACTGGGTGTAAATCTAGGCCAATAAACTTTTCCAGAGACCTCAATTCATAACACAATGCTGCAAAAGAAAGAGTTCATCCAAGAGTTAGGAGCTCAGCTAACACTTGCCCTTCCTGGAAATGAGTGTTCTGGGTTACAATCTGCTCCTGTGTAGGTTTTAATTAAGAGCAACAACATCAAAGGGAAAAATCTACGTATTTACTGATATAAATCTATAGTGGGGAGAGATTCTGCCCCCCAGTGGGGCTATTCAGTGATAAAATACACAGTGCTGGAAAGCAGGAGAGGCCCTTGCAGCTCTGCAGCACTGGGCTGCTCCTTCTGCCCACTGAGTCCTGCTGGGGTGGGATGGAGGTGCCTGGAGAGAAATCCTCAGCAAATCCTGCTCCCTCTGCCAAAGAGGAGCACAGAATGAACTGGATTTAAGGGATCTGAAATCTCATTTTGTTCCAACCCCCCTGCTATGGGCAGGGGCACCTTCCACTAGAACAGGCTGCTCCATCCTGCCTTGACCTTGGACACTTCCAGTGCCTCAATTGCTTGCTGAGTAACAAAGCCAAGTGAGATTTGTGTCTTGAACCCCAAGGAACAAATTAATCCTGTGAATCTGAAAACATTTCTGTGCAAGACGAGTAACTACCAAAAGCAGACAGTTCTCTGAGCTCAAGTGTTCCTCACACACCTCTCTCTGCTCCACCATGGATTCAGTAGTGAGAATAAGTGAAATATTCAACCTGAGGCAGAGAGAAGTTTCCAATAAACAACTTAAGGGTCATTTATTTCTCTGTAAATCTAGGCTTTTAAATAATAAAAAAGTATAAATTAGGCTCTGCAGCAACATAAAGTTACCAGCTATAAAAATAAATAAACAGCCAAGGGCATGAGGAGCCTTGCTCTCTGACATTCTGTCACTTCTCAGTGGTGCTTGCTACTTCACCTTCAGACCTTCTTTTCCTCTTTGAATTCTGTTTGATTTTCTCTGCAAACTGTATTTGACATTTTGCATGATGGATGTACTATGAAAAAAAACATTTCATTGTCTTAAGGTATTCTAGAAAGTCTGTTTCAGTTCTTAATTCAGATATACATGCAGTTGCAGGGTGAAGAAAGGCTTCCTCTAAGTAGTTCTGAAGATCCTTAAAATTCATTAATCTTTTTCTGAGCCAAGAATCAGGTGCATCCCCATGCCTATTTCAATATTTTATGCCTTAGCCCCTATGTTTTTTCGCTTCTGAGTTGATGTTTGCTCTTGAAATCACTGAATTGTCAGCCTGATCCTGCTAAATGAGCTGTTCACCTGAATCAAAATCGTTGGCCATCTGGCATCATGCTTGAAAAAAGAGCCCAGGTTGGGTATGTGAATAACAAAGCTGATCCTCCCCGTGGCCTCCAGTGAGGCAGAAGAGGATGCTCTGTCAGGGAGGTGGCTGAGGAAGGCTGTTACCTGCACTGGGGATGGGCTGTGATTAGCACATCCTCCAAGCTCCCCATCTCTGGGCTCCTGCTGCTCAGAGTGACCCTGAGATGTGTCAGAAAGTCTGTTTTCCCAGCCCTGCGGTCAGAGAAGGAGTCAGAACTCTGCAGTTGTCGTTCTCAAGGTTTTTTATTGTTTCTTATGTATAAAATTATTTCTCTGGCCTGCCGAGGTCTGCTCAGCAGGACAGACAGAAGCAGACAGACACCCTCAGGGTGGTGTTATCTTTTTATACTAAAAACTATGTGTACATTATTTACCCTAACTTCCCAATACCTATCACCTATGTTAGACAGTGAGCTTCTACTCTAAACCAATCCCAAAGTGCCAGCATCACAGCAGAAGATGGAGGCCAAGAAGAAGAAGAAGGAGAAAGGCTGGACACACCCAATTCCCTCCATCTTGCCTCCTGAACCCCCATTCTAAAAACCCCAAAAATCTATTTTTCACCCTATGACAAACTATTATTCTATTTAGACTTTCGTGGCTTGCAAACCCTCATACAAGGTTGGTAATTTTTTTCCATGGGTCATAATCAAAATCACAGGGGTCTTGGGCTCTGTGCCAGGGTCTCTGAGCCCCCTGGCAGGGTTTGGGCAATTCAGGGTGGCCAGAGGGATGTCCTGATTTAGCAGACCCCTCTCTGGGCAAGCACCAGCCTCTGGCTGCATCTCCTGGGGCAGAAGGACAGAGCTGCAGGGGCTTTTCCCCCAGCAGTGACTCCAGAGCTGATGTAGGTCTGGTGTTTGCTGTGGGTTACAGTCCCTGGCATGGGCATTGCAGACAGCAGCTCTTACCCAGCCAAGTCCTTTGCCAAATCCTTGCTTTGCTCCTGAAGGTTTTCATAATAAACACTCTTCTGAGGCCACTCTGAATTTGCTAAAGGAAAATCTTTTCATTAGAGAGCTGGGCTGAATGTCTGAGATAATAATAACTGGAGGCTATTTACAGCTAGAGGACGAGAAGGAGAGGTAGAGTCTTGTCATCTCTGGTGTGTACTCCACTGCTTCTCACCAGAACACATCTGACAGGACAAAAATTGGCATGCAAGTCTATATTTTGTGTTGCAGTGCGACCAGTACATGCATTTTCCCCCACTGAAAGCTATTCTCAGTGCTCTCTTTAATACTCAGAAATGGAGGAGAAGGAGAAGTGCTTGGGAAACTCAGCCTGAGATTTCTAGTCACAAGATCCCACAACAATCTTCATCTCTTCCAGTTTGAAATTAAGGAGACCATGTACTGGTTTATTTTTGGCCTTGTAAAAAGTCATAGGAAGTGTAGACAGACACAGAGAGAGAGAAAAAAAAAAGATAAAGCTGAAAGAATACCTGTACTTGTTTGTAAAGACGCAGTCCCAAAGATTCAGCACAAATCTACAAAATGTTTACACAATTAAATGCCTGCTTCATTAAGACCTGTTGTAGTTACTCCCTCCAGCATTACCTGTTTGATATAATGAGTTAATAAAGCTGCACATGGCCATCCATCACAGGGGTTAGACTGGTTGGAATGAGCACTCTGAATCCAACTCAGAAACACAGACATCAAAGACAGCCATGCAGAAAGCGAGTGCAGAAATGGCCTCTCACTTCTTCCCCCTTTGGCTCATGGTAAATGAATCTCCCTGCATCCAATCTGATGAAAACCTGTGTCCCTGGAGCCACTCCTAAAACATGTCAGAAGCATCTATCTCCTTGTTAATCTGAAATTCTGTATCCATAAAAGAGTCAGCATCTCATTCAGACAAACCAGCCTGAGCACTCCGCTCTCTCTTCTTGTTCCCTATTTATTTTTCAGGTAACAAGTAGGAGCACAAAAAATCTTGCTTTAACAGAGTCTTCTGAGACAGCTGCTGAAACAGAGCTGAAATATTCAGATTGTGTTTCTGGGGGCTTCTTTTCCTTGTTGCTGTGGTTTTCTGCATCTCTCCCTCCACTCATTTCCTCACTGTCAGTGCTCTCTTGCCTGAGTCCCCCGCCTCAGGTTACTTGGCTGGAGCAAAACTCCAACTCCAGCAACAGAGAAAGGGAGAGCCAGGAGGGAGAGAAGCCTCAGGAACAAAATATAAACATTGATTATCTTCTATTCTTTTAACATAGTTTTAATATAATATATATCATAAGATAAATAAATCAAGCCTTCTGAAACATGGAGTCAGATCCTCATTTCTTCCCTCATCCTAAGACCTCTGTGAACACTGTCACAGGAACCTCCAGTATTAAGACCTCCCTCCATTTTCTTTCTTCCAATTATTTCTCTGAAAGAGACACATTTTGTCCCAAAGAGGTGACTTCCAGCAGCAGTCATGCAAAGCACACTTGACTAGGTGAAAAGTATGCTGCACAGAAACACTTCAGAATGCTTTAATAAGAAAGAACCACAGTGAGATGTATTTCACTTGGTGAAAAGAAATAATATATGCAGCGACTTTTGAGTGGGTTTGTGGCTTTGTCTGATAAGGGCACTGCAGCTGATAATGCCCTCCTGATGCTACTTAGCTGTAAGAAGCCAGCATAAGGTTGATCAGGACAAAGAGAAGATGCAGCTGTTGTAGAGAAAATTGGAGCATCTCTTTTTCCCTTCAGTTATTAAATAGTCCATAATGGTGAGTGGATGTCAAGAGCCAGGAAGTGAAAATATTGTTGATATGTTATTCTGTTTTACCCAAGAACAGCTGGCAGATTCTTCTAATTTTGGTGGTGGTTTTTTTTTTGTTGTTGTTGTTATTTTTGGGGTTTTGGGGTTTTTTGGCGTGTGTTTTTTTGTTTTTATTTTATTTTGAGTAAATTTGGGCTTCATGGAGAAAGGAAGGGGATCTGTTCCTACATATTGTGTCTTGTCATGCTGTGCACTGGACACATGGAAAGTTTCCCTAGGCTAATTCTCTTTCACACTGCTTGTGACCTCTCTGATTGGCTGGTGACAGTGCATCCCAAATTTCCTCCACTAAATGTCCAAACTGAAGAAGAGAAGGCTCCAAGGAGAACTTAGAGCAGCCTTCCAGTACTTTAGGAGCTACAGGAGAGCTGGAGAGGGACTTCTGTCAGGGATATGTAGTGATAGGACATGGGAGAATGGCTCTAAAGTGAAGGAGGGTTGATGTAGGTGGATGTCAAAAAGACTTTGCTAAGATATGAAAAGATATGAAATTTTTGCTGTTTTTTGCTGTGAGGGTGGTAAAACACTGGCCCAGGTTGCCCAGAGCGGTGTTGGGCGCCCCATCCCTGGGAACATTCCAGGTCAGGTGGGACAGGACTCTGAGCAAGCTGGCCAAGTTGCAGATGTGCTGCAAACAGCAGGGGCATTGGAGCTGATGGTCTTTAACAAGTTCCTTCCAACCCAAAGTATTCTCTGATTCTATGGAATCCCCTTGATGGAAATGAGCAGTGAGCAGTGCATGTGCCCCCTGTCTGGGGTCTCTGGTCCCTGGGGTCTCACAGAAGGGGGTGCTTGCTGTCACAGTGCCACCACACGCCCTTGGGCAGTTCCAGTTTGTGTGGAGCCATAGAGGGAGGAACAGCATTTGTTCACAAAGTTGTACCAACAGCTCAGGTCCAGAGCAGGCTGTGATTGTAACTGGCCGAGTCACAAAACCCTGGGCAGGCACGCCCTGCAATGTGACAGCTTCATTATTTGGATGTAGCAGGCAATAACATCAATAAGAACCCATGAGACCTTAAAGCTGGAATGTCACTGAACTATTGGTGATCCTATGGAGAGCATCTGGGGACACAGGGGGCCTCTGCTCTGAGAGGGAAAATAAAAAACTGGAGGGAGTATTCATAATTCCTTGGCCTGCACAGATCTGCCTTTTAGTGCTGTTCCCCATGCTGCAAGGATCTGGGAAGCTCTGCTACATCCCTGTAGTGTCTGCACTTTCTTTTCCCAGTGCCATCTGCTACACTGATTTGTTAAAAAGGAAAATCAAATCTCTAATCCACTGCTGCTGTGTGAATAGAATCCCACTCAGGACATTAGCTCTGTCTTGTCAAGGAACACAATGTGCCATTAAAACAAAAAGATGCCTCCAGCTTTGGGACAAAGCAGCAATGAAAATCGAATGCCACCCACTTGTGCCATGAGTGCTCTAAGCCAGGGGACAGGCCCAGAGTGGATGGAATTGAAGTGTCACCCTCCAGTGTGTGCCAGGCTGGGAGAGGATACAGTCATATAAAAGCAATACTGTAAAACCTCCTTTATTTAATTCCAAATCATCTTCTTCTTTTTTCTTTTATTCTTTTTTTATTTCCCCAGGCACAAGCAGTTCTGCAGTAGCTCAGAAGGCAGAAATCCTAACCTGCCCCTTCCTCTGAATCTCCTGGGCACCTCTTTGCAGCAGGGCTGTTTGTGTTTGCAAGGGCATTTATTTGTCCTATCTTCACAACTACCCCCTCTCCTCTCCTCCCCACTTCTGCCATGTCCACAGACAGGGCAAATAAAACAACACTGGATAAAATCAGAATTCCCAGCTGTTGAGGTACTTAAAGATCTTCCCAAAGCCTGATCTCTCAGAGCCCAGTGAAATGCTAAGACCCCCAGTGTGTTTCTCTCACGAATTTCCAGCACCAGTGGCATTAGATGCGCCCATGGAAATCATTATGTTGGGAACATTTGGGTGGGAAGACATTGAATACTTGCACTGGGACTAAGATGAATAACAACACAGTTTCCTCCAGTGGCTTGAGGGCCTTCTCTTGTTTCCTTCTGAGGGAGCTTTGTTGGCCCTGCAGCTGCTGGGTGGCAGATGCTGATTTAGTGGGGCAAGGCCCCCCCGTGCCCTCCCGACTGCCGTGCCATACACATTCCTCTTTAAATCCATGGCTGCTTATGCGTCATGGATGATGCCCACGAGTTTGCTGGCAGCCCTGCCTGCAGATGCAGTAATTAATCATCAAGTGACAGGGTGGCAGTGCCCCTCATTGACTTGGGGGTGATTAAGAAGGGCTTGCTTTCTCCCTGCTGACAAAGGACAGCGCTGAGCTGAGCGGGGCTGCTCGCCGGGGAAGCGCTGCTCCGGAACCACTGCACAGCCCTGCATTTCCAGCAACGTTTCCCATGCAGAAATGGCACAAAGTGCTTTGCAAGCCAGCAAGCTGGGGGACTCAGGGAATGTGCAAACTCCACTATTCTGCAGCTTTCCCATTCACCAACCCCTTGAGGCATTCCAGCCTGTTGTGTGGCTATGAAACACCAAGCCACTGGAGAAGTTGCCGGGTACAGCAGAGGATTTTTCTAGAGGAAGAGCCTTTACAGTTCTGGAACTGAGTATTTGCAGCTCCCCAAGGTGTTAAAAATACAGTTGCCACTATTGAGTTTTGGTATTTCTATGTGCTAATCTAGGGCTGGGGGTGAAGGAGAACAGGAAACCATTTTGCGTGGCATGCATTTAAAATGAGCTCCTGAACGCCTGAGTTTGGGCAGATCTCCCACCCAGCTAAATGAGAGATTTTTCTGGATACGAATCTTGGCATTTGGCTATAAGCTGCTATTAAGAAGTGGAACGGTTTTCACTCATGAATATTCATGTGGCTATATTGAAATGTGTATACTATCAGTGCACAACTTTGCAAATGCTTGATTCCAGTTTGTACTGGGGAAATGAGGCAGCTGGTCATTAGTTCACCTCCCAGCAGGGACTCACACAAAGCAGTGGCTGTGTCAGCCTACCTGTGCCAGCTGCTATTATTCCTCTTCTATTTCACATAGGAAAGAAGCATTTCTCATCCTCTCCTAGTCACTTTCCTCCACCTGCTTGCATGGGAAATGGCTTTTATCATTTTCTGCTTAGAACTCTTGGCATATTTATTATTAATATTCTTATTATTACTCAATTGGGTATAAAGAAAAGCAATTAGAAAGACTTCACTGGGAACAATTAAATACAATAATAGTGGAGCACTTAACCTGCAGATTAAGCATATGGTGGAGAACTCTGCTCTTTATTTGCCCTCCCTTTACGTTCCTGTTGTGGATGGGGGCTCTTTGGGGTCACCCTATGGGGCTGAGAACTGCCCGAGTTCTCTTGGAGGAGGGAGAGGCTGGAACTGGGCTGTCAGGACTCATGGACCTCTTCTGCTGTTCCAGCTCTTTGCCAGGCTTTCCCTCCTTTGGTTGTTGCTAAATCAAAGTCATTTATTTCCCTAATTGAGTTTGGTACCACATAGACCCATGGAGTGGAGAGAAATTAAAAAGCAAGGGAGTCCTGTGGTATGGCAGAGAGGGCTCAGGAACCTCCAGCTGCCCAGCCCAGAATTTGGCATCAGCCACACAGCCACAGCAGGGGCATTCTCAGAGCTATTCTCTTCCAGGCAGCCAGGTGTAGAATTACAGAGTCAAGGGTCTTCACCCAGTCAGCAACCATGGAAAGGATATGTGCAAGGATTTGTGGTTTTGGACAACTTGGAAGTGGTCTTATTGAGTTGGTTTTAACCTCTTGCCTGAGGAATCCATTTGAGCTTGTTCTTTAACCTTCGCCTATTTTCTCTTTTCCAGAGTCATTCTCCAGAGTCATGACATTGCTTTTCAGTCTGAAGCATTGCTTGAAAATGAAACTTCTGAACGTTCTTATTGAACAACAGCGAAATTCAACACTTTGTGTTTCTGTGTTTGTCAAGTGAAATTATTTAAAATTTTGATCCAACGTTGCTAAGACAGTCCAAAGGCTCCAGATGGGTTTAGAGAATATGAGATGTGCTGGGAACTGTTTCATCTCTGTTCAGTCCTGCTGAGCATCAAGGTCCTGTCTCCAGACTGCACAGTCAAGGAAGGGAGAGGCTGGGAACGAGAAACAAGAGCCAGGTTTCCATTTCCCAGACTGTCACTCTTGGGGGTACCAGACTGCTCTTTAGGGAGTAGCATCCAGCTTTGAAAGGAACCAAGTGAAACAAGGAGAGAGGCCCCACATGAGCTTGAGTGTAGTGGAGTGAAAAGAAAAAAACAGATAAATGTTTTTGGGAAGTTGTAATGATTATTAAAGGATGAAGAAGAAGTCAGTTCAATTTTTTAATAGTCTGATTATCTAATGAATTGAGTGGCTGTCTGTGTTTGCCCTCAGAATGTAGAGATTTTTATAAGGACAAAGAGTCCACTTCCATCCAAACTGTTTAACTGGTTGAACTGGTTTTCTAAAAGGGAGAATAAAAACACAGGCTAAACCCAAAACCAAACCAAAAAATCATAGAAGCAAACAGCTTTTGGAACTGCTTGCTTTCAGTTCTAGTAGAGCTTGAGGTATTTCAGAGTGAATTTCTTCACAAGCTGCTTTCCTGCTGTGGAATGTGAGCTGCAGGCTGGAGATAGCACTTCTTAAAAAGGGGAACCGGCTCCTGCTGTATTTAAACAGTGGCAGGTGACTGTGATGCTGTTTAAAAAGAAGGCCCTGTATCTACATTCTGATTCAGCAAGTACATATCTCTCACAACTTCAAGGCAGGCAGAGAAGCCAGATGGGATTTTGGCGGGGGTTTGTTTGTTTGTTTACTTCCTTGCTTTCATTTTGATAATGAAAAATCAAACTTTTAAAAATGAAGCAAATGCACATTTGTTTATTCCTCTGCAAATCATTCATTTTAGTAAGACATGTTACACTTATTCCAATCTGCTAGAGCCTCTTGCCTACCAAAAAAGCCTTTCTCATCTTATGACAACAGTTTTGGACTCAGCAGATTATTTTCCTCATCCAGGTATGGGGATAACCCCAAAGCTTTTCACTGCTCTAAGTTTGCTGCTGGTTGTGAGACAGTGGGTTATACTCTGCAGTATCTGACCCCTGGAAAGTTCTGTGCATTCCCTTCTGTATCTCCTTATGGTTTTTCTAAGGTTTTCCTTTGCAGAGAATTGCTTTTCTCTTTGCTGCCCCAATTCATTCTTCTTGTACCCTCCTGCCTTTTTCCCTTTCTCTTCCTTTCCCCAAAAATGCCTAGTGCTGCCTTCACAGTCTGTAGCCAACATCTGAGAAAGGAAAAACAAACTCCTCTGGTTGTACCCCAGAATGGCATGAGCAGGGAGGATAACAAGAGGGACCATGCACAGCTTCTCACACATGTTGTCTCAAAAGGTTTTCGCCATGGGAGTTCCACTCAGTCTCTCAAATCAACTCCTTGTTGTAAAAAACCACCAATCCCATCCTCAGCTGCTATGCCCAGAAGCAGCTGAACAAATGGCCTTGTATTAGTAAAAGAAAGGTTTTGGTAAATGAGGATGAAAATCCTCAATCTTTTCTTAGTTACCATCTGGAGAAAATTTGTCGTTTTCAAGTTTTCTGACTGGCTTCTATAGACAGTTAGTGACCTTCAATTTTGTCCTTCAGAGATATCAAAAAAGATTAATGAAAATATAAACTCCAGTAAATCCTTTTGCTTTCAATTTATCTTAAAAAATGCTTTCAGCTGATATGAATTAGACCAATTCCTCAAGCAAAATAACAAAATCTAGTCAAAATCTATTAACCCCATTGGCAGTGCCATACTTCCAGTAGAGTTTCCTAAAATACAAATCCCCCACCTTGTTTAGTTTGTTGTTGTTTTTTCTTTTTAAGTAAGTTAGCAAAACATCAGAAGATTAAATTTGATTCAAAGTGTTTCAGTGTTTTGCATCTTAATCTCATCTAATTTCTCAGACAGTGGGTTCTCAGCGACACTTGAGAAAATGTGACCTTTGAATTTTCTGTTGTGACGTTTTTAATCAGTCAGCTGGGGAAGCCTTAAAGGCAAAGTTATCTCAGGTTTTTTTTAGCAGGGCCCTCCTGCCGATTGGAAGTTATCAGCATCTTCCAACTGATATGCCATAGTTTTGAAAATGTTCTTTCTGAAGCAATTGCATCTGAACTTTTGGGGCTTTGCTGATGAACGGATGACTCATTTAGAAACATTTTACAGGATAGCAGCAGGTCTGTTCTTAATCAGTTTTCAGCAAGGAGATCCAGGGAAACTTTAAATACTGTGCTTTCATTATAAAGTTAGGTTTTATTCATGAGATTCTCATTGACCTTTTAAGTAAGATACACAGTAACCATGCCAGAATTTCCAACAAACTGAGGGAGTTTTATTAAAACTTTCTTAAGTCTTCTTCCCTGAAAAAGGAGATATATGGCTTCAAGTGAGTTGGGAATTATTTGTGAATGCTTTTGTTTTCCTGGGCCCTGCTTAGATAAACAGTATTTAGGCAATATTTCCATTTGTGATTCCTCTGAGGGTTCAAGGCACAGATACATTTCTCCATTTGACAGACAAACTGGGAAAAGTGCCTGTTGTGCTTCTCTGTTTGGATGACCAGAGACCTCTTGACATCTGGGCTCTTTATTCCTTTTGATGCAGTGTGTGTCTAGCAAAATCTTTGGCATTCTCCACCTGTAGAGTGGGACCCACACAAGATGTTCTCATCCCCACTGCCCCCACATTCTGCCCGTGTAAATGTTGTCTTAATCTGATTTAAGATATTCCTGAGGTAATTTGGAAGGATCAGCTGCTTCTGACAACAACAAAAATCTAATTTCCAAAACTAAGCATCCCAGACTAGTATTCCTTTTGGGCTGACCTTACCAGACTTTATATTTTTTTTCCATGTAGGACAATTAAAAGACTCATAGTGTCAGTAAGGGTCATTGAAAGTGACAACTGATCTCCTGATGATCAAATTTCCTGCCAATACACATTTGTGTCCCACTAATTTCATGGGTGCTGTACCAAAGTCACAGACCAGGCTGGCAGCCATTCACTGGGAGTTTGCTGGCAATATTCCAAGTATAAAGGATAGAGGGAGTATAAAAGAATCCATCCCATTTAAAACCAAATGCTTACCTATAAAAGTGATATGGAACAGCCCCCCTGTAAAAAGAAAGAACAAATATTACCTAGTGGTTAAGGTAATACTAGCATTAGTCCGAGGAAGTTATACTTGCAAAACACAGCACTCACCCATCTAATGGATTCCACTAATCTAAGGAGAAGTGGGAAATGCTGTCATGGCACTGCTTATGTGTGCATGCATATTGGCAGTTTGTGTGAGATAGGAGGGAGCATCCACTCTGTCCTTGTCTGCTGCAGAGTCTCTGCCTTGTGATCTCATTTGATGCTCCCAAATTCCTCTTACAGGGGTAGAGAGAATTCCTCATTCACCTTTTCCTGCCAGCCACTCTTTTCTATGGCTCTGTCCCTTTCTCATCCCATCACCTCTTCTCAGAGTTAAAGGCTTGGAGTCTATTTAACCTCTCCCAGTGCAGAAACCATCTAATGTCTTTGACTTTTCATCCTTCTCTGTGTCTTCACTGGGTTTTGCCTGTTCCATTTTGATGCAGCTCATGCAGAATTCAAGCATGGGCAAATTTTTTGGGGCTCATTCAGTGGCACAGAGCTGTTTTTCCTGCTACTCTTGGTTGCTTTCCTACCTTACACTCTGTTTACCTTTCCAGCCTGCCTCAGGGCAATGAACAGATGCTTTTGTTGAGCAATCTGCAGCGACTCTACGATCTCTTTGCAGAATGATAATGGCTAATTTAGAGATTATCATTGCATATGTGTATTTAGTGTTGTTTTCCCCATGTGCATTGCTTTGCATTTATCAACATTGAATTTAATCTGCCAGTTTCTTCCTCCCTCAGAACTTTATGATCAGTTTTAGTTTTTACTACCCTGGATAATTTTATACCATCAGCAAAACTGCAGATCATCCTTAGGGCTAATATTATTTAATATTTTCATTAATATATGCAAACAAAAAAAGTTTCAGTGTGTGAATTTAATTTGCTAATAGCACAAAGTTGAGAAATCTTCTTCATTTCAGAAGATGCTCAGCATATTACAGATTAATGAATATATGGCTTTGGGCACTGGAATACTGAAAATCAAAGTAAATGCAATAGTGTAAACTGCATAGTCATTCTATTTTTACAATATATTGACATTATAAAACAATTATGCACATTTAAGAGTATATAGCAACAGTTCTTGCTGGGGTAGGAAAGTTCAGCAGACGAGAAAAACCAACCTGACACGTCAATCAATCTGCAAATGGACTCTCAGTCACTGGACTTATATAGCTCTAAAAAGTCAAACCTAGTCTTTGGAGATAACAGGAGCTGCATATCCTGCAGAGATAAAGAAGGATCAGTATTATTGTGTGAGGTGCTGGATTGCCAGGTGAACCTCTGCCTGCTCATGCTCAGTGGAGATTCATTCAAGCCAGAGACATGCAGGTCAGGTAACCTGGGGACTAGGAAATTTGCCTACAAGGAGCATTTCAAAGAGGAAAACTGATTTCCCTTTATAAATGAACTGAGCAACAGAACCCTGTGAGCTAATGGTGCCACTGGCAAGGGAGCAAAGAAGCCTAAATTGATCATGGATAGATTTAACCTAGAAATTAACTGAAGCTTTCTACAGAAGCAACTGTAAATTGGAGCTTGAAACCTTTGTGAAAGAGTTGGATTTCTTCTCCTGGGAAGTGGAGAAGCCTCAGAGAAAAACGTAAATAATAATTATCTGATTGGCTTCTCCTGTGTTTGCTGCTTTGGAATGTGGTTTGGACATTGTTTACCAACTGGTCAATGTTGGATTGGTTTCATGTGATTTTTTTTTATTTCATGACCAATCACCATCAGCTGTGTCGGACTCTGAGGGGTCAGTCACGAGTTTTTCATTATCATTGTTAAGCCTTCTGTCTGTATCCTCTTTCTTTAGTATAGTTTTAGTATAGTATTCTTTAATATAATATTATAAAATAGTAAATCATCCTTCTGGGAACATGGAGTCAGATTCCTCATCTCTCACCTTGTCCTGCGGACCCCACAAACAGCAGGGAACAGGCTCTGCTCCCCAGGAAATGCTGGATGAGGATAATGCTGCCGTGAAACTCCTGGCCATGATGTCAAGAGTTGGCAGCTACTCAAGCTCAGATGATTTTCAACGAGCTATTTCTCATTAACATTTCTACATATGGAAGAAAAATACTTTAACAGCAGCACAGGATGCTGGAGCCCCTCATCTGTAAGAGAGCCCATGCAATGAACATGAACAATTTCTTTACTGTCCTTCTACTATTAGAAGATCTTGAATATTTTGACACATTTTCAGGTTTCAGTTTCTGGCAATTCACCAATGATAGCAGTCAGTTTAAGCCAGTCATAGAAGAGGTTTGTGTTGTGGATGCATGGAAGTCAGAAACCAAATAAGTGAATTTTTTTTTTCTTTCAAAAAAATATATTCCTTTTAATCTTGAGCCCAAGTTATCTCGATTTTGAGAAGGAGATTTAATGTTGCAAAAATCAAAATCACTGCTGCTTTATTCCACTTATTGGGTTTGGTTTTGTGAGGGGTGGGTTTTTTTGTGGGTTTTTTTGTGTGTGTTTTGTTTGTTTATTTGTTTGGTTTTTGCTTTTTTTTTCCCTTGTTGTGATTTTTTTTTCTACAATGAAAAACTTACTGATACTGATAAATTTCTTGCCTTTGCATGTGCCACTTTGCAAGAGCAAAGTAAATATAAAGAGCAGCATATTAATATAATGAAAAATGCCATGGAGAGCTCTGAAAAGAAAACACTCAAGGGAAAAACGTGCTTGGAAGAGTGATGGCAATGCAGTAACCAAAATCTGCTCAAACAAAAAGGCATTGTGAAGTTTTTTCTTCTTCTTTTTCTTTTTTCTTCTTTTATCTTTTGTTGGAGTGAGCAGTTCAGTGTCCTTTCTGCCAGCTGACGTGAAGAGGACAAAGGCCACTTGAAATCACTTTTACTAAGAACATTCAAGTTTTCTTTCCTTAGATATGACTGCTAGGACAGTTCTAGTTCAAAGAGGCCAGGATGAGGAATAAGGTAGAAAGTACTAGAAGGGATTTCTGTTTGGGGATTTTTACTCCCTTTGTTTCTATTCCACAACATGGTGAGTCCAGGGTTCTCATCAGAGCTTCCCAGCCCCAGGGCTTGCTAAGAAAATCTCACTTTCTGCCCTGCTGGGCACGGAAACCATCCACGTGCTGGGTTCACGTGCTCTGCTGAGAGTACAGACAATAAATTGGTGCTGTTTCAATGGACTTTTTGTACAACCTGAGGCAGAGATTAGGCCTGGGGTTTTTTTGTCCTGTTTGTGTAAACCTTATTGAGGAAGTTGCTGTCACACTTCACATTCCATTTATTTTCTTAACGGTTCATAAAAGATTACTAAGTGAATAATGAATGTTTCAATTAAGCACACAGATTGTTATCTAGGTCAATAAATTGCTTTCAAACCTTGGTAATGTCTGCTAGTGACGTAATAATTTTGGAATAGTCATTATAGATGCTTTTTAATACATACTACTGTCTATTAACCCTCTGTTAACCATTTACAAATTAATCTCTGCTAATATAACACCTGGTAAGAACTCATTCAATTGAGAGTGCCCATTATTCCAACATAATTTTGCACTCCTGAATTCTCCAAGTAAATCAGAAAGGAAATGGCCATGGAGTATCTTAGACAAGTAGGAGTGAAGCAGACATTTATATTAATCTAACAGAATTTTATGGAGTCAAGGTGGGATATAGAACTTGTTTCATTTCCAGTGGAGAGGACAAGCATGAGCAGAGAACAATTCATCACAATGCTCTTACCACAGGATTAATTTTCTGCTGTACTAAATATAAATTGGCCTGAAGAAAATCATCTCAGCAGAACTGGATATGAGCACCATAGCTGGCCAGAAAATTGGCTGAATGATGGTAAACAATGGAGGCATCAAACTGTCAGATTGTAGCTAAAAAATATAGCAGAGGAATCTGTCTTAAGATTGTTCTTATTTAACATCACCTTTAGTGATCAGGAAAAAGGCATGAGAAGCATATTAGTTAAATAGGCAGATGGTGTTGCCTTGGAAGCCAATCAAACTTTAGAGATGACAGAAATATTGCTAAAGATCTGTAAAAGTCAGGAAAAGGGATGAGGGAAAAAACAGAAACAGTTTGAATTGGTGGAGATGAAAGTGTTGAGGGGAAGGTGTCCCAGAGCACTGATGGAGCAGTGACATCAGGGAGCCACAGCTTCAAAACCAGGACAGCTCTTTGGAGCTAACAGTGTTGAGGTATCTGTGATCATGAAAAATGGGAGTAATATCCCTGCTAAGTGTGTTTTTCCTATAAATGTTGCTGCCATCATCATTTTCTAAGTGCATTTTGTACCTCTGTCAGCCCTAGATGAAGAGCTAAGGTGACCTCGGATTTGTTGACAAAAAAATCAGTCAGGGCCAGCCTGAAGCCCTGCTAATTAGCGTTGTTAATTATAGGGTAAATTGGCACATTTCCAGCTCTACCTCTCCTGGTAAAAACCGCATTACTTTTAGGTCAGAGGTTGTGGTGCTGTGAGCAACTCACTACAGATTTGGGTGGAAAAACAAAGAACCAAACCATCACCCTTTAAGTGCAGAGACCTGAAACCCCGATAGACGAGAGGAATGCTAATTAATTCACTCAATCACCAGCAGCTACAGCTGTGGGAGTAGCTGGTGGGCATCATGGTGGTCTGTTAATGACCTGAGAGACACAGACTCTGCACAGCATCCGTGGTGTCTTCTCAGCCAGCCTGGATTAGGATGAGGATCTTCTCCTGCATCCTCCTCTGGCATTGCAGCACTGCCGATGGCCAAGTGTGGAGGCAGCTTCCACCTTCATGGAGGGCCCTCAACAGCCCCCTTTCCCCACAAAATATGAAGATTGGGCAAATCAAGACACATATTGAAGTAATATTTTGAATTTGAAGTAGTATTTTGAACTTGTTATGGTGAAATGTATGGAGCTACATGTGTTCCCAGCCTGATTGATAAGGTATTTAAGATACAAATGGAGATGCAACAAGGGCAGAGGGAAAGAAATTACCCCCTTGGGTGCTCATCCAACAGGAGACCAAGTAGAAGCAAACGCACGGTGTCCCTGTGGTGACCCTGTGGTGTTCAGGAAACTTGAAAATGCACAGATTTAAGGCACAGGGACCTGATCCAAAATTCAGATATGTGTTCAGATGGAGTAGTTCTAATGGGCCCACTACTTTGACCAGGTAACAATTCACTCAGGGTTTTGGTTTTTTGGGTTTTTAAATAGATTTTTAAAAGTTGGCAATAAAGAAGAGATATTTTAGCTCAGCCTCAAGATCTTTGCATTTTCTGGAGTAGAAGCTTAGCTAACAAAGCAATTCCAAGGGCCATACAAGGAATGAGTAATAGATGGATGCAACAGTGGTACAACATTGTGAATGGAAAAATACCAAAGATTTTAGAAGTGCTGGAAAGCTTCCTCTGTGTGTTCCTTTAAACACATACATTTTCTGGATCAAAATCTCTCCTTGCCTAAGAATGAATGCAGTGATTTTTATATGAGGTAGCACTAAAAATCACACTTGAATTCCCAATCAAAAAATGAAAGGTTCTGATATTTACCATTAACCCAAGACAGCAAAAAAAAAAAGAGGGTTTGGTCACTTGAAACCTCCTAATGTAATGCCAATTGCATTTAGTTATGGAAAATCTAAATAAAACACATATCAAACATAAATAAATACAAATCAAGTTCTTAATCAGAGAGTTGGTACAGCAGTTTCCATCCCCTGCAATCAGCTCTGTAATTGCCTCACCTGGAGCTGAAATGTCATCTCTCCAGAGAGGAGGAGAACTGTTGTCTTTTCAAAAGATGATAATGGATTTGATAGAATATGATTCACAAAGGATTTTTTCATTTTCTGGCATGGCATATTAGAGAAATTTTAGTGAGATAAGTGAATCCCTTTTAACTGTCCTTGACTGAAGAACAAAATGGGAAGTGAATTGAGAGCCAACTACAAATGCTGTTTGCTATCATGTCAAGAGCAATGTCCTGCCCTGCTGGAACGCGCTTCAGCCGCCCCCTGCCACCCTGACCCTTGTGTCAGAGAGCAAATTGTGGATTGCTGTGGAGGATTTGTGGTTCTGCCTGAGAGAAGGAGCCCCTCAGGGGAGACATTCAGCCATGGCCACAGTGCCAGGAATGAAATCTCTGTTATGGCATCCCCAGGGTGAAATCGAGTCCTGCTTGTCTCATTTCCATGAGAGGAGCTGCAGGAGGAAGCAAGGGCCTACTGAGCCTTTTTCTTCTGTCATCATCTATTATGCTGTAAATTTCAACATGTCTTTTAGGACTGGCATTGTTGACTGTAAACAGAGTTCTTCATCATCCCCTCACATCTTGCAGGTTGCCTGCTTGGAGAGAGTAAATTTGCCTAAACTGTCAAAACTTCTTTCTGGATTTGATACTCTTCCACCACCCAAACATCCCATGAATTCTCTCTATTTTTAAAGTACTATTTGTCCAGTATTTACTCGGGAGTGCTGTTAGGATGTGTTGTGCATGTTTTTGCTAATGGAAATTTTAGAATATTTTCCATTTGCTGTGGTACGGACTTCTATGGCCAGACTACACCCCCTCCCTGAATAGATATTTATTTTAGTTTCCCTCCTGTCATCAGTGTCCTACATGTAAATTAGGTCCTGCTCATCATGACAAACAGAGTTTCCAGAGAAGGTGGTGCAGAGACCTTCCCCAGTGACTTTGGGAAAAAAGCAATGAAGCACAGCAGAGAAGGAGCTCTAACATAAGACAGCAGCTCCAATCTTTCCCAAATTACACAGCTCCAAGGAAATACCCAGTCCCCATGCATAGGGACATCAGTCATTTTATCTTGGCAGAGTAAATAGATTGTGCACCAGGACTGTGCTTCTGACAGCTCCTCAGTGCAGATAAAACCAATAATTGTGCTGATAACAGAGTCACTAAGATGGATAGGTATGTGTGGGGAAAAGCCAAGCACATTTTGGAGACACATGGCCAATTTAGCAACTTTCAAACTGTTTGACTAAAATGTAAATAGAAGTCCTGATGTCAAATGCAGCTCAATAAATACTAAACACTGAACAATATGGCCATCAAGCATGGAAAATCAAGTTACACAAATTGTAAGGCTCTCTACTTGGCAAGGTTTTTTTCTTTTTTTTTTTTCTTTTTTTTTTTTTTTTAGCTTAGGATTTAGTAGCAAAACTAATATTTTTAAATTGTACCAGATGTCTCTTCCAAAAGGAATGTGCAAATTATCTTCTGGCAGATGACATAGATACTTATACTCACTCCTAATTTCATACAGAAAGAATGTGTTTGTGTGTCTAGAAGAACATTTATGTGACTTCACAATAATGTTTGCACATGTCCAAAGGTATGACTTAAAAGCAAATTGGCAAATTCAAACAAGGAAACCCAAATATTTCCCAGAGTGAAGTTTTTACTGTAGGTCTGTACATACTATACACAGCTAAAATAGAGAATAAGTAATGATAATCCTTGGATGGGCACAGCTACTGGAAAAATTGAGCATTTAGTCTGGCAATACCCCAAAGTAGTCTGTCTAAAGGTGTTTAGGGTGATAGAAATAAGCAATTTGGGTATGCACTCTGTTTCCTAATGAGAAATTCAGTGGGGCTGTTGTAGTTTGTTACAGAAAACTGGGACTAAACAACCACAAGCTAGGGCCACTTGACCTGCTCTTTAATACAGCTCCAAGCACAGGATTCACACAGGACCCAGCTGTCACTGCTCTTGTTCATAGCCTGTGCCCCCTGCACCATCACCTTCACAGATCTCCCACAAATGATCTGGTTTCCTTCCATGTTTCCTTTGTGCCTTTCCATTTTAAGCTCTTTTGTACCCCCTTTTCTCTCAGATCACGCTCAGTCAACAAAGGCAATACTTCTTTATTCAAGGGTGGATTGTAAGAGCTACAAAACCTAAGTGAGGCAATGCAGGAATCCTGGTTTGTTATAGCCGTGTGTCTTCTAGGTTCTCTGATGTCTAACAAGATGTAAATGCCAAATTGAATTTTTTCTTACATTGTTGTTTCTTGTAGATTTGTTTGATGTCTGGTAGGAGTTGAAAAGGCAGCTTTTCTCTGCTAATAGCTTCTCTTTACTCTTTCGGACAACCTACTTTCAAAAGACTTGTAAGAACTTGGTATATTTAAGAATTTTCCTGGCTGTCAATTTTGCTTTAATTTGGACAGCAAGATCAAAAGTCATTAAGGGAGAACAGGCACAGAAAGGAACAGGCACATGCACACACAACCACTATGCCGGATAAAATCCATGGAGCCTGTGCTGAAACAAAAATACTTTGGCATGTTTCAGATGACTGTAGGTTCATCAGCCTGAGGAACAAGGAACAGATGAATACTACATAAATAAAGATGCTATTCTCCAACATTTATAAAGATCAAAGGAGGAGAAATAATGAATAAAGTGACATAATTGTCATCGGAGAATTCAATGATTGTAGAATTGTCTCAGAAGATACAAAGAATTATGCACAGATAAGGCACTAATGTGAACCTAAATCCTTCCCACACTGTCAGATTTCAGTTAAAGCTTGCAAACGGCTCCACCTCCTCTGCTGATCATTTTGTTTACAGAATGGCTGCCACTGATTTTTGCCAGTAATGGATTGTGAGGGGGGTTATTGGCTGATAGACAAATCACCAAATTGGGTGAGAGAAATGTATTCATTTCTGACTTTCTTCAAATTTTTGGCTACTGCCAGTCATCAAGTTACCCATCAGCATAACAGTGAAGATCATTAGCATATACATAATTTTTCATTATATTATGATACATCAGTCAGAAAAAGAAGTCACAGGTAAAGTCCTACCTACTCTTTCTGTAACTGTCCACTACATTGCACTCCTGCATCAGCTGGGATTTTGCAAGGTGGAAGTATTCATTGTCTGGAAGTAGGAACATGATCCAGACCTCTACTTGCCCACACAGAGGAGGCTATTGCTGATAATTGTTAATTGCAGCTCAGTAAACCTAATGGATAGTCAATCACTCTGGTGCAAGTGCATTGAGCATTAATAAAGTAACTTAATTTCACCATTTTGCATTTGCCACACTGCTTGCTTTGATCTCTGCTAAATTGGATCATTACCTTGTTAAACTGAAACCAGCTAATTTTCCCAATTGTCTTTTATGAACAGAAAGAAATTGTTGAGCTGCTATGGAGAGCTATGAACATGATAAACATGAAAAATTAAATCCAGCTTTTCTTCCTGCCCTTGTGCCCTGCAGTTTGTGGACGTGTGCTGGCTGTACTGACTGGTGACAGGCTGGAGATGGATGGCCAGAGCAATCAGCCTGACAAATGCTTCTCAAGGAGGAAAACCGGGGAGGGTTGGGAATGTGCTTTTTTTATCAGACCCTCACTTTTACTGGAAGGACTGTCCAGTCTGGTGTTCTCATGGGAGGGGAGGTGTGCAGGAATAGAATTATGCAATTATTTGACCTGGGCATAGTGAGCTCTAAAACTCCATCAGAAAACTTTGCTTCAGGGAGGCTTCTTTGCAGCAGGAGCCAGAAGGAGCTATCCTTGCTGGATAATCCAGGTTCTGCATCCTTGCAGGGCTGCAGCTTCTGTGACTTGAGTTTTGAATGAAAACAACATGGAAGGAGAAGCTTTTGTCCTGGGAAAACAAGTGGGATCTCATAGGATTTTTAGTCAGAAAAGTCCCTGGCTGCCTCTAAAACCCATAACCCAAGTGATGTAAGAGTGGATCAGGCAGAGGCCATCTTCTCTAATTTAAACAGTGAAGCAGAAATCAATTTTCCTGCCTGTGCCCATGCTCTCACCTCTCAAGAACTGGTCTGAGTCTTGACTCTGAGGGGAAGCAAGACTTGTTTTACTGTACTTACTCACCCCCATGTTGAGCCAACCGTTTAGCAGCACCACGCCTCATTGACTGTCTGTGTCCTTCCTTTTGAATAATAAGCCTCTGCTGCAAAAAGCTGGGCTTGTGTGATTTATTTCAGATTACTGCCGCTTGTTGGACAGCAGCTTGCTGACTAGTGCTCCCCAGAGTTTGAGGCATCTCTGAATTCCTGTCACCACTGCCTTGCTGGCTGGCTGGCGAGCATTAGATGCTCCACTAAGTATGACAGCAGCTCTCTGCAGAGCTGCTGGGGAGAGCCTGGGCAGTGGGAGCAGAGCAGCTCTGCCTGCTGTGCTGCCCTCAGAGGCTCTGAAAGCAGCAGGGGAGAGCAGCCCATGCCTTCTGCTCACTGCCTGGAACAGATTAATTCACAAAATTTCTCCAGGCTTCCACTTCACCTACATAGCCACGGCTGCGGACCTAAAGTTGGCAGGATGGTTTCGGGCATGTAGGAGTGTTTTCCTTGCAGATAGTGGGAAGCCCAGCGATCACTGTGGAGGGTGCTTGGGTCTGGCTTCTTGAAACAGAGCAGGTGCATCCCAGTTGCCTGATTTTAGTGTTTTTCTGCTCAGAGAACCAAACTGTCAGTGTACGAGGTCATGAGCCACCCTCTCGAATCCAGGAGGACACTTTTGCTTCTGTAACCCTGCCATGAAGGGGTTACAGGGTTGGGTTACACAAGGGTTACACCCCTGTACCTGTGTACCCCAACTTTCTGTGACTGGCCACACCTTGCAGATGTTACCTCAAAAATGTGTGTGGCACGGGGGTTGGGACACAGTGTCCATCAACACCATGCCAGGGAACAACTGGGTAGAGATTCAGCCTGAGGGATATGGACTAAAATTTACCAGGAAGAAAAAATATGGACAATGGAGTATTTTGGTTCTAGATCAAACTCCAGCTGAAGGCAGGATATCTCCTAGACCCCTAATATGCAGCTCCATAGAGGCTTCAGCAAGGACTGGTTGCACTGCTGGACTCCTGTGTCCCTGGAGTCTGATGCCACATCTCTGTCTGAAGGGATGTCAATCTTGATGTTTTGCATTTGCCTTCAGGAAATCAGGTTTTGGTTAGAGCTGGAGCCAGACTCGCTGGAATGTCAGGAACTCTGGCCTCTAATTAATTTGGTTTTCTCTGTGAAAAAAGAGCCTCCTCTGGTGTCTGTCTCTACACCACGACAGTGAACAACCAACCAAGACTCTTCAGGGGGCAAACTGAGCTCTGAGCAAGTTTTACATTCTGGAGTGCCCTGTCCATTTTGCCAGTTCCAATCTCTTCCCCAACTTCATTGTTAGTTGCCCCAGGCTTTCTGTGTGTCTGTCAAATATGAGCAAACTAAAATGAGGACAAATCAGTGGAGTCAAGGAAATACATGGCATTCTAGATTCCTCAACTCTCTGCCTCCAGTGAGGCTGCTGAAGCTGGAGCTCACTGATCTGTGGTGCTGGGAATTCTCCACCCATTTTCCAATAGCTCTGGGACACACATTTTTGTTTACTCCATGCTGTCACTGTGGTAGTGACACAGGGTCCCCAACACTGCCTTTACAGGAGTCATCTAAGAAGGAACAGCAAAGGCAGAAACTTTTTCTCTGCCAAGACAACATTGTAGCCTCACTCCAAGCCATTATTCCAAGCACGAAGCCAGTTGCTTAATTTCGTACACAGATTTGTTCTGCTGTTGAGCAGCAACTTTCACTGCCTGCTTTGGTTCAGTGCATTCAAAACATATCCTTCCAAGAGAACTCTAAGTGGATCCTGTGTATTTATTTCAGATCCAATAAAGTTAACCAAAGCAGCTATCTCCATTGCATAGTGATACATAAGGTAATAAACAGCTGAAACAATTGATTAAATGCCATAGCCAAGCCATTTATAGGACGCACCCTGCAAAGCAGCTGAGACACATCCTATTAGTGAACATGCTCCACAAGTGGCTTCTCTTCAAAGCTTTTCCAAACACAAAAGGACAGTTAGGTGAAAGAGTGTCCCTCAGTGCTTGGAGAGAGGGCTTTGGAAGCTGGGTCTGCTGAAAAGCAACCAGAGAGGCATCACAGGGCTTTTGTAAGAGATAAAGACAAAGGAGCTTCCTCCTGGGAGACTTTTAAACTGCTTTGTAAACTGCTTCTGAATCTCAGCACAGTGGGAGCCTGGCTTAAATGTCCCAGAAAAGGCTTCAGGACAGGGGAAGGAGCACAGATCTGCCAGCTGGATTGGGGCTCTGAATATTCTTCTGTTTGAGATCAAATCCACCAGATTCTGAAAAAAAAAATGTTGGTTCTCTGGTTTTGTTCTTAACCTTTTATCCCTGCTACGTCATTGAAACTTCATGAAGAGTTCAGAGGACAAAGCCCTGCAGGGAAGGGTGGCTTCAGCCAATAAAGAGCTCCAAGTACGAGGAGATAAGACCTTAAGCTAACCACTAAAATAAAGTGATTTGTCTTCTCTAGCTCCAAAGAATTTGCGCAGCTCCCCTGTCATAACCTTCCCCACCTTCTTCTCTTATTAACCTAGCCCAGGCACACTCTGACGAGCACAACTTGGATTTCAAATCTGTAGAAAAATTGAGATTTCTAAGGGCCGTGGCAGCAAGAACACCTGGCTGTGACCACCTCTCCTCCCTAAGCATGTGCCCCACGCTGGCAGCACACAAGGAGAGGACCTCAACCCCCTCAGACTCATTAATCTTCACCTTCTCACTCTGCCTGAGCTCTGACAATGTGTTCTCCTTCCCTGCTTCAGCAGTTCAACGTTGCATAACAATTCTCTTTGCCCTTCTGTGTGGATCCAAGGAAGCGTTCCAGCTTCAAGGGAACAGGGACCCTATCGACTGCAAAGACAGGCACAAAAGACAAAGATATTGAGTTGTTTTAATTAGCAATGGAGTGGGTGAACCTGTGGGTGGAGAAGAGATTGAGTATAAATGATGGAGAAAGCTGAAAACAAACTAGTTTTGACTGTTTCTCAGAATTTTCTGATCTGAAAGGTCAAAGGCTGAAAAAAGGGTTTTTTTGGTGTGTTAAAAATACCAGGATTGTTTCCCTCTGCCAATAGCTTCTTCTATTTATTAAAATTATTTTTCATCTGCTGTGAGAGGCCTTCCCAAACCCAACATGCATTTTTTAACTGCAATATTATTAGCCTGGCAGACAAAACAGAGTCAAAACGAGTAATTGTAACTTAGGGGAAACAAGTTCTATAATAATTATTATTATTATTATTGTTGGGGTTTTCTTTAATTTACAAAATTTTAATTTGGAGGGAAGGAAGGATCAAAATAGTAAACTAAAAAAAATCTTCAACTTTTGGTATTTCCTCCTTTTAGCCCTTCTTACTTAAATGAACAAAAAAGGAGGGATGGAGACATAAGGTGGAAAACAGGGAGAATCTCACACCTCCAGATGTACACTAGAACCCCTAATAAAAGTGTTAGGCAAATATTCCATATTTTAAAACTGTGAAACTTAAAAAAAAATTTTTTAAATCCTAGGCTGCTCTTTTCGGAGTGCGGGTGGAATTTTGCTCTTTTTAGGTTCAGACTTGGCAAAATATTTAATCGGGGGGGAAAAAAAGTGAATTGCATCTGGTTCTTAAATGCCCTTCATTGAGCTATAGTCAATCCCTTGGTAGCCCAGGTCAAAAGGATCTGCTGCATTAATTTATAGGCACCCATCCCAGAATTTCTCTAATAGTGAACACACTTTGAAAAGCTAAAAATATAGTTCCACACCATTTTGGTTTAGGAGCAATTAAAGCCCTAATTCTTCATGCTGCCAGCTGATTTCCTATTGCAAGCACCCCTTTGGGAAATCAGTGTCTGGTTTGTGGGCTACTTTGTTCATTCTTAGGTGCTTGAATCATATCTTGAGCAAAATTCTCATATGGCATAAATTTATACTAGAACATCCCAGCCTAGCTTGATCTGTTGCATGTAGAAGTTATTGACTTCAAGGCCACACATCACTCTGGGAAGTGGCAGGGAATTTCTTGCTGGTGAATGAATCAGGATGTCCCCATGGCTGCGTTGGCCTGATATGTTTTCCTAGTCAAAAGAGATGGAAACAACTGAAATTTTTGTTGAGGTGAAAGGTCCTTTTTTTATTTTACTTGGATTAGTTTTCTTGTACTCAGATAAAAAAATGGTAGAAATCAATGAAGGTTTGGCTCAAAATCAACCATTTCCCCGTTATGAAATTCCTTTCCTCAAAGAGGTGTTTCTTCTAAGAGAACCAGTGAAAGATATAATTATGTTTTTCAGTGAAGATTTTCCCAGTGAATTTACAACTATTACCTTAGCCAACTTTTTTGCTTCCTCCACCCTCCTGATCTTGTGGGTTGCAAAAGATAGAAAATATTCAACAGTGCTTTCCATAAGGCACTAAAGCTCAGAGGATCAGTCAACTCACTGTAAAAGATGCAAAGAGTAGACATATGACTCCCCCTTGTGAGTTATGGGTTGGAAAAAACACTGCTTAATAGCCTGGTGTTTGTGTTCATCAGCCCCTTCCCTTCAGGGAGAGCACTAAAGGATGCAAGCAATGTTTGCATTCTGTGATCTGATCAGATTTCTTCCCATTACCAGATAAAAGGCCTTCTCAGTGAGGTATTTATCAGGTTATTTTAAAATAAAAAAGAACAGAATGAATCATCTGATGAACCTAAAGTCCAGAAGGTGGAGAAATGTCACTTTCTGCATTAGGACAAATGGACAAAGAAGAGAAAATGAGGTTAGCCCTGGGGGGTGCTCCCTCCTGCCAGGCTGGCTCTGCTGGCAGGCAGTGTGACAAAGCACAGTGCCATCCAGGGAACACCATGTGCCAGTCTCATTTTGTCACTGGCAGGTTCAATGCCGATGTCCCTCCAGTGGTTTAAGGCACCTGAGTGCCACTTTAGTCCAGGAGTCTGTGCTCAGCCATCCCTGTGATATTCCATGGCCCAAGGTCACCTCACCATGGTCTTGAAATACTCAGTTGTGTTAAATTGTCTTGGCATCTCTGATCCAATGAATCCTAAATTCTCCTTTGCACAATCACTTAACTTACCAGGGACTGAGTCCTGTGTTCCTGCCTGCATGCCCATCTGCTATTTCCTATTTCTCCATCGTGGAACAAGTCTCAGGCACTTCCCAGGGCCTGGAAAGCACCAGATCAGAGGAAACAGGCAAATTTAACCTGAATTTCCTGCTTTCAGAGTGAATCCTCTGAGTCGTGGGCTGCAGTTTTAGCAGCACAGTCACATCTCCCACGCTGTGAAGAGCAGGTCACAACCCAGGGCACTTGAGCTGCAGAGAATGTCAGGATTCAATGTGTCTCCTCTCAGCCACCTCCACACAAGGCTCCACTCGACTGTGCCAGCTCTGAAAGGTTCTTACTCTCTCCAGACCCTTTATTAAGAGTATGGGCTTGCCCTGGGTGTGAGACAATTTCTGTGGAGGCACTAAAATCCCTCTAGACCTCGGAGCCCTGGTGCTGGCTGCTCAGGTGGGCTGTGGGAGGATGTCTCTGGCCATGATCCACATGGGTAATCTGTGAGAGCATTTGGAAGTGTTGTGTCAGGTGCAGCCCAGTGGAGAATTGAACAAGCAGGATTTGGATGAACATAATGAGTTGCTTGACAGGTAATTTTTGTTCTCTGTTGTGCTATTTCTGCAGTGGCAACTGTCACTGTGAAAACCACCAAGTTTGTTACCATGACATTTGTAATAATTACATCCCACTCTCTGCAGTGAAATGGGGCAGAAATGTCGATTGAAATCCCCAGTTTTCATGGGGCTTGGGCCAGTGAGAACTCATTTTTAATTTTCAGAGCCTTAGGAGGGAAAACCACATAAATACCTTGGGTCCCCTTTGTTTCAATCTCAACTGAGATACAGGGAAAAAAAAAAAAGAAAAAAAAAGAGAAAGACCTGGCACAGACAGAGCAAAGAAAGATTAGGCCTAATTTAACTATGTAGGGAACAACTCATTTGCTAACAGCTGCTACATTATAGCTCACCAGCAGGCAAATGTATAGCCCCACTGACTTCCCAGCTCCACATGGAGCGAGCTTCCACGAGGAGGAAGGAGGAAGAACAAAGGTGCCATGCCAAGCGTTCATTAGCCATCATTAAAATGTGAGATTTTCTCTCCACAGCTGCAGGATTCCTGCTCCCCTCCCTCCCCGAGGCCGCATTAGCATCTGTGATAACATAATTGCTCTGCAGACGTTCCCCAGCAATGGGATTCTGAGGGAATTGCAAATACAGTGCAAATATGCCCTTAATAAAATGAGTTCAGATAATGGGATCTGAGGTCTACTTCTCTATGCCTCTTCATTTCTAGTGCAGTTCTCTTAATTTCTGAGATTGCCCATTTGCCTCTCTGTCCTAACAGCCTTAAGTAGAACTAATTGTGTGGATGAGAAAAGGCAGATTTGTACCTAAATACTAAAGAGACATAGGCTTACATTATGCCTTTAATTATAGAAGTCATTAACAGTGCACAAATATAGCCCAGAAAAGACCTTGGCCCCATTGGTCCCTTTAATACCATTAGTCAGTACCCCCAAACCATTCACAGCACTCTCCAAATTTGGTACAAACTTGCTAATAGTAGGAATGTTAAATAATTATTCTGCTTTTATAGATACACAGATAACTCAAGAGCCCTAGAATTTAAAAGACTGCTCTGTGATGTTAGTCTCAAGCTACGTCAGGGAAGGTATAGGTTGGATAGCAGGAAAAAGTTTTTCACCCAAAGAATGATAAAGTTCTGGAATGCTCTCCCCCGGGAGGTGGTAGAATCACCATCGCTGGACGTGTTTAGAAAAAGACTGGACATGGCACTTGATGCTATAGTCTGGTTGAGGTGTTAGGGCATAGGTTGGACTCAGTGATCTTAGAGGTCTCTTCCAAGCTCATTATTCTGTGATTCTGTGATTCTGTCCATATCCCCACAGGAAATCTCAGTTTTCCCTACACTTTGCTGTTTTCTATTGGGCTTTCCTGGGCTGGTTCCTCTCTGTGTTGCAAATTCCTGGTGGACACAGGTACCAGTGCCCTCCTTGGCCAGCAGGCCATGGTCACTCCTGATTTTCAGTGCCACATCAATGGCACAGCTGTGCTGGGCTGATGGCAGGGGGAATATTCCCCAGGGTGCAGAAGACATGGGGTGACAAATTCTCATGATTATTCCATGGGTTTAGAGCTGATTGTGTGCCTGATGTGCAGCCCACAAAAAAAAGCCAGAATAGCAGCAGAGCCATTTCCCAGTGGGAGGAATTGATGCACTGGGCAGCACAGGGTGAGGGCTGGAGGGAGGGAATAATCTGAGGCCAACCAGCATGGCATTGGTGTAGAGCAAGTGCAAATCTCAGAAACCCCATGCAGGCCTGTGTGCCAGGGTTGTGTAAGTGAATACTCTACTACACTTGCAACCCAAAGTGACAAGGAATCTTATATAACTTTCTCACTGTCATGCTATACTTAGATTTTGAATATGGTTAACAGCTTCTCTTAATACCAGATGTCCTACTATTGTCAGCCTCCATTAAAATTGTGGTGATATTTCCTGTTGATTATCAGCAGCAAAACTGCTGAGATGAGGAATCTTCCTTGCTGGAGGACAGGTGGAAAGGAAATCCTGCCAATCTGCCACTGGGGAAAAAAATACAGAACTTTTCTCTCTCATTTTTTTTTCATTATATATCTATTTAACATAGCCTGGAGACCAAATCAAGTTTTTCCTTAACTCACAAGGAGAAAGTGTCCTAAGACAGCAGCCTACAAGAAGGGGAAAAAAAAAAAAGAAAAAAAAAGTTGTTGACACTGCTAGGGAAAAACACCGAAGAGGTAAAATGCTTGAAAATACCACATGGCACTTCATCAGTCAGGACTGTCTTATGCTGTTATAAACAGATGTAACTGAATGATACATTTTTTTTTAAGCTGAAAAAGGCTCTAGTATTGCTGCCACTGAATACCTATATAAATTATATACTTCAAAATTACTTCCAGGCTTGTTCTAGGAGAGAGAAAGTTGTCTGTCCCCATGTGCCACTTGACAAATGTCTCTCCTGTAAACAAACTCTTGAAGTCAGTCGATATTTGGAAGCATCTCCTTTGAAGAAAACTTGCTGATTGAGTCAGCAGGGCAGAGGGGATGAGGAGAGGGCAGAGGAGGCTGGCCAGGGCCAGAGCATCTCCCTCCTGCTGCTCTCAGAGGAGGGATGCCCTGGCTTTGGATGGGGCTGTCTGGGAAGCTTCAAAGGCAGCCAGGGAGAAGAACTGCCTCTCTCTTACTCAAAGACAAGCTGTTGGTTTTCAGAGGAACTCCCAAAAGGGCATACACACACTTACCCCTTTGAAAAAATCAGGTCAAATTGTCTTCTTATTTATTACAAGTTAAAATAAAATGCATCCCTTCTTGGTTTCAAAAAGCTTTGGGTCACTCCAGCTAATTTGGCCTAGAAACCTAGAGATGAAAGGCTTTGCATGCCATTACCACTCCATTAGGGACTCCCAGGAGCTTCTCCATCCCCACCCTCCACTCTCTTGCTTTAATGGTGGAGTTTTCCTAAATCCTGACTCAAAGCAACCACTCCTCCCAGAAACTGGGGTGGGAGTCAACAGGGGCATGTACAGCTTGGGCATGGGGCAGACAAAACCAGGAAGTTTTGCACACTGTGGGGGCTTTCTCAAGGACAAATTCTGAGTTTAGGATTAAATTTGGTGCCTGCCTCTTGATGAATTTAACAGCATCAATGAAACAGAAAGATCTTGTGTAAAAAACCCAACAGGCAGGAATCTTGCTTAATTACATTTTCTACAGGCCAGTAAATGCCTATGCAAAACAGATGTGTAAAGAATTAGTTCTTTTTAACAACTTCAGTAAATTATTATAAACTGTACTCTCTGTAATTGGCCCCGGACAGTGCCCAGATTATCCAAAATCCCTTTTCCTGTATTTTTGTTTGCAAATTTGCAAATTGCATTTTATAGTAGTGGGAAGACACTGCACCAGGCACAGAAAAATAATTACAATCTCTCTCAGGCAGTTAAAAGAACACGGCGCTAAGTCTTCCAACAGCCCCTGAGGGCCTCGCCCACAGACACACAGGCTGTCATGTCCCACTGCACATGCACTCTGTGTGTTTGGGGGGATTCTCCCAGGGAGCTGCTGCTCTCAGGGCTCGAGCAGAGATGCTAATCAGCACTGCCAGGACCTTTCTGTAAGAGCTGTCACTCTTAAAAAGGGGGGTGTGATGGTAGCTTGTTTCCAAAATTATTATATTTACTGCAGATTGGAGTCCTGATACATCCCCCTGCCTCCCAGTTCCAGGAATAAAAGTCTTCATCATGTCTTTCTGCTTCACTTCTGCTTCGAGACTGTGCAGGTGGCAAGGAAAGCGTGCGTGACTGCCTGGGAGTCTCCTCCACATCAGAAATGATGACTCTTTAAACAAGAATCAAATTAGACAGCAGCCTCTTCAAAGCCAGGCTGGAAGAGGTCTCACCTCTGAAGTCATGTAAAGTCCCATTTTTGTTTCATGAAGGTTATATTAAAAAAAGGAGAAAAGAGACCCCTTGTCTTCCTCTGCCCCTGCTGCAAATCCAGCATGCAGCATTTGGGTGGTTCCCACAGGCACTGTGGACCAGTTCTGTGCTCTGTTAACAAAGTAGATCACAGAACAGGCAATGGCAGTTTGCTGCCATCCTCCCTGTGCCAGCACTGGCGGGGATGGCACAGCTTTGCAACTATCTGAGGGTTTTACTGACAGCACAAACTGCAGCCTTTGCACTGCAGGGGCTGGGGGCAGAATCCTTTGTGTCTGCTCTCCCTGTCCAGCCACAGTGCAACTGCAGCATGAAAATCACTGTTCAGCCCCTCTGATCTGGAGTCTGGGCCCCTCTTCCCTGTCCCAGCCATGGTAGTTCACAATGGAGCACCTTGCAGGTATCAGCCCGTTTTGAAGCAGGTGCTCAGCACCAGCCAAGACCATGAAAGATGCAGGATCCATCCTCATTCCTTGTCTGCCTGCTCTGGTCTGGGTGTTTCACACCTCTGATGGCTCCAGCTGCACAGACTCACTCATGGACAAGCCTGTGGTGATGCTCCATGCCCAAGGGCACAAGCCTGAAGGGACCATGTCCAGTTGTGGGTCAGGGAGAACCAATTCCACAGCCATGGCCACCCCATGGCACCCCTGTGGCCACCCCATGGCACCCCTGTGCCTGTGGATGAGCTGTGGGCACAGTGAGATGCACCAGAACAACCAACCTCAGCTCACTACCCATTGCCTCACTGAAGGTTTGTGCCAGACTGAGTGTAACCTGGAGGGAAAACATGAAAAATTCATGCTGGCAAGGTGGGAGGGCAGGCATTTGACTTAAATTGAGGCTGGAGGAGGAAGGGTGTTTATTAAGTGCTTTTTAATCATTTGCACTTTGTTTTTTTCTCAATAAACAAATCACTGATTAGGCGTTTGTCTTGATTGGGTTGATAATTTAAGTAAAAAAATCCCCAAATTCAGATTCTTTTGCCCATGACACCCTGGGGAAGGGGAATGATCTTTTAAGTCTTCATCAACTTCAAAGAACATGACTGGCAGGCTGGGACACACTCTTCAGCAATTTTAGGTGCCAGACTCTACCAATTCTGTTAATAGATTTTTTACCCCTGAGGTTCACATGTCCTTATGTTCCTGTTTTGTCTTGTTGTTTGTTTGGGGGTTTTTTTCAGAATAATGCCAAGGAGACAACTCTTCCACCTTATCTTCTCCTTTGTACCTATCAAGTCCTTGCTTTTGAATTTGGAAGTAAATGAGGACTTTTTAAACAATGTACTTTTTCCTCTTTTCTCATTCTCACACCAAGTTCTATACCAATTTAACAGATGTTTTTCTCCAAACATCAAATTAATTCAAAAGTCTGCAATTCAAATTCTCAAAACTTGTCCAAGTTGTAAACAGCTTAAAACAGATCTGACAATAGAAGTTCTGAGCTGCTCTAAGCTGGGATGCTGGCTCCACATGCAATTACTAAATTAAAATTCAGGTTCCTCTGTAAACATTAAAGCTTCCCTGAATCCCAAAGCTTAAATAGTTCAGCTTTGGAGGTGTTTACAAATATTGAAAGTTTTCTAAAGCCTTTGGCTCTGGATGCCGTTTTTCACTAGTAACAAAAACGAGACTAGGCTTTTTTCAGAATTTAGTTGCCAACACCATCATTCAAAGTTAATTCATTTTCAAATGTAATTCAGATGCTTTTTCACAGGCCGGACAAGACCAGCAGTCAGTTCAGGGTGCACATACTTGAGATGTCTGGGGAAACAGCTGCTGAAAGAAGATATTTGCCATTAAACCTGGGGTTCAGCCGGAGTTATTCTGCAGCTAATAGAGAGCAGACCTCCAGTACTGCAGTCTGTCTGCACTGCCATTACCTGCCTCTATTTATCATAGCTCCACAGGCTGAAAATTCCTGAATCTGCAGAGCTGCTACAGCCTTGGGGACAAATGGATTCAGGTAGGGGCTGGGAGCTCATCTGGCCATGGAAAACCAATTAGCAGCAGGGCTTTGCTGGTATTGTTCTCTGTGGTCAGCAGAAGACCTTTCCCACAAGGAGCTTTGCAGCACACAGCTCCTTCAGGGAACAGCAGGAAGGAACTTTCTTCATCTGCCAGGAGGATCCTGCCTGCAGTGCGTTGGGGAAGTGTGCAGTTAAAGCAGGTGGGCTAATTAGGAGTAATGAGGTGTATATGTGGCCTGAGGATGCAGTGCAGCCCATGGAGATGTTCTGTTGTTATTCTGTGTTAAATCCTTCCAGGAACCTGGAGCTTTCTCTGGGCTGCAAGGCCCTGCTGATGATGTTTGTACAAAGATCTGTTAAAGCATCAGAGCTGTTTCTATTTCCCCAACTTTCCTGTGATGTAACCCTGGGCTGGCTGCTTCCTCCTGCTGTGTCCTTCACATCCCACTTCTCCTGCCTTTTCTACCTGACCACTCAGAGCAACTTTGGTGTCCACATTATGGAAAATGGAGAGCACCTGTCAAAAGGAAAAAGCTTGGTGCATCCACATCTCTGCTTATGCAGAGCCTGACAAATTACTTCTGCAGGGAGATAAAATCTATGCACATCTCCTGCCATCCCTCTCTGAAAAGCCCTTCACAGCTGTGAGCACCAAAAGAAATAAATAAAAAGGATCTTTTGCAGCTGTGGAGAATGTTGGTTCTATTTTATTTCCTCTCCACTCATCCATCCAGAGTGCTGATGTCCATGTGGCTGAGAAGCCCACTCTACCAGAGGAGCCTCCTTACCTTAAAAGTTAAGAGAAGCCTGAAGTATCCCCAGAAAAATATAACCCTTGATGACAACAAACTGATTCCTACAACATTGACATCTAGAGTATAGATACATTTTTCTGCACTCCTTTCAAAGTTCCCCAACTACATTTGGGGAAGTGTTTTGAAAAAGAGAAAATTAACACATGGTATCAGATAGCCACCACAGCATGTCCCATGGTTTTTAAGGTCACTTAGAAGCTTATTAAAAGTGATAAGTAATAAAAACTAAGATCCAGCATTCTGTCGATTTCAGAATCTTTGAAAGCAGAGTAACACATTGCTCAGCTGGCCGGTCAATATTGCTTAAGCATTTACAGTTGTTACCAAAATACCCTTCTCTGCCTCTTGCTGGAGCCTAAGGGAGAGATATAAGATCTACAGAATTGACAGGAAAATGAGATTTTCAAGAGATTTCAACAGAGGTCTTTACTCATGGCTATTCCTTTCTTTTTTCTAAATGCATTATTTTAGTCCATTTGTGCCATCTTAAATATTCTTGTTTGACTGACCTACCTTGGAATGCACTTTTTCATCTAAGTAATTCCGTGCTAGTATCTGACTCAAGAAATATTATTTCTAATGTGAGGAGGGGTTAAATGGGAAAGAAAGCAAAGAGGCATTAGAACCCCTCAGGTTTCTTCTGTTCCCTGCAAGGATGGCTCCTCTGCACGAGCTGGCAGCTGCAAACAGCTGCTCACTCCTGATAGCCTGTGCTGCTGAAAATGACTGGAAAAAAGGCGTTTCTCCCTCAGCAATGAAAGAAATCTTGCAGTTGGCATTTTATTTTGTTGCAGTTTGGGACAAAATAGTTCTGTAAAAAAGAGCTAGTGGCACAGAAAATGGGAAAGGAATTAGGTGTGGGAGCAGCAGAAAACTTTGATTTATTGCGGGACATTTCAACTTAGAACCATGATAATGAAAGCAGATAGGAGGATAATTTTTGCAAATATATGCTGTCCTCATAAAACCAAAACTTTTAGTTTGCTTTGACAGAACTTCTATTTCCACCCTAGCAATTATGATCCTCAACCAGGGTATGGGGTTAAGGAATGGATGAGATAGCTTCCAGACCTGGCCAACTACATGCAATTTAAATATTAGTAAAATTCATTCTGTGGCTACAAATCTAATGACAGTCTTGCTGCTCTACACTATTTGTATTTACAGGGAATGGGGGACAGAAGGTTATGGCTCTTTACATGTTCCCTCTCCTGATTCCAACCTCAGCACTGCAGCCCTGTGTGCTTGGTGCCCACATCTCCATAGGCACACACCCATTGTGTGGTTTTTGATCTGTTGGCTGTGGTGATTTAGCCTTAGTCCTCCTTGTCACAGCAAATTAAACTGCCAGAGATGGCCAGTGAGGTGTGTCAGTGGAAAAAGGAAACATCAGGGTTTCAGTGGAGGTGTTCCCTTTCTTTTAGGGAGCTTTTAGGTCCCATAATAGCCACATTGGTGAGGCAATGGTCACTACAGAAAAGCTGTATAAACACAATACCTTACCAGCATCCCAAGGAGACATTACATAAATTGACTCAAAAATTAAGTGTTTTACATTTTATTGTATTACTGGTTTTTGCCCTATTCTTCCTATGGCCAGGCACCAGGGCAATGCATGAATGAGAAAGGACCACAAAGAAAACCTCACAGTGCCTTGGGTGCTGATATTTCACACTGAACTCTGACTTCATTTGAGCTGGGGCAGTGGGGCTGCCATCCTCACCTTCCATCTGCTGCACAGGGTACTGCCATGTTGCTCTGCTTCCTCCCAGGTAAGAACCTTGAATTAAATGGGATGTAAAATGTAGTAGGATGTAAAATGTAGTGGGATAAACACCTGCAGGCTGAAGGATCTTCATCCCAGATGTCCCCTGTCCCAACACAAACAGAAGCCATGAGCTAGCAAGATGTGCCAGGAGAAATCAGATCCCAACCAGCCTCTGATAATGAAAACCTCTGGAGAAATGTGACTGCTCCATTACCCTCCTGAGCACCCAGCTATGTGCTCTGCCTGGGAAAAGCACAGTTCCTAAGAGCTGCTGACAGGTGGGGCATCAGTGACTCCCACCAGCTTCACAGGACATTCACAGAAACAAATTCTGGCCATTTCCAGAGAGGAAATGCCAGTTAAATGCACAGATGGCTTTGTCCATGAGGCAAACCAAGAGGTCCACTGGGCATCCTTCCTCAGAGCCTCATCCCTCTGTACCCAACATGGTTATCCTGCTATTCTCTGCATTCCTCATTTACTATCTCCCTGGTTCCAGGGGTTGCTGCTGTTTGATGTGTTTTATCTCGGATGTGGCTTTGATGTATTTTAGAGCAAACAGAAGTACAGAAGAGGCCAGAGGAAAACTAAGATTGGGCAAACCCAGAGGAACTTGGCTGTATTTGATAACTGCTCAAACTATTTATTTGGGTTCCAAAATAAACCCCTAGATTGAGTTCAGAGACCTTTGCCCTGTATTTTAAACCGGGAATTTTTTCTTCCAAAGAGTCAATTTTTCCTTTTGTCATTGAGGAAATATGTTATCCTATCTAAAAGGAGGCTTGCAGGCTGATGTTAAAATGTGTTTTCTCTGTAAAATATAGATTTTTTTTTCTTTTGTTTTCTGTATAAAGTCTTCCTGCTGAAACATTCTTCTTGGATTTTTCCACTCTCTCCAGTTATTTTCTTCCTTTGTCCTTTCCCTTTCTCTTCCACCTCCCTTCACACACCCCAAGCAATGTACAAACAGTGTAATGAACATGAGCAGAATTCCACTCAAGGATGGTTGTCTTGGTGTGTGGTTATCTGGAAAAAAAATCCCCTTTCTCCCAGCAAAATAGAGAAGCCATGTTATAACCACTATCAGGAAAAACATAACACATGATCACTCTCATAAATCATAGCAGAAGGGTGAAAAAAGGGTCCAGTTTTTTTCTTTTGAAATGTGTTCTCAATTGAAATATCTACTTTTTAACCTAAGCACAGCTTAACTGTAGCTGCTTTAGAGAGTTTAGAGCTCCTCTTTGCTACCTACTTGGAGAGTTAGGACAATTCAATAAAGGAAGGAGAAGGAAAAAAAAGAAAAAATATAGTTCATTTCTTAAAAAAAAAAAATAGGACTAAAGAGAAATCCTCTTTTGGACCCTGAGCTTAGTGATTCACAGGATCCAGCACATGTGAGGAGCCCTGTTTGGTATCACTGGTAGAAAACCTGACCTTTCTCTCCCCCTGCCAGCTGCACACCACAGAGCAGAAAACCCCTGAGGTCACTGCAGGCACAGAGGCACAGAGCAGCTGATGTAGCCATAAATCCACAGCAGAATTACAGCACCTTTTTTGCTGGTGGGTACCCTCTGTTCATCCCAGTGCTACAGGTGTGTTCCTGGCAGCTGGAAAAGAGCAAGAAATCACCCAAACCTCCAGATTATCCATCTTCTCTTGCTGAGGTGCACAAGGACATCTGAGCAAGTTAAGATGAATTACCTGAAGGTTTGAAGTGAAAGCATATTAGTTAAACTGCACTAAACTCCCGTGAAGATGCTCTTATTTTCTGCCTCCTGTAATCAGTTTAAATGATATATTAAGGAGCATTGCTACTAATTAATCTGAAAATTATGTGACCTGGAAATCAAAGCCACTTTATATTCTTGGATATGAAGATATTAATCTGAATTTAATTAATTTATTTCTTTTAAAGCTTTCATTTATTCCCATTTCAGTGTTGCTGCTTCAAAGCTGTATCTCTGAAGTGTGATGCATCCAAACAATTTCACAGTGCTCCTGCATTTTGGTTATTGGAATAAGTTTAAGGAGAAGGGGGAATAATAAAGAGGTGGAAGA
This sequence comes from Melospiza georgiana, assembly GCF_028018845.1. NCBI lineage: Eukaryota > Metazoa > Chordata > Aves > Passeriformes > Passerellidae > Melospiza > Melospiza georgiana. Next base: position 5,893,270 of record NC_080444.1, read on the forward strand.
TGTGTTTAGCAACACAGTCAAAGAAGTTACTTGTGGAAAGAATACACCTGAGTGTAACAGACAAAATGTCCACAGAAATTATTGGACCAGATGTACTTATCTGGAACCATTTGGGGGATTTTTGGATGAAGTGGGTTTATTCCACTGCTTATCTACCATGTGGGGAGAGCTGATAATGCTGGTGCAAAGCATGGTTCAAGGCTGTTGCTCTGCACATTTCTGCCTTCTGTCCCACAAAAGAGTCACAGTGGTGACCAGGAGAAGCAGTAATCACCCCATTCCAGGGCTGGAACATAATCCTTGTGAATGAACTGTGACACTGCTGGGTATTCCACATGAGGGAACACTTCAGCACTGCCAGACCATGCCCTGGAGACAGCAAAAAATCCAACCTCAGGCTGCAAAGATTTGATCTCCCAGAACAGAGATCAAGAACATGTGGAGAGAGCATCAAAATGAGAATGGCTCTCAGAGATAACTTCTGTTATCTTCCTGTTTGTCCCCAGCAGTTTAAGAAGGAGCCAAATCTATATCTTTCATAATATTTTGAAAATAAAACTGGGAGAATAATGGAAAACTTCAGAAACTATTTGCTTGGGTATTTAAATGAGCTCAGTCCAGCCATATCCACCCTCTCATCTGTTAGCTCTCTGCAAACACTCTAACAATGAGTTTTACTGGCAGGGTTGTTTGTAGAGAGCTAATTTCAGAGTGGCACACATATTTGCAAATACCTACTTGTCAGTTTGCTTATGCATGTATCTGTCATAGAAATATTTGCATATTCATCCAAATAAAGAGATAGGAAAACACTGTGTGACTTGCCTGTCCAGCCAAAACTAATGAACCTGGGGCTCGTTGTTAGTAGAGGATTTTGACATCATCTAGAAATCTGTGGTGAATAAAAATTAATATGATTAGTTTCAAGCATATTAAACATGCTGTTGAAGGCAGTTTGCAGGGAAGAGTCACTCAGCAGTTGGAGGCTTTCTGTCCCCTCCACTCAAGTGCCTGGGGCACTGGGGATGTTTGGGTTCCTGATCAGTTATTCTGCAAGCAGCAAGGCTGAACACTGGACACGTTGTTCATTGTGGATTATTCCCCTAATGCTTCTCAAAAATGAATAATTTTAACAGTCATAAGAAGGTGAAGGGAGAGGGAGCAGTGACTAATAATTTGAATGAAATGGATCATCATATTTATTTGCATGAGAGATTGGATATGGAAATCCACCAGCATCTCTGATGGTGCTTGTGCTGTGGCACTGCAAAGAACTATCCATAAACCTGCTCATTTAGTGAGCATGAAGCATCCATCCTTCTGATTAATTGTGATGGGAAAGAGGGGCATGAAAGTCAATGACTGAGCTCCCTTTCCACTCAGGATTCCCTCAGTGTCAAGTCTGGGCTGTGGGACCAAAATGGATAAAATTTTTTACTTGTTTTCATCTTGCTTATACTTATTTAAATAATCACATTGAAAGCACAAGAGAAATATGAGGAAGAGGGATATTACTTGATGTACTACAGGACAAAAATTTAACAGCATTCTAATAGACTGAAAAGGATTACATAAATACATGAAAATTTAATATGTAGGTATCTGTTACATGGAACACTTTGGCAGCCAGAATAAGAAAGTTTGTGACCTTCAAAATTGCCAGAAGGAGGCAGAAGGGCAAAGTGAAGGCTCTGTCTCTCCCCTTTTCTTAAGTTCTTTCTATCAACTTGTCCTATTAGTCTTGGGGAAGTTGATGGCACAGCTGGAGGAACCTCCTCTCCGGTCCCCTATTTGTAAATACAGGATTTAAATACTGCCATTACACTGAGAGAATAGCACTATTCCATTGAATTACTTCCTTAGCCAACAAAACAATAATTAAGTTAATCTTTTCACCCAGAGAGTCAATGTTGAACATACCTAAAGCCTTCTTTCTTTTTGGCAGAACATGTTCCTGATACAAAATTCTGTTTTAATGAAATTGTACATTTGTATGTGCTTGTGTTGATTTTTATCAGATTTTCCAAGGGAAAAAGAAAGAACTTAGCACTTTGACAATGTCAAAATATTCAGTTTGATTTTGTATGAATATTTTGGTCTTTCAGAGTTTGAAATGACATTTCAGTTTGCAAATACACTCAGGAGATAATTATAACACTAAAATTAAATAAAAAACCAAGAGACAGTTTAATTTTTGTTACAAGAGAACATTTTGATAGCCCCATAGCAATATTTTTTTTCTCGATTTCAGGGAAAGTTCTAAAGTCTTAATTTCCCCAAGATTGTCAAAGGTCTGCTGAGATGATGCATGTTCCTCAGAGATACACAACTTATTTCATGCAAAGGATGCACCTCAGGTGCAAGACAAGCCAGGTTCACACACATGTCAGTACCAAGTACCCATGGCAAAGAGCAGCAGCCACAGCTTGTACCCCAGAATTTGGGCTTTGAAAGGCTGGAGGTGTTTCAGTGATTCATGGGAGGATACCAGCATTTGATTCCAGACGTGCTGAGATGTGACTATATCCTCATTCAGAGGAAGAGACTCTGGAGCCACTGGAGCTTTGTGAGACTTTTCTTCCCATCCTTTGCCCTGCTGCCTCTGAGACTTTCCCACTGATTTATTACCAGAGGAGCAGCCCCTGGCTCTCTGCAGACCATGCTGCTTTCACAGCAATCAGTTCTGCAACGTGCTGTGTCTGAAACTCAACTTCCTTGGATCAGATGCATCTTCTGTACTGCACGAATTTTAACTTGAAAGGGAGTTTATCCTAAGAAGAGAACACTTGAAGTATGCCCTGGGTTAGTTAAATTCATGGTCTGATTCTGCTCCACAAGGTGAGAGTCACTGCTCTGAACTGTATTACTGCACTAGGCAAGCGTCACAGCTGAAGTATTTGTTCCTGCATCTATTCTTAAATAAATCTCCATGTTGCGGCAGAGCAGAGAATGCCAGACAGTTGAAATCATTATTTTATCATTTGGCAAAAGCACAAAGTTGAAAGGGAATGAATCCAAAATGATCTTATTTCAAAATCCAAATTAATTTTGCAAGTAATTTGGGGTCTTAATTTATTCAGTACTCATTCAGTACTTAAATATTGTGTATGTGTGCATATAGCAGCTAGAAATTGGAAAAGAACCAGCAATAACATGTTCCTTATGACCTGCCCAAAATTTTAAGTCTCTTAAACATTAGTGCAATGTCCATTCTGATAGCCATGCTAACATCTATATATGCTGATCCTCGGCAGCAGATCTGGGGGTATTCTATTGCAGAAGACAGGGGTGAATTGAGGATGAACACAATGGACCCTTTCCTGTTCTTTCTGCCCGCCTTATTTATCCTTAAATCACCCGACTGTTGTCTCTGAAGCCAGAATTTCAGGGTAACCAATGACCATTGCAAAAAGCCTCTGGACCTCACTCTGTGTGGGACCACACGTGTGTGTGCATGGGGAGAGATGGCAGAACACTCAGAATTCACCAGACTCAGCAATCCTCAGTATTAACCATGTCTAATTGGAAACATTTCATTCATCTTTGATCTTAATAGCTTTTTGAAGGTAGCAGCCCAAATGCCTACTGTCAGAGCATGGGCTTTAGGTCCAGGATTGAGTAGGATAAATCTGTGTCTCAGCAGCCTTTGATTTTTAATGTCTCTGACTTAATAGAAGCACCCTCATCCACCCACTTCCTTGTACTGCTCTAGCCCCAGTGTTCCTTTTGAATCCCAGCAACTTAAGCAGGATGAAAGCTGCAAAGAAGAGGGGATGGAGAATGTGTGTTTTTAATTAAAAGTGTCCATAAGCACTAAAATCTTCATTTAAAAAAAATAACAAGTCCTAGAGCTATAATTCTGAGATCACTGTAGTAAGGGAAAGGCAAAATCTCAAATATTAAAATATTCTCTTCCCATTTTCCTCACTCTAATAATAGTCAAGTGTACTGAAAGTCTACAGGGATGTCCATCTGCAAAAAAGAATTATGCAGCCTCCCGGTGGAAACTTATTATTCAGAAAATCTGGATTCAACTGCTCATCTGTTTTCTTAGACACTATTACAAGTAACTCAGCTGGATCCATCACTGTGTTGGAACTGATGGGATGTGCCTGATTGCAGCACCTTCCATGTGGGATTGGAAGTTTAGGTTCAGCTTACCCACCCGTAGAGAGTTTCTTTTTTCTTGCTGCAAGACACATCAGGAATGATTTGAAAAGCAAACACAAAACAGCAACAACAGCCATAAAACCCCTCTGAAATCAGACACTTTGATCTAAGTGCCTAGACTGTTAAGAAGATAATCTCCTAGAACAAAGGGAACAAAAGAAATCTTTATGAAATTAAATGTTTGTTTTCCAGAAATGACAAAGGGAGGGAAGGTTGATTTCTCAGCTTCTATCAAGGACATTTTTACTCCTGGGGAAATGCTGATTTTCCTAAGGGTCTCTGTAACTCTTTAAACTATGATATCTGTCCTGAGAAATTTTGGTTCAGTAGGTGACTCTTGGTAAATTTGTGTTCTCCACAGGGACCTCATGATTAAGGCAGGTTTCTAACATTTCATAATTTCAATGCTATTGCCATCAGCAGACTCTTGCTCCCTCAGGCCAAAAAATCCACCAATTTCTAAGCACAGTAAAATTCAGCTGTTAGTTTGTCACACTGCCCTGTCAATAGTTGTTACCATTCTTGATGGGCTGTGTAAGAATTATTGTTCCACATTATTATGCTGGAATTTAAAAGGGAGAACCTAGTTTCATGAATTTTTGGGGGAGAAGACTATCAGAATTTGAGGCTGGTGGTAAAGAAATGTCTTCTGAGAAATGGAAGAAATAAAATCTTTCTTCAGGGTAAGGAGACTGATTAGTTTGCAGAGTTTAATGTTATTTAACTGAGTTTAATACTATTTTACCCAAGCAGTGAAATGACAAATGAGGAATGCATTGCTCCCATCTCTGCCTTCTCATTTCAAACTCCTTTCTTAGTCCTTCTGACAGGATTAAAGACTGGTGCTCTTAAGGAATGTTGGTTGTAGCACCTCCTAGTATTTGGTTTTTACTACCTAAAATGGACATCTAAGAGCCTGGAGCACAGGAATAGGAATGCATTTCACAAAACACAGATAGATGCCTTAAACCAGGCTAAAAAGGGAAGTTGCTGATAGCAACAGGAAATATAATAGAACCCAGTTTAATATATCACCTTTCAAATTCTGGATATCCCAAAGAGCTTTACAAAGTAATAAGTTAGGAAAAGGTAGCAGTGGCATAGCAACTCCATAAATAAATACTGTGGCTATTATTCAGTTTAGCAATAACTCATGCTTTTTAGACATTAAGAGCTAGATTTAGCCTAGTTTTCCACCAGCCAACATCCAGGCCTGGGGTCTCTCAGGGAGAATTTTAAGCCTCAGAAGACAGATGCACTAAATAAAGAAATTGCATTTTCCAGAAAGAATATGATCCAAAGAGTTACTGGAGTTGGTGAAAAAATGAGTAGTCTCTTATTTGAATCAGCTCATGGTTTTGAGAAACAAATGAGATCTCTGAGCATAATTGGAACTGAAAGATTACATGTGCCTATGAACAGATGGCACCTTGTGGAAGCAGTTACCTCACTGGTCCTTAATGGACCCCTTATTTCAAGAGGTAATGGAGACACTATGTTAGCTTTCATCTCCATGAATAATAATTCTAAATTTAGTCTTGACTGTGTGAAGGCTTGTGGAGTTAATAAATTGCCTGTCAAATCTCCTGTGAGAATGGGAGGCAGGCAGGAGGGAGCCAGGACTGAACTGGGAAAGGCCGTGCTGGGCCGTGATGGAGCCCACGCCTCCCTGTCAGGGCTCTGAAACCGGGGGCTTGCTTTCTGTGCTGGAACACTGACAGATAAATGCTGCTGTGACACTTCTGGGCAGAAAAACACACCTTGGATGTTGTCTGCATTAGCTTCAAGCTGTTCATGGCTCAGCTGTCTGTGGTCATACACAAACCCTCTGGCCTGTCTGAGTGGATCCATCCGTCCCAGATAATGCCATGAAGCAGAGAGGGCCTCACCAAAAGCTGCATCAGCCCTGCCTTTCTCCTTTGAGCTGTGCTTAATGGTACCTCCAGTTTGTGTCATCATTGTGACAATTTGCTTCCTGCAGTGTGAATTCTGTGTCCTGGAAGGCCTGACTGCAGGCTGTGCTCAGAGAACAAGAGCCATCTGCAGGTTGTCCAGCCTCCTCCTTCTCTGTGAGCTCAGGGGTTTGTGCACCCTTCCTGCTCCCTCCCAGGCTGAGGGAATCACCCCTCACTTTCTCCATAAACCTGGTGCCATATGGTCCTAGCACAGCAATGCCAAACACACAAAACTCCAGGAGATTTTCTCTGTGAACAGAAGGAAGATGCACACAAGGCCCTGTTAGAACTGAGGTTTCTGCATTGCTTTAGGGACTAAAATCTAAATAAAGGATAAAGGAATTCAGAGTTTTTGTGCACTGAGGAGCTGTGTGTGAAGACAAGGCTGGTCCCAGAGGTCTGTGGGTGCATCTGTGTGTCTGTGGTGGATCCCCACAGGGAGCAGAGGCCAGGGGGATCCTGTGGGCTCCCTGCAGGGATGGGGGAGGATTTGGCAAGCTGGGGGTACTGATGGGCTCCTGGGATGTCTCACCAGCAAAAGCAGCAGTGGTGGTTGTTGTGGTGCTGAACTGGAGAGCCAGAATGGATGGAAGCTGTCCTGGAGCAATGGGAAGAGGAGGAGAGGAGCAGAGGCAATAAGGAGGTGAAGGTGGCTGCCACTGTTTTTTGTTACATCTAGGGATTAAAAATAAAACATACCTGAATCTTTAGAGCCTCTGCATACCAGCCCTTCAGCTCAACCCTGCCACAACACTGCAGTGTGCCTTTAAGGGACTCATTTAGAAAGTTTAAGGATTTAAGAATCGTTTAGAAATCCCAGGGTTTCCTGAGGCAGCAGAAGTCTCCCAGGGCACCATCATTCATATCCTCCCCCTAATTGGCTTCTCTGTCAGCTTGGCTTCCTCTGTTTTCCAAATCCCCTCCACAATCTCAAGATCACTGGCAAGGTAGGAGCATCACAGAAGGTGTGCTTGTCCACTTAATTTATGAAAAATAAAATTGTCACTTCTCTGCAACATGATAAGGGAGCTAAAATGCAAGAGGTTAGAAAGGAATTGAGGGCATCCCCTGCCTTTTCCAGTCTGCTGCACTGAAGAGCTGGAATCCATTACCCAGCACACCTACAATATCTCACATTCCCACACAGATTAATTTTAGGTTGGTCGGCTCATTGCCTTTACACCTTGTGTGCAAGTGTAAAACTTGATCTACAGTGTTTGAATTTAAACAGTCTGTACTGCCAGTTTTTGCAAGAGTGCTGATAGGCGTGGAGGATTGTCAACAAGCAGGCACATTGCTTTTATTTCCAATCCAAACACAGCATCCTTCCTGATTCCCTCCTCTTAAACCTTCAGTATGGTGGTTTCTTTTTTTTTTTTTTCTTTCATTATGGCATGCTGCCAATATTGTGTGGAGATTTGATTTCTATTTCAGACTCCAAAAGGGAATTCCTGAGATGCTAGAGAGGAGGATGAATTAAAAACCCACAGGTGTAAGATGGGGTATATTGAGTCGACTGGAGGCTGATTGGATTTGATGAAAAATCTGGAGGTTTTATTTAGTTCCAGAATAAATACCAAAGACCTCTTGAATGTGAAAGCCAAACTGAATGGAGCTGCAGTGGGTAGGTTTTAACTGGAAGACATGGTCTGGTGCCCCATCTGGATAAAGAATGTGTCAACCCAGGCAGCTCTAAATCAGCAACTACAACTCCTGTAATTGCAGACCTGAGCCTGAGCCACACTGCTCCTTGAATATAAACTGCTCTGGATCCAGGCTCTTCCCTTGGGGCAGGGGTTCACTGCAAGCCAAGGGCAGCCCAGGGAGGCAGGGCCAGCTGTCCCAAGGCTGCAGAGGGGCACTGGAGTGTGCCAGGCTTAAAATCAAAGTGTGGCTGTGTCCTGGAAGCTGGACATCTCTACAGGTACTTCATTTTTCACTAGATTACACATGAGGACTGCATCATCTGGAGGCATTCATCCAGTTTGTTTCTTTCATCCTGTCTGAGTGAAAATCAGCTTAAAGCCCCAAAGAAGCATGTATTCCAGCTTCTTTGGGGCTTTAAGCAGGTCCTTGTCCCTCTGCACTGCACTTACTCTCCTTGTCTTCAGGGCATTTAAAAGCAAAGCAGAGAATCCAAGCCTCAGTCCCCTCATGGTTGGGCAGGACATCAATGAAAAAAAAAAACAACAACTCTAATTTCTTCCTCTTCCCTGGCTGCAAGGCAGATTGTGACTTTTGTCCTGGGGTATTCCATGACAGACTCATCAGTGAGCTGCCTGAAGTGCATGTCTCAGCTGCTCTTGTGGGACCTGGAAGTCACCGAGTGGGAAGGTGTCCTGGCTCTAGGTGGTGCAAGATAAGGGGCATGCTGGTCTGTAGACACTGCTGTCACAGCAGTTTACTGCAGCAATAGCTAAATTAGTTTACAACTAACTGGTCTGGGATTTAGTAGGAAGAGCAATTAAGGAGGAAGGAGTTTAGCCGTGTGAATGATCCCTCTCTACTGCTGAGACCTGACATTACCCCTACCCTAGTTATTAAAAACACAGCAACCCCTAGGAGTCCCCCAGGCCTTCACAGACACCTGCAGTACATCTGTTCCCTACATTTAGGAATGTCTACTATGAAAAGAACTCTGTTTCCTAACAGAAGCAGCACGGACAAGCTCACTGCTTTGTTTGCTGTGCACAGAGGAGGGCAGGGGACTTGATTTCCTGAGCAAGTTTTCCATCATCTTTCCTTCCCCACCCCTGCTGCTGTGCTTGCTAATGCCTGTGATCATTAGCCATGAAAATGGCACCTATTTTTCTCCTTCTCCACAGTGCCCAAAGTACATTTGGACTCCAGCCAAGGGGAGCAGCAATTCCGTGGACACGCAGCACTGCCTTAAGAGTATATTCACAAGTGCATGTTAATGCAATTACAAGCCCAAATGAAGCTTGTTTCCCCCTCACAAAGAGTTCCAGCCCTGCCATCCTAAATCAGCAGCCCAGTAATTTTTGATAAAACAAAGGGATTCTCTTTAATAGGAAGATGCATTTTTATTTCTTTTATTATTCTGTCCCTTCAATTGCATGTGTGATGCTAAATGTCTTCAAACAGCCATTTAGCCACCCACAGAGAGAAAGCAGGTTTACAAATCTCCTTGTTGCATAGTTTTGCATTGTGTGCTCCCCAGAGTATTGCCATTTTGTTTGTTTTCCTGCTTGGAGAAATGGATGGATCCAATTTGCAACCCCAAAAAAATAATAGAAGTTCATTCTCCCCCTGCCCCACTGGTTTTACAGTCTGGTTTGGTAGAGATAAAAAAATCAAAAAATAAAAAAATCAATGAGAGTCAGAAGATACAGTGCACAGAGGGAAAATGCCAGAGGAGTTCTTTTATTGCAAGAGTAAACCTGGAAAGGAGGATACATTTCTTGTGAGTAAAGGAAAATAAATGAGGATGACAAGAGCAATGAAATGTCTACGTAACATGACCCTAAGGAAATGCTGAATAAGCTGAGATTTCAGACCTGAAGATATATGGAGGAACATTACAACAGCAGTTGTCCTTTCAGAGGCAGGGAGCAGTCCTCTCCCAATAGTCACACCAGGAACAGCTGGAATTGATGGGCTAACACTGGAGCAAGGCAGATTTAAGACAGAGATTAGGAGAACAGGGACTGCAGAGGTGAACACAGCAATGACAGAAGCCTGGGAACCACCCTGGGGAAGGCAGAGAGACCCCATCATGGCCACCCTGGACACAAATTCACACATTTGCCAAGCATGGGAGAGATCTCATGTTGGGCTGGGGGAAATTCCTAACATTTCCTCCTGCTTGATAGGAATCTCTCACTGAAATAATTCATTTTTTGTCTCCCTGGGGAAAAGAAACCCCTGTGAGGCTGCCTGTGCTCTGCAGATGCAGCTACACCCTCCTTCACACACCTCTTCCAATGCCACCCTTTCTTCTTGTGCCCTGACACTTTCTGCCTCTGCCATTTATCATCCAGAGTTAAAAATTCAAGGGTTGGTTTTGATTATCTTATTACCATGGTGACCAGGATGACTCTTATGCCCATCTGCGCATGGCAGGATGCTCAAACCTTTCTTTCAGTGCAAGCCAGGAGAATTCTTCTGTTTTCCTCCTCCCAGCTCAGAGCCACCTCTGTGCAGGAGCTGCTGATGATGCACAATGCAGTTTTCTATTAAACACCAGGTTTTTAGGGAGAACCCTAGTCAGGATCTGAACGGATAAGTTGTCCTGTATAGAAACATGTAATCCCAAACCAAGATAAGGGAAAGAGTTTTGTTAAAGTACAGCAAAAACCAAAAAATATGACTTTAAAAATAGATGACAGAAATATTAAAGAAAAATAATCCAGATTGGACTAAGATCTGGGACATGGGTAGAACTTGGGAAACAGCCTCCAAGGAGAGCTCAGAGCAAAGGCTTTAAGATCTGGCTTTCCTCATTTCATTATTGTTAATAGAATCTCCCATGTCCAAATGAAAGACTAATTTAAGTCTTACTTAAATATGCCTTGAGTAATTTTTATACATTTGAGTCTTAGTTAATCTTCCTTAAGTCTTTTTGTCACTTCCTTTGAAAGGAAGATGAGTGTAATTAAGGGAACTGTCAACTTTATTCGAGTCTTAAGAATGTTTGTGGTAACTTTGAAAGATTTGGTCATTATTGCAGACTAAAATCTAGTAGATTAAATGTTGGTGTTTCTTAAGGACATGTCAGTCCACCACTTCAAATGCTTTCATTGTGCTCAAGTACATTTGGACTGATCTCAAGGCTTTCTTATGATAAGGAATACTAACATTTTAATTATAGTTTCATTCAGGAAAGATCTTTTATTTAATACTTCCTATTTTTTTTTTACTCCTCCAGACTAAGCCATGACAAATAGACAATTCCTCCAAATGGTTTCACCTTGGATAACACTGGCACCCTCTCCAAAAATGAGGATGGCTGTTCTTGTGTGGACAGGGATGCACAGAGGAGCACCCTCCTTTTCTGGGGTAACACCTCTGAGATTTATGCTGCTTATGCTCCAGGTAAATTCATCCAACCAGCTGCATGTGGGAGTGGCTCAGGAGGTGAGAGCAGCCCTCAGGATTGCAATAATCCATCCCCAAACAGGGGCACAGAGCCTCACAAGGAGGCACAGCATAGCCCTGCATCTGCCACGACAGTTTGGATGCTGTGGGAAGTGCTGAGGTCTGGGTCCTCAACCCCCCTCACCCCTCACATCAGAAAGCTGTCAGATTTATGTTGTGGGGTAGAAATTGTGGCTTCTCCTGTGCCCTCTGGAAGGCTGCTGGCTCTGCTGCAGTGTCATTGTGCCATGCAGACCCAAAAGGGCAGAAGTGTATTTTCATGGACAAGTAGGCGCCAGTCTAAGCAAGATGTTTCAATAAATGCAGGTGGTAAAAGAAAACTTCCTTTTTTTTTTCAAACAGCAGCTTGTTTCACCCAGCTCCATGGGAGAATTTCAGCCTGAGAGAGAAACAAAGCAGTGTTGGGAAGAAAGTCATGGAGATCAGTGCAAAAGGCTGAGAGCTGCTGTTACTGACCCTGTGATGGGGAATTTGCTCCCACAAACTGCCTTCACAGCCTGGGAAGTGCCCGTGGCTGCATTCCCAGGTCCCTCTTGTCCTGCTCACGGAGGAAATGGGGAATAAATGCCCAGCTCCTCAGGGGTGCCCTTTCCTTTCTCGTGGGCTCATTTCTGCCTCTATCACTGCTAACATTTGTCATTTCCAACTTTAGCCAAGCAAATTTCAATCCTCTCTTGTTTACTTTTGATTGCTTTGTCTTTAATGTAGCATACAAGGATTTTATGTGCTTCTGTTTCATCAATGTAATTCTTTTGTTGCTATGGCAATCAGCTTCAATTTTCTTTCGTTCTGGCAATTGTGTTTTTATAGTCTCCTGCTCTCAAAGAGATAAGCTGCCTTGTATATTACACAGACACTAAGTATTTTCTCTATATAGACACAGCCAACCTTTGCTTTAAGACTCTGTTGCTGTTATTTGAGAGAGTAGTTTACTCCTGCTGATGATGACATTTTTATTCTTTTCTATGGGGTCTGTTTCAAATTGGAGGTTTGCTCAAATTTAATCATCTGTTCTACTACTGAGGACATGGATGGGTGTAAGAGTTGCACTCCTGCAGGCACTTGGAGTCTGTGGAAAGAACACATTCAAGCCCTGGACCTGACAACAGAGATGAGCACAGTGGTTTCAGCAGATCAAGAATCACCATAAATTAGACCTGATTCATTTAACATGTTGAGAATAACAGCAGGAAAAAAAAAAGTCTTGAGGAAAACAATTCCTCAAATTTAGCAATACATCTGAAAGCTGAATTTTCAAAGATATTATTGAAAAATATTTATGGGCACTCCATCACTTTTGGTCAAAGGAAGAAACACTGAGGTTCCAGGCTGTGCCTTGCCATGGATAACAGGGAGTGATGCCAGGGATGCTGCCGGAAAAACCCTGCCATGGGAGGAAGCCAGCAGCAAGGCCAGACAAATCCAGCACCACTGGGTGGTCCCAGTCCCCTCCAAGCCATTAGATAACCTGCTGTCATTAACTCTGGGTGTCTGAGAAAGCATCCACCTTGAAATAAAAAATACCTGAATTTATAGAGTTTAAATAGGTAAAGCAAAAGCTGTGCCCATGTGCAAAGCAAAACAAGGAATCCATTGACCACTTCCCTTGGGCAGGCAGGTGTTCAGCATTCCCAGGCAAGCTGGGCTCCATCCCATGGAGCCATCACTCTGAATGTCCTCTCTTTTCTTCTTTTTTCCCCCAGCTTTATACTCTGAGCATTACAGCCCATGGCCTGGGGTATCCCTGGGCTCAATTGGGGTCAGCTCTCCTGGCTATGTCCCCCCCCAGCTCCCTGTGCACCCCCAGCCTCCTGAGGAGCAGAAAAGGTCTGGGCTCTGTGTTAGCCCTGCCTGACAGTCATGGAAACATCCCTGGATTATCACAAATCCAAAACACACCAGCTACTATGAACAAAATCCACCCCTTCCCAACCAAAACCAGCATGTGTCATATAAAAATACATGTACCAAGACCCACGTCCTGTCCTAGGTGAAAGTGGGAGAATCCAAGCACAGAGAAATTAAAAACTACACTAAGGTCACATAGGGAAAATGTTGCAGGGATAGAAATTAAATTGAGATCTCCCATGTCCCAACCATCCCAAGTCAAATATAAAAATGGCTAATCAGCACATTTTTTTGCAACCTGCTGATGCATTTGAAAATCAGTGCCTATTTTTTTCTCCCCTCAGAAAGCTTGTGCTGTTCATTGTTAAGCTCTGGAAATGCTCCATGCTAAAGTTATCAAGTCTGTCATCTCTTCAGCACAGTAAAACCAGCCTCCTCACTATCCTCTCTCCCAGGCAGAGGGTGGAGAAGGAGACAGAATTAACAAGGACTCATTCTGCCAACATGCCGAGATATGTGCATTTGTTTGGCCATATGGCTTTGTGATCATCCCTAATGAACATTGGGCAGCACTAAAGTGGGATGGTGTACAAAGGACCAGAGGCTGAGGAATCACCCCCTTCCCCCTGCAGCTCCCCTGGGGCACAGGGAGGTCCTTCCCTGCTGCCAGCCCTGACTCCCACACCCCCAAACCACTGCAGATTTCATGGCGTGACAAAGTGCACACCAAAATCGGCTCTGGCTGGATTGGTCCCGCTGCCAGCAATTCAGAGTGACAGGGGTTTATTATTTGATAAGCCACGGTCATAATAAGCCAGAAGATGGCTGTTTATTGGAATGAAATCCATTATAAATGACACGGAAGCATTTTTTTTTTCCCCCAACAAAAAAACTTGCAGCCCAGATGCAGGGAATAAATCCTGCTGTCCCTGGGGAGGAGATTTGCCTCAAACAATCAGGCTCCCCAGGATCACCAGTCAGAAGCAGTTAATGTTCAGGCAGCACTGCTGTGTGTGCCTGCTCCAGAAGAATATTCCACATTTCTTTGGAAGAGAAGGGGCTGCACCAGATGGCAAATAATTAGAAATGGAGCACTGAGAAGCTGATTGAAGATGTAAGTGAATAGTATTTCATTGGTTTGGCAGATTTTTTTTTTATTTTAACTACATTTTTGTGCTTTGCAAAGTAGCTGGATTCTTCAACACCCAGGGACAGGGGAGATGTTGGCCACTTTCTCAGACAGCACCTGAAATAGCTGACATTGGTTAATAGCAAAGAGGACTGGACACTTTCAGACTCTGAGTTTCACCCCCCTCTAAGACAGGAACCTGAATCCAACACTTGTAGATCCCAAATGGATTTATGCAGCTACTAATGTGTTCCAACCCAGGAACATACTTTCCATGCTGAGAATACAAAAATGTTCAGGGTCCCATTGCTGATGGTCCCACATGTTGGGATTATTTAGAGTAATCTCTGTTTGACTCTTCTTATTGTAGAGTTCTGGGTCAGGTGCCTGTAATATTTAGAGAAAGAATTTCTTCATGCATACGCTGGGGCACGATTTAAATTCCAAGGGGTTTGCATATTTCTGCATACCAGACAGCTCAGGAATGTATCCCAGGTGGAAATGGAGAATCAGAGCTCCCTGGCCATGAACATATGCCATGTGGGGATAACTGGAGTTATTTGGAAAGGCTGCTTTTCTCTTTTCAGGAAACTCGCATCTATCACTATCCACTGCTAATATTCTTCACATGGAATTGAGCAAATGAGTGACCATAATTTCAGTGATGTCCTTTCATTTTAGTGATTCAATCACAAGTGGCTGAGATTCCATCTGTTCAAGTGAAATAATGACAGAACTCTAAGATACAAACTTACTTCCTACTCCTCCCCCAAAAAATTATTCCTATAAGTGGCTCAGTGCTTCAGAAAAGGGAACATTTCATTAGTATTTATTTTCTGCCTAATATAAGTTCATGAAAAAAAAAAAGAGAAGATTCACTAACCGGTACATCATGACTGTTGTGGGATGAAATATTATCCCATTGTCCTGAAAATGCAGGTACAGCTTATTTCTCACTGGATAATGATTGTGCCTTAGTTCAAACTAGCACCAGCTTCTGAACTTGGTAGGAACTTTAATTACTAGTTGCAAGTCTTGTTTGAAAGATTGCCTTGTTCTCTTTTTCTTCGTTGTTCCTGTCACAAATAGCAATTTTCAGGTTTGGAACTAATTGTTCCAAACAATTAGTTTCTCCTGACGGAGAAACAAAGTTAGCAATTAAGAAAAAAAGTCTTTGTGAAAATTTGAGTGGTGAAACAAAGTTATAGATGAAGGAAAAAAATCTTCGTGAAATGTCTGGTGGAAAAATAATTTTCAAAACCTCTTGATATCTCCGATCCCAAGACTTTTCATCTACACTTCTCCATTGTGTTGAAAAAGTGAAGGACAAATTTGAAGTTTCACTCACTACTGTGCAATTATATTACTCAGACTTTGGTTCCAAGAATACACACTGTTATTTCTCTTTTATGATTTACTGCCAGGCTCTTTGCTTGGTTTTGGTTTTGGTTTTGTTTTTTCTTAGGGTGGTTTAGGAGACTTTTGTAGAGATAATTACTCAATGTCAAGTTAAGCTTTCATGCAATCACATTTGTAATATTTTAAGCCTGGTTTGTCTTCCCAGTATTGTACTACATTGATCTGCTCAAGCCAAGCACAGAACTTTAGTATTTTTATCTCTCGGTGCTCTGTAGAAAAACCTCACAATTTAAAACCATTTCCTCTGGCCTCAGGGAAGTAATGGATTTATAATAGTCTGAGTACAAATGCACACCATCATTTAATAAGTGTATAAGGACAACTCAGGCAGGCGGAGATGCTGAAGGTACAACCTGACACGTAGCTACCTGCAATAACAGAAGACAAGAGCAGTGACCACAGACAGCTCATGCAGCAAACACCAACCTCTCCTCTGCCCACAAATTGTTGTCAGAGGATCCTGATCTGTTCTGCAGCTCCTTGCTACGTCAAACTGCTCCCATCCTCATTTTTAAAGCAGAACAACTGTTACCCACAGAACTCCACAGGGACCAAAAGCACAA
This sequence comes from Melospiza georgiana, assembly GCF_028018845.1. Classification (NCBI taxonomy): domain Eukaryota; kingdom Metazoa; phylum Chordata; class Aves; order Passeriformes; family Passerellidae; genus Melospiza; species Melospiza georgiana. The sequence continues at coordinate 5,909,472 of NC_080444.1, forward strand.
CCCAAGAGCCCCTGGGCTGTGAAGTGGCACAGACCCAGGGATTTGGGGTCCGTGCCATACCCAAAATCTTTGGCAGAGCCAGCACTTTACTGAGCTCCAGCCTAGAAGAGCTGTCATGCAAGTGCTCCAGCCCCAAGGCACAAACATCTCAATAATACCAAAGGAGCCACCAGAAAGCACAAGCAGATCCATACCATTCAAACACAACAAACTCCTTGTCCTGCAAGAGTTTCAGAGGTAAAGTGCAGAAGTAATGTCCCAGTAAGGATGGATGGTCAAAAAGTCCCATGGAAAATTTTAAAAACTTGAATTTTTAGTTACAAAAGTACAGTTTTTCTTTGCAGTGTTTTCTAGCTCTGTTTGCTTTCCTCGACTCATTTTTTAACTCTGTCCAAGTAGAATAGGCACATTTCCAAACAAAGTGTTCCTTTATTCAAATTTTCTTGGAGCAAAGGAATCGTGAGGCTCTTTCTTGACAAGAAATGCGTCTCCTTCACTGGTATCAGTTCCTCTTCATATCATGGTTTGAGATCCAACTGAAATATGTTAGCAGTAATAGCACTAAACTTCAAGGCTTAGCTCTCAGTTGGCAGTGAAGCATTTTGTTCCTTGGTTAATTCATTCGTAACATCAGTATGTCTGAAACAAGAACAGAGAGAAGCATAATCACTTATGGCAATATTTGCTTGAAGTGAGAGTCATTTGTCCTATACAGATTTATTTTTTTTCTTCCTTTGCATTAGAATTTACATTGCGGTAGAAGCAAGAAAGAAAGAAGAAAGTGAAAGAGAGAAGAAAGGCTTTTTTTGTATATATGCTGATTGAAGTATTTTCCAGAGAAAAATAGTCAAAAATGCTTTTAAGTAGTTCTTGAAAGAGCAGCAGCTGTATCAGATATCCTATCTCTTAGAAATGACCTGGGTTTTTGCTGTAGTTGGATTTTTTTGCCTGTTTTCTACTGAATTGGAGTTTTCCTGTCATTGCTTTATCCATTCAGTCTTCATCACTGCCAAGGTTTATATTAAAAATTAGGAAAGGAAGTGCTGCTCTGCTCCCACAGGATTTGATGGAAATTTTGTTTTCCAACCAAGCACACTCAGCAAAAGGCTTTACTCTGCTTTCTAGTTTCACCATTAAAAGCTTTGTGATTCTTCCACTGTAAACTTATTTTTGCCCAGATGTAGCACTTCCTCCCCTGATGATGCACTGACACTACAGCGCCGCTCAGAGCAGGGAAATAATAACAATGATGTCTCCCTTTGTGGGTGAGGATAACAGGGGAGATAATTTGTAAATCCATTTCCATTTGTAAAGAGATGGAATGGATGAGTATTAGCTACAGGGGAAGTGGTTACAAAGAAACATCCATCCTGGCTTGGAAATAAGGAAAATAAACGCTGGCCTGTCAGCCCTATCAATCAAAAATATATATTTCCATTTATGTAAAAGTCTGAATACAGAAGGTAAGGAGCATGTTGCTGATATGAACCTTCCAAACACACCCCCTGTGCTGAAATCCATCCCTGGATCTCTGCCTGAGTGGCTGGACCCTGTGGGGGCAGCTGAATTTGGGCTGTACATCATGGGAGAGCTTTGCTCTTCTGAAAGTGGGACTCCTACAGCCTCTGCCTGGTCTCTGGGTTTGGAAGGAGCTTTAAGACTTGGGCACACTACAAAATATCTCCCAGCACCCAATCCTTTCATCTCGCTTTGCATTTGTTGAGAGCCAGAGAGAAAAGATGGAGATTTTGGCGTGGCAGCCAAAGGAAAGGGCATTCCAGGCAGCCAGAAGGGGGGATGTGATCTGTGCTGGTGCTGCGCTTCCTCATTTCTTAGCACTTATTTGCAGCTCCCTGGTATCCAATAATTATTGTCCTGGAATGTTTCCAAAGGCACTTTTCTGTGTGTGAAACTCAGCTAGACACATTCTGCATGGCACGGTCCCCTGGCTGGATGAATATCGCCAGTCGCATCAGGTCTCTGGCAGAAACTCTGAATTCTTGTTTCTACAAATCCTCTGAAACTTTGGCTTTAGTTTTGCCACTGAACTTTTCTGTAGGGCAGCTCATTTGTAAGAACATGAAGGAAAATATATTCAGAAAGAAAGAAAAATATTTTCACCTATGCCCTGATTTCCAAAAGCTCTTAAGCATTGGCTTAGCACTTCCAGGAGGATTCAAATGTGTCTTCAGTGTTGTCCTGTATAAGAACATCTTGTATCAAAACTTGGTACTTGAAACCTTTATGGTAATATTTCTTCAGCTTTTATTGTTCAAAATTGTGAGTCAAAAAAAGGGGGGAAGGGAGAGGGACCGCTGAGACATGGAATTTTATTGTGAAAATATAAATAAATTATATAATCCTGTACAATTAAAAATGTTATTGCTAAATAATAAATAAATACTAAATAATACATTTATTTTTTTTTAAAGGTTAACAGCTGATTTCTGTAGGGAAGCCATGAATTAAACATCATGCAAAACAATTAAACTCTGGGAAATAGGATTTCTGATGGAGTGGTCAACAATTAAAAATGAATGTGTTACTCTGCTCCAGGGAAAAGCAATAAGATGCCATGTTTTCATGCTATGGGGAACAAACGTACTGTGTGACTCCAGATGGAAAGTTCTGCAAAACACAAAGCAAATACACCATGAGTGGCAGAGACTTAATCTGAGACTCTGCTACACAAAAGGCACAGGCAGCAGTCGTCATTTCTGGAGCAGGGACACCACTGGGAGAAACTCACTCCTCCCAGCAGCAGCCTTCTAAATTCCCCACCTGCACTTGCAAATACAGCTCTAAACAGCGTGGGCACCTCCACGAGCAAATCCTGACTCAGGTCCCCCAGCTGTGATGGGTTTGTCTGGAAATTGCTTGCTGGGAGCCCAACCAAAACACAGCCTCCCTTCATGGGCAAAGTCAGCTGCTGGAAGACTGCAGCAAGGAGCAGGTTGTTCAGCTAAACACACCAAAGAGTTGATGTGTTTTCTTACAGCTCTCCCTGAGCAATGCATCTTAAACACAGCACTATGAGCTGCTCTGGCATGGTCTGACAGCTTCTGAAGCTCATTCCCATGCAGCAATTTCCTTTCATTTTTACTCTGTCCTATACCTCCCCAGAAACACCTGCTGGACACCACAGATGTCAAAACAAACAGAATAAAGCTGTTTAAGGCAAAAGCAAATACCTTCTGATCTGGTCATTAAAACTTGCACAGCTTCATTTTTGCTGGATCCACCCTGGAGAGGTATTCTGTTCATGAGTTCAGTGCCAACACCTCACCTGACTGCATTGTCCTCTGCCTCCACCTGAGCTGCAGGCAGAGCCAGCAGCCAGTATTGGTTGCCCCCTCATGCCCATTGCTTGGGGAATTGTCTGAATTTTTTTACCATGGCCAATGTGCATTTGAACAGATGGTAAATATCTCCATTCCTGCCAACAAGAGTCAAGAAATGCCACTGAAATCCATTTAGAATGGAAAAAAAAAAAGGTGAAAAAAAGCAGTTGAGAGGATACTCAGGTCTGTTGCAGGTAAAATCTGTCAGCTAATGGGTAGTTTCAAAGTGCTTGTACTGAATGGTTCATTAGAAAACTTATCTCTGCTTCAGCTGCTGATAGGAAGAACCCCAAAAGGGCATTTTTTGTCACTGATAAACAGGTTGTAATTATATCCTGAAAGGAATTTGATGTATTGTAGGAGTTGAAAGAAGTTGCAAGTTGAAAAGTTGAAAAGAAATGCTGCATTCTCTATCTGTTTTATATCAGCAATGCGCACTATTATGGAAATTATTTTAGACTTGGCAGAGTTTTCCAGAGAGAGGCAATCATGATATAAAACCTCACAATGATTTGGTTCACACAGCCATTTCTTTCAGCTCAGGCAACCTCATTTCTTTTCCCTCTCTACTCTGTAGGGCTTCATGGTTATCAAATACAAACCAGTGACTGAAAAATGGGTCATAGCTTTGCAACACATCCATTGGAGATGCCAAGAAACTTGGTTCCAAGATCTTTCACACAGCCATTGCTTGTGGCTTGATTACAGTCACAGATCTGTGCAGAGCTGGCACCACCAAGACATTAAACTTTCATATGAGACAGTGTGAATAGTATATCAAACACACTTATTCTCCATAGGATAATCTGAAACACTTTAGCTCTCATCTCCCCTCAGCCCTCCCCACTGCATTTTTTCCACCTTGCTGGTTGTAAAATGGCTGTGTTACATTATTCTGTCATGTTATTCCCCAGGACAGCAATACAGGGTTGACATAAGCAGCCTCACATCAGTGACCAGCTCTTGCCTGTGGTGTTGTGACAACACAACCCAAAACAACATCACTTCTTCAGTTGCTTCCAGGCTTCGTGTCCCAGGGATGTGATGGCACCTGGAGCCATCTACCAACCCTAGTTAGAAAGAGCTGATCCCCTCTCTGTTCTCTTTTCAATAATCATGCAAGGATTCCAAAGAAGATTTTAAAGATTGACCCTAAAAAGTGATATTTTTTTGCTTTGGGGTAAACATTGGGGTACTACTTTCCCTAAGGTCGCCAATGTGAAAGATTAATAAAACACTGAAAATCCTCCAAGAGCTGGGCTTAAGCCCATTTCAGTTTGGAAGATAAAGCAACACTGAAATTAAATTATTCAACTAATTTACCCTCTTTTATTAGTTTCAGGTTTTGTTTTGCTTTTTTTTTCTTTTTTTTTGTCAGACAAGGGAGCCTTGCTCACGCAGTTGGAGTTTTAATCCTTTCCATCAGGGTGTTGATTGCTGATATTGATATACAGATATAGTTTCTGTGTACAGGTTTATGCAATGTGGGGCCGAAGAACCTATTTGCAAAAGACTGATGAGACAAAATCAAAGTCTGTGAACAGACCTGCTCCCACAAAATGATGAATTGTGTCCCTCTAATGCTGTTAAGGTTTGGACCATGAGCTTAAGCTACAGAGTATGAGTTTGGTAAAGCCAGGCTGAAATCAAGGAGTTCTGCAGTATACTTCTGTCTTCATTAAAGAGATGATGGATTTCACTATATCATGCAACAGTGAAAACAGCACTAGAGATCCCATATTTTGTGTCAGTGAATAATTTGCCTCAAGATACATACAATGTGCAAAGAGCTCTTGTATGTTCTTATCCTTGGATAAACACCAAACAACATTTTCATTGACTCAAATCTTCTAAGAGGGTTCAGACAGGTTCTAAATCCTTATTCCAACCTTCAATATCCCACTTACCAGCACAAGCAATATTTCTCAACTCATTATATTAAACAACAGACACTCATCACTCCATTGGAAGAATGCTTGAGTGGATTTTGAGCCTGGACTGGTAGATTTTGATTCCAATTTCTAGGACCAGATTTATGGTCTTGACAGGGAGTGGGTGTAAAATTTTTGTCTAGTCATTCATATCCTGTTTTCTCTTGAGTTGAATCTAGCAGCTTATGTACTCATCCTGTGACTAACTGAGAGCTTGGCCAAAATTTCCCTCCATTGTCCAATTCTTAATTCAGACCTCTTTACTGTACAGCATAGGTACACACCTGTTACTACATCAACCAAAATTAGGGTCTGGGACAGGCTCTGGGGTAATTTGTATTTTCAATTCAAGACCCAGCAGGATAGGGAAAAGCATCTTCCCATGAGTCAGAACCTGGGCCCAGACTACTCTGTAGTCAAGTGAAGCTGCCTGGAAGTGGCTTTGAACAGCCCACTCCCAAAGCTGTCTCTCTAACAAGCTAAACCAGACCAATCCACCTCCAGAACCATGTCCTTTCCAGTTTTCTTTCAAAACAGGAAGTAATTCTGTAATTTAAATGAGATCAGAAAACTGCTGTCATGGTATCATGGAAATTTCTGACGGGATTGTCTGCTCTGAAATGTACAGACTGCACCGCGAGCTTCTGCTGCACCAAGGGCTGTGATGCCTTTTACATGGGGTAAGAGGGACAGCTGGGTGTGGAGTACAAGGACACCAGTAAACTCTGCAAAAATCAAAAAGATGGGTGGCACAGTCACATAACACTTGGTGGGAAGTGGAGTGCATGTGGTGTTCATGTTTATTTCCCCCGGCACAGATTTGGAGTCGTATCAAACCAGTCCAGCAAACAAGAGTCCTCTCAGCACCTGTGTGTGGTGCCCTTCAGCAGACAAGCTGTGCTTTCCCCTCTGGCTCTTCTGGACACTTTCCAGAGCCATTTCCAAGCACAGCTAGATAGCTCTTCCTTACACAGCAGGAATGGGATGGAACAAAAGGATCCCTCAAACTCTACTTTTGCAGCCAAAGTCTCAGAGGAGCACAACGTGATTATAATGTTTAAACCTTCCAGACAATGACAAAAATCCACAGCCTTTTCAGCCTTTCATCCCAGCCCAAGCACTGGTGCTCTAAGTCACAGAAATTCTAATGTGACAGCTACCAGTGAGGCCAAAAACTTTCTCTTGGCCAATTTTCTCCTCAGCTGAGATGACCCAAAAACATTTCAGGTGTTAATTGTGCAGTGCTCAAATTGAGCGGCTCAAAACAAACACAGCTTTTATGTGAAAGAAATTTATTCATTTAATAGAGTGTTATAGCATACTTGCTGAAATGCCCTTCAATTAATTCAATTCATTGAATTACCATAGTTTTGACAATTGGAATCTCATATACAGTGCCCAAGACTGTGCTTTCAAAGATACAATGTCCATATGCTGATTTTAGCTCTAAATTTCATAATTACACAGCTCCACACCATTTTCAAAGCACTTGCTAAGCATGGTTGAGTTTATCATATTCAGTTATCTCCCATATTACTGGGATGCCTTTTCAATCAAAAGACAGGAATCTCTTATTTGCATCTCTTTTCTCTCAATAGTTTAAAAAAGACCATAGATGACTCCTTCCTGAACTCAGCTAACTAAATATATTCATGTTCTATTTTCTCCTGCCTGAAAAATAAACAAATGTCTATTTATTTTACTTAGATAAATAAGTTCATATATAGGCTAACACAAATATTTCACTGGATATGAGTGTTGTATGAGCCTATTTACCATTCTTTTGGTCACTTCTGTATATGAGAGAGGGTAGGAGCTTTGAGAATAAATTCAAGATTAATAGAAAAGATTTTAAAAGGAGATTGAGTGAGAAAGAGTTATTTTCTCCCATGTCCAACTGCTCTGTGAGGGTTTTGAGCCCCTGTACAGAGAACATTTAGATATTCCTGACAGAGACTGCACCTGCACGTAAATGCAACCACTTCTCTGCATGACTGTGTATAATGGATTTTTAGCAGCACTGTAAAAATTTCCTTACAGCTACTAGCCTGTGACCCAGGCTCATTTACAGCTCTATCCTGCCTGCTTTTCTCTTGATTTAAGCTTGCAGCAGCTTTCTCTAACAGGCCTGGTTTATGCCAGGTTAAAGGAAAGCTGGCTCAGCAGCACCTTGCACGAATGCTGTCCCTGAAAACACACGGCTACAGCCAGCCCAACTGCTGAGGACATATCCCCTCCCAGAGGACCAAAAGCAACAGAAAAAACCTGCCCAATGGCTAAGGAAAACACCTCGCTCACAGCTGTATTTCCCCTAATCATGATTTTGACCCTATTCCTGCTGGGTTTCCTGACTTCTGACTGGGAGCCCATGGATTACGTTGCAAATCATTGGACAAACCAATCAGATCATTGGTGAGAACACTCCATGGAGGCTGGTGTTTATCAAAAAAAGTACAATGCGTAGAATAGTATCTTTACAGTCAGAAAAGCAGATTTAAAAAATCAATTTTACAATTAAATATATATGTTCTCAAATTGGCACCTCATTTGTTGTGATACAAGCTACCTGAATGATGCCATACAGAAAAATTCGTAGAGGTAATGAAAGGTGTTTTCCATAAAGATGCCTATATTCTCAGAGCTCTGATAGTTCAGCTTTTAAAAAATATTTTAAAATCTTTCAATAAAAGAGCCCTTTGGAAGGGCTTTGCAACACTATTTCTGACAGGGACATAAATAAGAAGAGCAAAGAGGTGACGGAGTAGGAAGCACTGGTCACAATGTCAGCTGTCCCTCCTCCTCCTTTTGTACTCCCTACAGATTTGAAAGGTCAGAAAGACATGGAACATTGCAGATGTCCTAAGAAAAATGGATAAGAAAGGTTAAAAAAAGTTTTGTTGCAAATATACTTGAGGATTTCTTTTCCTTTCACTTCACAAAGCATTGAACTGTCTGGGTTCTGTGAGATTCAGTACTTTGTGGCTAACATTTGCTGTGATTGGTTGTGCCACTGTATAAAACCAAAAGGAAAGTTCACCTTTAAGATACATATTTTTAGCAGCTGACCTACAGGGTACAAAATGTTGACCAAAAAATCATTTTTCTGGCAATAAACTTTAAAGAAAAGTTTTTCTTTGTTTAAAAAAAAAAAAGTAATCTTCTTTGAATTATGTTCAACACAACTCTTCTCACTTCCTTGGTGGAGGAAACTCTTCAGTCAGAGGAATTCCTGTTCCTTTTGTCTTATCCCCCTACATATTTCTGCATTACCATATTTATTCCCATTCGCTGTTCCTCACAGAGGAAATCATCTGGCGTGTCAAACAAACACATTTCAAAGACACTTGCTTGTTTTCATGGAAAAAGTTCTTTAGTCAAGGGACATTGACCATAAGGATTTCTATTTCTTTAAATATTAAAATGGAATAAAACTACTGAACAATGGCAAACAGCAAATACAATGAGTCTCTGAACAGATTTGTGGCTGGACCTTAATCATAAGAAAAAATAATGCTGGCACAAACTGAGGAAGACAAAGAGCTCATTTGAGCACAAGCTGAAAATGTGCTGCAAGCCCTGAGGAGCTGGAGTGACAGGAGATCCTGGGAGCAGTTTGTATGCAGAGATGATGACACCAGCCTCCCCAGGTGGGTGGAGGTTGGATTTACTCCAACCTCTGCATAGCTGAGAGTCCCAAACCCTCCTGGCAGCCTCCACGGGCCGTGGTGCTTCCCTTCCCTCCCCAGGTGAGGGCTCAGGGTGTCCAGCAGCCCTGTCCAAGCACAGACACCACCCAAATCCAGAGGGCACCTTGAAAATGTCACCCCAACCATGACCGAGGGAGGACAGACCCAAACTAACCCACCCCTAGCTCTTCTATCCAACTGATCCTGCCAAGAAATCCTATAGCTTCCCTTTGAAGCTCAAAGACAGGGAATACTGATTGCAGTCTTGGTCCTCACAGCAGTTTCCCATCCCACCTCTGGTTGTGGAAGCTGTGCTAAAACTGCTCCGACGCTGTGCGCTGTTAAGAGATGCATTTTGGCCGCCCCTTTTCCAGCATTTATATCTCTGTTACCCAGCAGGTGCAGAATACTCAGGTCTGCATCAGCCCTCTGGTTTGCCTTTCCACTGAGCTATCAGCCCCAAGCTGCAGCTGCACTACCTGTCTGGACTGAAATTAATCCAAATCTGCTGTGCGTCAGTGTGGGGGCAGAATTGCCTTTGCTCAGCAGGCTGCAAATGCCCTCCCCAGTCATCCAAAGCTCTGCCTACAGCCAGCTCTAATTTTACTCTATTTTGTTTATGCTGGAGTGGCTGGGCTGGTATTTTTTTTGTCCCTTCCACTTAATCTACCTTTGTCTTTCTAATAACATCCTCTAATAATATCTTCAATCCTGATTTATTTATAGCTACTGCCCTTTTATTCAGGTGTTACTGCTGAAAGTGTTCTAAAATTGAGTCCATTTACCAGGAAGGTGCCAGGGGTAAGTCACTTATTTGTGGGTTAAGTCTTAGATTTGAAATACCATTGAGATGGATGGATTTTCTGTGTTTTTCCTGCTCCTAGTCACACTGCAGTCTGGATGGGAAGGGATTGCAGTGGGGGGGAGCAGCGTGGGTGTGTGCCAGCATGTCTTTCTGAAAAACTTACAATCTCCAAGGAAAAGTGACTGATAGAGTGTCTTTATTTCCCTGACAGGTGGTACTTAGCATAGGGAAGTTGCATTGGACATGCTCAGTTCTTTCATGCTCCAATTAAAGGAAACAAATGGTCAACAAAAAGCACAGGGAGCAATCCATCCCAAAGATGATTCAATGTGCCCATCTCAGTTTGCAAACACTGCTGCTTGTTTGTCTTTTTGGTTTTGTTTTTTTTTATGACAGATCTCCTTGTGAGATGCTGTAGCAATGTGACAGAACAAAGAGGCATCTGTGACTTGGCACTAAGGTAGGGAGGGAGCTTCACCTTGATCTCACATCCTGGGAGAAGCTAATTTCTCTTTCTCCTGCCACTGTGGTCTGTTTATCTTAGATGTGCAAAAAATGTGAGCATGAGGCCAGTAATTTCTCCTTTAGTCCCAACACAAACTCTAATGGAGCTCAAATGAAACATTTATTTAACCTCTATTTGAGACCCTCCAGAGAAGTGTTTTCAATACTTCCTCCAAGCTCTCAGTCCATCTTTGTCCTTCCCACTGGAATATTTTTGCTTTTATTTTTCCTCTCCAGTAGGCAGCTCCTATTTGTTGACATTATTGGATGTTATTACCTATGAAGTCAGCACCTGGTCCCTATATAGGGAGGAAAATCAGCAGCAGAGCTGAATGACAGAAGTAACTTTGCTTCATCTGTTTTATTTCAGCATGAAATATTTGGCATGAAATTAAGATTTTAAAAAACCCAAAATTTCTTTTTGAACACCAAATGTAGGCTACAAGAAAAATTAGCTTTCATATAGAAATAGTCTTAATTATTGCATAGGAGCTTCACGTCTGCCAATGTCAGTCAGAATGAATGAGACAACATATTTCTACAGAACATCAATATTGCAAGTATCAAAACAAGCCCAGAATTCCCATGAAGGAGGGAATCTCAGATTTTTGTTACCACAGGTATTTAAGTCTCTCTTGAAAACCAGTAACCAAAATAGTCCTTGCAGTGGGTTTTATCAAAAACATTCTGCATGTGTAAAGCATAGAAGAAATTAAAACTAAAAAAAAAAAAAAAGAAATTAAAACAGCAGTTCTACGGATTCCTTGTTGACACGAAGGAGAAAATTGCATGGGTGGAAAGCAGAGGAAGAAGAAATTTGGCAACATAGGAGAGGCCCCAGCACATGGAGAACGTGGTGATAGAAATGGTTTAACAGGAAAAAAAAATAAGAAAAAATAAGAAAAATAGACCTCAGAAATATGTTGAGATCCCAAACCTTAGTGAGGAAGAACTGAACTCCAAGTTTATGGAAGAATTTGGACTGTTAGCAAGGAGACCATCAAATCATTCTGGTGACTGTGATATTGCAAGGCAGCAGTCAGACATTTTCACCTCAGCTGCAAGGAGGGCAGAGCTCTTTTGACAACATCCATGGAAGTACAACAGAGAGGAGAGGATTTCGTATGGATTCTGCTATGGCCAGCCATGAGAAGCAGCCGGGACACGTCTGAATGCAACCACTGCTACAGCAGGAGCTGCAGTGCTCAGCTGGCACCAGGGGATGGTTTATCACGGGGTACCGATGGTTTATCCAGGGTCACATGTGGTTTATCCAGGGCAGCAGTGGTTTATCACAGTGTACCAATGGTTTATCCAGGGTCACCAGTAGTTTATCCAGGGCACCAGTGGTTTATCCAAGAGCACCAATGGACAGTTTATCCAGGGCAAATTGTCCACATGATGGGTGCCTGGTTCTGGAGCACAGGATCAGCTCCTAGGCTGCTGTAGCATTCCATTTCTCCTTTTCAGCACACTCCCCACTGCAGGATCCTGCACTTCCAGGGCCCCATTTGGTCCCTGACCCATTTGATCCCTACCTGTGGTAGGGGAGGGCTCCTCTCCACTGGTGTGAGGCAGCAGAGGCTGGGGATGCCTGCTCAGATCCCTGAGCTTGTGACAGCCATCACACAACTCCAAACTCTGTATCTTTCTTTTCCCTCCCTTCCCTGGTCCCTCCTTTCCCCCCCCCCCATCACTGCCAGCCACTTCCAAACAAGAATTTTGTTTTCACTTACAATCCCTTTTCATCCGGATCCTTCAATTTCACTGAGATCCTTCCTTCCCCCATTTCAATGATTTTCAGTGTGACAGAACGACACTTCTGACAAGCAACCTCCCCACCTCCCTTCATTCTGGGGATGCTTTTTCAGCCAATTAATCTAACATCATGTACCATTTAGCTTTGAGAGGCTGGTGTGACTCCTGAAGGAGACAAAATGTGCTGCTGGGAACAGAGAGATGGGGGTGATGGCGAGGACCATGAGGAGGCTCCAAACTGTCTGAATTACTCATCAGGAGGGTGCCAACATGAAAGCCTGGAATATCTTCCTTCTCCATCTCCTTCCTCACAGACCCGCTGACACATGGCTGTCATTATGCCACAGAGCCATTTTGTTATGTGAGTGTGTGATGGGATGAGGGACAAGGCTCTGCTGAAACACTCTCAAGTAGGGATTATGGATGTGTCTGTCAGGCTCCCTGACAATCCCTTCACTTAATTAGCAGGTAGGAACAATGCTCAATACTAGCTGGGGTGGGGTTGCACTTCCCTTCTGAATATGCCTCTCTAAAAAAGAATAGACACGTTTTCAAGATCCAAATAAATAATTTGGTTTGAAAAAAAAAATTAAAAAATACACAAATCCAATGTTCTTTCACATCCCCTCTTTTCAGTTACATTTTTGTCTCAATTTGAAATGTTTTATGCTTGAAACATTGCTGAGTCACATGGAATAACATGAATAACATTCTAGAAATTGCAGCCAAATTTCAAACTCAGCCATTCTACCTGAGTTCTGAAAGAACTTGGTTATTTTTCTTTGATGTTTTTTCCCCCCAGTTTATAGTTTCATTCAATTTTAACTTGTTCTGGAAAAAGCATCCTCAGCTTGCCCTCAGAACCTCCTGCCCCATAGTGTTTGGATTCTAGATTGTGTTCCCAGATTTTGGATCTTTAAAATTCACAAGGGTTAGAAATGCTCTCTTCCTGCTCTATTAAATCACATAATATTCCAATTCTATAGATTAATGCCTTAAGATTGATTAATTGTGATTTAAATCGTGGGATTTAAGTCAACACTGCAAACATGCAGACAAAAGAGCTCTGATTTCTTAAAAGTATCTTTTTCCCTGGACAAAAAAAAAAAAAAGAAATTCGGTGTAAGAGCAGTGTTGGGTCATCACCTCACCAGTATTAGGCATGACAAGAGCAGTGGGATTTTAGCAGCGCTCTCTTGGATGTCACAGTTGTTTAATGATCCAAATCTGATCACTCTGGGAAAGTTTCCCTGTGAGCAACAGTGGCTGTAACCCCTCTGGCAGCTGCCCTGCCTGTGAGCCTCTCTGCACCTCTGCTGCACAACTGCCCATCCTTGTTTTGTTCCTATTAGCTTACAACAGATCACTGAGTGAAAAGCCTGAAGAAGTCTGTGCCACTGTGTAGGAAGGACCTTTAAAAAAGCAAATGCTGGCATGTGAGAAGATTTCACAGGCTGTACGACAGTGGCATCAGTCTGTTGAGCTGTTAGCAGTTCCTAATATCAGCTCATCAAACACTGCTGTCTCTGGTTTGGAAATGACAAAGGATTCTGTACTTGGGGTGTGAATCTTGAGAGCAATTTGCTTCAAATGCAAACAGAATGTCCTCGCCCCTTGCACTGGAACAGGGAAATGGAGTCGGGAAGCAGCTCTGAAGGATGCTGAGCAGGGATGTGTGCAACACTTCAAGGGGGGAAAAAAACAGCAAAAAACAAAAGTGACACTTTCCTGACAGCTTCACAAAAGAGGAAGGACAAAAAGTTAATCTTCACTCAAGTGGCTTATGAGATTCAGCTCCAGCCCAAGGCAATTTGTTTTATTAAAAGCAGCAATTAACATTGTTGGCCAAAACCTTGCTGCAGAATCCAACAGAAGACTTTCCTCTTCTTATAATGTGACATTCAATAAACAGAAGAAAAAAAATTAAGTAAGCTCTTCCCTTCTGCATTATTTTTGGCTTTTTGAAGGGGATTTAACACCAATTTTAAAATAAATATGTAAAAGTTTGATTATTTTTCCTGCACAACATTGTGAATCTGTCAAGAGGAATGGAGATGGCCTTTGCTCCCAGGTTCTTGAAATAACTGTCTGTGAGACTAAAGAAGAGTCTGGGTGTCTCTGACACTTCTTTCATTACCCACTGAAGAAGAAAATAGATGTTGTGTAAACTAGAGCCTTGTGGGCGCTAATAGCAGATTCTCACATGGGATAAACATATGTTCAGTTTGCTCAGAGCAAGCAAATTTCCCATTTCACTACCAAAAAAATAGATAAAAGCCTTATTTTAACTGATGGAAATTTCACTGTAGAACACACTGGTAATTACTTGGAATATTCAGTTCTCTGGCCTTGGATGTTCAAGTGGGTGATGAGAAAAACAGTGTGGAATTCTGGCTATTTACTATCCATCTTGAAAAACCCTGTAGCATCCAAGATTTTTGCCCTTTGTGGATTAAGATTCAATGTCAAATTTGGAGATTGCTAAAAAACAAGGCATGATCCCAAAAGGATCAGTGCTGAGTTGGAGAATAAGCCAAGGGAAGTCTGGGTGTGGATTCTTTTGTGCTAGAAGAGAAAAACGAGCTCACAAATCTCAGGAGAACATTCCGCCACCACTTCTGTCGTTTCAAAGATACCTTGATGTTTAACCTTCAAACTGCATTGCAACAGCTCTTCTCCCACACCAGCATTTTGGTTCCTGCACTTAAAGCCAGCAAGTGAGAGGGAAAACAAACAGTGTAGGAAGAAAATATTCTGTTTTCTTTATTTGGTAACTTTTGCAGAGTTCGGTCTGTGCTGAAAATGATGGAGGATCTTTGCTCCACAGAAAGGAGTGACGGTTTCTCTCAGGGTCTTAGGAATTTTCAAATCATGTCCCAGCTTATCCCCACTTCCCTAGATAGCCTGGTTTTAGAAAAAGATTGGAAACCCTGCACCACATGATGGTTATTTCTGAGAACACAGTGAAAGAGTTGCAGGTGCCCTCATTCAGTGTTGCTGCCCATGAGAGTAAGGTGGCTCAAGCCTCCAAACTGTTCCAGATTCTACAAACTCTGACACACAACAGGATCCAACATTTCCAGTTCCTCAAACTCTTGAGATTCCAACCCTGACATAAGCTTGGATCTAAAAAGACCTTCCCCCAACTCTTAACAAACACTCTATGGTACCTTTTGGCCTAAGCCTGACTTATGAATTCACATGGACACAAAGCAAGTGACATTAAGCGTGATATGCTGCAAAACCAGAACTTTGCTATTCATGTGGCATTATTCAAAGCTTTTTGTTTTATGTCTGTGCAATTGGAAACAGTGGAAAATAAGACTTGGTCATAAATAAGGTCTAAGTAAGGATAGTCTAGAGGGATTTGATACCATACCTAAAGCAGGATTTCATTACAGGGACTGACAACCTGAAATACTCGTGCCAATGTTTTTGCCCTCCATAATTTTTGTAATGTGGTTTCTTACTGCAGGAGTTGTGTGATATGCAGCAGAAGCTGTGTGAGTGCCAGATTCCCCATGACATGAAACCAGCAGAGAGTCAAACACCAGCACATCCCTCTCTCCCTAGCTTGGCTCGTGGTCACACAGAAGGGCACCTGGCTTTGGCCATTTGGTGCATTTGCTGCATTCATCAGATTTTGGCATCAACCTCACAGTCTGCTTTTCTTTCTCCTTCCATCATCCCACAGAATATTTCCTTTGTTCAACTCTGAGTTTTGGATACAGGCCTGCGTCCCCTATTTTCCCATCTTGGAGCATTACTGAGTAGGAGATACCAATGGCCATTACTTTGTTGCTGGAAGAGGTATCAGTACCTCTTCTGAGGCAGCTCTCTGTTTTGGGGGAAGATATAATACATTTTAAAAATCAACAGAAGTGCCTGAAATACATTTTAAATACTTTCAGAAAACTTTGGAGATCTGTAACTGCTGTTAAAGCCTGGGGATAAGTAACAGGCAGAGCAGAATAGAAGTAGGACCTGAGGTAATGATATTAAGTCCTGGGTTTACTGAAGTTGTGAAAACACTTGAAGAACAGAGAAAATCAAAAGTCACTCCTAGCTGCCATTTTCAGTTTTCTTTTAGGAGCCAATGCCTAGTTTGGCCATATTGTCAGCTCACAGCACATGACCACAGATCTCCTACCATCTCTTCCCTCCTGATACACATTTGCTCTTTAATCAGGGTTTTCCTTCCAGCTTCCACCTGTTACTGAAGGAGTGGAGCAAGTTTGTAGGGCCAGGATGAGTGAGAGTGGCATTGAAATAAAGGCTAAACAAAGGTAACTGTGAACATGAGGCCCTCCAGTAGTAATTCCTAAATAATACATCAGGGAGGAGAAAGATATGGAATGATCTGTGAAGTAAAACAAATTTATCACTGAGCTGAGCTGGGAAATATCCCTGAAGGGCAGCTAAGTGAGAGGGAAAAAAGGTGGGATACTCTACTTGAAGAGTAAATCAGGGAGGGCTGGATTCAACATTAGAGTGAGTTAGTTTAAGTTAGCCTGACACAGCAAGAAGTTGTGTAATCATGCAATGTGACTATTGATTCCTTCCCTTCATGCTGCTCAGTGCTGAAATGCCCTGAATACAAATGGGGGCTTTTAGAGGATTCCAGCTATTTGAAAGAAAAGTTTTGAATATACAGTCACTTTTGAACCACCCACATGACCCCTCTGTGAGGCCAATATAGAAAGGAAAGGAAAGGAAAGGAAAGGAAAGGAAAGGAAAGGAAAGGAAAGGAAAGGAAAGGAAAGGAAAGGAAAGGAAAGGAAAGGAAAGGAAAGGAAAGGAAAGGAAAGGAAAGGAAAGGAAAGGAAAGGAAAGGAAAGGAAAGGAAAGGAAAGGAAAGGAAAGGAAAGGAAAGGAAAGGAAAGGAAAGGAAAGGAAAGGAAAGGAAAACATATTTCTGTGTTTGCCATTTGTTTTTATTCTGACAGTACCATGTGCCCAAGTCCCCAGATCCTGTTCATGAGTGATGAAAAATAAAATGCTTGATGGATTCTGACACAGAGGGACCATCTGGGCAAGGTCTAAACTCAGAGTTGCAAAAGCCACATGAGGAAGTGAAATTCAAATACGATGCACCCCTGCCACTGCCACATGCAGAGAATGACTTGAAAAGGCAGTGACAGCTCCAGCAAAGCTGTTTGCACAGCAGAACGCTGGGATAGTCTTCTGGGGAAAATTGGGATTGAAAGGATTGAGCTTCAAGGTGCACTGCAGATCAACTGTATGATTTCTGAACATGTAATTTGTTGCTATCATTCATATGGTTACTGCACTAGTGCTGAGACACTCTGTGCGTACAGATTCATAAAGAATAAATTCTCTTTGCTGCTCCACAGTTAAGGACGCTGAAAGGCAAGATGGATATAAACATATCAAAATGAGACAGAAGCCTGTGAAAGGTAAAATCCTCAGCCCCAGTCACTGACTAAATCACTTCAAATAAAACCAGATTCTTCTGAGCCAATCCAAAGGTTCCTCTTTATTTCAAAGTAGCTTTGGTTCCACTCTTGCAGAATCCAATATCCTCATCTTTCCCTCGCTGTCTCTGCTGATAGAGACTCTGTTACTTTGACACAAATTTGGCATCAGCATTTTTCTCTGGAAAGACTTAACAAAACCTCTCATCCTTTGCTCTCCATTTCCTGTCTATAAAGTAGAGCTCACACAGCTTGCCCTTCTGAGTTCCTTTCTCATATTCATTTTTGTTCAACACTTTAGGGCAAAGATTTCCTCATTTTGTGTCCTCTGCAGCATTAAAATATAAACTAGCAGCTACTCATGGTAAAAAAATGTGGCTTAAAGGAAGAAAACAGCCTCTCTTCTGGAAAGTGGCACAGTAAAGGTTTTGCTATTTTGCAGTGTTTCAATAAAAAGTCTGGAGTAATAAATATACATTTTTGATGTCTTGAAGTACCAGATACTACCATTACATTTACCAGACCAGGCTGGGAACACAAAGGACTTTTGCAATCCAAGTCCCAACCTTCTATTCTTCACTCCTTTCAAAAGGATTTTGTGTCTGCCATTCTCATGGGGAAACAGTTTGTGACCTTGTTTCTTAGATGTCACTTCCCACAGAAGTGGTTAAAACAGTTCAGAGAGTAAAATTTGTTGGCTTGGGTTTTGTTTTTTTTTTTGTTTTGTTTTGTTTTTTTGTTTGTTTTTTTTTATTTTGTGTTTGGTTTATTTTTGGGGTTTTTTTGTGGGTTTTTTTGGGTGGTTTTTTTTGGGGGGTTTTTTTGGGTTTGTTTTTTTGTTTTTGATTGTTTTGTTTTCTGGTTTTTGGTTTTTGTTTTTTTTTTGTTGTTTTTAGGATTTCTATTCCTTTTAGAATGCAAATGCCTGGACATCACTTCAGTGAAGGCACTTGACAACAGCTGAATGGGTGTCAGCTCATACATGAATTGTAAAATCATGAAAACTTGGCTGCCCCAAGATGATTTGGGGGAATTCTGTATTTTAGGGCTTTAAAAAATATTAACTCTTAAAAAGTTACAGTTTCCAAACTGCCCCATTTCCTGTGTTTTTCTTGAATACAGAATGAGGAAAAAAACCAAAACCCTGGAAAAATGAGCCAAAGCTTTGTTTGCCATAAGATCAGCCGCATCATAAAATAAGCTCATAAAAAGGAGTGACATGCACCATAAATCTCAACTGCTTTATAAAAATAAAGCAAAGCTGTCACAAGGGTGACATCACTGAGCACACAGGAAATGCAAAGATCTTTGCAGAAATGCTGATTTCAGTAAGTATTAGGATTCTATTTAGATTAAAATGTTGGAGAAACCTTTAGCCTAGTTCAATGTCAGTGGCAGGGAAGGAAGGTGTAAATGAACAGGGAGTAGATAATTTTTTTTCCTTTTTAATAGCAGTTAAGACCAGAGAACCAGGTTAAAACCATCTCTGAGGATTCATATCCCATCCGAAATGGTAAAACATTTGGCCATGAAGAGTCCAGTACAATGAAAATACCAACCACATGAGCAATTTTTGGATTTTCTTTATCCATGAATCTACCTGGTTCAACTATAGACCACTGACTGCACCTCTTGCCCCACTATTTTTAGTATCTAGTCCTAACATATCAGAATTATGGGTATGTTCCTTATTGACATCACCAAAAAGAGCTATTCCATCCCTGTATGTTTCTTCATTCTCAACACTCAGGTGACTGGGGATGGTGAATGTGTTTTTTCTAGTTTGCTGAGACTCCCAAACCAAGTGGAAAAATCAAAGGTTGGATATCTGGACACACTGAATCCTGGAAAACACTGCTGCCAACTCCTTATTGAAACTCACCCACAGGCTGAACTGAACCCTGGGGCATTTTGCTCTCGAATCCCCAGCACTTGTTCATTATTCTTTTTTACCACAGACAAAATATATATAGGTACCATGGAGATTTTTTTAGTGCGTAAGAAGTTATCTGTCTGTCTTGCTGACTGCTTTGCTGTTCACCCTTGATCAACATCCTCTGATGTTTATCTTTTTGATTTGCCAGCTGTTTATTTACAGATATGGATTTGCTTCTCTCCCCTTCCGAGTAACCTTTGGAGCAAAGCTTTCAGTAAGGGATAGCCTGAGGTGGCTGAGCACACAGCCTTTTCTTCTCTGCTTGTTTAGTTGGGAGGCAGCAAAGAGCGAGCAGACCAAAGGTCAGCTCAGTTTACACAGCCTAAATGCAGCATTATTTATCAACTTCTCCTCTGAAGTCATCCAGGAAGCTTCTGAAGTCATTCCTACCTTAGGGATGGGGCTGCCAGAAGAATAGTGATGGTGAGATTACAAGGAAAAGAGGAAGAACAAGCAGAGGAAGAAGGTAATGGCAGCAGAGGAATATGGAGTGCTAAAATGTTCATCAAAGGTTTAATAAGTGATTCACAAGACAAAGTACTTTTCTATCTGGAGGGCCACTGAGATAAGCAGACACAAAGAGAAATAAAACCAATAAAGCTAAGTTATTGGGCCTTGAAATTTGTTACATAATCTCTTGTAAATCACAGGTTATTTTTCAAATATCTGAAAGAGTCAGGACAGCATGGAGCTAAATATTACATTTTTTGGAAAATCTGCGAGCGCATTGGGAGAGGCTGGAAGGGAAATTCAGAGTAGTGACATGTTAGAGTGGATAAATAAAAAATCTAACTCTGGCTTTTGGCAAGAATAAGAGACATTTGTAAAGCTAAAGAATGAGAAAGGGAGGAATTGACCAAGGCCACAGATTAATTCACACATGCACACATTTGACCAACTCCTAGAAGAAATATCCAGAGATTTTTAAACATAAACTCATTATGACTCCAAGCTATAAATTTCTGGAACTGAGGGAAGCACAATTCTGTGCTTGCCTCACTCTTTCATTCTTTTCTGACCAGGCTTCCTCGCTGCTGGACACTTGGACTTGGCCAGTTGGAGCTTCAGTTTCACCCACTTCTTACACGATGTTGTTTTTAATCAGGATATTCAGAACACAGGTAAATGCGTCACTTACACCAAAATATTACAACCAAAACATGTAATTTTTAGTAGCCACTGAGCTGTGTAATACATTCTCACTGGAATGTGCACCACTGTACATGCCCAGGAGAGATTTGCTGGCACAGCTCCCTGTGCTGGAATCTAACACCAATACATGTAGAGTTTTACATTGCATCCATTTCTAAAGAACATATAGGTAAGCAAAAAACCAAAATTATTGTGATTGTTCTGGACATCCCCCACTAATGCTGACAGAAGGTTCCCCATTTTATGGCAGGAAGGAAAAGTAAACCCTTTTGTTGCTGGGTACTGGAGCTGAACAAATTATTTCCAATGAATAATTTATCTGACTAAATGAGATGTTTTCTGCTTGTTGAAGACCAACAATCCCTCTAATATGTACATATTTTAGTGTTTGAACATCAGACAACTCCTCTGAGTGTGGGGTGCCCATGAGCTGGTGGGGAGCAGCTCTCTGACAGAATCAGCTTTCACTGGCTGAGTTCTGTGTGAGGCCAACACAGCTTGGCTGAAGGACAAAAGTCTTCCCACCACATCCACAGGGATTCCTTTGGACCAGCAGGTAGGATGGGGCTGGGGAGTGATTTTCATGAACACTGTTCTGGATGGCTGAGCCCTCACAGCACTTCCAGCTTGCACATGTATAATTCAAGCCCTCTGAATAGCAGCTGTGACAGGCTGGGTAACTATTTGCAAAGAATCATATTTTATTGGGAAATGATGATCTATTTTGATCCATCTGTATCTTTTGATATGTTGCCAAATCAAGAATGGGGGCTGATCAAAAACATAAACAAAAGGTCTGGGCCAAGGCCCAATACTGGCATATATTTGAGATATTTTAATTCACTACTTAATAGTTGCAATGTCTAGAAGTGCCTGAAGAATCAAACTCCGAAATGGGACTTGTTCTTTGGCTTCCAGCAGCAAACCAAGGCTGGGGATGATGTGCAGGGCAGCAGTGCTGTCCCTGGGCTCAGCAGGGAGGTGACGGGGAGCACCAGGTGTCCCAGGGAGCCTGCGGGTCACAGCAGTGCCCCGGGGCTGTCTGACAGCCCTGGAAGCTCATGCACACATCGGCTGGGAATTTCTGACTGGGGCAGGGGAGCAGGAGGAGAGAGGGATGTGGTGGAGGACAGTGACTCAGGCTGCCACGCTTGGGGTGCAGGCAGCAGCACAGACATGAGTCACCCATCACACCAGGCAGGAAGGGCCAGCTTTCCATCCAGAAGATTAATTTGGGGCTGGCTGGTTTCCAAGAGGAAATCAGAGGGAGGGATGCAGAAGACAGTGTTTCTGGGAGAGAGATATTTAAGCTCATGTGAGATGAGAGGGAAGATTAACCAGAAAGAGCCAATATCAATGAAGAGAGAGTTATTTTGGAGAGGGAAGGGAAATGAGGAGGATGCACAGCCCAGTGAAACTGCTTAAGGTTTGGGAATATAAAATTCAGTCTGCTGTGTTTGTAATTTCTTCTTCCCCGATGAAACTATTGAAATCCTTCACATGATGGAGCTGAGGGACCTCTTTTACAAACATCCAAGAGACAAGAAACGTTGGAGGATGATTTTCTGGGATATTGACTTCACGTAGGGGTAAAAAACATACAGCTACCATGAGACCAAAGAAGAGAGGCAGGCAAGAAAATGCAAAGACAATGCTGAGAAGTAACCAAGCTAAATCCTCTTGTGCCTCTGTTAAAATGGTCCGTTTGTCTCTGTTTGTCTCTGTTTACTGGACCCTCCTTTTGTGAATGCTACACTGGGCTGATTTACTCTACGGCTATTTCAGCAACCTTCTCCTTCTTGCAGGAGGCAGAAAATGTGAGGCTGAGGCTCAGCCTAACTTGAATCCTCTCTGAAGACAGCACTCCCACTGTGACCAAGCTGCAGGAGGGAAAAGGTGGTGGAGTCTGATTCTGTGACCATGCCTAGAGGGGAGCAAACAGGAGGAAATCTGTCACAACCTTCAGAACATCATTAACGCTCCCTGCAGCCACTTTGCCTCATCTCCAAAACAGCATTTATGAATTTTCTCTGCTTCCTAAAGATATTCTGAAGGTGTAGTTCAGCTGAAGACAGTGACTTGAAGAGGAGTGTGTTTTCACTCTGTCAAACATTATAATTTGTTATAAACTGTAGTTTTGGGAGTTTTAAAATCTTGCTCACAATGCATTGACTGAAGAACTGATTAAGTATGCAGTGAAGAGTGCAGTGACTTCTCTTCATAGCATGTTTTCATTGGAACATCAGAACTATTATAGCTGTCTCAGTAATATACAGGCTTGACATATATGGGATCATTAAGGATTTACATTTTAGTAATGGATTGAGAGCACACTCTTTCTGGACTCTCTTGTCGCTACTATTACACTGAAAAAAATCCCCATGTGATTTGTTTATATATGTTAATACTGATTTTAAAAGATACTGAAGCACTAGACAAAGTAATTTTATTGCTTGACACAAAGAGATTGCCTCAATTTCTTTAATGCTCCAACTGTAATGTTTTGTTCCTAAGGACTGAAGATTACAAAAACTCTCCCTACAGACTAATTAATATTTTCTTTAACCAGATACTTTCAGGCTTTTATTTATTAGCTGAAGCAGTTTGTGGTGGGAGTCACAGGCACTGCAAAGTGAGTATTCCAGTCATCAATGACTCCCAGGCTCCAGCAGCTGTGAGTTAGTGACAAGGTCTATGGTGCTCCCCCAGGCCCCTGCAGCTGAATCTAAGCAATAGCGCAGAGATAAAAGGTTAAGATATTCCAGAGTGTTAAAAACCGCTTCTGGATCCCATCCCTGGTTGAAACACAGCCCGGCTGGTGGAAATCCAACAAGAATTGACTGATGACCTCTGCCCAACCAACCATGTGCTATCTATCTCTGACACACGCAAATCACTTTGCAAGGCATTTCCACCTGTCTCCATCCACTCCTGCCCTTGCAGCTTTGTCTCTGCAGCAGTCGCAGCACCCCAGCTCCGCAGGCTGAGGGGGAGGATGTGCCAGGCACCCCCCTTTGCCAGGATGGTGCTGTTGCCTCTCCTCTCCCTCAGCGTCCTGATCTCTGTCCCGCAGCACGGGGCTGTCTGAGCCTTCCGACTGGGCACACCACACCACACAGAAGTTTTCTCTCATTTCCTGCTGCTTTCGGTGATTCCTTGGTAGGGACAGAGCCCTTTCAAAGCAGCCCCTGTTTCTGCGAGCAGGTTGTTGTAACACCTTGTTCATCACACACTCAAACGGGGCCTGAGACATTTTCCTACTCAAGGGAGAATCGTTCCAGACATTAATCTGTTGTGACACAGATTTTGTTCAATAAGAGCGATAAAACGTGGCAGGAAGTGGGAGAAAGAGAAAAAATAGCCTGACTTGTGGTCATTTTTCTTTTGTGGAACTTCTTAATTCTGCTGTAAGATACATTTTACATTGAGGGGTGATTTAGTTTCCATTTTAAACTTTGGGTCTCTAAACACATAGCTAACACTGGCAGTCAGTGTTTCTTTCTTCTCTCTCACTCTCACCTCTCCTCACTCCTTCTCACAGTGTCTGTGGTTATAATATGGTTATAATGGGGGGGGGGGAAATCATGGCATATGACATGAAACTACAGAACTTTTCCATGAAACATTTTCTATCTGATTTTTTTTTTACACAGCAGCAATTTAAAAGCTAAATGGAACTGCAATGCATAGCTACAAAGCTATTTCTCTTTTTAAAGATGCTTATCATGCTCTACATTTGTCAGCACCCTGGCTGGGTACAGATCCTGGAGCAGCAGAGGAACCAAACCTGCTGGCAGGGATCCAGGTGGGAGATCAAGCATTGGGAAATAAATGTTCCCAGCTCTCCTGGATCTCCAGAAACTGAGGTCAAGTTTAATGTTCACTGTCACAGGTATGTAGAGATGAAGATTGATAACAAGAGAAGCTCAAAGTCAGGGCTGCTGTGCCCGTTTGCATGGTTACACCTGCAGGGGAAGCAGCTTTTCTGGATCTGAGAGTGACACCTGCACAAAGCACAGCCTTCCTATATTCTCTGCTATTGTAGCTGCCCCAGACACAAAATAAAAGCAGAAAAGCCATAAAGGGACCTTTCCAGCAGATATTCTAGGCTGTAGGATTAAAAAAATATTCACATCCCAGCCCTGATACAGCTAAAAGATTTCCACACAGCTGGGCTGCAGCTGCCTTGCCTCTTGTCTTTAAAATTAGGCATCAGCTTGTCTGCAAAATGCTACAGCTCCCAAGAGAATTGAAGAGGGGTCTGTTTGTCTCCAAAAAGGCACCAGGCTGACATCGGGCAACCAGCAGTGCCAAACTTTCTCTGTTTGGAGAGGTTGTTCCTGCTCAGGGGGTCTCTCACACCAGCACAGAGCACTCGGCCACCCCACGGGGCCCTGCAGCTGTGGGCAGGGGGCCAGGCTGAATGCCACCACTCCCCAGGTTTCCAGGGCAGTTTTCCAGACTGCCATAGGCGCAGACAGAGCTCCCCAGCTGGAGTTCTGCTGAGCATGACCTGCTAAAACACGGTGCCAAGCTGGTTGGAAGAGGGTTGTATGCTAAGAGTGGAGCTGCACTGAAATCTGCTGTGGGATGGGATGGGATGGGATGGGATGGGATGGGATGGGATGGGATGGGATGGGATGGGATGGGATGGCATGGCATGGCATGGCATGGCATGGCATGGCATGGCATGGCATGGCATGGCATGGCATGGCATGGCATGGCTGAAATCCTCTGGAGCAAACAGAGATATCTTAGAGCTAAGAGCACCTAAAAGCAAGATAAAATAAGGCTGGAGAGGGACTTTTACAAGGGCATGCAGTGATAAGACAAAAGGAAATGAGTTTAGGATGAAGGAGGGCAGACTTAAGATTAGATATTAGGAAAAAATTCTTCTCTGTGAGGATGGTGAAGCCCTGGAACAGGGTGACCAGAGAAGCTGTGTAAATGTCCAAGACTGGATTGGATGGAGCTTGGAGCAACCTGGGACAGCAGAAGGTGTCCCTGCCCATGGCAGAGGGTTGGAAAGAGGTGATCTCTGAGATCCCTTCCAAGACAAACCTTTCTAGGATTCTGTGGAACCTGGCAGAATGTGAACTTGCTGCAGAAGCAATTGCCATCTTCATTTCAGGTGGACTCAATGACCTTAGAGGTCTCCTACATCCAAAATGATTCTATGGGTTTTTTTCTGGTCGTGCAAGTGAATAAACTACAACAAGACCTTTAGTTCTGACTGTTGACAGTACTCAAACCAGAAGAAGATCTAAAGCTGCTTGTTGGAGAGCAGGATAATCTCAGCAGTTCTAACAGAATAAAAATTCATTTCTTCCAGTACACTGAGAATGGCTCAGAATAAACACGGCAAGGAGATCTTAAAATAAAAAAGTGCCATAACTTCTTGCTTCAGGATAGGGAGGAGGGGAAGATTAAATACTTTCATTAAATTAACTCTCATCTGAATGAGGCTTTTGTTTAATTTCTAAAAGAAACTCGTTTCTTTGTTGTCATTTTCTTCTTGAGTGGTAAATACAATGTAGAATTCCAGAAGTCTCATTTCTATACAAGCAAATGTAATCAATTTCACAGAGCACTGAGACAAATCAATATGGAAGGAGTCAGAAAACCAAACAAAGGCAACAAGAGAAAAATATTATCCTATTTATATGTTCATAATGCATGGGAGAAAAAGATATTTAAAATTACAGAGCTAATTTCTAAAGCAGCAGTCATCACTAGTCAGTGATAAACACCAGTAAACTATTTCAGCTGAAAAATACCACGAGTCTGTGATGATTATAACAGCCCAAGTGACGGTCATTATTGTTTGCAGTACAGAAACATAAGCAATTTTGCCTTCTTTTTGCTCTTTTTTAATTTGTCATTAGCAGAAAGTAAGAGACCAGAAAAGTAATTATTGCCCAATTAACCCTTGTAATATTATATGATATTTCAGCTTCATTTGCTGCTTCAAAGTTGGATTTTATGGCCTGGTGACTCTTCAGAAGGATACCAAGACTTTGCTGAAACATGCAATATCTGCCTTGACTGGCAGCTGCAAGATGCATAAAATCAACATTAAACTGGCTTCAACCTGTAGAGCCATGGCTCAGAGTCTGGCTGTGTCATCAGAGAGAAAAATGCTACATCATTAGTGGAAAAAACCATAAAATCTCATCCTTTTTTTCTTTTTTTTTTTTTTTTTCCCTTAAGATTCCTCCTGTCTCCACTCCAGGAAATCTCATCCTTGCCAGCTGAGAACCCAGACACTTTTCAGGGCATTTTAGCAGGGTGGGAGCAGGCTTGGATATCTGTGAACCCTTCCTGTTCTCTGCTATTAACCCTAAATCACTTCACTTTTTTTATAAAATTCATAGTGAATTAATTTTATCAGCTGTAAGTCAGGAAACAATATGGATGGAAAGTAGAAAATAAAAATCCCCAAACCTAGAAGAGAACTCTGTTCTTTTGACATCATGTTTAATGAATCTGAACACAAGGAAAGCAGTACATGTCCACTATTGCAAAAGGAGAAAAATTACAGTAGCTAGCTACAATTTGTGACTGCTTTTGGGGTAGGACTATCCCTTCTGAGTCACTGGGAAATAGAAAAATCAAATCACCCTTAAAATAAAAAAAAACAAACATAAAGCTCTATTTCAGCATGGAATACCAAGGCTGAAATTAAACCAAATATTAATCAGCTCACCCATTATTCTTATTTCAGCACTAGAGAACCAGAAGGAAACATCCAGCTAAAAAAGTTAATATCCATCTGGAGACGTATTAAATGAAAATAACCACAAAGTCAACAAACTTCAGCTCATAAAAAGTTGCATGCACATTTTTATTCTGCCATCAACTCTGCTTTACCTTTGGGCCATTTCATATCTGCTTGAGTTATAACTGGTGTAATAAATGGGGTTTTAGGCAGCATATTTCCATGCAAATTTACATTGTCAAATTACTATTCTTATTCCAACTCCATCATAGATGAAAAAATAAATTGAAGGACGTGTTTAAAAAAAATCCTTATGATAAAAAAAATGACTCCTTCAATAGACTTATCTTTTGAAATATTACTTTTCGCTCTCATGGAACAGAAAGGTATAAAATTTAATAGGAGTAGATCCAAAAAAGCTTCTGGAGAAATTCCACTAAAGACCCTGTAAAAGTAACCTTGTTTTGAGAAGTTTTGTTCCACTCTGAAAGAAAGAAAGAAAGAAAGAAAGAAAGAAAGAAAGAAAGAAAGAAAGAAAGAAAGAAAGAAAGAATAAAAAAGAAAAAATAAGTAAAAAAAAAATTACTAGAGTCCAAGTGATTGATTTTTATTGACTGCTTTTCAAAGGTGATGATCACCATCCAGTTTTCCCTCTATGCTAAAATCACACAAATAGAATTAATTGTAAAACACAGTATTTTCCTTTGGAAAATTCCAACATTCAAATCCAACTAAAATTCAAGTGATACATTTTTTTGACTGCACTTTTTAGGAGAGGCCCAGGGTGATTTCCCAGGCCCTGAGCAGGCGCCTGAAGCTGGCCCAGCCCTGAGAGGCTTCGCTGAGCCCCAGCCCTGGGGAGCTGTGCACGAGAGGCACAATGCAGGAGCTGAATGTGGAAATTTTCCCTGTGTTTGCACCATTCCCTCACTTTTTAAAAAAGGAGGAAAATTTCAATGCATTCTTTTTGCAGCCCATGATAGTATGAAAAAGCCTCTGCAGCATGTGCAGCCAGTTGGCTGGAGGAGCTGGCTGAGAAAACCCAGCCTGGTAATTTTGCCTATAGTAAATGCTGACAGAAATTTCTCTGATGCTGTTCCACTGCAGCTGCCTCATTGTTCTGTTTTAACGTAATCAGCACAGTAAGGAGGAAGAAAGGAGCGTTAATTTTCTATCAAATAAACTTTAATTGAGTCTTTCATACTTCAGTACTGTATAACAAATGCATATAAATGGTCTGTGAGTTGGTGCTGGTTGTGGTAATGTGGTGTGTCAGAACTTGTCTCGGGCACATTCTGGTACTTTCAGCTTTGTGTCACCGTCGTGCAGCCCAAGAAATGCTCCTGAGACACCCCCAAATTCCTCTGAGGAATCACAAGAGGCTCCTGGGTAAGGGTGAGCTCCTCAAAATGACTGTAAGGGTCAAGGTGTCCCAAGGCCCCTGTCAGTGTCAGAAGAGCAGGATGATGCAGAGGGGAATGAGCTCCCAGCCAGGGTAATCAGGAGCACTCAGTGCCCCGAGTTGAGCCACGGCAGCGCTGGCAGGGACCTGGCAGAGACACTGATGGAGCAGCCTGAAACCCACCGAGAGCATCTCACCCCAAACCCCCATGGTTCTGTGTTCCAGTTCTCACAAGAGTGCAGCTCCTGGAAAAGGAATGAGCATTCTTCATCTCTTGTCCCATTCTCGGCTGTTTTTGATGGCCTGGAAAGGCTCGGGATGGCCTTGGACAGCCCGCGCTCCAAAGGACGAAGAGTCTTCAGGTTTTTTCTCGGTCTTCAGTGTTTATTAGTTTTCATCTACAAGATTTTCTCTCGGCCCGACAGAGGTCTGCACAGCAGCCAGCCATGAGCACACTGAGCGCCCCCAGGGCGGTCACTTGTCTTTATACCCAAAACTACGTATAAGATATTTACCCATTTTCCCCAATACCTTTCACCCTTATTGACCAGTGCACTTTTAGTAAGAACCAATCCCAAAGTGCCACCACCACCACAGAAGATGGAGGCCAAGAAGAAGAAGGACAAGACATGCCCCAATTCCTCCATCTTACTTCTCTAGACCCCCCTATACCGAAATTCTAAACCCTGTGTCTCACACTCTCATTAACCTATCCCTTCACCATTCACCCAGTGAAATCCTCCCATCCTCATACAGGTGTTGTCTCCCATGCAGGATCAAAGTCCAGCCACCAGACACTTCTGGCAACATTCCAGGACCTCCGAGCCCCCCAAGGGTGGTCTCGGTGTCTCTGCACATCAGGACTGATGTGCTGAGATCCCACAATCTCTCTCCATCTATTACAGATGGGATGCATTAACACAGAGGGATTTTGAGATGCTAAACCTGGATTACAGACAGAAAACATGTAACCCCCCTAAAACAAGGAAAAGCTTTATTCAAAATATGTACAAAGCAGTGCAGCCACTTCTTCCTCCTTTCCAAACCCCTCTCATTTTGTTTATATCAATTTTAAGTAGGGGATGCTCAGATGACATTTAATCCTTAGATTTTATGAGTGAAAACAAATATTCTCCCTGGTTAAATTCTAATTTTCTCATTCAACTTGTACCAGAAGCACAGACATGGCAGTAATGTGGATGAAGGTCATGGTGCCTGTTTCCCATCTCTCAAGGTGGAGCATATTAGACTTAAAATCATGCTTCAATTCTTCTTGAAACATTCCAAGGCTGGGACTACAGATGATCCCCTACAGTTTAGTTAACCTTCCAGTTATAATTTATTTTTTTAGAACTTCTCAATATGTTCTATCCCATGGCAACTTGTCCCAGCCCATTCAAATATACAGAAGAGTTCATCCTCCTCCATGCTTTTTTTTGGAATAATTTTTGTTCATTCTCTTACTCTAGATGCTGGGCAGCCTCAGTTCTTCTCATCTTTCTCGCTGCTAGATCTCCAATCATTTGACACTAGTTAATTCTCGTTCTTTGTAAAACATAGAAGTTCAAGACAGGAGATTGTTCTCAAAATTTCAAATCAAACGGGAATAAAAATCCTGTGATATTGCTGCATTTTATGCTTTTTTTTTACTTACTTGGAGAGTCAAGACTTATCAATGAAGGTACCAGCAGTGCAACAGCCAAAAGAAATCTGTCACTGACATTTATTATTAGACCTGGACAAAAGGAAAAAATTATCTCAATACTTTAATCTTTGTCTCTTTAATTAATTGAACTAATTTGTTGCAAATAGTTCTTGGTGGTTAGCATATTCCCAAGCACATTGTAGCAAGTATTAATTACTTCAAATTCAATTTGCTTTGCTTGATTGACCAACAAGGTCACAGAACTCTGTAGCTTTGTGTTTGCACAAGGGCAAAGATGTGTCAAAGAAGCTTCTCAAAGAGATGCAAGTTTGCTCTGTCCAAGTATCCTACATTCATCAAAACTTTGTTCCTTCCAGAATTACGCCTACAAACAGTCTTTGCTGGAATAATTACAGAAAATGGGCAGTGGAAAATGGAAAAAGGAAAAAAACATTCTTTTCCTTTCCTTCCCTATGAAAAGATTGATTCCCTTCCTGTCGTCATCTCCCAAACCAATTCAGGATCTCACAGCACACAAACAGGTACATTCTGACGGCAAAATCACGAAGCCAAGGAGTAAAGCAGAACAAAGGGAACAGCTGCTGCCAGTCAAGGCTGGAGAAGAGAATCAGAAGCAACATGGAATTTGCAAATTTAGCAAATCTATTCTGAGAATTCGGAATGATGAATCATTCCCCGCCTCCCCAACTTCCCATCCGCCTGGAGAGAAAGTTCATCTGGCTTCACTCTGGCCCTCCATTGTCTTCCTGCCAAAAGAGTCCCACAAGTGCTGTGTTTCCAAAGATGAGACCCTGGACTAAAGGTCTAAATACATATATTAAGCTGTTGTTTTTACCTTTCAGTCCTTTTATTAATTAGTCAATTGTGCCTATACTGTAACAAGATTGTTTCTTTAATTGCCCTTACAGTTTTAAATTTCCAGGCCCTGGAAAAGACTTTTTAGGAATATTCAGCAGGAAAAGTGGCAGGACCCAAGACTGGTCCAGCTGAGCAACCCAGTGCACCCAAGTGATGCTCAGTAAGTGCAGCCTCCACCAGTGGTGCTGGAGAACCCCAGCCTTGTATGGAGAACAGCCCAGGCAAGCAGAGGAGGATTAGATTTCACCACTGAGAAGTGGTTCAGCTCCTGGTACCCACCTCTATTTTTTAACCCCATCTCTTGTTTGCTTTGCCTACCCTCTGCTTAGATTGATGATTCCCTTGTTTTTGTTACCCTGCTCACACAATTTCCCAAATATTTTTGGAGGTGCCCTTTTCCTGCAATCCCCATTGTCGGTAGTCTCTCCCTTTTCTATATCTGCTCTTTTCAACCTCCTTTCTTCTCCTTTCTCCCTAACCCTTTTTCATCCTTTTGCCTTCTCTCTTAGCACTTCTCTGCCCTGTAACCTACCACTTTCTGCTCAAAAGGGAAACTATAAATCAATAGATTGCACTGTGGACTTGCTGCCTTTTCCACTTTATTTAAATTCTGCCCTCATAAGAATCAATTCAAAACTCCACTATCTCAACCAGAAAGGGGAAAAAGAGCATGCAAGCACTTTCTTCACACACAGTGGCCCACACAGAGCTCCTGTACCTATACACACACAGACACACAGCCCAGTGGCACCTGAAAGTACAGGTGGTGTGTCAAAACTCACAGTGTCATCTCTTTTGAGGTTTTGGTCTCCTTTCATTGTCAAGGGAGCAAGCAGAAAGGAAAACTAGGATTTTGCTGTTCCCATTTCACATTCTATGCTCCTCAGAGCAGGGAATTTTCCCAACGGAATGTTGTGTCAGATGACAGAAATTATTATTTGTCACACAGCAATGTTGATTTAAATTACCCCACAAACCAACTAGAAAGTCAGGCTCTGAACCTATTACCCAAATCCTCATTGACAGACACATTTGACCACAGCAATGCCAGGTAGAAGTTTTATTTTGGTCAGGGAATGAGCATTTCTGTACTGACCACAGTCCTGCTCCAGCTGGAGGCTGCAGCAGCAGCTCAGCCAGGCAGGGCAGGAGCCAGCACTGATCAGCAGCTGGACAGGAGCCCCATCCTGGTCCTTGCAGCACATCCCCAATACCCAAAACACACTCCAGGTAGTGCTGATTCAACCAGCAGTCACAAAAGCAGCAGGAAGTTTGGCTAAAAATGTCGGCGGCTGTGACGGCAGCCAGGAATGAACAGATTCATGTTCACAATGCATTAGGCAGCCTGTGAAGACACCTCACCTATTTTTAGTGAAAGGAGCCCACAAATACTGGGGGCCAGCCGAGACTCTTCAGAAAAGTGCCAGTTTGAGGTGGGACTAATCTGACTCCTTGTCCTTGCAACAGGGCAAATATGAGTCAGTGTGTTAGCAAAGGACAAGCCGTGCTCCACTGGAGAAAAAAATTTCTTTTTCAGGAGAAATTGGTGCTCTTAGGTTAGAATTTCTCATGGCAGAAATGCCATGTGATCCTGAAGCCCAGGTGCATGTGGCATAACAATTTGGTACCCTCTGTAAGAAAGGCATCCAGTTGGTGCTTGGGCTAAATTCTACTTGGTCCTTTGATGGCAAATGAGAGGCAGAAATCAGTGGCAGCTGATCAGTAATTATACAAAATTACAGTATGCTTCTGTGGTGTTTTTGAAAGAAATTGTCATTTTGCTACTCAGCCTGACTAATTTCTGGCTCACATTGAATCATTGTGCCATGCTTGCAACTCATTAAAGCCACACTCACATCTTTCACCACTTTGCCTTGGTTTCTGCGAAGACAAGGGGGAGAAATGCTGCTTTCTGCAGGCTTCTGCAGCACCCTGTGAGTTGCCCTGAGGGGACAGGGCTTTGTCAGGAAAAGCCAGCTGGCCCTGCAGGCTGGGCTGACAGCTCACAGCTCACCCTGCAAGTGCAGCAAGGTCCCTCCTCAGCCTCCCAAAGTGCCACACCAGGGTCAGGCTTGGGGAGGGACAAAGAGGCTTTAAAGCCTCCCGAGGCTGCTCAGTGCCTGTCCTGTTTCTTGTAGTCCAAACAGACCCGGGGAGTCTGGAGATGGAGCACAAACACACACAGATCTGCCCTCCATAAGGTGTTCTGACTACAAAAATCCATTTCAATGCATTTCGGTTGGTTGGTTTTTTTGGTCAGTCTGTGTTGAGCTAAAGATTACTTACAACATACCTATACTTACTTCCACTTTGAAAAAAACCTGAGTTTGACCTGATTTTTTTTTCCCATTCGTTTCTATTCCGTTTCAACATCCTGGGAAATTTTACCAGAGAAATAGAAAAAATAATTGAAAATAACCAAGCTCACAAAACAGAGGTATCTCTTCTGGAATATCAGATCAAACCAATGAGAGGGTCCCTTCCTGTGTAAACTTGATGCTCCCAATGGCCTCTTTTATGCATAGCACTGAATTATTTTCAGCGAAAGTGGTTATTACAGGCACCTTTAGGCAGCATTTTGTGACCACAGCCCTGCTCCATTAAGGCCAGTGCCACCCAGCAGGACAGAAATGCATCTGAACACTCTCAGCACCCCCAGCTGACTTCATGGAGTGATTCTGCTGTGCTGAAGGCAGCCAAAAAGCCGGCTGGAATTACTTTGCTTTCTAGACATTTCCAATATCCTGACTGATCTCACCCAATATCAGCCCAACACCTTCCAAGTGTCCAGCACTATTCAACAGCTGTGATCACTCAGTCAAAAATTAATTCAGGGCAACATTAGTAGAGGAAAAAAGATAAATACACTTCTCTGGGAAGCTCAGAGAGGGAAGGCAAAGAGGGAGAGAATTGGTATTTGTGGAATCCAGAACAAAATCTTTGTCACAGAAAACCAAATGAAATATTTCAGTGGGGGTCATTGTTTTGTCTCCTGTGTTTCAGGAGAGCCAAACATCCCTTTCTCAGAGCAAAGCTTTAAATTTTAGTTCACACTTGGACTTACAAGCCAGTTTCATTTTCTCAAGTACCAAAAGCCTAACTTTGGGTGAGATCATTGTCATCTTTGCTAAGCAGGATCATCAGGCCCCCAAACGGATTTAGGATCTTAACTTCAGTTAATCTGCCTGGCAAGTTGGAAATCAATCTGCCATCTGGTACCCAAATATATCTAGAGAATAAAAAAACCTTTGGCTATGAGCAAAGAGAGAAACCATAGGTCTATAACCCTTGCCTTCCCTCCTCCTGCCATGGATGCATGCAGAATATTTGGGGTTTTATACTTTCATAATGTTTTGGTGGACTGGAAAGAGTAGGAGTCATATGTCCCTTTAAGAGGCGGAAAAAAATGAAAATTTTCAAGAGTTTAAGCAGAACAAAATGAAATAAACTTTTTTTTACTTCTATGACAATATTCAACAATCATGATTTTTTTTTTTCTGTGTTTTTTGTGGTTTTTACCAGCTTATTTAAGAAAAGGCATTTTAGGCTGTGTTACAGCCAGTTTATACTTCTGTTTGGACAGTTTTGAGCATGTTGGTGATTGTTAACAACATCTAGATTTAGGCAATTAAGGATCTAACTTGAATGACCAATCCATCTAGGATCCCTGCAGGGCTTAATGGGAAAATTCCTTCAGATACCAGTTCACTGAAAGCACCTAACCTCTATAGCTTGAATTCTCTCAGACAACTTTTTTTCTCTGCTAACTCTTTTTGAAGGCCAGGCTCCCACACCTCCCCAAAATTCCAACCTCTGGCACCAGAAGGATTAGAGAAGTTCTTGCACATTCATTGGGAAATAACCATTCAACACCAGAGGCATGCAGCAAAAATACTCCTGCTGCACACATTACTCTTATTTCCAGAGCACATATTTAAATATAAACCAGCATTTCTGAAGTAACATTGTGGGTGCTGTCCCCAAGACATTCTTCCCATCAATAAGAAGATGTGATCATAAATGAAATGAAGAGTGCTCCATAGCAACCGTAATGAACATCGCTTCAAATGCTGCCAAAACGGCAACATCACAAATTTCAGATTGCAATAGGTTGTCTGTTAATTAAAGAGCAAGGGCCAGTTTCAAACAGGAACTACCAAGGTTTTAAAAATTTGCCAGGGATAATGTACTTCATGCATTGCTAATTATGTAGGCATTTTCTAAAACAAGCCAGAATTAATTATGCATCAGATCCGCCCCCAGCATAAGGGAATAATTGAGTTTCTTACAAAGTTATGGCTCAATAAGAGGCACTGTATGGGCTGCACACTCTGTGCTGTGTCACACACTGTGGTGGAAATGTGCTGCCAGGCTGCACTTGCCTCAATGCAAAGGCTGCTGCCAATTAACACTGCTAATACATGTTAATTTAAGATTTCCCTTTTCCAACTAATTGATATCTGATTAAACGCAGAATAAGTTTTTTTAAGTGTTCATTAAGTAGCTAAAATTTCCTCACAAGTTTCATGTTTTATATGAGGCCACAATCACGGAATACGTAGCTCATGTAATTTCCAAATCATTAGAGAGTAATTGGACTTATCAGTTACATGCTAATTAAACTTCCACTGAATTCTCTTTCTGCAATCAGTTGACATCAGATAGATGCACGGTACCCATCTCATTATGGCAAAATGGAATTGCTGAGGCACTTAAAGTGGAGCATGGCGCAGAGCAGAAAAGTCTGTTCTGCTCTGTGTTGGGAGCAGCACCTGCAGCTCTCAGAGCTACAGCAGACCCAAAACTCCAGCAGAGCAAACAGACACTGGACAGGCTTCAGAATGATTCCCAAAGCCTGGGGTTAACACAGGTGTTTCACTGTCCCGAGCTCTGCTCTGCCATTATCCCCAAAAATTCTGCCATTGCCACCAAAAATGAGCCTGGCTGGGTTTGTACCCACTTCAGTGCATCCCCACCAAAGCTCAGAGGGTCCCAAGAAGATCAGCTGCTCTCGCTGACAGATTGTGCCTCTCTCAGAACATGCAGCAATCTATTTTTGGAGACCTGCTACACTGGCTGCTGCTCTGGGTGCTGCTCCTGCCATGCAATAGTTAAGAACTTGTGATTTCCATAAGAAATAAATGATCCATGAAGAAAAGAAATAAGGAAGAAGCTTCGATACCCCCAGAATTCAGATGTGCTTTCCTCACCTGGTGAAATGAGTTCATCACCCAGATGATAATGACAGAAAGATTTGGTGACATTACATGATGAGGAGAAAATCAGACTTAGTCCACATGGAGATTCAGTGGCTTTTGATGGAATGTCATGGTTGGGTGAGGGAATTTGGGGAACACAGTGTGATGACAATTGTAACCCTTCCCAGTAATTAATAAAAAGGAGATTAAAAATATGATAAAACATCAGGTGCTTTAATATTTTTTCAGTCTATCTGTCACAACTTCTTTTCTCTAGGATTGTGCTTAGTATCTCTTCTTTCTACTCCAGCTGATATTCCTGTAGTGCTCATTTACAAGCATTTTCCAAGTTGTACGCCAAGCATGAGTGTTTTATTTTTTTTTTTAATGAAAGCCTGAAAATTAGTAGGAAGACCTAGAAGAGATGTCATAGTCAATTACTAATGTGAGGTTCCAAAAGTGCAATTAAGCATGGATGAGTATTTGCACTAATTGCAAACAGGTCACCTTAGACCAGTTAACCTGTCTGCTTGAGAGAAAGGGAATGGTAATGACCTATGTGAGAAAACACCTTAAAAAATAGTTTCTTCCATTAAAAAAAAGAGAGAAAAATAATTCCAAACCATGCCCGCAATTATCATCAACTTCCAGCACAAGGAAGATAATAATTTGCCTGTAAGCAACAAATCCAAGAGCTTTATGTTTCTCATGAACGCTGTAAGACTAACTGTAGAGCCTTTCAATGCTGTAAGGGTGACTACCCTACTTTAGTCTGGCTTTAAAATAATCCCCCAGACTCCCTGCCTCCAGCATATCTAAATTTTCTGAGGTCAGCAATTGCCCAGGGTGGTGGCATCTCTTAGAAAGAAACAAGGAGGGACCC
Source organism: Melospiza georgiana (assembly GCF_028018845.1). Lineage (NCBI taxonomy): Eukaryota > Metazoa > Chordata > Aves > Passeriformes > Passerellidae > Melospiza > Melospiza georgiana. Next base: position 5,946,745 of record NC_080444.1, read on the forward strand.
ACCTGGGTTTTGGTGCTGCTTTGCACCTCAGTGGCCTTTGGATGTTGTTGACTGGGACAGTCCCTGTTCCCAGCCTGGGAAGTGACTGAAACTCCTCATCTTCAAGTGCTGGAAGAAATCAGATGCAAATCTGCTCCTTCCCCTTTCCTCCCAGCACTGGCTGCAGAACCAGGGCTGTGGAAATTAAGGGAGACCCTGAGTTGTAATTGCATGAGGCATTTAAAATTAACATTCATCTCCCTGACAGGCACATCCCCACACCTGGAACAATTTTCCATTTGTTTATATTTTTCAAGTGGAAAGCAGGATCAGAGCCGACATGCAGCTTGTTGCGTGATTACCACTGATTTGGGTGGCAAATCCACAAACAGCTACAAAACCTGATAGAATCATCTATCAATATTACTACATGTGTTGGATTTCTTTTTCGTTTCAAAATTATTTCCTTTATGGCATGCTGATTTTATTTCTGTATTGAATTCCATTTAATTGTCCCTTGTTTTAATTTTGCAGGAGGTTTTAAATCACTGAGGAGCTCCAAGAATGTCATCTGCTTACAGGTAGTGTATGCAAAAAGATGTATGGCTGCTATTATTGCCATTATTAGGGGTGTATGTTATGGTGGGAGTGTCATTTGATGTGTCTTATGAGAACAAAAAAGCAAAATGAAACCAAGCCTTCTCCCTATCTGGCACTTTGCCATTTCACTGTTTCTTTTTGTATAACTTTTCATTCTTTTCAATAATTGATTGTTTTTATTTGGAGGAGGGGAAGATGACATCCTGAGTAGCTTGGAGGGTTTGATCAGAAGGAACGTGACTCACTTCAAGCCAGCTGGGAACTGGCTAAGTGGGAAGTGGCAAATATTTTAATTTTGAGCTGTCTAAATCAGTATTTCCTTGGCCTTCTCTTTATGTGCAACAGCCTTACTTCCTCAGGCAACCTTTTGCACTTTTGTATTTTGCAATTAAACACAACTGCAATCGCTTTTATCATATGAGCACGGGGGAATTTAGCAGCAGCCCGTACAGAGAAGGTTGACTGGCATTTTTCCTAACAAAATTTCATTTTCAATTGTCAAACAACAGTTGGGACGTGAATTCTCTCCTGCAGTTCAGCTTTATCATAAAATTTCATCTCAGGTTGTTTACCATTTCCAGAAGTTAAAAACAGGTAAAATACACTGTTGCAGTAAAGGTGAAAAAAACCCCACAGAACCATTTAATTGGTTATTTTTTCTTTCCTCCTGAGGGCCATTTTGTTGCTTTCTGTGAATAACAGGATACTACACAAATATACATCTAAAATCCACCACTGCTTCATACAATTGCATGCTGTTTCCACTGTTACTTAATAAATTGTACTGTCTAATGTAAACTGCCCTGCATTCACCTCACTCCATTTTCACTTGCTACCATGTGACTCAGAAATCTGGTTTTGCTAGAATTTTCTACCACGGATGAGTTTGTAGGTTTCTAGCACGAATTTGGGGCGAATGTATGTAATTTTCAGCTTTTTAAGGCAGTTGATATGTGTGGCATTTACCTTCTCTGAACAGAGAGACATAATTCTCTCTCTCAGGGTTTTATCCTAAAGCAGCACAGAGAGAGAAAAAGAGAAAAACAATTCTTATCTCTACTTGCTGTGCCTTGTTGTTTTACACATGTTGAATGTGTTAGGAAGATTGTTTACCTGAAGTGATTTGGCAATTAGATTCTGCTGAGGATTGTTTTGTTTCCTTGGCCAATTGGAAAAAGCTTTGGCAGACAGTCATGAGTTTTCTTTAGTACTCTTTAGTATTCTTTGTAGTATAGTATGTATCTTTAATTTAGTATAATAAAGCAATTGTTCAGCATTCTGAATCAATGGAGTCAGATGCCAATCATTCCCTGAGTCAGGGGGCCCTGATTTTACAATAGAAATGGGCACAAGGAACAGCACTGGAATCCCATTCCAGTCCATAAGGGCCACTTCTCTCTGCTCCTGCTGATGTGCCTCCCATGACAATTACAAGTTATTCCCTTTATCCTTCACTACACAGTGCTTAAAACTGGCAACATCATCACAGGATTTAAATTAGAGCTTGTTGCCAATGTTTCACCTCCAAACGAGCTCAGCTTTTAATAAATTATCTTGAGCCTAGGAGAGGTTCCATCATGATTCACTCTGCAGCATCTTGAGTGCTGGGCTATGCCAGCAGAAATAATTTCAACAAGGCTCTCTGTTAAGATGCAGCATACGTGATTAAAGGAGCTGCAGTTTTGAACAAATGGTTCAACATGTTGGTGTCAAAAGGAAGCATTTTCCCCCCTCGACTGGCTTGGCAGCTGTTGGGCTTCATTATGAGGAGCAAAACACAGGAGTGTGCAGACAGGTGCACGGCAGATTAAGGGCTCCAAAACAAGGCAGAGCAACAGCTTCGCTTTGCTGGAAACAGAACAGAGACAGAAAAAGAACATCCATGGAGGGCTGTGATTCAGGGAGAGCAGTATTTTAAAAAAACAACAACAAAAAACCCCAAAAAAGTAAAAAAAAAAAACCCAAAAAACAAAACCAAAAACAAACTTAAAACCCCGATACTAATACTAATAGTAAATACTAACACTAAATTAAAATACTACCAATTCACACAGTATAAGAACTGCCTCCAAAAATAAGGGAATTGCCAAAATACATTAAGTGATTTGTGCCTGTTTTCTCCCACAAGCCTGTGAGGACGTTTTAAAAGAAATTTTGTCTTGAGATGGCAAAGCAACAGCTCTGTTTCTCAGCTTAAAATGAAAATTAAGAATTTGGCTATTGTTATTTAATGCTTAAGGACTGATTTCCTGATGCTAAAGATGTATTCAGAGGCTTAATTCCCACTGAAATCAAATTGCCAAAGTTCATCTCAGAGCATCTTCCTAACTTACGCTTCTGGAAGTGCAAAAAAACCCCAGTTTTGGAAATGTAGGGATAGACAAAACAGTCATAGATTGCCTAGAAAAAACAGGCTTGTTCTTATAAGTGAGGCTCATCAGAAGGCTTACAGAGTTAAGCAAAAGGGGACCTGGAATTATTTAGGATGTGAAATAATTATTAAGGCAAGCCCAGCCTTAATCTGGAGAATGTGCCAGGGGGGTCTGGAGGACCCTGGAAATTCTCCATGGGAAGGAGTCACACATTGGTGGTTGCACATGGAGCAAACATGAGGCAGGATGGGAGAGCCTTCCTCCAAATCATCCATGCCAGAACAAGCCAAAAACGCCCACTGAGACCTCCACAGGCTGGAAATTGCCATTAGAAATAAAATCTCCTCTCCCCTTACAGATGTGGGTACTGAGATCACACCTGGATATTTCAGGGACAGCAGGAATTGGGATGCTGTGGTCTTGGGCAGCTGTCAAACACACTTGGAGCCATCAAGGCCCCTCATTAACATGAACTGGACACATAATTTGACCAAAAAGGTCTTCCTTGGGCACCAGCTCACAGCATTTCTCTAAGCTTAGTGGGATACTGTAAAACCAACAATCAGCAGTTTCCCCGCTGAAATCCTTCCCCCACACGTAAAGAAGTGAAATCATTGGTTATGCAGGGCACAAGGGCAAAGAGCAAAGCAGGGAGGATTCTGCTGCCCAGGGTAAGCTGAATAATAAGATAATGGTGATGTTAAGTGCTGTGTTTATTTTTTATTTTCCCACTGCCAAGCAATGCTTGCCTGTGAAGAATTGTCTTTAAATGAAGCACCTTTCAAACAAGCTCATTACAAAACCATCTGAGCACTCCTGATAGTCAAGTTGGTGTGTGAGACAATGGCTAATTATTCATCATGAATAAATTACCAGGTGAACACACTCACCCTTTTTTTTGAGTTGTATTACTGGAGCCCTTGAGGCTGGGGGTGGAACGAGGGCCTCAGCAGAGGAGTGGATAAAAACTATGGGCAGTGAAAGGTAACAAATCCCTAGCCCCACTAAACTTATTGATTAAATTTTACAAGACAAAGAAACACATCAGGAAGAAAACTATACGATGAGGAATAATTTTTGTTAAAGTAGTGACTAAATCAAAACTAAATTCAGGTCATTTCAGGTTAGGAGCAAATTAGGGATGGTAAGAAGGGGAGGTGAGTGAAGAATATATAGATGATTTTGCTAGTGTTTGAGGACCACTGGTGAAGAAAATATCAGGTCACAGGTAGATTATACTGACTATCTCATTCTTATCCTCCAGATTTTCTGCAAATTCCAGCAGGGTGTTGCTCAGAGGAGGGGATAAGATTTTTCTGTTGCCTACTTTTTACTGAAATGGTCTAAATAAAAGAATGAAGAAAAGCAAAAAGGGTGCAATCAGTGAATAACAAAGGAATGGCTGCTGACAGCATAAGGAAAATTATGGCTGATACACATTATGGCCTTCAGTAGTGACAAAAATGCAGTAGCAGGAAAGATGTGAACAGCAGCAAATAAAACCAGGGCTGCACACAGTCCCCAAGTTTGGCTTTTATGCAATTCTTCCATATTCCATTCACAGCACTTGGCTTGCTGGCTCTGAGTTCTTCTGTTTCTATTTGTTTTCATTAAACGAGCAATTAGTCAAATCTGAGTTAATGAAGCTTGCTTAGTCATCCAAGGTCTGTAAAACTTTGCCAGAAGTCAGCATCTTTGCAACCCTTGAAAATGAGGGAGTCTGGCATGACAGGCTTTGCTGACTGGCCTCTTCCATCATCTGAAATCCCATTTATCAGCTCATTTCAGGCATCTTTTGAAAAGCAGGAGAGATGAAGAGGGAAGACTTTGTCCTGTCAGGGTAGTTCATATCAGTTCCTTTAGACTAAAGATTGAGAGACTTAATCATCTCAAGTAGAGATGACAGTGAAATATCAGACTCTTGAATCAGCAATGATCAAGGGGGATGGATTTAGAGTATGTCTGAGAAGTGCTCTTTGCTCTCTGCACAGCAATTTGGAATCAGGGTTAAGCCCGCAGGGATTTATCACACATCTGGGACAAAGCCTGAAAGTGCTGCTCTGATCAAGAGGAGTTTGATGGCCTCCAACTCTTTCAGGGTTAAAAAAAAAAAAAACAAAAACCTTTTCCTCCTCAAAGCTCCAATTGCAGACTGAGAGAGAGGTGCCGGGGAGGGCAGCAAAGGGAAAAGGCAAATGTGGTGTCCTGCATGCAGCAGCTCTTGGCAGTTTTCAGCATGGAAAGGGATCTCCCAGGGAGGGAAGGAAACCCACACCTATGAGACTTCACAGACAGGCAGCAATTAGCGTGCTTAATTTCCTTGATAGAGTTATAAAAGCAGCACAGAAGAATCTTTTGACACACACACACACACTCTCAGCTAAAGCAGAGCCTTCAGTATGCCTTGATATTCAAGCCGAAGTTGGCATTAAACATTTTACCTCAGATTTTCATTCAAATTATTAAAAAATAATACTAATAAAAACCCAAACCAGTTTTCTTGGAGGAAAATGGAGAATTAATTCCTCCAACCTCTATGAGTCTGTCTTCTCTCAGATGCTGGTGACACAAACTCTTGGTATTTCGTGTGGCACATGTGACTGAACAATCAGTTCCCAGAATGAATAGCATGGACTTCTACAGGGGAATTAGGAGCTGATGTCTCAGAGGGAAGGCTATGGCAGATTCCTGTTTTTAGTGCATTATTCACAGAGATGTACAACCAAGGCTTGCAATACAGGGTTCCATGCTTGCGTGCTCTCTCCTGGGGAGACAGTCTGCCCTAAAGCTGGTGCCATGCGCCACCTCCTCCTTTCCTCTCCCCTCCCCAGTCTCTCCACGTCTCCATCTGTTTTGAGGCCATATAATTAACCACCTTTAGTAGTTTCTCCTCTTGTATAAATCCTTTTAAAACTGAAATGCATCTTAGGAAATCAATTAGCTGAAGTAAATTAATGTTGTGGCCTTACATCTACCTTCTGCATTTACTCCTTCCTTCACCTTTCTCCTAACTTCTCATGGGGCCAGTGTCTCACTCCTGCTGTGCCATCACTGATCTCCTGAAAGAGTTTTAGAAATCCTGTACCAGGCCAGGATGATGTTGGATGTAGTCAAGGATTCAAATCCTTTTCAATTCCGTGAGGAGAACCTTCCTTCTTTTCTTTGGGGCCTTAAACAGCTTTGAGGTCCATCCTCATTGTCCAGCAGTTCAAATACTCCCTGCTGAGAAGTTAAATCAGTTTGGGGCAGATTCCAAACCAGTACCAAGTACTAAATGAAGAAAATAATTTTAATTTCTAGTTCTGGGATTTATTTTTTTCTTCCACCTCAAGGAATAGTTAAGTGCTTTGTGTTCTGTGTCCTGAGGGCCAGTAAATTTGAACAAAAATAAAGTTCTTCTTTCCTTCTGGCTTGTTCTTTATGACATAGAGAGCTAAAGCAGCTCCCTTCTAGGATTCTCTCTCCCTGACTGGGATCATCTCTGCACCACCTAAGGAAGCAAGGTTTTGGTGTAAAAACATTGCTCTTACCTCTTTTGTTAAACAGAGGCATGGTGATTACAGCTTAATCATAGGTTGTTAAATATATTAACTAATACCTGTAATGAACAGAAAATCAATGTACAATCTGCATTTTCAAGAAAAACAAGAGTCAGTGTCAGCCCTGTGGTGATTCATATTAGAGGTTTCTTCTTCATCTTCTTTTTTCTTGTTTTTTTTCTTCTCTTTCAACTTTTTTGTTTCAGGGGAAAAGAAAACCAAACAAGCACAAGCTTCCAGCTTTATACAAATATTAGGAACTACTCTTCCCATAGTAGGAAATGTATTGGTTGTATGTCATCTGTATGGGCTGTGCCATGCTCAGATGGGTCAGGGCAGGCTGAATTTAAGCTGATTTCGCACACAAGGGGATATTTGCTGAAGAGGACTATAGCTCCTCATCCACTGGCTTTGCACAGCAAGTGCCTCTTGCCAGCACATTTCTGACAAGTCTTTACTGCATGAGCCATTTCTAGCAGCCCAGGGCATTTCTTACAGAAGCTGTTCTCTAAAACCTGCAAAGGCCAAGGGATGATGAGGTATTACAGCCATTGTAAGGGACCTTGGGAAAACACAAATCAAGCCTTTCTCCAGTCCCCAGATACATATAACCATGAAACTGAGAAAACATTGTTAAACGTTACCCCGCCAAGCATGAACACAAAGTTTAAAAAGTTGGGATTTTTCTCAAGTCAGCTCCTTTAGATTCACGAGTTCTGACTTTTATTAATTTGTTTGTTATCCTGCAGCAGCTGGAAGCATCATCATTAATGCATTTTCTGGGGCAGCAGCTCCAGAAATAATGAACTGGGCAGAGCTGAGAGCCAGTGGAGAGGAGAGGGAGAGTGGCTCATCCTGCTCAGCCCCCTCAGAGGCTGCAATCACAGCAGCACCACCAAACTGCTTCTCCAGCTGCAGCTTTCTGCAGACCTTCTGAGAGCTCTGGGGGATGAAATGTGTTTTCTGGGAATTCACAATGAAATTGTGCAAAGGAGGGATCTTGTTACCCTGTCACCCGGTATCAGCCCAGGTTTGAAGACAGAGCACTTCTCTTTTGCCTCCAGAACAACAGAATTTTTCTGCTGCATCTTACATTTAAAATGCCCTCCCTAACCACAGCTTCTCATAAGGATTAAACCTTCAAAATGCACACACAGTGCAATTGAAAACTGCCAAGTGCTCAAAATTCTGGTACAAGCAGAGTGTGGAGCTAATACCAGATAACTTCTGACCTCCCATTGAGCCACAGCAAACAGCTGAAATAAATGCAGATGAACATATTCCTGGCCTTTTCCCATCTCACAGGACACTCCAGCACACCCCACCCCATCCTCTCACAACCCCAAAAAAGCACAGATGTGCTTATTAACCCCCAAATTCCAGCCTGAGAAGAGCAAGAGGAGCTGGCAGCAGAGCTGGTGATGTTGCCCTGGTAGATTCAGTCTGGTCGCAGGGTTGGGACTTCTGTTGAAAAAATCTCAAAACCAGAGTTTGCAGCAAAGGTGCTTTGAGAAAGAAAATGTTTTTGTTTTCTAGGACCTGTCCCAGAATAGTTTTAGTTGTTCTGTGCAATTAAAAATCATTGGTGAACATACCAAGGAATGCAGATGAATGACAGAGGTTTGTACACAAGGATGAGAGACTTTCTGGCATTAAGTGACATTATATTAAAAATAAAATCTTTAACCCCTATTTTCTCAGTACATTACCTTTGATTATTGTATTTTAACTTCTGAACTACAAGTCTGAATGAATTACCCAGCACAGTGCCAGGCTCCAATTCAGATGCAATAACTCAGGCACAAGCTCTGCTGGGCTTTTCCTTCAGTTTTCCATTGAGCCATCAGAGCTGTGCAGGGGTCTGCCTGAAGCCCAGTAACTCAGAATCCTGCCTGCACACAGGTTTTGTTATGATCTTATCATATATTCATTTTATTTTATCATATATTTATTTTTTATTTTATATTTTTATTTGTATCTATTCACTGTTCGTGTCAAAAGTCCTTAAGTTCTCTCTTGGTTTTGAGATTTGTGATAAGGACTTTCAAATATCAAAAAGGCTCAGAAATGTAAAGACACTTCTAGAAATTGTGGGCAGACCCATTAAATCTGAGAAAGAGAATTAGAATTTTATACTTACTTTTTCTTTTTCCTCCTCTTCACTTGAGAAGGAAGGAAGGAAGGGGATAAAGGAATAAGATTCTTTTATTTTTTGAGCTTCCTTTGAGGTAGCCAATGCAAGCATTTGCAGGGAAATTGAAAAATTCACTTTAAACAGTTTGCTACAGCAATGCTTTGCCTCCCTCCTTTTCCATCAAGTCAGGACTCTGGAAATGCAAGCACATAAAATGCTTTAGTGAAGCTTTCAGAAGGCAGAAGGGGGTCTTGTGGTGAGAAACAAACAGTTTATGAAGCTGTTTGAAGCCTCACTGGGAAGCACTGCCGCCTTTGCAGGGCACAGAAGAATTTTGGAGTGCCTGCATTAGCAAGAGCCTGGTGTGGAAACAGCTGAGTTTTCCATGGGCAGAGAGGAAATAAAGCTCAGGGACACTCAGCCACTGCAGAGTGCAGGGCAGGAAATGAAGGATGCTCTCAGGAGAGAGAATGAACAACACAGTGCTGGAGTGATGGAATTTCTGCCACCTTTCAGCTCCCACACAGCTAAACATGCAAGAATCCACACTGTGCAATTCCTCACCACACCTGGAAATTGTTATTGATGCCTGGCAAATGAGAAACCCAAACCTGCAAGGGCTGAGGGTATGATTTTGTCAAAAGGGTTAAACCACAGCAGGGAACTGGAGGCTTTCCCCCAAACCCTAAGCTCATTCTTGTTCCTGCACCAGTCAGTCATTTTGTGAGCTCTGATTTATTCTTATTAGGAAAACAAAACACAGCAAAAGAAGGCACAAACCAAGCATTCATCTCATATTGATCCAAATTCTTTCACTTAACTCATAATTTCAATCCTTCAGAGAAAATGCATTTCTGTCCAGGCGTCAGCTAAATTGCTCCAAGAGACATATTCTAAACATATATTCTAAAAGTTGTCATGTGCCTCCGCCTCTTCTATTTGGAGAAAATGGAAAAAGCAAAAAAGCTAATGGAAGAGGAGCTGAGTATTTCAGAAATTTGTATTCTGCTTCTGCAAACCCAAGGGAATTCAACGATTCAGCTAAAAATGGGCAGCATTTGTTTTTGGTGTTCTTCATTTGCAAGTCTCTGGAATATTTTGAGCTTTAATCATTACACTAAAAGGAGACACATTCTGCATTGCGATTCTCTGGATCACAAAGGCATCATTTACACTCGGACAACAGCTTTTTTATGCTGGAAATCTCTAATCAGGATCAACACCTAAAATATGTGTGTGAGCTCTTAGGTGAGTGGGGAACAGCACCATAATTCCAGGCTGGGGTATCCCTTAATAGCCACACGTTTTATTTCCTATATTATGCCAGGAAAGTAGAACAGTAAGGTGTTAAGAACATCTGGGACTGTATAAATAGAATTACAGGCTGGAGGGAGGCAAAGCCCCAGCACCATTAATGGAGTTTTTAAAAGCAACCCATGTAGTAAATGTCTCCAGTATGCTGAAGATTCACAACTTTCTATGCTGGAATTTTCCTCCAATTTTTTTAAATTACTCACATGCCTGAGTAGTTTTTTCATTGAATCTTTAATTTCATGGATAACTCAAGTGTATACAAATAGATAGTAAATATTGATAGGTTAGTATGTAAAAACAGAGAGATGAGGAAAACAAGAATTTGGTTATTAAATCCTAAAGCAAGTAAGGCAAAAAAAAAAATCCTATGAGAACCTCCAAGCCCCAGCGGAGTTCTTGAAAAAAAATAAAAATAAAAGTACAGACAAAGAATAGTCTCATTCTTTGGATAATGTTAACTGAAATGTGATTCCTCGTTTGACTCTGAACATTTACTTGAAATAGCACATTAATTTCTCTAATGAAATAATGGAAAGAAACTGAAACAATATTAGAGTTAATGACATTTTCTCCTGACTGTACTGGTACATTTCCTTATTTTCTGTGGGTTTTTTCATTCCTATAGAGAACACCAGTTTTCTGCAAAGTAAATCAAAACTGCCAGTTCCTTTGAGTGATTGGGAAGAGGGGATGCAATAGGGAGAAGAAGAATATCCTGATGGTACTTTATACTCAGTGCTCAATACTCAATTCAAAGTTTACTGGAAGAGGATTTCCAGTGCTCCTCGCTTACAGGAACTCCTCTAAGAGAGAATTTATGTGAGCAAGCTGATTTTATTGGAGTCTTTTCCAGTGCATTACACTGTAATGGAACCCTCATTCATTTACAGACAAACTCGTGTGCTGGGCTCTGTTTCAAAGGGGGCTGAGCCTCCAATAATTAAATTGTGTACAGAAGGCAGTCACCTAAATTCCACGCTGTTAATTTTATGCAAAACAGAATCCTATTGATTTCTTCCACATTCTCAGCTTTCTGCTGGAGTAACACACATCCCACCAAGGGTATGAAACAGATTTTTCCATTAACTGGAAGTCTAAGGAAAGGTACATGATGTTTGAAGTTCATGTATCAGGAGGACCAAGGAGAAAACAAGAATGGGGCAGTTTGCTGGAATCTTACACTTCCAGCCATAGAGTTTTCACAGTAATCCACTTGGGAATACACCCTGGAATATTTCTTTTTACTCAGTCCATGCAATTCCCACAAAATATCAAGCAATTCTAACATTGCCATACATACATCTTTATTTTTTTCTGGCATGGAAATTTGAATGAGCCCTAGAACTGCTTCTTCCACCTCCTCTCTCTCTCCCCCATGTTACGTCGTCATTGCCGCCGGAATGAGTGGCCAGGTGAGGAAAGTTTGGGATGCTCTGGGACTGGGAGAAATGGTGTTGCTTTTCAATAGACTGCCTGCAGCAGTCCCCAGGTGTCCAGGCCTGCAGCCCCTGGTGCCACCTGTCCCTTGTTGGGTCTGGAGCCCACTCTGTCCCCCGCCAGGGCAAAAATCAGTGCAGCAAAGCCCAGCTGCTCTGCCTGCCCTGCAGAGGGTGAGGGGATGCAGCTCCTTTGCACGGCAAAGTCCACTCCAGACAAGGGAAATATTTCAATTATTTGAAGTGGGTTGTAGATTGGAGTTGTAATTGAGGCTTGGTTTCTCAGTGTTATTGCAACGTGAGTGCTGATCCATTGCAGCAATCAGCACAGTGCCCTCACTCACTGCAATTATTTAAAACTATTGAAAAGCAACACCCCATGGAAGCAATTGCTTTTCTCTTTTAGGGCATCATTTATTTGTAAATCACTCAGGGTGGGTCTTTGTGTTGCAAACATCACAAATGAATTCTGCTTCTCATAAAACAGTCATCTGACACCTCTTCAAATTGGAAAATAAAGCTGTAATGTTATAAGAACTGCTCTAATTGACCCCTTCCTTTCAGAAAACTCTCAAACAAATGTGAGCAGCAAAGAATAATGAGGTAAATTTTCTAAAACACATCTTTTTCTTCTAAGAAAAGCACAACTTACTTGTTTCATTGCACACAAATTCCAGGGGAAGTTACCCAAGCTTCACCAGAGATTACCTTTCTAGCCAGAGCTGCAATGCTACAAATTTGCCAAATCAGATTTCAGGCATTTCAAATGGAAAAACCTTGAGAGACTGTCCAGGTCTGTGCAGCAATTCAGATGTGATGCCATGAACAGGTCAGCTTTCCAATGAAGGAGATGGGGGCATTGCTGTATACAGACACCCAAATCTGACTGAGGCAGTGCATTAAGGCACGGGATCTTTCACAGGAACATTTAAGAATGAAGACAGTTCATCTGCCATGAAATAACCTGTCAGCTGAATTGGGTGAGACATGTCATCAGGGTCAAGAAAAGCAATTTTTTCCCCAATCTCAGGTTAAAACACAGGAAGCAGGGTTTTCTTTTTAGTTTTGGGTTTGTGTTTTGGGTTTTTTCTGCTTTTTTAAGGGCAGCTATAAAAAGTCTAGACACGCGTAGCCTCCCTGGAATACCTGATGACAGAGCAAGGACTGGATGTGCAATCCTATGTTTGACTCTGTCTTTGAAAAAAAAGTTGTTTTTTCTTCCTTGTGGGCTGATTAGAGTGATACCATCATGGTTCAAATCCAATCTGTGCCATCAGCGTCAGCAGAAAGATTTGTTTACCTTATCAAATTCTATTTAGGCCACCCAGAAGTGGCTCGATGACAATGCACAAATATATTCAGAGGGAGAAGATATCAAGTGGTAAATGACTATTCAGTATATCATAAAAGCACAACAACAACCACTGGATGAAAGATAAAGCCTGACTCATCCAAATTAAAGTATGGTACTAATTATTTAATGACTGCAAGGGAAACTGCTGGCATAGGCTGGCTTGGGACTTTGGCACCTTTGTGGAGATAAACAAGGACTGATTGGACACACATCCTGCAGCAGTTTTTCAGAAGGAGCTGTTGCTGCCTTGGGGCAACAATGTGGGCTTGTGCCACCTCCCTCATTTCCCTCCCAGCCCTCCTCTCTGTCTCAAAACAGCACAGAAAGCTGTAGGACTCCCAGAAATGGTAATTTGGTAAATGGTAAATAATGGCCAGCAGAATGCAGAAGCTCAACACAGCCTGTGTGCTCACCTCAGAATCCACCAAATCTGGAGCACTGGAATAAGATCAGTGCTAGACCCTTTGAACTCTGTAGCCAGCAGGATTTGATAACCAACAGGAAAAAGATTAGGAACTGGGAAGAATGTTTCCCAGATGCTTTTGTAATGTTTCATGATGCTTTTAGACAGGGATGGCTGCAAGTAAAGGCTGGAGAATTGGTGCCCTTTGAGTTCCTCTGCCTCTGGGCCCAGGGTAGCAACAATAGGAAGATGGATTTCAGGATCTGAGCTTGATCTTACGCCTCCTGTTGATCTCTGTAATCAAAGATCAGAGGGGTGAGTGGAAAGAGTCTCCTCCCACTTTGCCCAGCCCTGCTCAAAGCTCTGCTGTGGTAGAAGTGCTGAACAGTTTGCAAGCAGAAATTGCATCTTCTGGCCAAAGAGAGCTGAGCATGAGGATTCTGCTGCTCATGGCCTCTCTGAGGGCACCTGGCTCCAGTCTGCGCTGACAGTTCAGACATAAAGACGATTTTCAGCAGTTCCAACTCCACCTCTTCCACTGTTCATGACCAGATAATCCCACAGGTGGCTGCACTCCTCCACTCTCCCCATTGACCTTCATTTGACATGCCCAGACACTTACAGATCCCTTCACAGCAATCACTATAAATCCATCCCAATGGGGAAAAAGGAGGAATAAATCATGTAGCTTCATCTCTTCCCATTCAAATATTCATTTGCATTATATATAGATAATGAGATATCAGAGACCTCTTTCCTCTTCTCACTGTGCACACAGTCCTGTCAGAATTAATGCTGCTCCAGCTCTTCATTGATTGCATAGAATCTAAAGATCAACATTTCTCCTTTTAGTCTCCACTCTCCAGGGTGAAGACCTGAATATAGAAAATGAAAGAATCACTAGTCAAAACCTTAGAATGGGATTAATTTCACCTGTACTTAAAGTACTGAGAAATCTTTTGCAATGCTGGGAGCGAAATTTCTGGTCCTGATGAGACACTGGACAAAAGCAGAGCTGGAAATGTTCTGTCTGCTTCAGTGTCTTGAGACTGGGCACTCTGCTGTGCAAAGCAAGTGCTGGGCTAAACCAAAGTTAAAAAGTAAAAAGAAAAATTAGGAAAAAGGAAAAACCCCTGTGCTTTGAAACCCAAAGAACAGAATTGCAAGCAGCCTTCAAATTTCTAGGCAGTGTCAAGAGCTGAGCCAATATACAGCACAACTGAGCTCACTCTAATCACTAGTCCCATCTTAACAACCTTGAGGAATAACAGATTTTGAAATATTCAAAATATTTGACCCCTGTGGAACAAATGGGATTGAAAGCCAATCACTGAACAGAAATAAATAAATAAATAAATAAATAAATAAATAAATAAAACCCAAAAAACCAAAAACCCCCAAAAGTGACATGTGAGATTATTGAGTCAGTCTCTTACTTCAGGCAAAACAGAGAAAATAGGTCTGGCCAAATTGTACACCTGGAAATCTCTCTTGATATCATGACTCTGTGCAGTCTATTCAGACCCAGTCATGTGGCAGTGGGCAGTTTGTCTGTTTAACATCCTCTAATTCCAATTTCATTCTGCTTTCACCCCCTTTACCCTGCAGGTTCTTAACAGCAGTGGTTTTACCTTTTTCAAAATGCAGCCCTCTCCCATCTCAAGCTCCCTGTCCAGAGCCTTACCTGGCTTCCACCAACAAAATTCCACCAGTACCGGTGAGAGGTGGGTGAAGCACCTTCCTGGTGTCATTTCTGATGTCTGAGATGTTAAACTGTGCTTTCAAGAAGTGTGTGTATCAGTAAAGAGCTACACAAACGCCCGCCCCGAGGAAGCTGAACTGGGATGCTCAGGTGCAGAAGTAAATTCATTTTAAAGAGGCTGAGAAAGTATTTCGGGGAAGAGTTGCAGTGGAAGGCTTCACAAAGGCTGTGAAGATTTGCAGTGGAACTCAGTTTGAAAATAATGAACAGAAATGCCATCCCTACCTAAAGTGTTCTCCAAAAGCCCCTTACCCAATGCTTCCTCTGGGCTTCTAACTTATCTCCTGATTGCTGTAGAAACATCCTTTATAAAAACCACCTAAATGAACAAAATCCATGACTTGCAGAGATTAGGGATTACATTTTTTTAAACCTTGCAACTCTCCACATTCAGTGCAAAGTATATGAAAAAATAACATTGCTAGCAATGGCTCTGCTACTGCTCATGGAAAACATCTTTCCTGATCACTGACATGGCAGATCTGCAGCTGACATCTGCTCAGCAGTTTGAGATTGCTTTGCTGACACATAAAATTGAGTTTCACTGTGAAATCAAGATGATATCATTGGCTATTATAATAAGTTGCTAAAGCCCATGGTAATATTTTTCTGTCTTTTTCAATCAAATTGTTATCTTTTTGCTCTCCTCTCTCCCTCCCACCCAGTCACTAGCTCTGATTTTATCTTCTCCACAAAACACTCATAGGAAAAGTATTTCCGTTGTGTTTTTAAACTGCCGTTGCTCTCAATAAAACTAATTAACATCTTGAAGTAAATCAGTTCCCTGGGTCTCCTTAAATTTCAAATGAAGCTGACCTATGCACAACGGGGTCGTCACTTTAGATTGAATGTGCTCATTAGTACCTCCTAATAAATGAGACTGCGGGGTGGTGCTGCTCATCCCACCTCCCAGAAAGTGCTGCAGGAGGGGAGGGTGGAACTGGGACAACTATTTGATTTAAGCATGCCCCATACTGTGCTCTTTTTCACAATTCATCAACAATCAAAACGCTGAGAAAAGACTGAGGAAAAATAATTGAGAGGCTCAGAGCTCCTGCTAAAAACCTGGGCTGAACAAGAGAGGCCTCATGAGCAGCAAGGAGCCTCCTGCACCCCAAGGACACGCAGGCCGTGAGGATGCTGGGTTTACCCTCAAAGCTGAGGTGTCACAGCCAACACCTCTGACAGAGCAGAGAAGCAGCTCAGAGGAGAGTTGTTCTTACATCTCACCTGCTCCAGGCTCTGGAGCCCATCATCATCACACTGAAACTCCAAGGGGAACGAGCTGAGCTGCCTGGAGTTCAGACCTTTCAGACATCCCCAAAAAGAGAGGAGAAGTTTTGAAGCAAGATTCCTCATCCTCACTTGTTGTTCAGCACAGTCACTGCAGTCGGATTTCAGTAAAGAAAATGCCCCTGCACAGCATTTCCAAAGGTGATAATCCTTTCCTTCTGCTGATAACCCCGAGGTTACCTGGCAAATTAATGCAGCATTATTAACACCAGAAACACTCAGAGCACTCCCAGGCGAGGCAGGGCTGTGGGGACCCCTCAAGCCTCAGCAGAGAGGTTTGCTGGGTGGGTTTGGCAATGGAAAGGTGAAGGTCAGAGCTGGGCCAACAGCACAGTGAAGGAAACCCGTCCTGTAAGAGATCTGTGTGGATCCAGAGAAAGCATTAGCAGGGCTAACACTTAGGGTCTGTTCAGAAGAGGGACAGGGAACATTTTTTAATACCTTTAAAAAGAATAAAATAAATGAACAAACAAACAAAAGCCTGAAACCAAACAACCAAGAATAAAGAAAACAAAACCAAACCAAAACAAACAAGCATAACCCAACAAAACCCCACTAGCTTATTTGATTCCTTGTTAGCCTTTTTACTGTTCCCTCTGTGTGGGCATAAAAGCTGTTCACAACTGGATTTCTTGATTCTACAGGCTGTCCTGCTCAAAGACGACCCCTTACAAAAGATCTCATCTATAAACCCTCATTTGATGAAAAAGAATATCTGTCTTTCCTGCCTAAATGCCAGGAGCAGCACTTCTTCCTCCTGAGAGCTCCAGATACAATCCTGATTAAATTAAACCAGAAAAATGCTCCCTCATTCCTTTATAAAGTAGCAGATTACCCATAATCCCCTGCCTAGGAATTCAGATTTTCTTTCCCTTGGAAAAAGGCTCAGTCACATCTGAAAAGAGACCACTTAGATATCTGCCATTCAGGATTAGAAAGTAAATAAAAGTAAACTCCGGGTAAAAGTGTTTGCTTTCATTCCCCAGTGATGAAAACAACACCTGCAACCAGATGGGAACCCAGCTGCAAAACTACATTTCCCAAGTTGCCACAGGATCCCACATCAAATTCCCACACCAAATTTCCTTCTGTAAGAGTCTTTGTGTCCAACTAAAGCTTTTTACAGATGATTTGGGAGGGTGGTGGTGCCATTTTTGTAGGTTGTTATTATACCTTAGCTGAGTAAAAGATTACTAAACTAAAGAGTGGCAGCTTTTTTCTTGAGTTGATAACCTAATACCTATTTCTTGAGTTGATAATTGAGCCTTTTATTCTCACAGTTTCTAATTCTCCTTTGCAAGAAGGTAATATTAAGTTAAATCTTTAGGTTAGCATGACCAAAATTTTCAATTGTTCAGTAGAAGAGCGTTTGAAATGTAGCAAAATTCGCAGTTAGACATTGGTACTAAGGAGTCAAGAGCAAAACTTTCATTCCAAGGAGAAAAATCTCCAAGCTGTTTACAAACAAGGGTGTGTGCCTCTCTTGCCTCAGGCTGCTGATCAAATTATGCTCTGGGTTAGCTGAGGATTCAGAGGCTGTGTATTTGTCAAGAGTCCACTTGTAAATATAGTCAGCATTTGAAAAAACCTTGCAGATTCATTAGGTTCATTAATAAAAGGAGAAAGAAAGCGAAACTGAATAGAAAAGCTCTTAATTAACATCACCATAATGTCTTTTCCAGAAGGTATGCAAAGGACCTTGTTTATTTTCCAGTGCCAGTAATGTTTAGATTATGTCCACTTTATCTCTTTTTTTTCCAGGAGAGTAAAGGTGGAGATTTCTTTCTGAATAATCCCTGAGCCCTATGTGTTTGAATTTGGTGCATAAAAGAGAGAAAAAAAAGGCATTTAAAGACTTTGGGACTAGACTTATGCTTTCAAAGATACTTTGGTGCTCACAGAATCAAATATTAATACGCTGAGATTTAGGTCCTAAATATTAAGGCAGCTGATATCTTGAAATCATACTGCTTAGCTTGCTGGCTTAAAGTGTAAAAGTCTCTTTTTGTACCAGAGAGAGAGAGATTTATTCTTACAATTGATTAGAAAAAATGTAAGCACACAATTAGAGTTCATTTTCACCGAAGGCTTCAGAACAGCAATATACCTCCTATGTTCCTTATTGTTTAACAAGGCACCTGCTGGGAGTTTTTATGTGTGGAGGTTAGGTATATTTAGAAGTATATTCTGATTTAAATACATGTTATTTTGATGTGACCTACTCAATTATAAATGCAGAACTCCGATATAAAAACACAGCTCCTCCTAGAGAACTAATATCTAGGCTTTAATTTAACTATTAAGCACTTCCAAATATACACACTAAATTAAAGCATTGGGGAAACCTCTTATAGAGTGCAAACAAGGATCCTCTGCATTCCTCACCCCAAATGCCCCTCTCTGTCTTTGAAACTTAGTTCTCCACCTAACAAAACGAGTTTTTTAGTGCTGCTGGGTTTATGGATCCAAGGGGAACTAATTGCCAGGGTGTTTGAATATTCCTCTGCAGTGCTGGAGCATGCTGTTGCCTCTAACCCCATTGTTTCTCTGCTTCTGTAGAAATGGGGGCTCAAAGAGGGTCTCAGGAAGAGGCAGCCACTGAGCAGAGCAGCAGGGATTTGTGTGCTCGTGGAGCCAGAGCAGTGCACGGGCATATGCTGTCAGAAATGAGAGCTAATTGCCCTGGCATCCACAGGCCAATAAAGCTGATTGGTTTTTAATTCCTTGCGCTGGGATTCCAGCTGCAGGCAGCACAAACAGAGCCACAGTGTGCAGGTATTGCTGGGGCTGCTCAGCTGTGCTGGGGGCTCAGTCCCACACAGAGATTTCTGCTGGAGCTGCCCAGGTCACTCCGTTCTCTGTCCTTACCTTGATGCCTTTTGGGGCTGCCTAAAAGCAGAGGCTAGGCAAAATTAAAGGAATAAAAAGCAGTTATATTTGTTGAAGGGCCTTCAGGTACATTTAGGGCACAAGTCATGGGGTTTCGTACTTTAAAAGTTTGGTCCATAGTTTATAAGTTCCAAATTTGAAGAGCGACCTTTCTTTCTTTCTTTCTTTCTTTCTTTCTTTCTTTCTTTCTTTCTTTCTTTCTTTCTTTCTTTCTTTCTTTCTTTCTTTCTTTCTTTCTTTCTTTCTTTCTTTCTTTCTTTCTTTCTTTCTTTCTTTCTTTCTTTCTTTCTTTCTTTCTTTCTTTCTTTCTTTCTTTCTTTCTTTCTTTCTTTCTTCCTTCCTTCCTTCCTTTCTTCCTTCCTTTCTTCCTTCCTTCCTTCCTTCCTTTCTTCCTTCCTTCCTTCCTTCCTTCCTTCCTTCCTTCCTTCCTTCCTTCCTTCCTTCCTTCCTTCCTTCCTTCCTTCCTTCCTTCCTTCCTTCCTTCCTTCCTTCCTTCCTTCCTTCCTTCCTTCCTTCCTTCCTTCCTTCCTTCCTTCCTTCCTTCCTCCCTCCCTCTGCTGACTGGGCAGCTGATGTCATTTGCATTTCTCACTTGGAGAATTATGAATTATGGTTATTTGTATATTTTGAGCAGAGTTTATAACCCAGGAGTGGGTAGTTGGATGTACAACGAGCAGAAGGAGCCAGGAGCTGGCACGGCCAGGTAGATCCACCAGCTGAGCAGGTCTGGCTCTGCCAGTTCTGAGTGTTTTACTCACTTGTCTAAACCAGGAGCGTGGATTTTGCTTTTTCTTGAGATGCATTGCTACTCAGTGAACTTGTATCTCAGGTTTTTTAAACTGGTGACCTTCAGCTGTTGCTGGCTTAAATGGAAATCTGATGAAAGCTTCCTGAAAGGTGCATGGGCTGCTGTAGTGTGACTTGAGACCCAAGGGACAATGGATATGATCCTCTTGATTCACTGCTGCCAGGCCATCAGAATCGCAGCAGGGACTCCAGAGAGTCACCAGAGCAGGTACAAACACATTCCCCAACACTGCAGGTGAGTTATTTAGGGTGCTTGGCATTTGGAAGGCATTGACAGCTATAAAATCAAGTCACACAAGGAATGTGGGATCTTGTGAGCCTCTTTTGGTCATTTCCAGGTGACCAATCAAATTTTCTAATCTCTCTCCCCATCTTTTCTCACTGGCCAGAGATGATGCCCCACTTTGTACGTTTGGAGAAGCAGTAAGTGATATTTTCCTTAGAAACATGTTGCTTTTCATGGGAAGTTGAAGAGTTACTGTGTTAACCAGAAAGCAAGTTCTGTGGAGGCAGAACCCAAAGAAATTTAAGGCAGTGGCAGCTGCATGTGTGGTTTTGTGTAACTGAAGTGAAAAGTCAATGAGCAGATGTTCTGACCTGTGCAATCTGCATGCACTGCAAACTGAATTGCCTGAGCACCACAGGAATATCTGAAACCTGTGTAGGATGGCACTGAGGTGAGGCCACAGCAGCTGTGAAAGCTCTGTTTTGGCATTTGACCATCTTCTAAACATAAACAGCAAAATATCCATCTCCAGGCTCAGGAGTGGCTGTGTGAGTTAGCTTCAACTTAAACCTTGCAGGTTTAAATTGGCTTTGTAGCCAAATACACTCAGATTGAGGTCAGACAAGGCACTGGCAGGTTATGCAGGCAGGCTGAATCTTTTATTTTTATAAAACTCACTGGAATCCATTTGCAACAACAGATGCCATGGAGTGCATCTGCCTGATCGTTCACCACTGATAATAGAGCTGGAGATAGCTCAGTGAGCCTCTTCATCATGGATTTCTATTTTCTTTTATAGTCTTAAATATTCTCTCTGCCTTTATCTTAGAAAACATATTGCACTTTAGTTTCTATTTCGCTGGTTTTTGAACACTGCTATTTTTAAGGGGCTATTACTTTTCCCCTTTTGCTAAGTTCAGCATCTTATTCCTCAACAAGAAAAAGTATAACTGAATAAACTAAACTTTTTTTTTTTTGCTTTGTCATTCATATGACTTTGGAAAGCAGTAAGCTGCAAATACTTTTGGGTTTTAGGTTTTGTGTGTGTGAACCTGCAATCAACCACTTTCCTGTATTTGAAAATCAACCACTTTCCTGTATTTGATTCTGATTTTGTTTTTTTGCTTTGCTTACACAGAAAAAGACACTTAAACATTTGCAGTCAGTAAATGTTGGCAAGCAGATATCTGTGCCGTGATTTTCCCTACTTTTCAAATTTTTTATTTTGGCATTACTTGAAAATAGCATTCTTCTCTTACAGAGTGTATTAAATTGGGATATAACTTCTGTTTCCCTCTGCAGAAATCCTATTCTAAATCTATTAATGTTAGGTGCATCCTTATGCACACCAGATATGGTTCCTGTGTCTTTATTTCATCACTAAGATTGGTCCATTTGATGAATTTATCTTCAAAGAAGCTGAGAAATAAGATTAGAGGGGCTGGATTCAGTTTGACAAGCAGCAGCAGGTTCGCATTTGCTTTGCACTGCTGTGCTGCTTTTCCCCACTCAGTAGTAGAACCACTCCTGAGCAAACCTCCCCCTGCTTTCCTCCTCAGTCTGAGACAAACAGATGTTTGCTGAGATGTTTAGCATCTGAAATGATCAGTCTGCTCAGATTCTGGCATTTATTTACTTTATATTACTTGAGGCTTTGGGGGTTGGTTTGTTTTTGTTTTTTTTTTTCCAGTTGTGTTATGAAGAGAAAAACTTCAGAGTCCCATTGTGAGTTTCTCATCCTCAAGCTGCAGCTCCTGCCCAACAATAGGGCAGTGAACAATGGCCCATCAGAGCTGCAGGAAGCAATTCAGGATTTGAATTGGGTAATGAAGAGCAAATGTACTCTGCTCGCCACAACTACATGGAAGTTGCTCTAAGATTTTATGACAAATCTTCTGCAACAGTCCAGCTGCAAGAGAAATGTCTTGTGCAAGAGCAGAAATAGAAAGCCTTCATTCATCAGTAGTGTCTCTTTGATGGCTTCTTTCTTTCTCCTTTTTTTTTCAGTTGTAGTCAGATAAATGGATATATTCCACATGCCAAGGTCAATGGTACACACTTTCCTTTCCTTCTTACACCAGAATCATCATGTTTGTGTTGGTAAGCACTGGTCAATGTCACACCAACACCAAGAACATGGGCTCCTTCTTTTTTTCTTTTTTTAAGATATACATCATATTTTG
Organism: Melospiza georgiana; assembly: GCF_028018845.1. NCBI lineage: Eukaryota > Metazoa > Chordata > Aves > Passeriformes > Passerellidae > Melospiza > Melospiza georgiana. Next base: position 5,969,036 of record NC_080444.1, read on the forward strand.
GTATTTGCAGAGTGGACAGTGTTTCTGATTCAGACACTTGACTTGCAGAGGCAGATTTCTCATCTTCCTTTGGCTTGGCACGCTGCAGTAGGTCTGTAATTTATTAAAGCTAGCATTATTTGTATTTAGGGCTGAGGAATGTCCACATTGGTTAGGCCTGGGGGTGAAATCAATGCCATGCAGAGCACCAAGCCTCATTATTCTCATTCTGCAGCTAAACTGATGGGATGTTTAAAAGTGTGATGGATAAGTTGGAAAGTAAACCAAGGAGCAAGATCTGGTCTGTGGAAGGACTGGATAAAGGAAATTAGAACATGCAGGCCGGAATTTAGCATCTAAAACAGTGTAGTAGTGATTGGTGTTTATGTGCATACCTGGCATAGATAATTAACTCGTTCAGAAACATTTGCTAGATAAAGGACAGAATAATCAACAGGAAAATGCATGATCTGACATCTGAGAAACTGATTATGTGTCTGGGAAATGAGTGATGGCTTGTTTGGGCCTGCTGGCTGGATGTCTGGTGATGCCTTGGACTAATTCACTGATGAACATCTGAGCTCATTACTCACTGAACTAATTCACCTGGCTGGGAAATCTGGACTTGGGCTTGGTGGGAACAGACCCAGGGAAACAAGGGCTGATGGATGAATGCTGGGCAGTGCTCTGCATTAATATTGCCTAATGGGTAAAGAACTAATTATGGGAACAGAAAGAGCAATGAAAAGTTCTTGGGAAAGTTTGGGGAGGTGCAGCTGCAAAGCAAATTTGATCAAATCTTGGGTTGTTCTGCTCTGTAGTTCTGTGGTAGAGGAAGAGAGCCATGCTTGAAGCACATCTGGGAAATTTATGTTTATTTGTCAGTCCCAGAGTTATTAAAGTTGAGGAATGCAGATGCAGTTAAGTTACTTAAGGAATTAATGAGGCTGCTAGAATATCAGCCATTGTGTTTTTCTGGGTATTGGGGAGAGAAAAAGAATTATATGATCATCCATCACGGTTTCTGGTGTTTCTTTCAGCATAGGTAGAGAGAAAAAACACTCTTTGGTTTTTGATAACAAAACAATTACCTCCCTTTCTGCTGCAAATCCTTCTGCTTTGAGGGAACAATATTTCCTAGAATGAAAGTAACAATGCTGGTTTGAAAAGTACATTATAAGCCAGAATAGCTTTCCCACTGCATTCTGGTTTATGTCTCTGCTATTGTATTTTAGTGTTCCTCTGAAATGAGCAAGCTGTGTCTTTTCCTTGTTGCAGTTTTCCAACGAGTGCATTGTGTCAGGTCACTAAATACAACATATTTACAACTATTACTAACAAATCAAATTAAATGGGCCATGATTCTTTGGTTCTTGATTTAATCAAGCCCTTCATATATTTTTTTCAAAAAGCAGGAATAAATCTCAATTACATAACTATTCTTCCCTAGAATTCTATGAAAAAGCTCCATTTTTTGAAACCTTGGTAGGAGAAAAATAGCAATACTGTTCTGAGCTCCTGTATAAGCTCCTTCTTGTTGTTCCTTGCTGCCACTCCGTACGGTTCATACATTTTTAGTAGTAGAATAAGAATATAAATCTCTAAATATGTGCTTTATTAGTATAGACAAATAAATAAATGAATTGCCCTAAAAATTGAAAGTGCCCCTTGAGATTCACTGAGCCATTCACAACCCAAGCTTGGCAGGCAATGATTTACCAGACCATCTATAACTTTTATTTGAAAAACAAGGACAATTAAAAATAGTATGAGGCATTTTGGTCATGAATTATTCTGACCAGGATTGTAACTAGAATTTTATTCCAATGCCTAAATGAAATATCTCCCTGCATATCCAGTGAGTTTCATTATGGCTTCAATTTTATTACCTCACTTTGAGAGATTTAATCCTTTTCTTGGAAATGCATTACTCTTCAGAAAGTACAAATAAAAATGAAATACAGCAAATTTTTGGGTAGGGGGGTAAGGGGAGAAGAATAACAAGAGTGAATGAATCAACTTTTATATTTAAGATGACTAAACTTTTATGGCATTATTTTATTGAGGCGCTCTTAGCATTGTAACAGCTTTTTGGAAACTCAGGAAGGGCAAAGCTTAGAGGCCACAGACCTGGTGCTGTGGTACCCTGTTGCAGTAAGGTAAAAAAATCGTAAAGGCTTCATAAAAATCAAGCCTGCTCTCCTGGAATCAGTGGCTGGCCTTGTCAAAGCCAGCACTTTGCAAGGTCTTATGTGAAAGCAATCCTGGTGTGAGCAGTTTGTTAACATAACAATGTATTCCTGGGTAAAAAAAACAACTTGCAAAAACTATTTTATAAGAAACCTGTATAAACTGTTTAAACCTTATAAACTGTATAAACCTGTATAAACCTTAGACAGAAAAATGAAAACTATCTCTCACTCACAAACAGCTGTCCCTGTATGTAGACACTGAGAGTTTGAGTGACCAGTCAATACAGGATAACAACTTGTTACTAACCAATAAAAGTAATTGTCAAGACAACTAATGACCAACTGGAGTCCCACACTGTCTGTAAAACTGTATAAAAAGGAGTTATTGAATAAAGAATGGGGTTTTTTCCACCATGAAGAAGACGGAGTCTGTGTGATTTGTTCCCATTGCCCCTTTCCCACAGCAGCAGCAGCTGTGGTGGGATCCTTGGAGGGTCCAGGTGACCTGGATGCACAGCGGAGGAATTTTCTGTGGTCAAAAGAAAAGGGACAGACTGAATTCCTTCTTTCCAACCCAGATCCCAGCACCTCACCTCAGCCACTCCCCTCTGTGCCTTGGGGACTCTTTGGGTAAAGCCCAAGAGCTGCTGGGACGAGGGAAAAGACAGAATTGCAGAATTCCTTCCAGGGACTCCGCAGCAATGCAGAAAACCCAGAGGGCTCCTCTTGTGTCCCCAGGGGCTGTGGAGGGGCTGAGCCCTCCTGGAGCAGAGCACAGACACTGAAACCCAGGGCAGGGGGGTCTGGGGCAGCTCCAGGGCTTTGGATGGGAAAGGGCTGCCCAGGAAGAGGTCTTGCTGCAGGGAGGGTTGATAGGTCCAGCATTTTCTTTTGCATGAAAGTCACCGTTCAAATAATTTAATAATTTTTGAGTTTTGATTAACCTGACAAGTGTTTCTCTTCACTCTTCCTTCCCTTTCTTGCTCCACTTTTCATCAGTGTCTTGGCACTTATAAATCCAACCTATTTTGTGTGTGAAGGGTAAAGATTAATGCTGCTGAATGGGTTTATCTTTTTAACAGTGCTGTCACAGGCTGAAGCATGTTACCCACAGTCTAAAAGAAAATTGCATTGTAGATATTTTCTGCCTGAAAATGAATTTGCTCTTTTGAAATATAGATGGAAATAAAACTATTGTGTTGGTAGATAAAGATATATATTTTTTAACCTGTTTTATTGCATTTGTGCAAACAAATGCAGTATGAGTCTTCAAATGTTACTCAAGAAGAGGAAAAGGGAAAGAGAAAAGAAAGAAAGAAAAATTAAAAACAAAGGTAAGGATTGAGATAGAAACACAAAACAGGAGAGTTAAAAATTCCTGCAATTAAACCCAGTGGTAGAGTTTAGATGCAAAAGGCACAAGGTCAGAATTTAAAAATTATTGGTGCTCAGCTGCTGTGTTTTGTTTTTTGAAGTCAAACAAAATGGAAAATGATGGGCAAACTAAATTGATCTGTCTGCACACTAATGATGGAACTCATATGATAGATCCCTCTGTGAATAAAACGACCAAGAGGATTCTGAATATGAAGTATTGGAAAAACTTTTCTTCTTGTAGTACCTGTGGAAAGTTATAGGAATGGAGTAGATTAAAACTTCCTATATATGTGGCAAATATTTGATTGAGATTGAGATTGGAGTATCAAGGAAGAAAGTGTTTCATCTATTAATTGTTTTCATTTAAAAATTAAAACACCTAGAGGGGAATATAAAATCTCAATCTGCAGAGGAATTTCCAAGGGATCTACTCTGTAGTTAAACTCACAGGAAATAAAAAGTCATTGGAAATTGCACTTGAAGAACATGAATGGAAAAAGATGGTGCAAGTCCAAGTGAAGGAAATTAGATAATGCTAAAGGAAGCAGAACCACCTTACATCATCCCTGTGTGTTGTGTAAATGTAGTGCCTGAAGAAATATCAACACCACAGTCAGAATTGCTCTTGAGAAGAGTGCCCTGAGCACTGGCTGTGCCCCAGCTCAGGGTTGATGCAGAGGGTGGGACAGGCTCAGGCCAGTGACTCCACAGATGCCTGGATTTCAGCACCTGCTATGAGTTCTGGGAATAAAATACAAGAGATTTATCCCAGAAACCTTCACCTACCAGCTCTCTGTGTCTTACTTCCTGCAGCAGATCCCATACTCAACATCTTCTCCTTTCTTGTTTTAATTGTTTATTAGTTCTTTCTGCACTATGTGGAAGCTGACCTTCAGCACCCTGACCTTCCCTGTGGTGCTTGTAGATCATGTAAATACTTCTGAAATGTAAATCCTTCTGAAATGTTTTCTCTCAGCCCCTTCTGGAGGAAGCAGGGCTCAGGGAGGCAGCCCAGGGAGAAGATGCTGCCCACCAGAGCTCAGGCTGACACCAGCTGAAGGTCCCAAGAGCTGTGGAGAAGCTGAAGAGCAGCACAGAGGTGGTGATAGCAAACTGAGCGTGTGGAAGAGACTTCCCAGGAGCCAGAAAACTGCAGAAAACATGGACAGTGAATAAGAAATTCAAAGTTTTCTGGTGGCAAGGGAAAACACTTCTTTCACCCTAATTTAAGGATGAGCAGCTTTGCATGTCTGTTGCTTCATGCTCTTATGCAGATACTGCCCTATGCCTGATCTTATTAACACTGACAGCAGAAACCTTAACCATGCCATGTGTTTCCAACCTTGGACTCCCTTGTTCTTACAGGATGGGAGGTCAGCAAGGCAATAAAACTGCTGGTTAAAACATTGTTTAACACATTGTCATGAGTACAAAACATGTACTCATTCTTTAAAACATTCTTTACCTTTAGTATTGAGTGCTAAGTACAAACCCAGCATTTTTACCTTTAGTATTGAGTGTTAAGCTGCTGATTGATGTCACAGATCTCATATTACAAGGTGAGGCAAATGTCCTGTAAAGCCAACCCTATTCCCCAGTGAAAAGAGCAAGACTTTAGAAGGTTTCCACACAGCAATCCAACTCCAGGCTACTGCATGGGAGGCACTTTGGGAAAACCTTTCCTGAGGCTTTTAGTGTGAGCCAACAGGGACAGTAGCTGATGCTCAAAATCCCCCTTTGAATCAATGGATGTAGAAACTGTAACCTTGAGCGTGACCTCAGAAGACTACCCAAATAAAAAGGCCTTAAAAGTTTTCCCCAGTCCAAGGAATATTATGTGTGGCAGTACCAATTAAGAACTGACACCTGGATTATTTTCCCTTTTAACGCAATAGCTGATCCCACAGAGCCACAATTTGGACTTTTCTGCCCAATTACAAAATACCACCCAAACCCATGGAGTAGAAGGAAGAAGAAGCATGAAGAAGAAACCCAGGACAACACCCTCCATCTTGCTTCCATCCACAACATACTAAAAATCCCAAACCCTCAATTTCTCACCAAGTGACACACCTGCACTGCTCTCCATAATCTATTTCACACTTTTGTGGATTCCAGTCTATCTTGAAGTCTGGGAAATTCTCTCTATGAATGAGGGTCAAAGTCAGTGCCCCCCTGGGGATCAGAGCACCCCAGAGCAGACACAGAAATATTCCCAGTGCTCTGGGTTTCCACAATTATGGGCCTCTTATTTCAGAAGAACTGCTTGCACATTCCTAAAAGGTGTCACCCAGCCCAGGGAGTATTTAGCAATAACATCTCCTCTCTACACACAAAGGTATTTTGCCATTCTCTCTTCCACCCAGCTGCCTGGTCTCAGTTACAGCTGTCTGGGCACAGATGGCCTCCTCACATCCTGATCTGAGCCTTTCTTTGATTATCTAACCCACTGTAACTCCCTTTTCCCCAGCCATTTCTCAGATTGACAGTGAGCCCTGGCAGCAGCCCTGGCAGCACTGAAGCCAAACTCTGTCCCTGCTGCAGCTGGGCCACCACAGGTAGGGCCAGCAGCTGGTACAGGCAAAGGAAACCTCACATATGGCCTGGGCTGCGGGTACCAGCTTCATTTCTTGTCCATTTGTGCTCCTTGGCAGGATCTCCTGACTGACGCCAAACCCCCAGGCCAGTTCAAGATTGCCCACAGGTCCCGTTGTGAGGAGGTAAATACAATTTGTCAAAAACACAAGCACAGGAGGTTTCAGAGAGCTCCAGGAGCTCAGGTTTGTGCAGACAAAGCTCGGGAGATGAGCCAGTGATGCCATCTGCTCCTGGGAGGGGCAGTGCCAGCTGCTGTGCCCGTGCTCTGCTGAGAATGCCCCTCTCACAGCGCCCACCCTGCCCTCTGCCACAGCCTGGCACCCCAAAGCAGCCCTGGCAAAGCCCTGCCTGCCCGCTCTGCTGCTCTGAGCACACACAGCAGGGATGTTCTCCTCTGGTGTCGTGCTGAAGGTCTGCAGAAGGCTTTGGCTTGTCAAAACCAGCAGAAATACAAAATATTTCAGTTATCGTGCGCAGGAGGCCAAGTTCTGATAGAGAACAATCTCCTACTTAAGAAATTTTATTCAGCTTTATAAAGCACGCTTGGAGACAAGTGGAATAAAACCCCAGAGTCCTAGTACAACATCTAACAGTACCAGTAAATTTATTTATTTATTTGTTTGTCTGTTTGTTTGTTTATAAAGAGCAGGAGGAAGATCTTAATCTGCTTAAAGGGCAGAGCAGAGTCAGCTGTCAATTATGTAAATAATATATGCATGTAATCTCCTTCTGTCTCCCTTTTATTTTTATTTTCAAAAATAATATATTTTTCTTTCTTTTTGCAATCCATTCTGCCGACTTGCTGAGCACAACTCTCTATTCACAAGGCAGGTCCAACTAACAAAAATCCTGCTTCAAATCCATAACTCTTTTCCCAGAAGTGCTTAGATATTGGTTCAGGAAGCAGACAATTAAATAAAAATAATGGCAGAAAAGTAACTGCAGTGATTTAGAAAAAAAAATGTCCACAGAATGTTTAATAACAACAACAACAACAACAACAACAACAATAATAATAATAGTAGTAGTAGTAGTAGTAGTAGTAAACAGAACAAAAATTAATGTACTGATAATTTATTCTCCTGCCTCCCTCTGCTCCAAACCTTGGAATGTATTTTTCAGCTCCATCATGCAAGTATTTCCTCTATGAAGAAGTACAAAAGATTTCAAGTGGAGAATTAAATAATTTTCCATAAGCTGCTAGAATCTACTACAAACTTTTGTAGGAATGATGGTGGGGTTTTTTTTCCTCAAATGTCTTAAGAATATGGAGCTAAAGCTGAAGCTGCTTTTCAGGGTAGGATTTGAGATTTGTCCTGCTCTGTCCCGTTCTTTCAGCAGGGCTGGGAGGCAGCTGAAGGTGCGGGGAGCGCTCCAAACCCGATCCCGGGATGGATCTGCGAATTCCTCAGCGCCACCTGCTGCCCCTGCGAAAGAGGCAGCCGGGAATCGTTTTAGACAATTTATTGGGGTTTGTTTGGGGGTTTTGGTGTGCGAACACTAATAATAATAATAATAATAATAATAATAATAATAATAATAATAATAATAATAATAATAATAATAATAATAATAATAATAATAATAATAATAATAATTATTATTATTATTATTATTATTATTATTATTATTATTATTATTATTATTATTATTATCATCATCATCATCATCATCATCATCATCATAATGTATATACCATTTATATTTTATAATATAATTAGTCTATTTTATATCTAAAACTTATATTTCATAATATATTAAAATTATATTTTATAATATAATACACAACTATGATATAATATGTAATATATAATATATAATAACATAATATTATAGATAATATATATTTATATACCATATATTATATTTTTGTATTTATATATTAGTTTTGTATGTATATATTTTTTATTTTATTATATATGCACATACACACATATATATACACATAAAAATATATATAATATATATATAATATATAATATCATATTATAGATAATATTTATACACCATATATTACATATTATATTTTTGTATTTATATATTTTTGTATGTATATATTTTTATTTTATTATATATATATACATATACATATACATAGATATAGATAGATATAGATATAGATATAGATATAGATATAGATATAGATATAGATATAGATATAGATATAGATATACATACACACCTGGGGATAGGACAGACATAAATTCAATAAGCGTGGACAGTCTACGGAAGTGGAAAACAACTAGATTAATATTAATTACTGACAATATTTTTTTTTTAATTGCTGCAATGAAGTGATTCCTGGGGAACACTGGAGCAAAGCTGCCAGGCAGCAAAGCAGCAGGGTCTGACTTCCCCGCCCTGGCACTTGGATGTGTCAGCACAGCAGAGACACCTGGACACTGATGGTATTCCCCAGCTCACTACAGAGGGTTTCAGGCAGAGCCCAAGCAGCCCAGGGCCATCACAGGGGTTAAATCCCCGCTGCTCCACCAGTCTGTGCTGGAGCTGTTTGTAGGAATAAAATACAAATGGAAAGATTTCCTCCCTTACCCACTGAAATTGGAAAATGGGAGAATTGTGAAGAGAGCAGTGCTGACAGGCTTTGGGAAGGTGCAAAGCAAATAGTTGGGTAACACAAGCATTATTTATATCTGAGATTCCCAGCTGGATAGGTATCCCAAACATCCCTGCCTGCCTATCACCATTGTATCCTGGGAATATACAGCAAACAACAGAACAACTTATCATGTTGTTTCCCTTGTAATAATCTCAGTAATTTACTGGGGCTGGATATTAAAATGCCTTTCCCTACTGCAAGGCATTTGCATACATCCATCAGCCAGCTTGTATACGTGGGATGGGAGATGATTTAATGCTGCCAAGGAGGCTTAAGATGTGGATAAATGTTTTTGTAAGGGTTGTTAATATTGTCATGCCAGGATTTAGGAGGCCAAAGACTTGTCCTAGGCATAATGACTGGCTGAAGCAATCTGGGAGACATCCCTGTCTAGGGAAGTTATATATAAGAAAGATTTTAGAAAACAATATCTAATCAGAATATCTATCAGAATAGACTTTCACTCTAATCATTTTAATCCAAATACAAAATCAAGTTTCTTGAGTGAATTTTCTCAATACATCTGCAATTTGAACCTCCAAGTATTACAAAGCTGAATGTTTGCACATTTGATCTGCCTGGACACTGGCCCAAATTAGCTTTGTGCATGCCCTGGAGCAGCTGTTCTGCATACAGGATGGCAAGAGGGAATAGCAGGAGTAGGAGGGTACATACCTGGGGCTAGGACAGACATAAATTCAATAAGCATGGACAGTCTGTGGAAGTGGAAAACAACTAGATTAATATTAATTACTGGCAATGATTTACATTTTGTGAAGAAATTAGTTTTGCTGTTATGGAGTTTCTCAACTTCCATTTGAATACTCCTGGCTTCTTTTGGGGAAAAAAGAGAAGTACAAAATCTTGGTAGATTAAAAAATGTCATTAAGAATATTATTCATCAAGAATATTTTTACTGATATAAGCCCTGGAGATTCAGGAAATCAACTGAAAGACAAAATCGGAATTGTGTGCAGTCCCTGTGTGTCCATCTGCTTGATCCTCCTTTGCAGCCGGGCACGAGCACCCAAACCCAGCTGAACCCAAACACCTGAATTTAGCCAGACCTGGGGTGTTTTCCTGGGCTGCAGCGGTGTCAGTAGCTCAGGGCTGGCAGAGAGGCAGCATCTTGTGCACTGCTGCACTTGATCCAGGGATGTTTAATGCTTTGGAAATGCAAACAAGCTCTGGTGATCTGAGAGATGCATGGCTGCTGTTCATGTGCTTTACCAAGTCAGAGTTCTGGTTGTTTGTCTGGGGGATCCACAGCAGGTCCATGTTAATTAATTCAGTTTTACAAGACAGAACAAGAACAAGAGGAATATCTACAATGCTCTACTGCACCCCACAAGAATTTCCCAGAAGAAATAACTACTTCTCAGAAGAAATAACTTTACTGAACTGATTCTTATGCTAGTTAAGTAACAGAAAGAATGTAAAGGAATCTGAGCATCCTTATCAATGAATTTAACATTATAGGCAGGCACCTTTTCAATAAAATATTTACTTTTCCTACCTCTGCATGGAGAGGCATTTTGAATTAGAATAAGGGTCTGGTGCTTTGGGCACCTGTGCAGGTTCATTTGCAGCATGAGAGGTGCAGTGACTCTCCTGCAGACACTCTGTGTGTTAGAGCTCAGCTGGGGCCATGGGGACCCACATTCTTTGCTTTTCCCTGTTAATTCCCTGCCTTCTCTTCTCCAGGGCAGTGCCCAGACATGTCAGGATTTAACTTCTTAACAAAGAAGAGGAGATTGTTTCGCTCACAGAAGTGCAGAAACCAAACTCTTGCTGTGGAGGCTGGAGTTTCTGTGGGGATTAAAGGATCTTGGCCAATTCACCCCTAAAGATTTACTCTTTTCCTCTTGCTACTGTATGATTCTTGTCAGGAAGAATTCATATTTCCAGTTGGCTTTGGCTTAGTGGATGTCTGTTGAACTGAAAGTATTTTTAACATGTCACTTTATCCACAGTCCAGTGTGACTCAATTTCCATTTCAAATACAGCTCAGATCTGACTAACCTTTTGCTTCTTCAACATTTTCAAGAAACTGTAAATTCCACTATTTAATTAATGGGTCAAAGAGGCTGAGCTGCCTTCATGCAAAAGAGAACCTTACAATGATTAATTAAAATTGCTCTCACTGTTCCAGCTTGGTAGATAGACTTGAGCATGGCATATTCTGCTGCAGAGTGCAAAACAAATTGTGCTAAACTTAGAGAAGCAAAGGGAAATGTGATTATTACAAATGGAGGAACAATTTTTGCAGTATGCAGAGAATGATTTTTAAAGGACACTTTCAAGGGTTATGATGAACTCAATGTTCATTCCCTTATGCTGTGCTGGCAGATGTCTTTGGGTTCAGAGAGCTTTTATACACCATTTTACCCTTAAAAAAGAGGAGGAATAAAAATATTATTTACATGAATTCTGCAGAGCAACAGTGCATCGTGCAGTCTCCTCTGGTTCTTATAAAAGTAGCCAAGTAATGAGAAGTCATTTCCAGCATAACATGTTTTGAGTATGCAGAAAGCAGCAAACAAATGAAACAATATTAATCTGAGATGTTATCAGACATATTAGGGAGAATTCTTTTGATTTGTTGGAGAGACAAAAGTCTTTCATTGGTTGCTTACTTCAGACCTCCTTTATGAACCTCCCAGCTGTGGCAGGACTGGGAAGAATATTGAAAACCTGAATTTGAGGAAGGACACGCTGATCTCTACTTGCTTGTCTGCTTGGTCAGGTAATATGTTCTTTTTGATACACACTTCAGCTCTTGTGGGGTGATAGCTTTGTAATTACAATCACAGTATGGCTCATCTGTGGGTGAAGGACTTCAGGTTTTGCCTTGGTTCTCTCTCTGTGTCACAGCCATCATATACTGCCTGAAGGAGCATAAATCTGAATGCATTATCTGTTTTCCTATCAAGATAAATCATCTGTTTTCTATCAAGATGTTCAATTTACAAGTGAGGGACCTAAGACCAAAACCTCAACAGGTGCTTGGATGGAGAAATGAAGCTGGAATGTTGTCCTGGTGGTGTGGGTCTGGAAGGAACCTGCGGAGCTCCCTCCCTGGGAATGTTTTCTCCTGGTTACTCAATGGGAAGTTCAGGTGTTTCCACAGGTCTGGGACTGCACTTGTGATGGTTCTGTGTTGGTGTGGCAAGGAAATGTCAACATAACAGGTAGGAATGAGGGCAGCCAGCAAAATGGAATATTTGGAGTTATTCTCAGTTGAACAGACCTCTTATTTATTGTGTGGTTTAGTCTCTTGTGCCTTTCTTTCAGTAAAATACATTCATTTCATTCTTCAAAAACCTTCTCTAGCTCCCAATGAGAGGATTCCTTGGGAGAAACAGCAGGTAAAGTTCTGACAGCGGATAATAGAAGTAATTTCCTTTGTGCATTTCAGAAACCTCAACTTAACCTGTTTTCCTTCCCTCATGCACGCTCTCACACCCCACGGCTCGTGGATCCACCCCTCGGTTAAAAGCTTAAATGCTGATCAGCAGGAGCTGACTCTAATCACCACATAAAGGCCACTGACAAACAGCTTTCCCAGTATGGATCCTGTACATGCTTTTACCTTTCCACACACTGCATTTAAATTTGGAATTAACCCCACAAGCCCCCCACTAATGTAAAATCCAGCCTGCAGCGGCACTGCCATCTGCTAAAAGACCAACAGCGCAGCGCAAGGCATCGATGACAGCCAAAGGAGGCGTTGGGTTTGTGATCTGAACCCTCTGCTGTGCCCGAGTTGTGTTTATTCCCCTCTGCTGCTGGATGCAGGGTGCTGGGGGCAGCGGTGGGTGCTGTCCTGGCTGGGGGCTGCCCTCAGCACCACAAACACAAAGCTGGGGGCTGGTTCCCTGCAGCAGCCAGCAGCCATTTCCATGACAACCAGCAAGCTGATTACTCAATTACAGCCTTCCTTTGAAAAAGTGACACCCAGCCAAGGGGACAACACATCCTCAGCTTCCCATGGTGCTCGATTTTCAAAGCACTGAGCTATGTTTAACTTTTTAATGTACCTTGTGATTATGTTTGCCAACCTAGTTCTGGATCTCTCTTTTTTAAAATTGTTATTCCCTTCATCATTATTTTGTTCCAATTGTTCTTTGAAATGACAAGAAAGTGAAAAGCTACTTAAAACATTCAGTTTTTCTTGTTGCAGGAAGCATGCAAATCTAACCAACACCCAGTGAAAAGCTTTACTGGCTTGGGGGGACTGTGACAGATGCACTTTTAGGGGAGTGCTGCAGCCATATCCATTTTGCAAATTGTGCCAAACCTGTTACAAAAAACCTCAGCAGAGCTACCCATAATGCAGTCTCTGAAACTGAGTTTTCGTGCTGTGCAGGGTTTTCATGCCTAATGTGCTCCTGTAGGCACCAGCATGCTGCTCTCAGGGCTGATGCATTTTTCATCCTCCTGCACGAGCAGAGATTACAGGATGTTATCCTGCAGCTGAAGAAGGGGGGAAAGCTGAGCATACACTTGTGATACTGCCTTTCATTGCTTTGTTTAGATCAGTTCAGATTTATAACATCAGCTGTGCACAGACTGAGGATTCCTTTCTTTTTCATAGGGGTACAACTCCTATTATAGCTCTGTGAGGGGCTGCTCGAGGTCTTCCTCATGGTGGACAAGAGAGAGCTGTCCAGTGACAAACCTCCTTTACCAAGCAAAATGGAAGAGCCAAGGGAGGAAAATAGAAGCAGTGAAATAGAAAGTTGCTTTGCTGATGGCCTTGCCTGGATTCATTGGATCATAGAATAGTGTACATTGAAAAGGACACCCACAGGTTATCCCACCAAGCCCTCACTCAGAGCAGGGCCAAGTCAAGGTTAGATCTACTTTCAGAGTTAATACATTTTTTCCAGCCAGGGAAAAGGACAGCTCAGGGCTTTTCAAAGCCATCTCTGGAGTATTTCCATGGGCAGAAATAGCCCAGGCTCTCTGGGCTGCTGTTCCAAGGTGTAACTCCCTCTCTGCTCTCAGTCTGCTCTGTCTCACATGTCTCCTGGGGATGATCAGCCAGGATTCTGGGTGAGATGAGCAGAGGCCTCCATTTTATTCTCATTTATTCTCTCATTTACTCTCATTTATTCTCTCTAGGTTTCATTTTATTTATGTATTTTTACATTTTTTTGAGAACCTGGAGTTTAGACAGTTTAATAGACTGGAAAAATAATTGAGAGAAAGATCCAAATATCTTTTCCACCCTCTGGGGACACACAAGCCATTTCACTGGAAGCACAGAAAGTGGAAAAGTTTGCACTCTTTTCATTAGTGCTTTTTGCTTTGTGGTAAGCATTGTAAAGGCAGAATTCAAAGAGAAGTGACACCTGTGACAGCCCTGGGGTGCAGTGGGACTCGTGTCAGGTGGAGCAGACAGGAATGCAGGAGGCTGAGCAGCTTTGCAGGGTGATGCCAGTGCAGCTTGAACCTCCCAAAATGAGCTGTGGCTGCAGGGAGGGGTCAGAAAAGAGAAACAGCAGCACTGGAGACAAAACCTGGGTCAGCAGCTGTCACCCAGCGCAGCGCTGAGCTTCACAAAACCTCAAAATAGCTGAGAGGGAACTCAGTCTTTCACTGGGTTTTAACTTTCCATCCTCCTTCAAACCCCACCTCACATTTCTTGATCCATGAGCTCAAACACATCCAGAGGTCATTAAAATCCTCTCCTTGGTCTGCTACAGATGCTCTGCATTTCAGTCACTCTCTGCACCTCTGGATGTCCAATAGAGGTTGGATTGGGACCTGGAGCCAGGCTAGGCTCTCCTGATTTATTAACTTGGGCAGTCCTTGTGTCAGCCACACTCAGGTACTGAATTTCATTCCAGGCTGTTGGGTAGTGAAAGAACAAATTCTTTGGCATTTTTATTGAAATATACTCAGTGCACTTTCAGACACTCACTGAAATTAAGATTTTTCTTTACTGTGTAATTTATGATCAAGGGAAGAGAGCCAAGGACTAATTTGTTTTACCAAATAAGTCTTTAGTCTTTCCATTTATGTGCATGTAATATATGTTATCATTTCTATTTTAGAAAGGTGTGATTATTCTGCAGTGCTTTCCAGCATTTATATCATCTTTCTTCTTCTCCAGGTGAAGAAAACACAGAACATCCACTTGCAGAATTCTTATTTTTCTAATTTCCCATGCTTTTCCCTAATTCAGGTGATATCAAAACAAAGTTTAATCAGGTCCCTGAAAATGGGAAGCCAGAAAATGCATCCCTGTGTAAGCATGTTGGGTTTCATTTTACAGCCTCATTACAGCTATTGCCCTATTCATTTGTTCTGTTTTGGGAGACTTGCTCTTGTTGAAAGTTAAAATATTATTAGCAGCAAATACCCTGTACAAACCTGGCACAACAACCCTGTCAGAGACAACAGACCCTGGCAGATACCAGTGCTCTGGCCTGTGTGATGCCCTGTGGGTCAGCTCCCCAGACTGTGCACATCAGCTGTCGCTCAGAACCTTCCTTAGGGCCTCGGTAATTTCTGAAGCAAATGAAGAATCAACATCAGCCACTCCTAATTAGCACACTGTTCTCCTGGGATATCACAGAAAGGGCAGAGGAGAGAAAAGAAGATAAAAGAGGGATCATCCTCCTCTGCTCTGTAGGAGCCTCAAAGAAGAATATGTTCATCCATTTAGGAGACCTACAAGTGAGTGAGCCCCCTTTGTGCTGGGGCATGCATAGACACAGGATCTGTTGCAAGGGGAGCGATTAAAGCATCAAAAAGACATCAACAAGCAGTTACTTAAAGCCATTCAGACCCCTAGAACTGGATGGATCTACAGCCAACAAGAGAAGGTTGTGCCTCCAGCAAGCATGAGGGTGGTGCTGCAATCAGTCTTGTCTTCCCAGTGGTTTTATTCCATTTTTTGTTACATTTTGAGAATACGAATAAAGATGGAGCAAAGGTGAGAGTTCTACTTCTCCATCCAGTTCAGTGTTTTATATAGAAAGCTGAGCAAGAGCACTTAATCAAACTGCTCCATCTGTGTCAACACTTTGATGGCTTGAGATGGCACCACAAATGCCTGGACATCCATCACGCCTCTGCAACAGCAAGGTACCCCAAGGAATAATTCAGGGGCTTCTCCCAGGATATTGCTCAGTGTAAAGTCAGTATTTTAACTGCTTTTCCAGTGGGAATATTGCTTATGGCAGTTTCATACCGCTGTAGTATTGCTGCTATTTATCTTCAAACCCCTCTGATGTTGCTGTGTCCTCATGTTGCCCTTTCATGCATTGGAATTCTTGGTCTCTACTTCCACACTGCAGAACAGAGAGGGAGGAGAAGGTCAAATCCACAACCCTGGGGAGAAAATCCTCACAAGCAACATTGGGAAACTGAGATGAGATGTTTTGGATGATGTCTTTGCCACCCTGTACATATTTTCCACAGTGTTAGTCTGGCTACCATAGAGTGATCTAGATCCCAGACAATCTAATATCTTGCTCAGAGTGTCAGCACAGTGCCTTTGGCAGGACATTTGGGTTTAGCTCACCAGTTATTCAAGTACCTGGGCATGTAATGGATTTTTTTTTAGCGGTAGAAGCAGGCTGAGTTTGTGGAGGTACAAGTGCAGAGGTTGCTAAATCTCTTTAACTGATGTCAGTGTCTGGGCAGAGTGCTCAGCATCTGCTGTAAAAAGTGCTTTTCAACAGGCTACCAATGTTTGGGGAACAAGGGGCTTATTTTAGTTCCTTCTGTCATGTTTATTTAGCCTTTGAAACAACTTGCACAAGCATAAGAGTCCTTCCAGTGCTGAAATGTGTTCTCCACATCTGACAAAGTGTTCAGTGTTTTCTCCCTGTTTCTAGATGGCTTGTCTCAAATGAAGGCTGATTTTCCAGTGATTCACTTCCAGCTTTTGAAAGTATATTTTCTGCCTATAGAGGTACTTCAGAGAGAAGTGAGGAAAAAAGGATTTTTAATGAAATAAATATACAATAAATATACCAGAACAATGCATTTTACAGCTATGTCCCCTGCCTTTCACTGGGAATATAATCATGTGATAACATAACAATAAGATACAGAATTTGAGATCTGCCTTTACAAAACCATGAGGAATTGGGTTGTTCCAGAAAACCTCATGATGAGCTGACATGAGATTCCTTCCTTGTGGTTCTTTCTGCTACTGATTTTTCACAGATTCTTCTTTGTGGGCTCTACTAGAAATGCTCTTTCTTTTCAGTTTGAGGAGAAGGAGAAAAAAAAAGATGATTATAAATAAAGGGGGAGGGGAAAATAAGAAAATATTTAATCTTCCTTAATGATAACTTCATTATATCTTCTCATTACAGTAATTGCAGGTTTAAGTAACGATTTTCCCATTGTGCAAGCTCTGGAGAGGCTGGGAATTTAATAAACAGTTAGAATAATACCACACAATGAAGGCAAAAGGTGAAATTGCTACTTGGATGCATCTCTTTCAGCTGAACAGTGAGGGATCAAGGGGTCACTCAGCAGAGATAATTGTTAATGTGGCTCCAAGGGGCAGCCAGGCAGACAAACATCCCCTGCTCTATTGGGTTGCCATTTCATTACAACTCCAGTTCCTGATTACACTTGAGAAATGATTAATTGATTAATACTTAGGACTCACCAAAATGGACAAGGAGGAGGGGACACCAAAATGAGGCCATTGCATTCACCTGCAGGTGGCCTTTGAACCAGGAGGATTTTTTGGTTCTGTTGTGGTCCCATTTAGGGTTATTTCATTAATGTCAGTACAGCAGGACGAGCTCAGAGCCCAGGTGCTGCACAGGGAATCAAATAACAGGAGTTCACTGCTGGCTCTGCAAAAGATTTGCTCTCACTGGAAGGCACTTAATCTCTCCCTCCTTTCATTCATCATCTCTAAAGTGATGGCAAAAGGTTGTTTTCTGCAAATCCACCTGGGCAGAGCTTCTTGCAGCACAGAATCCATACACAAGACGGATTTTAGACTGAGAAGAACCTTCTGAAACTTTCACATTCAGCAGCCAGTAATGATGCAGTTGTTGTTAAGATGTGAGGACCTGGAGATCTATTGTAACAATATTGATTTACAGTTTTGAGACCAGGGAGTGAGAGCAAGTCTGAAACTGCCTCAAAACATAGACACCAATTTAATTTCAGTAGCAACTGGCTGGCAAGCAGAATATCCTTTAAACCAAACAACTTTCATGCCTTTTTGTTGTTGTTGTTTTGGGTTTTTGTGCTTTTCCGTGGATTCCTGAATGCATGAAAGCCAGCTAAGATGGATCATCAGATCATCATCAAGAACAAGTATTACATTACATTTCTCTTGCTTCTCTATATAAATATCATTACATTGCATTTATTTACTTATTTTGTACTATCTTTTAGTAACCAACATTTGAAGTTTTAAACACCTCTTAGGTCTTTTTAATTTAAAAAAAAATGTGAACTTCCATCACAGTATCTCTCATAGGTGTGGTTGGAGAATTTTCTGTCCCAAACACACCTAGCCCCAAATTGTTCTGTCTGATCACAATCAAAACCTTGTGAAAAATAGCACAAATAGCTTACCTTATCCCCCTTTCTGAACTTGCTCAAATAATCATTGCTATTTTACATAAATTACAGTTTAATATAAAAAAGAATGCACTGAGGTTTAAATATTGCTCCCTCAGCTGGAAAAGTACATTTAATTTGCAGTGGGTAAAGGTCTGCTTACAATTAAATACTGAAACATTCATTAAGATGCTCTGGCTAGCATATAATTCTGCCCAGTCATGTTGAAAGAGCATCACTATTATCAAGAGACAGATGCAGTCATCCCTTCTGTGTGGGGAGTGTTAAAAAGAGACCCTTGATTAAATGGTGACTCACTTGGGGAGGTATCTTGAGGGCGATACAATCACCCGGAGAGTCTGGGTGCATAACAATGGGCTGGGCACAAAGCATCCTCCTCCCCTGGCAGAGCTGGATTCAAGGTGCAGCTTTTGCTGGTGGCCTGGATCCCAGCTGCAAGGCAGCATCTTGGCAGCTTCCGTGGATGACACACGAGAAAATCTCTTAAATTCGTTTTATGCTTTTACCCCTCTTGTTTTGTCTCTGAGCTCGGAACTTGCGTTGTCTACAGTAAGGTGGCTTCAGGACAAGTGACAAGCCATTAGGTGTTTGGATACTGAAACCTGATTTATCGCTGGCCTTTGTGTGTACTGCAGGGCAGTGTGTGGGTGTGCCAGAACATGCCAGGGGGCTGGGAGCTAAATCTGAGCAATACTGAGAGGGGGAACACATCTGTGGGTGATAACACACAGCTCTGCCATAGCAGCACCCCTCAGCCCAAGGCTGGGACAAGGCATTCTCCATTATCCAGGGAATGAATCCTGCAGAGGCAGGTGTGGCTGGGCATGAGGAGAGCCTGGAGGAGATGTCCCACAGTGAAACCTCTCCTGTTTAAAACAAAACCTCTTTGCTCCAGGACTGACGACCAGGGCAGTCTCTTTCCTTCCAACACATCGCACTCAGTCTAGGAGTTTGTGCTGCTGCTTTTTGCCTGCATCCCTTGCCTGCAGGTTTTCCAGCTTCCACTGCTCTAACTCAAATTCCCTTTTCAGCTGTGACTCATAAGCACTCTGCAGTGATTCTGTAGCACAAACCCTTAAAAAGATTAAAATCTCTGGAAAATCACCACCTAAAGTTGAATGAAGCTTCCAGCCACAACCCTAGGGAGGGGATTACCCAGTAGTGTCTTCAGCTAGAAAGGTTTTTTGGGGGTATTTTTGATACAGTTCATGTTAAAGAACTCTGAAGATCATCTGAGCAGAGATTCAGGTATACACTTGCTAGAAATTGGCACTGTGAACTCTTCTTTGAGGGATACTGATGTCCTTGCTTAAGAAAACTGTGTAGAAAATTAAAGCAAAAGTAATTTTCAGCAAAGGATAAGAAACAATGAGGAATAAATCCAATTTGGTGACAATTGGTTGTTCAGTAGCTGAATGAGATCACAGCAGGTCTGTGCTTTGTGCTCCTCTGGAAAGTTCCTCAGCCCAGTACCAACCACTCTGAATCAGGGGGAGATCTCATCTCAGGATGAGAAGGTTCTGTGAGCTGGATCCTTCTCCTTTGAACACAAGAACTGGCTCTAGTGCCATGCTGGCTGCAGAAGACATTTATGACATTGTTCATGTGGTTCTGGGAGGATGCAAAGCCCATAGCAATGAAAAGGTAAAGGCTCTCCCCAGCACTGAAGACAAGAAATTGTATGATATTATTGTGAGATGCAGAGATGCCAGTTTTCAATATTCAGTCTTGCTTTGGAAGCAATATGGATTGTGCATTCTTCTTTTCCAGTGCCCCAGATGGGTTTGGTTTTGTGGGGTTCCTCTGTTGTCAGTGCACCCTCAGCAGCCTCCCACACTTAGCCATGGGGAATTTATAATGGAGAAAAAAAAAAAAAGGCTGGAAATTGCAATATACACTTCTAACTTTGAGCAGTGAGACCTTTGGATGGGTTTGGGAAGACTCATCTCAGTGCCAACCCCAGGAGGGTCCATTCAGCCCCATTTGTTTCATTCCCTCCTAGTGAAGCCTGCAGACAAACACTCGGCAATTAGTGTGATTTTGTGTCCTAATTACACCATATTATTGTTATCTTTATGAAAAATAGACCTGCTGCAAGTCTAGAATCAGAAATCCTCCTACACTTCTCCTTAAGCTGCTTTCCCTGCAGGCACACTCTCACTTTCCCTGTCTCTCTGCTTTGCTGGGAGCTTTGTTTTAGACAGGAATGTTTTTTTCTCACAGACACTACTGAATGAAACCCTCTGCTTTTTGTGTCCTGTACTGAAAAGGAGAAATCTTCAGCAAAAATAGAGAGCAGCTGAGTGTGAGAGGACAGGTGCAAACATTCCTGACAAAGCTACAGAATAAAAGGCAGGGAGGGGAGGAGGGAAAGATTTGCTGCTTTGCCAAGGATGCTCTTTGGAGAGGGTTGTGCCTGTGAGCCACAATGGCATGAGTGCGGATGTAAAAGATATCAGCATGGGAGAGACAGAGGCAAAGGGATCTGTGTGCACTGGAATCTCTGGGCAAAAGGGAAATTTCCTAATTCTGGAATTAGGAGATTAACTGAGCCTTACATTTCCAAGAATGTGAAGGTTTTAGTAGGAACAGAAATGCATTCCCTGATCCATGTCCCTGTATGAGGGGCTGCTCCTGTTCATGGATCCCATGGGAAGCTCTCACCTACATCAGGCAGGTAGATGATGGAGATGATGTTTC
Source organism: Melospiza georgiana (assembly GCF_028018845.1). NCBI lineage: Eukaryota > Metazoa > Chordata > Aves > Passeriformes > Passerellidae > Melospiza > Melospiza georgiana. The sequence continues at coordinate 5,990,078 of NC_080444.1, forward strand.
CATGTGCCACAAACCCAACACCTCCAGGAGGTTTCAGCTTTGTGCCCATTTCCTACAGCACATGCCATGGCACTACCCAGGAACCTCTGATGTGCCTCCTCTGTGTCCAAACGATGGCACAAACGTAAAAAATCTCATTCTGGCTGGAGGGAGTTTCTGGATGGAAAGAAGGATGTCCAAGGAGCCCAGACACTCTGGCATGGCTGTGCAGGATGGGCTGAGCCAGAGCTTGTCTGGGTTCTCTGCCTGGCAGAGCAGCTGTACCTGACTTTTGGAGCAGCAGCAGAACTGCTGAGCTGCTGTGTTCATTGGCTCACCTCTCAGCTTGGCAGCTCTCTGGATGTTAATAATGCTGGATTCTCAGCTGGACACAGCTCTTCATTGCATAAGATTATTTTCTTCTGCTCTCCAGATCCTGCTGTCACCTTTCAATATCTGAGATGTGCTGCCTCTCTGTGAGACCCCTGTGCTGCACATGTGAGTGACCCTTCTGCTCAGTCCCTGCCAGCCCCAAACAGCTGAGCCACTCAGAACCAGGGCTCCTGCCTTTATCTTGGAGTGTGCAGAATTCAGTGACTTGTCCACAATTTTTAATCTATTTTAACTGATGCAATCACAGAAGTGGTTGGGGAAATCCTTTTCTGGGTTGTGGTGTAGTGCTAAAGGCTTTGATTCTCCAAAGAGCCCCTGGAGTAGAAAGGACAGACCAACAACTTCTGCCAACAAGAGAAGTTGAGCTATGAGATGATACATTCCTAAGAATTTACATCTACAGGGATTTGCTTCAGCAGTAGCTGGGCTCTAAAGTTAATCTGTAAAGCCAATTTAGGTACTTCTGGATGGGTTGGTCATCACTTCTTGCATCTGCAAAATACTGCAGAACTGCTGCTGGTTTTGCTGGAGGAATTCAGCCAAGAGATTGGGAAGCTTTTGCCATTCTATCAGCCAAAATTCTGGTGTAACAATAGCTCTGTGCCTTTGCAAAACATATGTTAGGAAAGTTACTAATGTCACTTTCATATTTCCCCCCTTGCAATTAGTTTCCTCAATGGGTGTAAAAACCTGAGAAAAAAACAACCTTTCCTAAAGGGATATCTGGGTACTTTTCAATGCTATTCCAGAGGGAAGCTGAGTAGCAAATGTTGTATTTTCTTTTCCAGATTTCAAATGCCCATCAAGCCTTTGAAAAGTGCATTATTTAGCTCGTTATTAATAATCTGACTGTTAGCTTGAATTGCTAAACGAATCTGCAGAAAAATAATGTGTGTACTCCAGTTCCTCAATGTTTGGACTCATCCAAGCGTTTAAGAGCTGTCAAACAAAATACACTGTATTCAGGGGAATATACATCCATTGAAAGATTAAATTAGGTACTGCAGCAAGGCCCCCCCTTGCAGTGGAGAGGCATTTCATGCTAACAAATAACTACAGCACTATTATAACGAGACCTAGAGGCATGTGATTTCAACTCACTGCACATCTTTGCTCTCTGGGTGCCTGTAATTTTATTTTTTTCCCAGGGTGATGAAAGAGCAAATAGTGGTTGACATGGACAGAGTTGTTCCCTTAAACAGTTTTAAAAGATTTTGTAGTATTTCAAAAACTGGCTTCAGAGGGGTTTCCCTGACCCATACCTGTGGTTTCCTTTCCACCTACTCCTTCTGAAGCACTGAGAAGTTGATAAGTCTCAGGGCCTGCAAACTTTTGTGCCCAAGAAGTGCTTTCTGCCTGTGCTTCCTGACATGCTCCCCAGTTTTCACTCGGCTTTTTCATGTCTTTGTGTTTTCCCAGCAGGCAGCAAAGCCTAGATAACCTGTGCCATCTGACTTTTTAAGCTAAAACCTGTGTCTCACCTCCTTTGAGACTTGGACACAATCCCTGCTTTTTCTCTCCTTATAAAATGGGAAATAATTTCTCTTTACCCTTTAATATATGGTGCCTTTAAAGGAATATTGCCTCCTTTCTTGCTTGTATTTCAGATCATAAACCAAGGAAAGCCAAAAGGAAGAAAAAAAATCTCCAATTTATGGCCTCAACTGTGCTTTCCAAGATGTGACTCTAACGTGGCACTGTTCACACTTGTCCAATATCCATGGCTTGGTATTCCAGCTCTGGCTGAGCCCAGCATAGTTACCCCTTTTAAAATATGGGGCCTAGAAAAAGAAATAAATGCTGCTGTAAAGGATGAGACAGCTTGTAAAAAATGTGGAATATTCAGCGATTCAGCCACTGAGCACCAGCTAAGCAAATATTCATGTGGAAGCAAAAGTGTCCTGACGTGGTGTTGTGTACTTCTGCCATCCTAAACACTCTACAGATGTCTCTGTGGGAAGTATCAAAGATACTTTATAGTACCAGACAGGTTATGAAGATGGTTCTGTACCCAGTTGGATATAGTGACTTATGTGGGAATGGAGGAGGTTGAATAACAAATGCTAAATAATTTATTCAAGGAATCTCTTCAGTTTTTTTTCCTGCAGCCCTTGTTATATGGATGTCTGTGCACACAGGGATCCTTGTGCCTGGCTGCTGTCGTGTAGTGAGTATCCAATGGTGACATTTCAGAGCTCAATTGCTATTGATCCCAGGTCATTTAGGTCATTGGAAAACTTCCATTTCCCCCCAGTGAAACTGAGACCAAAGTGATGCATTTCAAGATAGAATATGCACCCCATATGCAGAACAGAGAGAGAGCTGTGAACATCCCAGGGCTGAAACTGCATTTACCAAGTATCAGTTTAAAGAGTCAGAAGTGATGGTGGGGATGAAGCTCCTGTTCTGAGCTATATTCCAGCTGTAAAAATACAAGTTTTCTTCAGGAAACAGCATTTTATATCAGGAATGCTGTATGTGCATCTGTTTTATAGCCAAAACCTTTGTCCTGCAGCGCTGTACAGGTGAGAGGAGCTCTCAGCAGGCAGGGGCTGTATTTCTTGCACTGAATCCAAAATCCTTTTGGGCAGCAAAGTCCTACCCTGGCAGGAGACTGGGTGCTGGCAGCAGCTATATGTGCCTTAGTGTTTGTCTGCATCAAGCTCTGACACAGGAGCAGCCAGTGTAAATCAGAGATGAACAAAATTAGGCTCTGTCAAGAATTCCCATCTCATCTAGGTCTATGGCCAACCATATTATTTTAGGGACTCCCCTTTCTCTCTGGGATGAACAGGGTAATATTTCATAAATCAAGGCTTGGTTATCTGGTGAAATGCTTGTTTCTAACCACACCATGCTGAGGCTGCCAGGCTGTGACAGAAATGGCACACAAATAGTGCCAGAGCAGCTGAGCCGCTGCAATCCCTGACGGTGGAGCCGCCAGAAATCCCTGGTGGAAGTTTCTACCAGTCTGAAATACAGGGAGAGAACCTGGTCCCTGAGGAGGACCAACCCTCAGAGCACCTTCAGTCTGTGCTCTTTGTGGATTTGGACAGGGCGACCTCGTTTACCTTCCCACTCCAGTGGCCTGAGCTCCTCTGATAGCGGCCAACCCAGTCTGCAGCGCTGCCAAAGCTTCTCCCCGACATTAGAACAAAGGAGACCAGCCAGCCACAGCCTGCAGCCACCTAATTGAAAGTTCCTGAGCCTGTCAGCGCTGTGCTATCCTGGCTCTCTGGCAAAAGCAGTGTATTCCAAGTTTTGCCCAATTATAGCTCCCAGCAGCAGCAGCAGCAGCAGCAGCTCCTGCAGCCGGGCTCGGTCCTCCCACACTCCCGCTCCTCGCTGGGCCGGTGCCTCACCATGGAGTTGCCTGGCAACAAGACTCTGCATCTTTGGGAGACAAAAGCCATTATTTCTGTCACACAGATGTGCTAATGTGATTATTGACTGGAGCGGGGCACAAACACAAGACAGGTCAGGCTCCTGATACTTGAAAATTTCCAGGCAGGAGGATTTTAAGGGAGAAGGGTAAAAAAAAAAAGCTGAGAGAAAGGCATCAAGGTGGAGGGAGGAGGCAGGGAATTGCCAGGTACGTGTGAGATAAGGTAAACCTGCTCATAGTTTTTCTGGTAAAACAGTTTAATCCAAAAGAAAAAAAAAATCAACAAAAAGAGTGGTTTGATGTGTTTTAACTGATGGACTTTTACTGAGCCCCTCCTGGGTTCCTGTGGTTGGTCTGGTGGCTGCACAGAGCTGACCCCAGTGCTTGGGGGTACTGATTCTGCTGCTCTGCAAAAGCTGGTGGTACAACCACTGGGAGAAGAGAGGCTTCCAGGACCTTGCAGATGCTCAGCCAGTTCCAACCTGCCTGGCTAAACACTGCTGACAGAGAAACGTTCATTTCACCAGCTTCATGCTAACTTGGATCAAAACCAAATGGTGAAAAGAAAGAAAAACTTTTTTTTCCATGCCACCTTTCTTTCAATGTTTATAAGTCACTTTTTAAGTAGAACCAACCAAGAATCTCCACTGTGAAAAGCCCACTGTCCTTCCTGTGGGATTCTATTAAGCTGGCTTGTGTAATTCCTGCCTCTGTGCAGGTCTGTGGGAAGAGCTGTGGCTTTTCCTGGCAGAGGTGTGGGATGCTGGATGCAGTCCCTGTCCCTGGTCTGCAGCTCCAGGAAACTCCAGCATTGAGCAAAGCTGTTCCATGGCACTGTTTGGTCACTCCCAAGTGTAAAAGTGCTGTTCATACCTGCCCTGCTGATGCTGCCCCTGCTCCTGTGGGCAGGGGGGTGTTTTGGTCTGTGCAAAGTCTGAGCACCAGTTATTGTTTGTGGCTTTGCACATATTTGCACTCGTCAGCTTACATGAGGGTTGGAGTTGCTTGTCCTAAAAATGAGTGGCCTAGGGCTGAGGCCAGTGCATGAAATGTAGGGTTTTATTTAAACTTCTATGTGGATCAGTTTTGTTTTTCTAAACTAAAGTGTTTCCACAAAAAAGTCCATGAGGCAAAATGGATTAATTTTATTGATGCAGAAGTCCCAACCCCGTAGCTGCACATTCCCAGTGAGTTGTGCTGTTGACTGTCTAACAAAGTCTGTTGCAGGCTGCACACAGCTGAGGCTGACCCTGCTCATTGCCTGGGTTTCTCTCATCATTAGCCCTTTTTAAATGAGCAGGTAATTAACAATGCAACCAAACTACCCGAACAAGCATCAATGCAACGAGCAGGGCTGGTTAAAACTGAAATAAAGTCATTATTCACATGGTTTTTGTGCTGTTTTGGTGGGTCAGGAGCCTTGCAGTGACGCTGCTGGTTTTGTTGCAGTTCCTCCTGCTTGCTGTTTTTCCAGCATCAGTTGTGCTGCTCAGAGTAATGAGGCATGACAGGCACCAAAGGAATTGGCCTCTTGGGGAAAACCATGGCCCAGTGCTCCTTCCCCAGCAAAATGGAATTCTAATGACCACAGCATGAAATGCACTTTTCTGCTCCCTTGAAATGTGAATTAACAGGAGGGAGGTGAAGGCAGGAATAACAAATGTCCCCTAATCCCTACCTGAGACTTAAGTCAGGCCTAGAGCAAAATGCTGATTGAGCGTGTGAAGTGTCAGTGTTAGGGCAATTATTTCTGTTCCTCTTTTCCAGAGAAATCATCTCAAATGTGTGAGAAATAGAGACAGGTGGAAAAGTCTTTCTGGGGGGAAAAGAGCAGATTCCAGTATTTGTTTCATTTCCAGAACAAAATTAAGATTAAACCTTTAAAAGAGCCTGTGAAAAATAAGAGAATCACAATGTAGTAGATTTCTGGAGTACTTTCTTTGATTCCTATTTTGTTTTGGCTTCCATTGCAATGTGGAATGACTTGAAAGGTGAAAATCTTTTCACTTTGTTGAAAAAAAAAATAACAACAAACTACAAAACTCTTTGCCTTGTCTTGAACTGATATTTTTCTCCTGAATTTTCAGATGGGCCATCCAACCAAGTGAAGTTGGAAGAGTAAACATACAGTTTATCCAGCCTGAAAGGTAAGATTAAAACGACCTCTTGAGCTCTGCATATGTATGAGATACATAAATATATATGTGTATACATATATATATATATGTATAAAAGTGCAGTAGTTGAATGGAAATGAGGTATTTCTTAGTGTTACATCCTGAAAAGTACCGTGTATGGATGTTTCCAAATCTTAGAGAAAGGCAAAAAAGGATCACTGCTGTAGCTAAATTTCTGTTCAGGAGAGGGGTTTGGTTTTAATTTTTGCATTTCCCACATAGCTGTAACTATGGCTTGAGTGCTAGGAGGTGAAATAATCTTCAGATCAGATATTGGGATTTTTGGTGGTGTGTGTCTCTGGGAGTGGTAGGTGAAGTGGAAAATAATCGAGGAGCTCAGTTAAAAATAAAAGAAAGTGGATTTTTTGATAAGTTAGAAATTGAAGGTTGGAGCCCTAAGAGGGGAGTCGAAAACATACCTGCCCTTAATGAAATATTTAAATAGAAGGATTGAACTCAAGACATGCTTCTATCCAGCAGTGAAAGAAGCTGAGAATCCCTGCTGAAGGGCTGCATCTGTTATGAAAATCATCTTCCAGCCATGGCTTCAGTCTCTTTTGCAGGAAATCAATTCCTTGATGAAGCTACTTCTCACTTACAGTGTAAGATACAATAATAGACTAGGAGAAAAATGCATTTTTGGCACCTTTTGGCTTAACCTACTTGAAAATGAACTTCTCCAGCTTCCAAAATGAGCAAACTTCTCTGCAAGAAGAGTTGCAAGGGAGAGCCAATCTGTTTGTAGAGCAGTGGTGAAGTGTGGCAAATTCAGATCTCAAGATTTTTGGTTTATTATAAGGATGTCACTCAGGCAAACTTCTCATTCTCCTTAATTCTCCTTCTCATTCTCATAATAACCATGGTGCTTTGATGGGAATTGAGTCCAGGCCTCAGGATTTGTCCACATAGCTTAACAAATCCTTGCAAATATTGATTAAAACTGGAGTGAAGGTAGCAGGAGCAGCCAAAGCTGACTGCCTAATGCAGTGATTTATTACACAACACGATGTTTTTCCTTTGGCTGGTGTGCACACAGGCTCCCAACACCAGCTCTGAATTAGAGGAATTATTCTGTTCAGACACTCAACAAATTCTGACTGATGCAAATACTTCTCACTGAAGGAACTGAGTCACAATTTCACAAATAAACCTTTTTCCAGCTTTAATTGCTTAAAAAAAAAAAAAAAAAAAAAAAAAAAAAAAGGAAAAAAAGAGGAAAAAAAGGAACATTTGAACATTATTTCTGCTGGCGCCATCTGGTGATTTCCCGGCAAGGGCTCAGGCTCCCCAGCCAAATGCCACAGGCAGCAGTTCCTCCTCAATGTGTTCCTGTACGTGCTCCCCCAGAAGTTTCTGCCAGTCTGAAATACAGGGAGATAATTCCGGCTCTATAACCATCCACTTACTGCCGAGAAAGACAAGTGGAATTCGGTTCCGTGTCATTAGTCCTCTCTCTCCCCCGCTTATCTCAAGATCTCAGTGCCTCTTCCTAAATCTGATGTATAAAGATCAGCACATCCTTTCCTGAGGGGCTGTTAGCGTTCTTGGCAATGGGAGGAGGAAAACAGCAGTGAGGAGGATTAATCCACTCCAGTCCATACAGCAGAGCAGAGCCCAGCTCCCACTTTTCCAGACCCATGCTCCTACCACCACCAGAGCATATTTGCTGTAATAATCTAATTAGCTGTAATAATCTAATCTCTCCCACCATTAATTCTGCAGCAGTTTCTCTGGTTTGTTAATAAAATCAAATGTCAGCCTTGCTGTAAGCAGCAGGGACTGAGGTATCCTGCTTTTAAAGGAGCCAGAAGTGTTGTGGCTTTTATTTCATGGAGATAGTGGGACAGCTGTACCTTTTTAGGTTCCCTCTGCTCTGCTTCAGCCAGAAAGCTCCCCTACTCCCTCACTCCCCAGGGAAGTTTGCAAAGAAATAAACGGATAAGTTTATAACCTCTCTCTTTTTTACCTCAACACCCAGAGAAGAGGATGTTCAGTTAAGGAGGAGAGGCACAAACAGCAGTGATGGGATAGAGGAGGCTCCTTTACATCCCCTGCAGGCTCACAGAAATCAGGAATGCCATGGAAAGAGCAAGGATACATGGAACTCACAGCTGGATGTTCTGTCCTTACAGTATGGGAAGAGTTTGGGGCCCCGCATGAAAAACAGTGAAAAAGAAGCATTTATCCAAAAGGAAGAAAAGATGCCCCAACGAATGGTGACTTCATTCTCTCTTGAAATAAATAGATAAAATCTCCCTTACTTGGACCAACCGAGATGGAGGAGGGTGTAGACACATTGATGTAGGTTTTCCTTTGGGTTTCCTGCTGGGGGAAATTCCCACTGGAACTGGGATGTCCTGTGCACATCTCAGGATGTCCTGTGGATCTTCTTCTCTAATTCCATCACAGAGAAGCAAGTTAGAGGGAGATGATTTTCAACAGGCTCATCAGCATAAAGAGATGCACTGTCTAGACACCTACCTGGGATCAGTACAAAATTCAGGATGAGGAATTCAAGGAGAACTTGGCTCATGAGAGAAATGTGGAGTAGCACAAGTTCTGTGTGGATTTCAAGTGTAATTGAGGACATTTTGCCCTGCTGTGGCAGACAACTTTCCTTGCAAGTGCATAACTTGCATCTTCTCTTTTCTTTTGCCATGAGTTTCACTTCTACAATTTTTCTTTTTTATTCCACCAAAGAAGAGACATAAATCATAGCCAGAATTATTTCAAAATCCCAAGGCTGATGTTATAAGATAAGATCAGCTGGTTTAGCAGACACATCACAAGTACTTATTTATTTCTTAAAAGAATACAATGTGCTGTGCTTGTATTGAATGCTGAAGCTAAGATTCTTCTCTCATTTGTAGAAGGCTTTTTCACCAATAAATCTTTATATCATTGGATGGGTGATGGTGGAACTTCAGTAACCTTTCACAGCACAGTATCGACCACCAAAATAACTTCACCCCAGGCAGCTTCCTATACTCTTAAGAAGCAGAGCTAATAAATTACCATATAGCTTCTGGTTTTGTGCTTTTTCAAGTTTTCAATATGTCCCCAAACCAGCTTTCTTTTGTAATTTAATTAGAAATATTAAATTTTAAAAATTTGTATCATTTAATATAACTGGCAGAGTTATTCAAAAGTGCATGGTAAGCTTCTTTTGGATACAGCATGTAGAAAAATGATGGAAAAGAATCATGTTGGTTCTTTTTTATTTTAATGACATGCAAATCATGGTTCCATTTTAGATACTTGGAAATAAGTTCTACAAATGCTTGATTATGTTTAATAGGGGCTATGCAAGTCCTATCCGGAGGCTGGAATGCAAGCCATAATATGCAGAAGGAATGGAAAGACTGATATAGAAGCAGAAATTAAGATCTTCTTCAGTGTTTCTGCTTTCTTTGATTTATTTAACCCTACTTATACAAAATGCAGTGCACTTGGGAAGCTTGTTTCTAGACAAGAAACCCTTTTCCTATTCAGCAGGACAATTCATCTAAACGGGCTTCAACACATTTTGATAAATGCAGCCATTTTCACATATACACACCAAAAAATGTGAAAATGGAAAAGTACAATGGTATTAAAAGGGAAATGGAAAAGTACAATGGTATTTAATGCTTTTAAAAAAGTAATTCAATGTGCAGCTACTGCTTCTCTTCTAAAAACATCTGTGACTTCAGGCCATGGGTCACAGGTGTGTGTACAAGGACAGACACATGCAGTCAAGCGCCATGAAACTCTGACAAACATTGTCCAGGACATTTGCAATACTGCATTTTCATGGTGATGATGATCATCATCATTATCTTCATCATCACAGGGAAATCATTGTTCCGAGCTCACAAAAACATGTTCTTATACGTTGGTTTGGTGAGCAAGTGGGATTTTCAAGGGCAATCCAATCAGGCCTTACCAAGCAGAAGCCCATGGCAAGGGTCATTTAGATAAGCATTTAATTACAGTTATATTAACAGCCATCTCTCTGGTCTCTTTTGTCTCTGTTCCACAAACCAGCTCTAGCACTAAGTGCTGTGCTGCTGCAGCTGAACCCTTGCTCACGTGTCAGCAGCTCTGCCAGCACCACACTCCAGAGCAGCACTGATGGCATTGTCTTTAGCTCCATATCAAAACAAACCCAAAAGGCAGAACCCTGACATCCAGAGCAGCAGTGATGGAATTGTCTTTAGCTCCATATCAAAACAATCCTGAAAGGCAGAACCCTGATGTGGCATTCACATTCTCTGAAAAAATTCCTTCGCCCAGGTTTTTTCTCCTGGGAAGCTGAAAGGCAGTGAGAGGCCTCAGAGTAAAAGAAAACAATTCTTATCTCATTTGCTTCTCCTGTGTTGTGCTTGTCAGGAATGTGTTTGGAGATTTTTTACCCACAGGTGATTGTTTAATTGGATTCTGGTGTGAGTTGTTTTGACTCATTGGCCAATTGGGGCCAAGCTGTGTTGAGACTCTGGAAAGAGTCGGGAGTTTTCATTATTATCTTTGTAGCATTCAGTAAGTATCCTTTCTGTATTCTTTAGTATAGTATTATTTAATATAATATAGTATCATAAAGTAATAAATTAGCCTTCTGCTAAGTTGGAGTCAGATGCATCATTCTCTCCCCTCGTCGCTGACCCTGCATTTACAATACCCTGATATCTGCAGTACAATGGAATTCTTGGATTTCAACGAGCCCTCTCTGTGGGATCAGGATGATCCACCACAGCACAACTTCCCTGTTAAGTGGGTGAGTTCCTCCCAAGCCTTCTTTTATGGATGAAAAGACTGGCAGAACTTTAAAAAGTGACAGTGCAAGTCTTTAACATGTCCCTGATGGCAGTATCACCCCCAGGCAAAAGCATCCCTTCAGCTGCTATTCCCAGTGTGCTGTTTGGGCAGGGATCTCACTGTTGAGTGCACCTCCATGTCAGCCCAGGGTACACAATAATTTAGTATTAAAAAAATCTTCCTCAGTCCAATTGGTTTTCATTGTTTATGCTCACTTTTAGCCAGTAGCCTCCAAATATTAATTCAAGAGAATGGTTCTTCCCAAAAGGGGTGGGAAGGCCATGAATAAATGCCCATTTGCTGTTTGCAGGGCTAAGTGGTATTTCCCAAGGAGATCGTTGGGAAGCAGCACAGGGACTCAGTTAATCGCCCCTGCCTTCTGTAATGAAGCCACTCTCCTCATCTGGAGAGCAGATGTCCACTGCAGTGTCCATTCTCCTTGATGTGGGGCAGGGGGGTGCCCAGCCCTTGTTCAGATGTGCCCTGTGCAGACCCTTCCAATTGCACATAGCAGCAGCAGCCTGTGGAGCCTGCACAGCTGAATGCCTGCCTGAGAGACTCATTTGCATTTTGAATGAACCTGCTGATGCCTTTGGGCAATCTTGATGGTTAATAGCTTAGCAGTAAAACACACCATTCTTTTCTCCCCTCGAAAATAAACAAACAAATACATCTAGGCATCAGAGCATCTCTTCTCTGGGTAGGTGCTTTATCTCGAGTATGAGGTCTGCATTTTAAAGGCATTCCTAGTGCTTTTAAGCACTTCTAAATCCCTAATATAGGCAGTGGCACTGGATCTTTTTCTTTCCTCATAAAAAACTAAAGAAAACAGCATCATACACACACGAAAAAAAAAAAAAAAAAAAGGAATGAAACCTTTTTCATAAACATCTTGGACTCCTTATCGTGATTTCCACAGAGGACAACACCACACTGCCATCCTCTTGCACAGGCAATACAGTTCACTGTCACAGCACTTTCCTTAATACCTCAGTAATCCCTAGAGCTACTTCAAGTAAATTCCACTGGTAATGGGGAGATGAACTGACTGTTAGCAGGTCTCCCCTCCGTGCACCGTGGCTCTAAACAGGATCATTGTGATGGGGATTTGGCTGCAAACACCCATCAGCCACATTAGGTGAGATGAGCAAGCACAGCTTTTTGTGATTAAGCCTTCTCTGGGAGATGCCTTCGTTGATTTACAGTGATTGCCCAGACACTGAGCTGAAGGTATTTCTGTTTGCTGCTCATCCTTGCTGCAGTTTCGTTTTAGATAGCACTCATCCATCTTCCCCTGGCCAAGTTTTCACCCTGTAGCCTCTCTCCACAGCCTGTATCCTCTTTCTGATTTGCTGCCGTTCCTTTCAAGGACATCTGTGTTGCAGATGAGTCTTAGGACAAATAAGCATCAAACTGCCTTTACTTCTCAATGTAGTGGCCATGACCAGGAGGGATTGCAGAGCTGCTGGGTGAAGATAACAGAAAATTTCACATTTTGCTGTTAGTCCAACACTCACAGCAAGCTGGGGAGGAATTGTTTTGTGAATAAACTATTATAGATACACATAAAGCTATGGCTGGTCAGATTATGGCAGCTATACATCTTAAAAAGTGCCTCCAACTCCCTGAGGAAAGATGCAGGTTTAGGAGCATAACACAGATCACCTGTGAGGAGATTGAACAGCACCAGATGATGGAGAGGGAATTACAGGAAACTGTGATGTTTCCTCTGGGAGCCACAAGAGCAAGTTGCACAGCTCTCCAGAGAATTAGATGACAAAAACCAGGAAAAGGGGATCCCATCTTGCCAGATGGGCTAAACATTTCCTTGAGGCTGATCCCATCCCTTGAGCCAGCTCTTGGGAAACCTGCTGCCACAATTGCCTCCCTCCAAGCAGGGTGAAGGAAGCTCTGAAAGATGCTGTTCTGAGTTCCTTGTGCTGCACTCGTGATTTCCCCAACGTTCAGCACTCAAAGGCAAATGTCAGCAGAGTGCTTCCTCCAGCAGCCCCTGCACAGGACCGAGCTGACACCCTCCCAAGCTGGTCCAGGCAGGTGTTGTGCCTTATGGCAGGGACAGCATTGCTGCTGGGACCAGGGGCTTGGGCCTGACAGGAAACACAGAGGGAAAATGCTGGCTTTGATTTCACCAGAGCCTCCCGCAGCAGATGGGTGCAACATTTGAATAAGTCTGAGCAGATGAGCTAAATGTTTCAGACCACATAAGTGCTGATTAGAGAAGCCTTGCGTGTGTCCCCGTGCTAAGGAGGCAACTCTGCAAAAGCAGGAAACACAAGGTTGCTGTAGAAACAGAATAAAGTGGCATGGGAGAAGCCAGTGGAGGGTAAGGAAAGGCTTTGAAAGGGTAAAGCTCAAACCCACCTTGGCTTTTGCCTTTCTGTGGAGATGGGCTGAAACAGAATGGGAGAGCAGATGCAGATTTAAGAGGGTAAAATTGGTTATACAGCCAAATAGAGGTTGATAAGAGGTAAGGACTGGTGGAAAGTAGATGTGTGACTTGTAAAGAGAGGGGTTTACAAGAGACCTGTTTCCAGACAGTCTTGCAACTTATTTTCCCCAAAAATATATTTCTTAGTGGAGATGCCAGATTGGGAACAGCACCAGGAGCCCAGAATGTGCTAGCTTTGAAAACCATCTTTAGCATGAGAAGGAGGAAATAGCCTGTTTGTTTACTGGAAATCTCTCCCAGGGCACCAACAGTCTGCAATATTGATTAGGAATAAAGGGAACACATAAAATGAGTATTAATTTGTAAGAGGAAGCTTAAATGTTTTGCAAGAAAACAACGTGGCCCAGTTACCTGTAGCTGGTTCTTGGTGATTTAGGAGTGCCTCCCCCTGCACTGCCTGCACTGTGCTCTCCCCAGACTCCTCAGATTCACCAGCTGGGACTGCCCAGGCAAGACCTCAGCTCTGGATTGTTTCCAGTTACTACAGATCTGTGGAAGCTGCAGCAGATCCACCCACAGTGTGAGGATGGAATGGCTCTGCATCCAGGCTGGAGTGTTTGTGTGGGCAGATGATGAGAGGACAGAGAACAACCTATTACTCACCCACAAACGAGACTCTCTGATGGGATGTGATCTGAAAAAACAAAATTCTTCAGGAAGTGACGGAATATCAAAATTGAACATAGCAGTGAAAGGTTATAAGCCATTTTTCTTTGATGCTGTCTTTTTTTCTGTGGGGCAGGAGCAAGTGGTTCAAAGTCCCCTATGAAGTCATCAGTTAAAGACAGAAGAAACACATCAGAATGGAATTAGACCTCATGGGCCAAAACTCAGTGTTCAGTTGAAAATTGTAAACTAACAGCAGTGTTCAGTCCTGGAATCCAAACCCTTGCTGAGGCAAGAAACAAAAAAATTGCAGAGAGGTTTGGGTCAGCACATCCACTGGCAAGCAACTCTAGGGGCAAAATAAAGAGATCTTAACTGGATCATTGCACTTGGAACTCAGCTGGAGGGAAACACCAGGTAACTTCTACCCCTAAAATCCACAAGCTCTCCCTTCTCCCCTGTGCCTGCAGAGCTGGTGTCCCTTTTCTGCAGATGAAAGTTTTCTTGCTCAATTCTCCCTTTCTCTCCCAATTCATTTTTTGATCAGGAAAGTGGAAATTGGAGGAGATGCTCATCTCAGCTGCGGAAATGTTCCTGACAGTGTAGTATCACATGCATTTGTCAGTCCTGCTCTCAGCAGCTAAAGCAAAGAGGCTCCATCACTTTTGCTATGGCAACCACTCCATGCACTTTAGTTAAACTTCACTTAACTTTTTTTCCCTTGGTGATATTCAGCCTGAATTGTCCTTGCCATGGTCAAAAAGGCTGCAACAGCCACTCTGAATTCTGTATGGACAGAAATCGAAGGCTCCGCCAGCCCAGCCACTTTGACAGTGCAAACTGCCTAAATTAAAACATCTGCAATGTCTCTACCTAGACAAATAAATCCAAATTAATTCAATCTTACAGAGGAAAGATTGTTTATTCATTAAACAGAGTAAAATGGTGAGTCAATTTGTAGACACCTGGGCTGGTATCAGCCTTCTGACACTGCAGTGTGAAGCCGGCAGCACACGTTCAGAGCAAGCTAAAAAATCTCCCTCTTCCATCTTCCAGACAAGCAAGGAAGGAAGGAATCAATTTTGAGGTGTCCCTTTCTTTCTTTGGGGGGGTAATGAATCATCAAGGAACTTTCTTCAGAGTTCACCTTCTCCATCCCACTTCTGGGGGAGTCTCTTTCCAAATTTCTGAAGATAAGTAACTCTTCCTGTACTCTTGTGTCAGCCCCCTCCTCCCTGCCTGTGCTGGCCCTGTGATCTGTCTTGTTTGCAAGATATTCGTTATTAGAGAATGACTAATGGCACAGTGATGTCAACTGGAAAATATCCCCAAATCTCTTTATCATTGTCTGAGATATCTGTCATCCCAAATTCTATCTGATCCTTTGGAGCCATGTTATGGATAGGAGCATGTAAACTTATCCTGCTACTGGTGAAACAGGAAAGAAATTTAGAAATTATTAGCCTTTAAGGCACAAAATAAAAGTAGTGGCATTTCTGTTAATTCCCTTAAGAGTCATTGCATTTCCTTCCTGCTTTGTTGTTATTTAATCTGTTTGTACTATTTATACATTTGAATGTCACAGGTTTGAATGTGATCCAAATCATTTCCCAATAAATCGTGAGTAACTTGGGGAAATCAGAGGTGTTCTGGGGAGTTCAGATGAAATCATAATTTCCAAAACCTTTCTCCCCAGTGAAATTTCTCTCCCCAGAGGATCTGGGGAATGCATGCAGGCAGTTCAAAACCTAGGGATTAGACTCTTTGCAATGTCCCAGTCCAGTTTGCTTCACTCATCCAGCTTGTCATATTACCAGTCCACTCCTGCACAGAATTTTACCTCGAGATAAATAGATTTGCCTGGAATTGCAGATTGCTTTGCAGCCTGGATATTTGTACACCTCAGGATATTTGTAAACAGAGAGACAAAGCAATAGGTAACAGTATATATATCTACACATACAAATACAAATCTCTTCTGCAACTTTGCTCGCATCTTGTATTGCATAGGTTTAATATTGGCTGCTGCTGAGATATTGAGATTCAGGGGCTTCAAGTCCTTAAGCAACAACTCTGAATTGTGCAGAAACCATTGGTGACAAGGCTACTGCGTGCAGGTGCTGGTGCAGTTCTCTTCCACATGACTTTGCCGGTGCTGAAGGGCTCCTGGTATTCCAGCTCCGGGTTCCAAGCAGACACAGTGTCACCTAGAGGAGAAAGCACGGCCATGCACACCGAGATAGAAAGGGAATATATTTTTTAGGGGAATAAATGTCCCGAATGGAACCAGTGTCTGCACTGATGCAGTTTGCCCTTCCTCATTATCTTTCTGGGCTGTGTGAGTGCGTGGGCACAGGGCATGGCATGAAGGTCTCTTGGGAAACTCCTTTGTGATAAACCATAAAGGATATCTCACTGATTTGGGTCATTTATGTCTTTCTATTATCTCCTCCTTATTTCCCTTCTCAAGAGCACGGCGGGCTAACAATAACTTTTGATACTTCAGTGCCCAGTTTGAAATGTAGAAATAGCTCGGATAGTGAATTATTCCTTTGTAATTGGAGAGAAGAGCCAGCAGGAGCCAGAAGGAGGATGATTGGCTTGCATTCACATTCTCCTTCTAAAGGCCCTGCTGTTTCTTTGCTTCTACTGTACAGGAAGCAGACAAGCTGTTATTTCTCGTTGTTGAGTACAATAGGGCTTGGAAGAAATGTGTTGGGTTAATATTAACCACCTTTATTGAAAATCTTGGCAGACTTAACTCAGTCCTGTACCTTTGCAAGATGTGATAGATAAATGAATTATTGAGCAGTTCACTGCATGGGAGGTATTTCAGTCCTGCTGTAGAAGAAAAGATATTTCCTCCATGGGCATTTCAGAGCATCGTGCTGGTTTTGGCCAAAGTTTCCTTGTGCACGTCCCTGCTGTGCAGCCTCTCCTTTTGGAGAGCTGGTATAATTTGTCCCCACAGATGGATATATTTATTTTATAAAGCACCTAGACAACTCACTGGCATTTATACTCCTTAATGATAGGCATTAGGAGAACATGAAACACAGTGGTCCTGGGGTTAGTCGCTTGATTGCGTGTTAGGATTTCATGCCGTGTAGGAGGGGGAAATGAGCAGTAACAATAACACAGCTTCAAAATCTGCTCTTCAGTGAAAGTGAGAGCAGTTCCAAAAAGGCTCCCGTGTGGGAGAGGCATTGACACAAACCTGTCAGGAAAGGTGATCACAGTCCAAAGTGAATGGTGCCCAGGTCTTGGAAGATAAGCATCCATGAGCAGGGATAATTTTGCATGAGTGAATTCTTCCCAAGAAATGCAGATGACAAACTCGTTTGGAGAGTTTCTTGAGATGCAATCAGCTGCCTCCGGGCTTTGGAAACAGCATGTTATTCAGATATTACCTCATGGGAAAAAGGGTTTAAGAGACCTTTTGTTTAAAAGTATGTGCTTTAACCAAGCCCAGTAATTATAATCAGAGGACTTGTTAGGATCACATACAAAGGTCACAGGAACCCCACTTAGTTTAAGAAAAATATAGGTACTACTTGTACAAAGAAAACTGAAAAATAACAGAGGATAACCCTGATAAAAGCATTCCATTCAAGTGCCAGAGTTTCAGACATTCTGAGCTACAGATTTTCAGGATCACTGTTAGAGAACATGGAAGGTCTTGAATCTGCATCAGAGGAGAAATAGCAAGTCTGATTTTCCTGCTTCCCATTCATAGAGAGCAAGTCCCAGTTCTTCATAACACTAGATCTCATCTCTACATTGAAGTCAAGGCATAAGTGTTCTGCTCTAGAGCAGGACATATGAATAACTCAACAAAAAAAACCCTCAATTCTTACAAGGTGACAGGGATTTTTTAAATATCTTTTTCCTGTTAGAAGCCACAGAGAGTTCTTAAAGGTTAGTTTTGGCTCAGCAAGAATGAGTTCTTGCAAAGAAGCACCTCACTTTCTAGCTGACACAAGAAGAACTCCAATTTACATTAAGAGGACATGAGTAAGTGGTCGTATATGCATTTTTTTGGCAAACAGAACTATTAATCATTGTAATTATTGTAAGATTAGACACAAGACTGAGATGTACTGAACATGAGCTGATGATTTGCAACTTCAGTTGTTGTGAGGGGCAGTTTGCAGGATTTCGTGCAGCTCTGGATTGGATCTTCCAGAACCAAGACTGTTTTAGCAGGCTGCAATGAGTCATTTTGAAGATGATTTGGTGGTTGGTTCCTGAACTGGGAGTTTGTTTGCCCAGACACTACTTGTGCTCTCTCTGTAGTTGGTGGGATAAGTCACCTGCAGTGTTAATATTTAGTCTCCATAAGAACAGCAGACCTGACTCACAGATGTCTTTAACATCTGGTACATCAGTTCATTTTAACTCAGGATCCTCTACCCACCCAGCTGTCCCTATCCCTTGGAAGAGTCACTCTGTGTAGGCCATAAAATCATAATTATGCAGGTGATTTCTGAGCACTTGTGTGCAGTGGGCTACATGCAGGAACTCCTGCAAACCTGATGGTATTTTACTATCCAGCACTTTTGTGCTGTAATTGTTCGGACAAAAGTAGATACCTGCAGAAGAAATGGGGTGAATTTGTTCAGACATTCATACTCAGAAACATCTGACTGGGACAGACATGACTTTGTTAATAAGAGCTCACAAAGGTTGTCCAGTTGTTATCATGGCAGGGGGAGTACTCATGTATTTTATAATCATTTGTGATCATACTCCTGGATTGGTGTGTTCCTGTAGGTTAATAGATGCAGGAACCCCATAATTCCTTACTCATAGCAAGCTAATTGATAGTGGGTTGGGACCGTGCTTTAACATATGGCAAATCTCACATTTTGGGAAAGGAAGAAAAGTAGAGAAGAGAAATCCTATTAAGTCTTGTCCTCTGCTAACACCGGACATACTGCACATCAAATCCTCTGCTTGTGTGTTAATCACCCCACTCATTAAGCAGTGGAAGCTGATTAAACAAAAGTCACTCGGAGGGTCTGGTGATGGAGGCTCTGTTAAGTTCCAAAGCAGATCAAATTAGATGGCTGGATAAGTATTTGCATACATTAACATTAACTAGCCCTTTCTTTTGTAAAGATCCAGGCAATATCTTCCTGGGTGAAGCATCAGGATTTTAATCATATTCTCTCATGATTAGTTCACTTATGTTTCTAATATTGCAGGTCTATAACTACAAACTAAGATGATGCCTCATTAAAAAATCATTAATAAATACATGATAGGTAGGAGCAAAGATTGATAGGAAGGTTGTTCCTTTTAAATCAACATGCATGGAACGGTTACAGCTACATTTTGTGCTGCTTTAGATTCAGGAGTCACTGAGATCTAAACCCCCAATGACCTAGAGATTAGATGTGCTCAGTGTCCCGAGTCATCCAGACCCTCTGTTGTCTGTGTGTTGTATTAATGGCATTGCTGTTGCATTTCAGGGCTTATCCAATCTTGCAGTGTCATTTCAAGTTCCAGCATTATGAAAACCTGTGGTGCCCATTCAAGTGTGCAGGTAGGTAACCACAAACAGAAAAACTATTTGTGCTATTTCCCAGTGTTTCCTGTGCTGCTGCTGACATGCTGGACATTCAGGGATCCTGCTGAAATCTGTGGAAGCCGGCCCTTGTACAGGAAAGGAGGTGCTGCTGGCACTTCCAGCACAGAGCACTCACCTGTGTGTGATTGTGGGAGGAACAATTCCCACCTTCATGGCCTTTGGGAATGGGACTTTCTGCTGTAGGAGTGGGAGATCAATAGGAGGCAGTGAGCAGGACAACTTCTTTCATTACTTCCAATACGAGAATATCTGTGTGCAATTATGGTCAGATGTGTCACCCTTGCCAGCATATCCATAGTAACAGGTCTGCATTGTCCTGTGCAGCAGTGAGTTCCCACGTAGTGTAAGAATTTTAAAAAATAACAGCAAAAGAAGTGACAAAACGCAGCTGTTGGCAGGCACAGGCAGCAAAGCAGAGGGAAAAAAAAGAGAGCAGCCATAAAGCTTTATCACTCCTTTCCTGCAGAATAAATTCAAATGCACTCTCCCCTATCAGTTTTAGGCAGACGGATGACAGATGCCAGCAGACTAGAAAGGCTCGATAATATTGCATTATTATTATGGCTCCTTTAGAGAGGATAACATTTCAACTCTTACAATGACTTGCTTTGTGCTGGCTCATTGTTAACGACCTCCTTTATCACCATCAGTAACCTGAATAGCAAAGCTCTCTCTGGGTATGGTAATCGAGAATCGATTTGCAGCCGGGGCTGAGCCTGGCTGGAGGTGAGGAGAGGCTTCCAACCTGTTCATTTTTCTTTCTCCTTTAAAAGCTGGTTAGGAACAGACCAGTATCACCTCACTGGTACATACCTGAGCCTCTCTTACTGCAAAATAAGCCTATGTCATGCTTCTGGGATGAAACCTTGTGAAAAGTCCTGGTCTGTCAGGATTTGCTGTCGGACTGCAAGTAGTTGACTCAGCCAGTAAGTCCTGACTGGTATAAAGAGCTGAGAAAACATCTTCCTGGGAGGAAAAAATCCTTTTGCATCATTACCCAAAGACTAAATATCACTGTGGGTGGGCTAATTGCTGGGCCCATCAGAGTTCAGGTTCTTAGGCCACAGGGCACATGAAGGATCACAAACTACTTATTGATGCTGATGATATTATCCTTTTAACACACAAATATTTTTTTCTATCTCACTAGGAATAGGTCTCGGCACTGAACCTCTGTCACTGTATTTTAATCATGGCAATCAGTAATCAGAAAACCTTACAGGCTTACAACATAACCAAATTGAAAACCTAAGGGTGGCTCTGAAATCAGATTTGAGCTGTCTCCAGTCCACTGTATCACTTGTGTTAAGCAAGTGAGGCTGGTTACCTTCTGCCTTCAAAGAGAAACAGAAGTTCCAGATGTCTGTTTTTCTGCAACAGGAGGTGTGCTTTGAAGCCTGCATGTCCCAGTCCTAAACCTGACAGATAATCTCCAAAGCAGTGTGTCACAATAAATGTACTCTGTATTCTTGTCCCCAAACACTTTCTAAATTCGCACTCTCTGAATTCAGGATGTCGAGAGACTCTCTAGCTCACCTCCCTGCCCTTGGGCACAGATCCATTCCCTCTTCTGAGCAGAGGTTGCAAAGTTCCCCAGTTTGATGTGGCTGAACACCTCGAGGGTTCTGCTCAAAGACTCAGTGAGAAGAGGTTCTTTCTAGGTTATTTTTATGTGAATGGTTGGGTTCTTCTGAAATGGACAGAAAGTACCATCTCAGGAGCCTCCTGTCCTTATAAAGATCAGAGAGTGCGACAGTATTTTCTACAGCAATGGAGTGAAAGAGCTTGGATTACCTCTTAGGGCACTGAGAATATGATTTGAACCTTAGCATAAAACAGCTGAAATTCCTCCCATTCTGCAAAAGAAGGAAAGATGTTGCTGCCTAGTGGTGACATACTGTCCTATGAAATATTGTCCCACCACTGTCAACAGCACCAGGGCATGACAAGCCACAAAAAGCACAATTTACTCTGGGGCTGGTGGAGAGGAGGCACAGTTTGAGCTGCTCCAGTTGGTCCCTCAAGTCTTTTTTTCTTTGTCATTGGATAGATCCCTTCCAAAGCACCAAGGAAAGACAAAGTCATTGCTCTTAATTGCTCATTATGAATTGTTCCAGCTCCTTGAGTCCAGTCAGAGCTTGTGAGCCAGTCCTTCAGCACTGGCATTATGAGATGTATTTATTCCATATTAATTAGTGCACACATTTGGGATTATTGAGCATCTTTGTCTTGGGATATTAGACTTCCAAGGAAGCTGCTCACCTCAGGCAAAGATATCCCCCAGTAAGCAGATTCCCACTGGGCAAAGCTCATTAATTAATCAAAAGCTCTGGATTAGCATTTTGAAGCCAGGCATGGAAGTGACCAGCTAGGAGCAGCTGAATAAAAATGAAACCCGACTGCCTCATGACAGCAGCACACAGCTGCACTCTCTCCATTTCCCTTCTGACTTCTCCATTTCCCTGTGGGGTTATTCAGCTTCAGCAGAACCTGTCAGGTATTCTTTCATTCCCTTCAGAAACTCCTGGTAGTGCCTGTAAGCAAAGGAGGGAGAGGGGGAATTTGGCAACACAAGGAAATGACAGTGCCAGAGGTGGCTGGAAAACACTGTCAGCTTTAAGACTCTCTCATCCTGGAGACTTCCAGAAGATTTTAAGCTCCTTAATGGGAGCAGTCTTACAGAGGGTGATATTATAGAAGTGTTTACAAGGAGAAAAGCCTTCTGTTGCAGAGAACTTATATAATGCTGACTCAGCTTGTCTGATGGATGAGACAAAGGGAGGGTTGGCAGCAAAATGGACCTGCTGCAAACCACAGGGCCCTGGTGGGGAGCTGCCAAATGTTGGTGAGCAGGAGGTGATGGGGGATTTACAGGTGCTGATCACAAAGGAAGTTTTAGATCCTGGCAGTTCTATGTAGGCACAAAAATATTTACTGTACTGTTCTGTCTGCAGCAGAGTGATGAAGCCTCAGCCCTTGGTTTAGAAAGATGAATGTCCCACTGCAGTCAATGGAGAGAAGTTCAGCCCTTGTTTGGCCTCCTTGCCATGGCCAAAGTGAATTTTTATACACATTCCCCCATGTTTCCTCATGTTCTTATGGACTGGCCTCTTCTATAGATGCCTGCTGAGCGAAGGCTGCAGTCACCTCCTTCTTGTCTGTACTCTGGTTTTTATAGAAGGTTTTTATAGAAAATTTAAAAGTTTCATGGGTTTCAGACAGACTCATTCCTTTTGTCCTTTGTCTTGGAAGCTCAGCTTCCATGACCACAGGTGGAAGGTGCAAATTTGCCTGTGAGGCCCTGGTAATCGTGTCTGTATCAGCAAAATGAGCACAGTTCCTGTTCAGCCCGTGAGCATGACCTGGCTTCTCCTTGAACTGCAGGCAAACATCTTCAGGGCTGATTTAAGGGTTCTGTGTTATGATTCTTGGCTCTGCTTGAGGCAGTGCCTGACACACCCTGCTTCAGCACCTCAACCAGAGAAAATCTCATATCAGACAGATGGGTAATACAGTCAAACCTCAACACTGACTGAGCCGCTGCCTAATGAGTTTTCAGTTTAAGCAGACATGACAGATTAAGGGTAGGGAAAAGACTGCTTTTCTCCCTATACCCCTCTATTCATTCTATCTGACAGAAAAAAGAAAACCTTGACTGACCTAAAACCCCATCAAGTTTAATATTGGGCTGAGAGAGATGAGGACCTTGGTGTCAGCCCTGGCTGCTGCGACCAGGGCCAGCAGCTGGCCAGGCTTGGGCTGTCCTCTAGTGGAGCTGCAGGAAAGAAACTCAGCTTTCTGGAAAGAAGCTGATAATAGCTTCCCTAAGCATTGCTTTGGCTTCCTGCAGAGAGAAGTCTGGAGAGTTCCAGATATTTTAGTCTGTTGTTAAATTCAGCACACAGTTGCCATCACGGGCCTCTCTGAGAGCCCGATGGCTCCCAGCGTGAATCCCACACTGCAGCACTGAATAAAGAGAAGTGCTTGCCTTGCCTGCAGGAAGGAGAGAGATAATGCTCCCACATTTCCAGAGGGGCTGTAAAGCAGATCTGAAGGCTCTGTGGTGCCAGGCTTCTCTGGGTGCTGGGAGCTCAGATGATGTGCAGGCACAGAGCTCTGGCTCCGTGTGAACGCCTCTTGCTTTAGGATCAAACAGTGCACGGGGCGGGGAGTTTGGAATGAGGCCCCACTCTGAACAGGAAGGATCTTGGTCACATACATGGAGCAGGAAGTTTAAGGGAAGTTCAACCTAAAGCTTGGGTCACAGCAGCACATCTCACCTGGCTGAGGTGGGAGGATGGATTTTGCCTCTGCCAGTTTTTGAAAAGCCATAGTCAGTTGAAGTTGCCAAGGGTTGGGAAACACTGTAAAATTCAGCTGGTGCCTCTGTCTGGGGGGAAAGTGATGAACAACTCTGGTGTTAGATTTCTCCACAGGAGAAGAAATAGGTGCAGCCTGAAGAAGCCAAGACTTATTTTTCACCCAAAGTACTTAAAAATTAGTTCAACTTGAAGTAAATGTTCCACTACCCAGCCTGCTTTGTTAGTAATGCAAGAGTAATAGAAAAAAAACCACATTGACAGAACTGTATCTGCAGAGCAGAGAGCAAAGCCTGCCCGTGCTCACGGGGAACACTATTACCAATTGCTGCAAGAGTGTTTCTCAAAATGGTTTATAAGGCATCAGCAAGTCTTTAATTTAACTGTGTGCCATTATTACATGCTGAGTGTGGTTTATTATTGTGCTAATAAACCATAAAGAAGACTCTATAACTTCATTACCACAGTCAATTGCCATGTGCAGTGGTAATTTGCCAACAGATCATTAATTGCCGGCACTTGCTGCAATGTAGACATAAAGCAAAACTATTGGGCAGAGTTTCTTTCCCAGATTCTGTTCTGCTGACAGCAGTAAGACTGAGCACACACAGAAATAGCTGGGATTTGCCAGCAGAAAGGCTTAGGAGAAAGAAGCCATGGAGGTTTCCAATCCCAGCAGTCAAATCAAGGAATCAGAGAATAATTTGAGTTGTAAGAGACATTTAAAGGCAACCTAGTCCCACACCCCTGCCATGGGCAGGGATATTTCCACTACATCAGGCTGCTCAGAGCCCTGTCCAACCTGACCTTGAATGTTCCCAGCACTGGGGTGTCCTGTGCCAAGGTGCTACCACCCTCATCACAATTAAACTTCTTTATAGCTAATCTAAATCAACACTCTTCTAGTTTAAAATCATCACCCCTTGTTCTATTGCTACAGGCTCTGCTAAAAGTCTCTCCCCATGTTTCTTAAAGGCCCCCTTTAAGCAGTTGAAGGCCACAATAAGGAATGCCTAGTGACTTCTGTTCCCCAGGCTGAACAACTGCAGTTCTCCCAGTTTTGTTCTCTCAGTACTCCCCTAACTGACCTTTTGGCCCAATAAAGGCAGCTTTCAAATAAAACCAGTTGTATTCTGACTTGAACCTTTAAAAGTCCCTGTTTTACACTATTTAAGGATTTCACAGATGTAACTGGGAAGTATCATTTTTCTGTAGGGGGAAAACCAAACCGAAATATCTCGTTTGGCTGAAATTATCTCTTCAGTAAAGTGCTAAACTGCATTGTTACATTTGGTCTGTTTTGGGGGTTCTATTTTGCACATGAAGTTGGTTTGATCCCTCTTTATGTACCTAATGGAGAGTACCACATACATTTTTTATGTTATTGAGCCCTCCATGGTCAGCAACAGCTTAAAGTGCCTTGGGAAAGCTGCTGGGGAAAGAAAATGCAGCTTAATCCTGACAGAAATAGAGATGTTTGCATAAGTCCAGCAATGCAAAACAAAACATTTTCCTTTCGAAACAGTGAAAATGCCAAAACACCCTTAAAAATCTCTGATCCTGTGTTCATCTTTTGCCTGATTCACAATAAACCTGAACACCGGAATTTTATCTGGGGATGAAATTCCAAATTGTTCTCTGCTGCATCAGTGCATTTTTTTCCCAGTTTCAGAACAAAAATGTAATGGTCCTGATGCTGCATGTGGTGAAGCTCTCTCTCTTAATGATGCCATTACAGCAGGGAATTTTTTAATGCTCACTTTCCCTGGAGATACACAGCCCCACTCAGCTCAGGTGCAGTACGGGGTTTATTAAGCTTCACAGGAGATGATCTTTAAACTCCAACTCAGATTTGCTGGCATACCAATGTCCTGTTGCAAAGGTTGTCTGACACTTCATTACCTGGAAATCTGAATGGCCATAAGGTGATGAAAAATTCCTGCCAGAGACAACGTGGGATATTCCTTTAGTTCTGCACCCCAGAGGGACTTGACCCTGTGAGACAGAGATGGAAAACTGCTCTGAGCTCTCAGCACCCCTGATCCCCATTCTGGGAAGGAGTTGGTGTCTAACTGGGAAGTTCCTGTGGCTCTGATGACAAGGTGGAAATGTAGCACCATGGTCAGCTTTACCCTGAAGCCTGTTTCTAATTAGTAGGAATAAGGAAAGGGGAAAAATACAAGTGAGAGAGTGCCTGAAAGTTTAAGGGTATTAATTGCCTCCCAGCTGTCAGGATTGTAATTAAATTCATCTTGTTGACTTCAGCTTTGTTGTGATTATGTGAAATTAATCTTCAAGCACACTGAAAGCTTCCATTGCTGTCTGTTTTAGTGCTGAAACCAGCAAATCCCAAACAATATGCAGAGCAGCATTGGCATGTATCTGGCAGTCACCCAACTAAAAATGTCAAGTTGGAGAAATGCAATTAAACTTTTTTTTCCCAGTTTGCTTTTGTGCATTGTTTTTCCCCTCGTTTTTTCTCCCAACCAGGCTAAAACTGTGTCTGTCTCTCTGGAAGGGCAGAAACTCAGCTGACAAATCATTTGAGGAGGTCACAAAAGTCCAGTTGCAATTCTCCTCCCGATCCTTAGCTCAAGCTGGATTAGATGCAAAGGATTACTTGGAAATTTCAGCTCTCAAAGAACAAATCCCCCCTGCTTTTTAACTTTTGATTAGTGCCGTCAGCCTCCCGGTGCTGTGCATCACACAAAATTAAAAGCAGTTTCTGCCCCAGAAAGCTGGAGCTCAAACCCCCTGCTTAGTATGCAAATGCATTACCTGACTTGTGCATATGTGTTAAAAATTTATGCATCAATGTAGTCAGTGAAAGCTTGCTATTAACATCAACTGGTACTCTAAGCCCTTTTTATGTAAGTGAGGTGTTCATAAATACGTTCATGCATTTTACATCCCTACTTTCAGAAAAAAAAATGTCATTTTTCCATGAATATATAAATACCCTTGTAGCTGCAGTTACTGTATTAATTAAACAATGTTCACTTTTAAGCAGCAATGTACCAAGGAGTAATTGATGGGGTGGGTGCTCACATCTAGGCAGAAACAATGTTTATTATCTCTGCTTGCTGCTTTTAGCTGCTAGGTTCTGCCTATGAGAATTTGATAAAACTGCCAGCATGATTTAGTTTTTTTCTGTTGTGTTTTGATGCCAGCTTTGAGAAGCCAGAAACCTCAGTAACCAAAACTTGCAGCAAGAATCAACCACTTCTCAGGGTATGAGGTAATCAGATACCCCATAATGTGTGAGATCTATGGGGAAGAAAAAAACAATGAAATCTATATTGTGTGGACAAGAAAGCAGCAGAAGAGCAGCAGAAATCAGCATTGTTTTCTCTCCTGAATGTGAACAGTGAGTTAATATTGTTGAGTTGCATTCACTGAACAAGTCACTGTAGGTGAACTGAATGCCTGAACTTCCCTGCAATCAGTGCTCCCTTGTGCCTGCTTTAACAACAGAGAAACTCCATGGAGGATGTTCTTTCTCTCGCCCTTGGAGTGAGCAGTGGCACAATAAGGAACTGGGGTGGAGGAGTTTGCAGTGCTGCATTTCCTCTGCCTCGGTGTCTTGCAGCAATATTCACTACCCAAGGAGGACACCCAGTGGTCCCAGAGGTGCTGCACCTGTGGAAGGTACTGGAAGCAGTGCACCCGTGATGGAGAACACTGGGAAGTGCTGGGATCCAGCTGAGCCCTCTCTGACTCCCCAGAAGTTTGCTCAGGTGAGCTGCTCTGTGGTCTGACTGACTGAAAAATCCAGAGCCCTTTTATCTGGATATTCATCCCCACTTCTTCTCCTGGAGCTGGCAGGATTTGCACTGCAGATGGATCCTGCCTGGGACCTTCTGGGTTATGAGGATCTTAAGTAAAGATTCCGCCTTACAAGGCTTTTTCTACCCTCTTTGTTAAAAAACAGGAAAATTGCTGACCCTAAACTTAACCCCAAGGTTAACATTT
Source organism: Melospiza georgiana (assembly GCF_028018845.1). Taxonomy (NCBI): domain Eukaryota; kingdom Metazoa; phylum Chordata; class Aves; order Passeriformes; family Passerellidae; genus Melospiza; species Melospiza georgiana. Next base: position 6,017,766 of record NC_080444.1, read on the forward strand.
TAACCCCAATTTCTTTCAGAACTATTTATTTTAGGCTGCTCTATTATATTTTGAGCAGTGCTGACAGGCGATGGTTCTGGAATAGTGAAATGTCTTGCAACCATGGTAACACAATGTACTCATTGGAAAGTTTCCTGATATTAAAAAAATCATTTTGCCACAATCTTGCCCATTAGATTTCCTATGGTATTCCAAGGCTTTTTGTTTGAATGCACAGAATCCTTTGAATAATCAGGATAAATTGCAGAGAATCACACTGACATGATTCACAGCATTTGCCCCTGGAACACATGACAGGAAAAAGCCCAAAGGAATCTGCTTTTGAAAGCTATCAAGCTGGAAGAATTAGAACTATCATCATTAAATGGTGCTTTTGTTCTGGTCCATTGTAGAATTCCCTTGCTTCAGATACAAACACAGATAATAAAAAGTGTTTTTGTAAATAGATTAACAACAAAAGGAGGGCCAAGGAAAATCTCCATCCTTTTTTGGACACAGTGAGGAGCATTGTCACCAAGGATGAGGAAAAGCCTGAAGGACTGGGCAATTCCTCTCCACTTTTTCACTTTGTTATCCTTTCCCCCAGTGGGATAGAATTCCTGCTTGCTGAAATTACCACTTTCTCCTCTGTAAATATTACGCACAGTTTACCTCTCTCCATTATCCCTGTCTCTCTCCTTAATTTATATCCACCCTTACTCTTTTGCTCCTGTATTATGCCAAATTAAAATCTCCTAAGTGCATGAAAAGTGGTGACTGTAATGCCTGAGCAAAAATTAATAAAGCCAGGAGAGAACATGAAATCAATAATCTGATTCTGACAGCTTGCTTTGTCTCTGTGGCCAGGCTCTAAGGATGTACTAGTGTTTCCCTCTGTTTAAAATTAATTGAACTATTTTATCATATCAGATAAGAGTGCACTCTTTGTGCTATTGAAGTGATAATTATGACATGATAATTACAGGCTGTGGCCAGCATGATTCTGTGAATGAGTCAGCACAGGCAATTAGTTTGAGACAGCAACTTTGTGTGAATGTGTCCCTACAGACAGAGCCAGAGGATGGTCTGGCTGCTTATTATCTCTGCTCCTAAAGCTTCCTTATTCACAGGAGGCTAAGGCTTTTTTTAAATGGTTGTTGTGGTTTTGGGAGGGAACTGGGGGGGTTGTTACTGATTTTGTTTCCAGTTTGGCCAATCTGTTTGTACAAATGTAATGGAGGAAGTTTGTATAAATATAAGGGATCAGAGACAGAAAAATACAGCAACAGGGCCAGTCCCTAAGCTGGGGGTTCTGAGCTCTGTGGGGGTGTCCTTTGAGGAATTCTGTTTGATGCCAGGACAATTTGGGCTCCCCATGCCTGCTGCATCTTAGTGTGACTCCATTAGAGCTGATCCACCTCCGAGTTTCCCAAATCATCCTTCCCTGTGATTTCCTGCTGACAAGCCTGTGCCCCCTGGGCTCTCTGAAAAGCCTAAAGAACGTCCTGCAAGAAGGAAGACAGAATACTTGTTAACAGAAGAGGCTAGAAGCATCAAATGTTGCTGAAGATCTGCTTGGTTTTGGCAGCTCAAAGCACGAGGGTATTTCATCCCAAGCCACTCACATCTGAAGCAGGAGACAAGGTAAGCAGAGATATGTGCAGATAATGAAAGAATGAAACCATTTTGGGAGACAAGAGAGAGTGCAGGGAAGTGAACTTGCTGGGTTATTTGCCCCTGGAGGGAAGGTAGGAAAAGGAGAGGGTTGTTTGATTTGAGTTCTTGCCCTCTGTGATCTCAGGTGAAAAAAGGAATAATCCTGATCTCAGCAATTCATGGCAATAAATAACAAACAGGGCAACAAACTGAAGAATGAAGAGACAACACAACAAGGACCAGCTGCTGACTAAGGGAACATCATCCATCCTGTGAGCTGATGAGACAGTGGAAGGATCATTATGGGAAGGTGCAATTAATGATGATGACTATCAGTGTGATCCAACAGAGCTGGTTTAGGGACACCTTTCATTGCTTTGCAGGGCTCAAGTTTACAACCCTAATTTTCTTTGGCTCTGTGTGTAATTATATTTTAGCTGTATTATTCATTTATCACAATGTTTCCTTCAAAGCTTCTTCCACCTTAGATATACAAATATGAATGTCATAAGATCAGGCCAGATCCCAGGCAGCAAAAAACGGAGAGGGCATATTTTTATTCCTTGAATTCTGTGCTGTGTCACCATCTGTGAAATTTCATGAAAGGTGCCACTGCCTCATCCCAGATCCCTGGTGGATGTGATGAGCTACAAGGAACTGTCAGCAGGGAGGGTTTGTGTAGAACATATTGCCTCCTGATAACAGGAACCAACACGTCAACACATGTACAGCAAGTCACTATTAGGTCTGGATTTGGAGTTCAAGAGACAGATGCTCTCTCATATCCCAGTGCTCCATGGAATTCTGCAAACACCAAGTGAGAATGTGATTCACACAAAACCAGGGGCCTGTCCCATGGCTTGTAAGAGAGAAAAATTGTGTCCTGTAACGTGCAAAAGAAAGGCATTTTTATTTATTGGGAAAGGCCCTGTTGGCTTGAGGATAAACACGTGCTGTGCTTGTGTTTTGCAGGTCAAGAGGAAGTTGGAAATATTGTCCCATGCATCCTAAGTGACAACTCTGAGTGGCACCCAGCAGAACTCCTGGACGTGTAATGCCTGGCCTAAACTCAATTGTAAGAATAGTAAGAAAAATCAAGAAAAAGTAAGGAAAATAAGAAAAACATCAATGTCAATACATAATTTTCAGTAAGGAATTACATTCTTTATTTTTCTTTTGGCTGCTGGACCTTTATAAACACCCTGTCCCCTCTTCTTTCGCCACTATTAGAGAAAATAGTTGGACGTGAAAGCCAGACACATCTTCAGGAGCATTTTCCTTTCACTTACATAACTGGATATGAATATTGATAATTGCTATCTCTGACACTCTTCTTCTTAACAGGTTTCAACCTGCAAAAGAATCCAAAATACCATGTATAAAATCCTAAATATTAAAATTCCTAGTCTCTGCCAAAAACAATGTTTCCAGCTTTCCACTTTCTTCCCCTGAATAAAAAGGGGAACAAATATTTAAAAAATAGTAGAACAAGAGAAATGTTGGCTGGAGAGGACCTCTGGTGGTCAGTAACTCAAATTCCCATTTGGAGCAGGGATATTGCAAGCAGAGCCAATAAAGAAAGCTGCTACAAAGCAGAGATGCTCCCTGCTTGTGTTTTTAATTATGTATGCTCATTCACTTGCCACAATAGAGCAGATTTCTGTGTTACTGGGGAAACCACAGCCCAGGGACAGAGTGCAGCAGCCCAGGGCTTGGCAGGGAAGGACAACAATGGAGCACCATGGCTAGAAGGGTGGTTTGTACCTGAAAAGTGGTTTGTAGCTCAGCCCTGCTGTCCTGGTGTGTGGAATCAGCAGGAAGAGCTGCTCCATGTTGGTGTCCCACAGCAGAGATGTCAGGGTGGAGATTTAGGATGTCCCCATCATCTCTGATCCCATGGGATACGGCTGGGAGGTCAAAATTACCAGCTGAAGTTATTTTGGCCAAGATTTTGTTAAGGAAACAGTAATGTTCAGTGTTTGAATCTCAATTGTTGATTTACACCAATGTATGTTTTTCTGAGTCACAGTGGTGCTGAAAACCCTGCAGGATCAGCAAGTGAACCAAAATGTACACAGGGGTGAATTTCATAGAGCCACTGATACAACTGGAAGAAAGTAAATTAAAAAAATAAAAAATATTACAAAATATTCATTATGAAAAAGAAGCAGGACAGTTGGGACTGTGCTGTGTGAGGCTATTTGCTCTGCCTTTAACTCACTGTGAAATTCAGCCTATAAATGTGATCCAAGTTCCTCCTCACATTATGAGGGAAGGAAAACAGGACATACGGTCCCAATGATGCCCTGCATGGGATTGCTGCAGAACCAGTGAAATAATCTGAGCAGTGAAATAGTCCGTGCAGCTTGAACAACATTTCTCAAACAATTTATCCTACAATGACATCTGGTGGTTGCTTTCTTTGACAGGAGATTTCTTGCAGAAATATCCTGCAGGAGTTGGTCGGGGTTGAATATCCCTGGTGTTAATAATTCCCTGGGGTTCTGCTTTTGGGGAAAAGCTGGAGGACACCGAGACCTGTTCCCTGCTCCTGGCAGCAGCCTGGTGCCCACTCGGGAGCTGGGGATGCCCAGGGTTTGCCAGGAGAATCCGCAGGGCAGCCCAGGGGTCTCCTCACCCCCTGTTTGCTGCTCCCACCCCCATGGCAGCGCCTCACCTCTGCTCCTCGGATGCCTGGACAGGACATCCAGGTGGGCATTGGGGCACCTGGGCTGGCACAGGTGGTCTTCTGGCCACCAGGTGGAACCCAAGCCGTGTCTGTCTCCTCAAACTCTCGCTGCCAAAAGCTCCTTTCAGGATTTGAAGGTAACTCAATGCTCCTCTTCTGTGGGTTTTATCCTTCAGGGGTGCTGCCCTGTTAAAGGAGAACCCAGGTGCTCAGGGGCAAACACCCAAGGGAAAAGTTTGCAGGCAGCAGGAAGACAGGGAGTTTTCAAACTGATTAGTGGAAGGAGGAACATGAAGGAATTTCCTGGATTTTGGCCCATATTAAAGTGAGGCAGCAAGGTAGCAGCTAAGCCCTGGCACCTCCTGGAGTCAAATATTGCCTTTTTCTTGGGGAAAATAGCACAGAACACTGAGCCTGGTCTGTAAAGGTCTCGGTCACACAGTCAGGCTCGAGCTATCCTGGGCTGGATTGCTGTCTGATGCTCATCATATTCAAACCCAGCATTATTAATTAAAATTGTTTCAGTAGACTTCAAACTAAATTCTTCATTTTGATATCCTCTCACTAGATCCTCAAAGGTTTTTGCCTTGGAAAGTCACTAGTTAATAGTCACTGGTTAATGCTGGGAACCACTAGTGGTGGTTAGTACTGACTTTTGCTTGCTACACAATTATTTTTATCACTCCAAGATATTACAAACGACTTGGGGGATTTATGTAAATTATGTGTTTTTATAAAAGATTAACAGAATTTTGGTTGTGTTTTATTTGTTGATTTTTTTTTTCCCTGTGGCTTTTAAACACTTGGAAACTGCTAGGAAAAAATGGTGTACATATATATATGTATATGTATATGTATGTCTGTGTGTGTATCCCACTTGAGAAATATTTTGGGAAGTGTATGTGTATATATATATATATATATATATATATATATATATAATTTTTTTTTTTTTCAATCTTTCTCCTAGGGTTCAGAAGGGCCTCCCACTTGCCAGAGCAGGGTGAGGATGCAGCAGCTGTTGTGTTTATGCTCTAGGTCTGTGCAGGCTCCCCCCAGAGAAGGTACATGCACAGCAGGTCACTCATTTGGACCCCTATAGCTCTGCTGCCACTGCCAGGACCAGCAATTACGGGTTTTTTATTCCTCCCCTCAGAGAGGGAGCCAAGAGTCAGCCCATGAAGATCATCCATGGTTAACACTCTATGTCTTGTTGACTCACACAGCAAAGATAATTTCTAAATGTCTTTGTACTCTTTAACCCACTGTTTCTTCTCATTACTGGCACTGAGAGAATATCTGTGGTTCCTGCTGAAATCCCTGGCTGCTCAGGATGCACCACGGGTGTCCTGCTCAGCATCCCAAAATCTTTATCATCTTTATCCACTTTGCTCTAATGTTTGCTCTTGTTTATTTGCAGTGCTGTCATGTCACTGAGGTATCAGGACCTGAACTCATTTCTTTCACGGCTTAACACTCTAAATGTGTGCTATCAATGATGCATAAGATGCCATAACCCAGCTCTACCATCTGTCTGCTGGCTGGGGAGGGGAGCATTAGGATGTTTAACCAGAAAATGCCACAGGGTTTTGCTTCAACATCAAAACCACTGTGAGGTTTCTTCTTTTGTTCTTTTTTGAAAAATGTTGTTCTTCTATTAAAATTTGTTCTAATCAGGACAAGCAACTAGAAATCAAATATTTCCTTTACTGACTGCTGAAAACTTTCTAATTTATCTAAAATTTGATCAGAGTGTATTTTCATTTTTCTTGAAGGGCATTTGCTCTTATTGAACTTGCCTGTTCTTCTCTCCCCTTAAAGGAATTACATGACTTGAGGCCACAGTGGTAGGAAAACCATGCTGATTGGAAAGTGTGGTGTTCCCCTGTTGTGCCTGCCTCACAGATAATTTATTAGTGAAATGGAGAATTATTTCAGCTGCTTTATGTGAGGCATTTCATTTCCTGAGGTGTCAGAGCAGGATTAGGGCTCTGACAGCTCAGCTCTCTCACCTCACAGCAGCTTTCCCACCTCTCCTGAGCTTTCCAACCTTCTGCTGAGGTTGTCTTGGTAGGAGATGGCAGAGCTGATGTGTGTCAGCCCTGCACATTTGGCTCTGCAGGACCAGCTCTGGAGAGGGTTTGTGTCAGCTCAGGGAGCAGCACAGGTTAATTTCTGCAGCTTCTGGCAGTGACAGGGCAGATGTGACTTCTCTGTCCTTCCAGAGCAGCACCCCGGCATCTCTGCACCCTTTCTGTCAGAAAGAAATTGAGCTGTACCTTCAGCTTGTTCCCTTCCACCAGCCAGATCAGTGCAGAAGTGAGTGACAGGCACAAGATACAAATGTAATTTTTATAATGGCAAATAAGACCCAGGAAGGTACGGCAAAAGCGGTTGAATGTTGTATAGAATGCAATGAATATGCAGAAGGGTACCAGATTGCACAGGGAGATTTTTCTGTGTGTAAAATCACTCATCTCCACAGCCATCGCTTAGCAGGAGCCCCATCCCTCTCGGTGCCTGGCATCAGTGTCACCATCTGCTCCCTGGTGCTGCCACTGCACAATGGCCTCGCTGTTCTCAGCCTTCCAGAAAAGTCAATTGCCTGAAATACAATTTTAAAAAGCCGTTCCACTACTTTTCAAACTATGTCCAAAAAGGAGTGGGTAGGAATGAAAGGTTTTAGAGGGGATGGTGAGAAATAATCAGGAATCACTGATAACACACTGGAGTGCTGCTGGAGAGAGAAAAGGCAGCAGTAGCCCCAAGCAGTCCAGGCAATCATTTCCCCCCTGTGGATTGAATTTATTTACACTTTTCTGTGCCTTTGTTGAGCCAAGCCAGAGCAGCTCAGCTACCTGGTGTGGTCATTCCCCCTCTGCACTCAGATAAATCAGGTTTTGGGGGAAATGGAGATTTATTTCAGCTGCTTTGTGAGTACCATACCTAAACGCAACCATTACCAGCACAAAACCTGGGCACAGCCCCCAGCCCTGCAGCAATCTGAAATTAATTCACAGTCTCAAGTTGTGGGTGCTGCTGAGAAGCTGTGAATGGCCCCACTGCAGTCCTGGGTTTATGACTTAAGAAGACAGTGGTAAAGTTCCATTTTCATTGGACAAAGCACTTAAAATATTTCATTGCCAGCAAATTTTGAGCCTTTGGGGAAAATTTTCAAAAATATATTTCTTCTGAGAAATACAGATTTTACTTTGTGCTACAGTTGTCATTATGGATTAATATTGCTCAGCTAAGAAATACCTGAGATATGAAAATTTAGTTTTAAGGCCGAATGTTTATTTGTTATCAAGTAAATAAGGAGAAAATAAAAGTTGGAAATGGCCATGAACCAGCACCTCCAGAACCTGAATTTTCAGCTTTGGAAGATCAAAATTACCTGACTGAAAGCTCTGAAAAAGCAGTAAAGAAACCTTCTGTCAGGGTGTGAGAATCAAGTAGGGAAAAGGAAGGGGAAGTGTTGCCTTAGACACTCAGGAATGTGATTTATTAACAGATTTCTGACAGTGAACTGGATCTGCCAGGAACTTCTCTTACCTCAAAAAAAACACAGTAGGTGTTTCTTCATTTTGATAAGTGAATGATGTGAACATTTTGGGCTTGTTTTGTGTAAAATGAGATTCTTATGTCTATTTTGATAATGTAAAAAACATGGGTTGCTCTATGAATTATTACTTTTAGTAAATATTAATTGGTTTTTTAGTATTAAGAGTTTGTCTGTATAGTCAAACAAAGAAGGAAATGTTGAGAACACCCACTCCTGCTAAAAATAATGGTTCAATAATCAGTGGGGAAATGGGAGGTTTTTAGCAGGTTAGAATGGAAAATCCTCATTAAGGAATATTTTACAGGCTGTGGAAGCAGGAGTTATTGGGGCAGACTGTCTCAGGATGATGTGGGAATTGAGCTGAGCTAAGAAAAGCCCCTCTGTATTGAGCTATTAACTTGAACAAAAGAAGATCTGCTCCCACTGGATTTGGTCATGGAGTTGATGCTTTGTTTTTAGCTCTACTGTTGGTTTTCCAAACATCTCAAATTAGAAAATATGAAAGGCCTCTTTTGGTTGCTGTTTCTAGCGAGACAGAATTATTTATTTCAGTTTGAATCAAACAAAATCATACTTGTACCATCTTGTAAAGCCATGGCCCCTGGACAATTGTGGGTCTGCCAATTTGCATGTCCAGTAACAGTGAGAGGAGTAGTCAGATTAATGCAATTAAACAGATTAATGTAAATCACACTGAATGGCTGAGCTCTAATGGTAAATGTTCATCTTCGTAATGGGGCAATTTTTATGGGCAAAACAGGCAAAAACCCACCCTGGGCTGGGTAATTCTGGGGGTGCTGTACTGGAACAGGAAATTGGGTTCGCTCTGTACCAACTCTGAATCACAACAGCTTTCTGTTATCCTGATTGAACAAGAAATTACTGAGCCTGGAAGCCTTCAATTTCCAATCCATACATGTCGCGCCACGAGAATTTTCTCTGAATTCAGCCCCGCAATTTAGCACAGCAGCACACGACTGGAAGAAAATGATTTGCTGATTAAAAAGTCTGAACTTCACAGCAGCAGCCCAGCTAATATTTCCTGAAATTGGTGTTGCACCACAGACAGACACATTGTGTTGGCTGTAGGGCACTGTCTCATCTGGAAACACCCATTTCATGCTAGTTGCACAATTAATACATATACTGCCAAATAGCTCTTTGTCTGAATATTTTAACCTTTTCTAAAATGTTTTTTTAAAATATTATTTCAAGAATAGTATTTGAAATTCCTTAAAATTTGTCTAATATATATTTTAAATCACACAGTGCCTTCCAGGACGGAAAGGACCCCCCAAACCCATCCCAGCTGGGTTCCTCTCTGCACAAGCATCTGTCTTGCTCCTCCTGCCCCCATGGTGAGCAAGCTCTGTGTCCACTCTCAGCTGGCCACATTTCCAGTCTGTTTGACCCAGAGTGATTCAGAGCAATCTGAATTAATTCCCCCATCCTTGCCCGGGGCTGGCTGAGCTGTAATTCCAGCAGCAGTGGGTCCCCAGTGGGGCTGAGCATGGGCAACGTGCTGGGCTCAGCCCCCTGCCTGCTCACCCCAGCCCTGCTCATCGGGGCTGACTCACTGCCTCCACTTCCCTTCTGCTTTGGCCAGCATCAGGCTTTAATTTTGTTTCTAAAAGAATTCTTTTAGCTGCATGTTAAGGCACAGTCTGTTTCCATCTGAAGAGCTGGGGACACAGATTTATATTTTATTCCATTTCCTCACCATGGAGGTGCTCAGTTCTCAGGGGAGCTGGACACATGGAAAGATCAGGAGATTGTGACCAAAGACAGGCAGCACTGCTCCAGGAAAGATGTCTTGCCTAAAGGTATTGAGAGCAGGCCTGGGCAGGAATTAGCAAATATTTCCAAGCTCTAAAAATGGCTGAAGTTGTTCCCTAGCTTTTCTGAGTTTTGAGAATTTAGTTGGCTTTTTTTTCCCTGTTTGTTTAGGGTTACATTTATCCTGAAGTCGGACAGGCTCTAGGGAGCCAATTAAGATTTGTAAAAGAATAGAAACATTTGCCAATGCCTTTATTAGGGCCACGGGCATCCTGAGATGGGTTTTGTGTTTCTGAGGGCATTTTCAGGATGCAGAGGATGATTTTTTTTTTGTGTGTGTCACAGATGAAAATGAGAATGTCCCAAATCCTCACAGATCTCTGCATCCCCACTCAGTAAAAGGACAGCCAGGAATCCTCTGGGCCGGCTCCTCATCTCTGAGAGGGCTGTGGAAAGGGACAGGGTTTTCCATGTCCCTGCTGGGCAACCAACACCTTCCTGCTGAATCCTCCCTTGCCACCACAAAATCTGTTACTATTTAGTCAGGAAAGGAGATTCATAAACAATTTTTAAAAATGTTTATGATGAAATGACAATATTTTCTACTCTGACACTGCTGTCCTCAGATGGTCTTCTGAAATATTTCTTAAATTTTAATCAACAGTGCATATAACTATTAATACACTGGGGGGGATTGTCATGGAGCAGTTTATAAATTGCAAAAATTACAGAATAGCTATTAACTGCTAAATATTATGGAAACAGTAGAGTTTGGGGGAAGAGAAGCTGCCGTGTAAAATAGAAAGAAGTTAATCTGTTTCTTCTACAAAAGGGAAATTAAAAGGAAAGTCTGATTAGCCTCCAGCATGATAAAAAGAGGGGTTTTTTTACATGGGCAGTAATCTATGTTTCCCCATGTTCACAAATCTGGGGTGTAATACAAAAACAAGATAACACAAGTACAAGACTTGTAATTGAGATATTAAGAAAAAAATTCAGGCTAAAGAAAGCCCAGCTTTTGACAATGTCAAGTCACATCTGGGATTCTTTATGAAGATATTATTTGAAGAACAAATACATTTTAGAACAATTAATATTATACCTGATAGCTTTTCTTGTTTATGCTTAGGCTGATGGGACTGAGCTCTATTTGGAGGTTAATGTGTCTGTTGGAGGACACAGATAAATTTAGGAGTGAGCCCCAGAGCCAACTCACTGTGCCTTCCCTCACATATTTTAAGTAACACTCCAGTCCCAATGTTTACTGGCAAAATATGAAAACATCCCTCAAACCTTCCAGATAATGGAAATTCCTGTTATTATAGAGGCACAGGAGTGGAAGGGAGGAGGACACAGGTGACAGGACAGCCCTGCTGGCTGCAGGGACACCAGCCATGAATAACTCGGTGTATTTCACCTTGCTGCAGTGAAATAGTCACATTTGGACACTTGCTGTGTCTCACTGGCCAAGAAGTGACTTGGAGGCACTAAGCTGCCATGCAGTTTGCAGCAGAAGAAGGGATTTGGGGGATTAACACTGGCTGGATCAATGCTGTCATATTGAAAGGGCAGCTGAAGTTGGCACAGGGAGGCAATTTGGGAGAATTAACTGCCTGTTAGAGTTCAGGCCCCGTCTTTATCTCATTTTCTGACATTTCCCCCTGGTCTGGCCCTCTGTGGAAACAAATAATTTTTCCAGGAGCTTCTTTATGGTGCTTTTCTCACACTATGAATTCATTGCCAAAGACTTTATGAATGTTGTGAAAATTGATTGCTTGGACTCACCTCCACAGGAGATTTGAAGCAGGGCAAAGTGTTTAATTAGCATCATTATTTCCTTTACTCTCTGATGCCACTTCTAAACATTGCTGAAATACTCCTCTTACTGCCTGTAATTTTATTTTTCCTGACACTGCAGGTGTTTCCTAGAGCTCCCTGCACTCCTGGGCATGATTCCCCCTCTCAGATTATCATCAGTCCATGCCCTGCTTCCTCCTTGCAGCTTAACTGGTCACAAGGCAGTCAGATTGAAGCTGTGTCCCAAAACTGAACAGAAACATCACTTTGTTCAGACAAAATTAGAGAAAGAGAAAATGTGGCATTGTTCCTTTTTGTTGGTGGTGGATTTTGGTTGAGTTTTGAGAGAAAGATATTCTCTTTTTTGGCTTCAGTTAGGGTGGGAAACTGAGCCCTGCATTCCTGGAGGTGTTTAGGAAAGAGCTGCTTTTGGTTTTCTAAACCTCTAAAATTAGAAAATATGAAAGACCTCTTTTAGTTGCTGTTTCTAGCGAGACAGCATTATTTATTTCAGGGTTTGTTCACACAGACACTGAGAGCTCTCTGCCCCTGAGTTCTGGAGAGCTCAGCCTCACACTGGGAGCTCATTCACACAAACCCATCCCTGAGCAACGGGATTTTCCAGGCCTTACTTTTCTGGCTAATAGAAAGATTATCTCCTGATTGAAATATTTGCTTTTGTTTATCATGTTTTGCCCACCAGAGGGAGAAATTCACTGAGCAGTAATGGTCCTTATTTATAGGATTATATGAAATTGAGGCACTCTTCCTAAGAGTATTTGCTGCAATAAGAACCTCATAGATTTTTCAGATAAAGTGTTTGCAAAGATTGGGTTTTCAAAAAGCTCTCACATTGCTTATCTCTGTGCTGCATGTTGGCTTTTTTCCCTTTTTTTCCCACAGAAGTCTGATCCTTTCTGTACACAAAGCTGAGGAACCCCTAAATTAGCCAACGTGGGCTCAGGATGAGTTGGCATTTTGCTGCCACACACATTTGTTTTGTATCTTCAGAACTTTACCACAGCAATTCCACTACATTTCCTGTGAAACTGTCCCAGGATGTGCCACTCTCCATGCTCAGGTATTGCCTTGTGTTGTTAAACAGTGGCAGGAATGGAAAGAAAGGGATCCTGTTGCCTACTGGAGTTTAAAGGCATTAATTACCTCTATTTCTCTTCCATGGCAGAAGGTTATTACTGTCTTGTAGACAGTGCAGAATTCTGAGCAGGTTGTTTGTCTTTGCTGCCTGCTTTCCACTCATCTTTAAATAATAAGAGTGTCCTTTTTGGAATTCAACCACTTTGCCATTAAGTAGTAAACAAAGCACTCATGCTCTTCATTCTGGTCTGCATTTCCAAGACACATCAATAATAAACACGACATGCACTCTTCTCAAATCATGGAAGACATCTGCACAAAAATATGGAAATTAGAGTTGAATGCTGAGGAGGTGAGGAGAAGGCCAGCTCAGAGGGAACAAGGGTTGGGATGGTATTTTTTAGCAATGCTGGATCACATTTACTCCCTAAAGCTCCACTTTCTTGGTGTCATAATAGATCCTAACATATAAATTTCCAGTTTTAGTCCCCTTGGGTTTACAGCATGTTCTCATGTATGTCAGATGAGGCTCATGGGAGGTGGATATCAGTGTTAATGAACTTAATAACACACTTTATGTGGCAGGTGTTGCTTGATTCTTAGCAGCACCTGAGAAAGGCTGAGCAAATATCAGCCACACGTCTAGGAGAAAGTTACACAGGGATGGATAAGGATGGATAACCTGGGAGTGGTGACACCTCCAGCTGTTCCAGCAGCTGGAACACTGCAAAGGAAGCAGCAGTGCAGGCAAAGCCCAGCCAGTCTCATCTCCCATCAGGAGGAGTTTCTTGAGCATCTCCTGTGCTGACATTTCACAAATGCAGTTAAGCAGTCTGTGATTTTTCATAGCTGCAGTCCTGTTTGGGTTTGGGTTTTGTCATTTTGCTAATAAGGAGGTGAACAGATTTATTTTAAAAAGGCACTTATTGAGTTCAGAGGAAAAGCAGGAGTTACCAGCTCCTGAATGCAGTGAGAGGCAAAACAAAATCAGTCTTATCTGCAGGAATTTTGTTCCTTATCACTCTCATTTTGCTGGGCTTCTCTTATTAGACTTCTGAAATCTGCATCCTGAACTATACATAGATAAGATATAGTCCAAAGAGAGTCTTAAATATGAGTCTGACTTTGCTGTAAGCATCTTGAAATAACTGCAAGTCTGTTTTCATGAATTGGACTTTTATGTTCCTGTTACATTCCAGCCATAAAGATGATGATTGTTTTTAAAAATGGAAGCAGTTGTGCTGAAAATTATATAGACATCAGGTATTAGTACAATAGGTAATTCATTGAAGTAAATTTCAAAGTAAAATTACTAGAACCTCTTCTTAAAGATGCAAAAAAATTTTAATATATACAATATTTTGGTTTGTGTGTGTGTAAATAAGATGTAAATTCGATGCCACTGCTTTTTTATTTGCTTTAAACTGCCTACCTGTTTACATTTTCCCTTTCCAAGCTGCAGGGATTTCATTGCTGAAGGTGTATTTCTAAAGTACTTCTGAACACTTTAACATTTAGAAGATAATCTTTATCTATCAGTTAATAATTTCAAAACTATTCTAAACAATCCAATTTTTGTCATTGCATAAACACATGTTGTTTTTAAAAGCTCCTTTTTATTCTTTAGGGTATTTTCAGTATGCAAGGAAAACAACACAATGTAGGGAGGGAAAGAGGTGTCTGGGAGCCCTGAACATTGCATTCTTACAGAAGCTGAATTACTGACCCAGTTTCCAGCCTGGGGAAAGTCACTGAAGTTTTTACATTTTGCTTGTCATTATTAATGGCCTTTGTTTGTCATATAAGGGAGAAGAAAGGAAGAAAAGAATTTTTGCTTATTCTTTGGAAAAATTTCAAAATTCTCTGTTTATCTGCTCATCATTTAGTGAGAACCTATCCTCACCAGAATTTCCCTGAATCTCAGCTACCTTTGAAATAAAGTTCAGATCTTGAGAAGAAATGCCTCCTCTGCCACATCAATACTTTAGGGTCAGTGTTCAGATAAAACAAAGGCTGTGTAGGAAGGTTACCCTGGGCAAGCCCAGAGTTGTGACAGTGTTCACAGGGGTCCAAGGATGAGGGAAGAGACAAGGATCTGACTCCGTGTTTCAGAAGGATTGATTTATTATTTTATGATATATATTATATTAAAAGTATACTAAAAGAATAGGAGAAAGGATTTTATCACAAGGCTAGCTAAGAATAGAAAAAGAAAGAATGAATAACAAAGGCTTGTGGCTCAGACTCTCTGTCTGAGCCAGCTGACTGTGATTGGCCATTAATTAGAAACAACCACATGAGACCAATCACAGATGCACCTGTTGCATTCCACAGCAACAGACAACCATTGGTTACATTTTGTTTCTGAGGCCTCTCAGCTTCTCAGGAGGAAAAAATCCTAAGGAAAGGATTTTCCATAGAAGATGTGTGTGACACACAGAGTTCATGTGGGACCAGCCTGAGGGGAAGGGCTCACCCATGGTGGATCCAGGCCAGGCTTTGACAGCTCCACATCAAATGCCCAAATCTGCTCAGCACAGGAAGAGTTTAAGTGCCAGACCTGGGGCTATTTTGGGTTTCATTTAAGGAGTGTGTGGGAATGGAGAGCTGGCCCTGAACACACCATGTCCATTCCCAGCCCCGAGCTCCTGGCTTTTCTTGGAAAGGGGCAAAGTCTTCCACTGTTCTTCTTAGAAACCACACAAAGAAATCTGTCTCCAAGTGTTCAGAGCAAGTGCCTTTCCAGGAAAGGCTTTGAGTGCAACAGCTTGACATTATGTGATCACAGCTTGCTTCCTACTGAAAAAAAAAATTGCAGTTGAATTAATTCCATAATTAATGCATTCTGTGTCCCTTCTCCTCACCACTCTGGAATACTACCTATACAAAACTGCAAAATTCTTTCAAAAACTTCAGCCAAGATCCCATTGAGCTAAAAAATTCCAATGGGGGAAAAGTTTTGATATTTGTCTGCACTGAAGCAATGTAAGAGAGAATTGCTTTTTTTTTATCTGCACTGAAGAGGTTTAAGACCTCAATCTTAAGGAGCAAATATTGTGCAGAACCTGTGCTTAAAATGCTATTCACAAGAGAGTTAGAAACTATTAGTTGTATTCAGGCAAATCTGGGCAGATAAATCCCCACAAAATCTTGTGTCACCTCACACACTTAAAAATGCAATGGAAATGCAGAGAATAAAAGCACTGATTTTCTTTCCAACAACACCTTGACCTTTTTGTAGTGATACAAAATTTTAAAAACCCTGTCAGAAGCATGACTCATATTTTTGTATTTCAAAATATAGACTAATACAGTTTGCCATAGTGGGCAGGTTATCTGTATATTTTCATTTATTTAAAGACTTATTTTATGTTTAGAACTGGGATAGACTACAGAGAAAGGAAAACTCTCCCCATATGTACTTTCATATCTAAACTTCATAAAAGACTTTACATACATACATAAAACTGCACAGACAGAGAAGTCCAGAATGTTCTGAATTTATCTTGTTAGCATTTAATAGGGTCTCTCTGAACTGAGCCCTGCCTTTGCTGTCCTCTCCTCTGTGTTTAACCCAGGTCCTGCCCCTGAGTTTGTCTGTTTGGTGTGAAAATGAGAAGTCTGGTGATGCACCCCTTAAAAGCTTGTCTGCTCTGTATGTAAATACAGCCCTGCCTGCCCAAGGTCTGCAGATCCTATTTGCAAAGGTGACTGTGGAACACATAACCAATCTGAGAGAAAGAAAATTGATGGTTATTAGAGTTTGTTGGGATTTCGAGTTCATTGGAAACACTAAAGCCGGAAGAGTTATTTTCTTTCTGAAACATGAGGAATAGCTGAAACACTGAAATCTGCTGCTGTGGGAAAAAAAATAAAATTCCAATGTTTTTTATAAAATAATATAATTTTTTATATGTTAAAAAAATGTTCCAGGTAATCACCAGACTTTCCAAAACAGCTGTTACTTGTGTAATGCTTCCAGTACTGCTCTTTTCTTCTTCATTAAATGAGAAACACACTGAAAGGCTTCGTGGTGCTTTTCCAGTTCAATCTCTATTCTGTAGGAACTGTACTTAAAACTTATTGAAAAGGTCAGAAAACATGTAAGTGTTGTCCTATTTCTGGCTCCATTTCACACTGTAACTTGACATATTCCTAACAAAACATATCGAGCAATATCTATGACTGACCTTAAATAATACAGAAATATTCCAACTAATATAAATGAAAAGGCATAACAATATTTTTATATTAAAATCTTTATTTTGACATATCAAAGCAGATCAGCTTTTACTTTCAGAAATTTTCTAGAGGGGAGTGGTCTCATTGAAATTAATAAGCCTCATGAGGCACAAAAATTTTTGGTTTTCATCAAAACATTATTTCCCAAAAGAAAGCTGGTTTAACCACAAGATTGCAATGAGAATTTGTTGGTACCAAGAATTTCATTATTTTGGCTTCTATACATCCATTTGTAAACTCAAGATGGATTCACAAGGGTCTGGACCAACCAGTGAAATGTGCAGGAAGAGTCCCCCCGCTGCCAGGAAGGTTTGGAAAGAGAACAATGAAAGACAAAACACTTTGATACAAATGTCTTCATTGCATCAGAAGAGGATGAAGCATTCCCAGGTCTGATCCCGTGCTGCTCCAGATCCGCTCAGACCTACAGCAACCTTTGGCAACACCTGGAGCAGCAGTTGGACATGTGGAGTGTTGGATTGGTGCTGCCAACCAGAAAAGGGGCAGTGCCCACACAACTCATCCCATTCCTGCTGCAGCTACAAATGGAAACAGGGCTGCAGCACATCCTCCAAGCCTTGGACCTCTCCATCAGGAATGGGAAAGAGAAATGGCTCTTTACAGCCCTTTGGTGGCACTGCAGTTTCATGTGAGGGCATTTGTTCCTTCCTTTGCCTTGAGTGTGCCAACAGACTTTAGAGCACAGTAGCAAAACTTTGACATTAGAGCAGAAGAGTAGAAACATTTTTGCTTTTATGGCCATGTAACTGGACAAAGAGCCAGCATTAATGTGGGTGCTGTCAATAAATATCATTATTTGAAAAGCACCTTTGGCTGTTCAGCTCTTCAGATTTGGGTGTGGGATTTTTCATTCTGCCCTTCAGCTTTCACATGCTTCCATGACATTTATTTGTGTTTCATATTTGGGCATTTTCTATCTGAATGATGCAGAGCATGTATTTTAAAATACTCAAGGTACTCTGTCTTAAATACAAAACTATTAAAAAGAGGGGATTTTTTATTAAAGAGGATATTTAATTTTGAGCCTCATCTTTTGGGCCCAGTTTACATCTTGCAGCTGCCTTCAGATCTCAGAAGTCTAGCTGCAACAGAGCAATATATCTGCAGCAGCCTGGCTGTTACATAGAAATTACATATTTTCCTATTTTTCCCCTTTTCTTTAATATGAAACCCTTTCATGGCCTGTACTTTTAAAATGCCAAGAGCAGATGGGAAAAGCATCCACATCACGGTCAATATGCATAAGGTCTGAAGAAAAAGCCTTCAAGCTAATGTGTACCAAATGTATTAGCAGTTTAAAAATATTCAAATTATCATTGCAGCAGACTCAAATGGGCTTTTAAGATCTCCAAGGCTCTTGACATTATGGTAATTGTTGTCAGAGAGGACATAACATCTCTCAGAGAAGAATCTACATAATGCTCCAGAAAAGGTGGAAGGAAAAACAGCATTTAGTTTGGAAAGAGGCAAAAATGCCTCATGAACTTCCTACAATGTGTCGCTGGTACAGCACAGGACAAAATGCCACAAAGTTTAAAACACTACATTTTTAGAACTTTAGACTTCCTCTTTATCTCTCTGGGATAACATCTTTCTTTGAAAGGCTGGGTTATCCATAAAGCACTTGATAATCACATGAGAATTTTATAGCAAAGCAAGGGTGGATATGCTCGGGAAAATGACCTTTTTCTCCAACAAGAATGGTCTTTTTAGCCTGTGAAGCACCATCTGCATTGCTCTGTAGATTGCGTTTGAAAGAATCACTGGCAAAGTGCACAGGCCTTGATTCTCACATCTTTGGAGGCAAAATCATGGCCTGAACACTTGACATGAAAAGCAGCTGTTCAGCTCAGAGCCAGGGTGGGAGCTGCACTCTCACCATTGGAAGTGTCATAAATGTTCCTTCAAATGGACCAGAGATGTGCAGATTGAAATTTTTCCGCCTAGCCACCACTAAGAGTGGCTCTTTTTCTCTGTCTGACTAAGAGATAACCTTTAAACCTTGTGCCTTCCAAAGTATCAGGAAATGCACTGGTTTTCCAGAACCTTAAGGGCAGATACTCTCTGTATATTCTCAGGGCCCTGTAAAACTCTAAGAAATACAACATTCACACAAAGAACTACCTGCACCTCTTCCCTTTCAGTTCTGTTTGCTGTTAAATCAATTTGTGTGGGTCTTGTAAAGCCCTGGTGACTGTCAAACAACAGAAAGGAAGCACAGAAAGGAACACATCTTCCTTCTTGAGAGGGGAACCACAGAGATGCTGAAGGGTTTGGCAGCCATGGGACACCCAGAAAGTTTGGGAGACTTGCAGATCAACACTGCAAGGGCAGCGCAAGGGCAATCAACAAGGCTTGTGGGGAGGAGCTTTGCTCTAACTCTGGAACACTTTTATGACTTGAGGAAAAAAAACCCTAAATGTTTTTTATTAGTGCTAGGAGACTATCCAGTACCATCTCATCAACCATTAAATCTTCCGGGAAAATGGTAAAGTGGATATTTAAGTAAGACAGTCTCAATTCTGGAAAAAATTATGTTGCAATATTTCTCCTCTGTTGCTGGTAACATAAGCCTGAGCACGAAAGCTCTGAACAGTCTTTAAGATTCA
The DNA here is from genome assembly GCF_028018845.1 of Melospiza georgiana. Classification (NCBI taxonomy): domain Eukaryota; kingdom Metazoa; phylum Chordata; class Aves; order Passeriformes; family Passerellidae; genus Melospiza; species Melospiza georgiana. The sequence continues at coordinate 6,037,198 of NC_080444.1, forward strand.
AAATCTCATTACTACCAGAGAGACTTAGGCTCCCAGACACCTCATAAATTGTGTCTGTGGATACTGCTCCCTTTCACTTGTGGGATGATTGAGGGATGTGGAAGCAGGAGAGAGAATAATGAATAACACAGGGGGGTTAATCAGATTTATTCACAGCGTTGTCTTGGAAATAGCAATGCTGAAGGGCCATTCCTTACATTTTAGAGGTAGGAGCTTCCACTCAGAGGAGTGCTGGGAAAGGCAAGTGCACACCAGAATACTTGTTTTCCTTCCTTCCTTCCTTCCTTCCTTCCTTCCTTCCTTCCTTCCTTCCTTCCTTCCTTCCTTCCTTCCTTCCTTCCTTCCTTCCTTCCTTCCTTCCTTCCTTCCTTCCTTCCTTCCTTCCTTCCTTCCTTCCTTCCTTCCTTCCTTCCTTCCTTCCTTCCTTCCTTCCTTCCTTCCTTCCGACACTTCCTTCCGACACTTCCTTCCGACACTTCCTTCCGACACTTCCTTCCGACACTTCCTTCCGACACTTCCTTCCTTCCTTCCTTCCTTCCTTCCTTCCTTCCTTCCTTCCTTCCTTCCTTCCTTCCTTCCTTCCTTCCTTCCTTCCTTCCTTCCTTCCTTCCTTCCTTCCTTCCTTCCTTCCTTCCGACACTTCCTTCCGACACTTCCTTCCTTCCTTCCTTCCTTCCTTCCTTCCTTCCTTCCTTCCTTCCTTCCTTCCTTCCTTCCTTCCTTCCTTCCTTCCTTCCTTCCTTCCTTCCTTCCTTCCTTCCTTCCTTCCTTCCTTCCTTCCTTCCTTCCTTCCTTCCTTCCTTCCTTCCTTCCTTCCTTCCTTCCTTCCTTCCTTCCTTCCCTTGATGTATTCTATTAATATTCATATCTAAAATCCATTTTGTCCTTTTTCTCTCCTAATCCTCAGTGTTTCTTTATTTATCTTCTTACCAGGTTATTGTTTCGAGGTTGTTAGCTCTCCTCCTCCATTTTATTTCCTTTCTATGTCCCACCAGCAATCATTAAGCTTTCTTGTTTCAAGCAGCATTAATCTTTAGCCATTGATCTCTAAACAGAATTGAAAAAATAAAACATCAGACTATCTAGTTCTGCTTTCCTTAACCTAATCTGTTCCTGATACCATTTAAGTTTACGTTACTACTTATTTAAACACAACTTCCTGTATTGAGAGGACAACAGCTTGGCTCAGATTTGAGTAATTTCTGTCTGGTGCAGAGATTTCTTTCATTAGAGGTACAGCAGAACGTTCAGATGTTGGTCAATACAAGATGTGTTTAGAATGTAGGACAATCACACCAGATCAATAGAGTTCTGGGTCACCTCAGACCTGATTGCTGATCAGAGTTTGCAAGTTTGCAGATAATGAAGGTGTCTTGGCTAGATGAAATATCTGACAGTCTGGATGTTGATAGATCATCTCAGTCTGGACAGTCTAAGCAGAAGGTTGGAGTGAAGACCAGTAAAGCGAGGAGGTCCAAGCCAAATTTGTACATCTGCAGTTAAACCAGCATCGGGGAAGAACAGAGATGCACTGCAGCAGCTGTGGCCTTAAAGCCCCTAAGAAAATCATAGATCAAAGAAAGTTTTGAGTTCATGATCTCTTTCCAAGCCCAGGGACACCTTCCACCATCCCAGGTTCCTCCAAGCCCCATCCAGCCTGGCCTTGCTTCACCACCCTCACAGTAAGGAATTTCTTCCTACTATCTAATCTAACCCTTCTCTCTTTCAGTTTCAAGCCATTTCCCCTTGTCCTCTCATTTGTCCTATCACAAATGCCCAAACTGCATTGCTTTGCATCTGAAATGAAGAGGGCACAGCCTTCATCCCCTTGTCTGCTTGCAGGGTTTTTGTGGGAAGCTCCTGAGACTCACACTGACCTCCAGTTTCAGTGAGGGGAATAAAGCTCCAAACTCCAACTGGCAGATTGATCTAAATCCTGGTGGAGAAATAGCTGATCACTGTCCTAATAAAGCCACTGAATCCCAAATCACAGGCCAAAGGGATACTGAGGCCATCAAACCCCGGCCCTGTACAGGAGAGCTGCTCTCCCTGCATGGGGACTGCTCCTGCTTCTGTTCCTCAGCTCTGGAAGTCAGAGATGGAATATTTTACCTTATTTTGCAGTTTTGCCTGGGGTCATCTCACTACTGAGTGGGTGGTAAAGCACAAAAATGTTTTTGTGGTGTCCAGCACAATTTGAAGAAAGCTTTTTAATAATTTGATCCAGTTTGCTTTCCATGTGTAAGGTCCATTAGGTTACTTGAAAACTATGGTAAATTATGCCTCTGGCTCATATTTTTGCATCACTGTTGTGTCTAGAGTTTTCTTTCTCTCTCTAACCTTGTATCAGGAGACATTCAAAAGAACATTACCATCCCTCGCTGCATTTAACTTAACCAAGATATGACTCCTGGGGATAGTCTAATGTGGAAAAGAGCAGGAAGAAATCATCATCTGTCAGCATATTAATGTTCTAAATTAATGCACATCCTTCTTCATAAAAATGGGTTCTTCAATTCCAAGTCAAATAATATTGATTCTCAATGTGACACAAAGACAAGTGATCACTGTGATACAACTTAAAAAGCAACCTGAAGAGTAGTTGAGGCAGGAGGGGAATGGAAACTTGACAAGTGTTTTTGCTGAAGTGTCAGTAGACTTATTCTTTTAGGGAAGACAAGAAGTTTAAACATGCACAGGTAATTCAAACAAACCTTTTCTGAAATTCCAAGAGGAAAAAATGCTCTCTAATTTCCACTTTAGTAAATTGTGATATTACTAATATTAGTATGTAAGTAGCTCTGAACAAAATGTTTAATGTTTCATAGAATATAAATTAACACATCGCTGCATTTCTGTGGGAAAGTGTATATAGTATTCCAATAGGAACAAAAGCCTTCCAATTATCTTTGTCTTTCTTATAGCCAGGCTACCTCCCTTAAAGAAGGAAACATTCAGAAAAGAAATTCTCTTAATATTTCTCTTAGATTTATATATGATACGTGCTTGTAAATTCCATGTGCCCCATTTATCATTTTCATTGATGGATTCAGTTGTCCTGTCACAATTTCCTGACTGTCTACCACCTCCAGTGGCACAATACCTCCCTACCTTTCTTTGAATATTTGAAGATTGTCCCTGTGGTTCCTTCTGTCCCCTCAGTGTGTCTGTCTAGCAGACATCCAGGCACAATGCAGTCTCTAGGGTATGGATGGCTTTTTTTCCATTGGAGGAAAATCCTTGCCTGAACCCCCAGTGTGGGACAGAACCCAAATGGATGTGAGTTGAAAAAAAATATCTCTGCTGTGTCGGGGAAGTTAAGTCTGTTTTGGGTCAGACAACCAAGTGATTTGAGCTCTCCTGAGAAACATCCAGCACAAGGAGAGGAAGAGATGCAGGGGAGTGTGGAAATGGGAATGGGTGCAGAGAGCCACAGAGAGGTGCTGAATCATCTGATCCTTCCCACGTAAATCTGAGTCCTGTAGCACCAGACCCCTCCTGACTCAAACAACCTGACTCATCCTGTACCCTGCTTGTGACATTTTCTCTCATGACAATCCTTTCCTCTTCCTCCACATAAACCAAGACATGATGGACACATTCAGTATCACAAGATTTTCTGTATCAGGGCTCTTTTTCAGCTCTTTTTGCTGTTTTCTTGAACATCAAGTCTGAACAACATCCTTGGCTGTCACCCACTGCCTCTTCAAAGCATGAGCACACACAGACACAAACACACAAAAGGCTTTCTAAAAAGAAAATACATCATTCCCAGTAATTTCTGGAGTCAACACTAACAGAGCAATCCATTGTTGAAAATGTGCCAATAGGGACCACCCCACTGGGCAAGAGAGGAGTAGGGAGTGATTTTAGCACTCTCTGTCCTCGCCCTGGACCTGCTGGCTGCCTCTCTGGCCCTGTTTTCAGCTGTCCTAAACATCTCCTCAAAAATGAAATCTCCCTCTAAAGCCTGATGGGAAGGGGATGGAAAAGATTGTACAAAACTGAGGTATAAATTCATCTCTGTTTAATAAGCCTGCTGTTAAAGTTATTACCCATTTCCCCTCTGCAGACAGTGAGAAAAATTAAACTATTCCATGTCACGTGTCTCACCTTGTGCTGTGGCTTAGGAGAAAGCCCTGCTGGAGGTTCCTCTTTCCATTATTGACTAAAGCAGGAGCCTGAAAAATCTGTGAAGACTCATTTGCTGGTTTTAATGACTAAAGTTAGTCAAAATATGTTCCACCTCTGAAGTGGCTTGTGTCTGCACTGCCTGTGTAGGATGCCAGCTGCTCCAGGCAAAGAAGTGCCCTTGTTGGTATTTTATACTGTAGTCATGAAATCCACTTCTTATGTGTGTTGATTGATATCCTGGGGACTTCAGATGTCATGCACAGCCATGGAAAAGCTCTCTGTGAAGAGCCAAAGTAATTGCAAAATTACTTACAATGAGGCACGGAAAGGCTACTGCAGATCCAGCTTTTGTTATGGTGCATCCTCCAGCCTTGAGGAAGAGAAAATGCACAGAATGTACCAATGTGGTTGGTGGCATGTTGAATTTTATACTGAAGGTACTTGGGAAAACAAGGATTTACATTCCAGCTACTGTAGGGAACATTTCAAACAGGCCTTTCAGAGAAAAAAAGTCAAATCCATGAGCTATAATTATAGCTCAGGAATTTGTAAGGGGAATGAGACTGTATTTTTTTAGGTAATTGTATTAATATCTTCATTGTAGTATAACCTAATATTTCTGCTTTCCAGCTGTGCACCCTCTTATTTGCATCCTCTTCTTTGCATTCCTCTGGGACAGAAACCAAGTTCTGCCAAGTCGTCCAAGGATTAAAACAGGGAGTTTGAATCTGCAACTCAGAACTTTGTGTGGCCCAAGGGCAGCTCAGGAAAGCTCCATGAAAGGAGCAGGGAACTCAGGCTCAGACAGGCTGGAGAGAGCTCCCTTACACAGAACCTCTAAAGGCTTTTGCCCCTGCCTTCAGTATCCTCAAACTGCAGGGGAGAAACCACTGAAACAACAGAATCTGCAAAAGGAAATTAGAAATGAGAAAAAAGCCAAGCTTCACCTGCTGAAGATAAAAAATATTGGACCTTCTCAGAATTCTGGCGAACCCAGCACCTCTCCAAGCCCTTCCAGTGAAGCAGGATGACATCCTGAGGGTGTGTGCACAGTAAGAAGGGCAGCATTTCCCTGGAAACTGAGCAAAATGCCCTGCAGCTCTGCTGAGAGATGCCAGTTCCAGTCCTGGGTGCCAAGTGGACATGTCAGTGCAGGATTGCACTGAATTGATCTGTGTGGCACACCAGTCAGTTCTCACAGTTCTGTTACTTCCAGATCCACAGCCAGAGGATATGATGATGAAACCTCCTTGTCTCACCACATAGGTAAAAATATCCAAAACCAACTTGTTTTGCTTGAATGCAAGTCTCCATTCTGAGATAAACCAATGTTAAGAAGAGTCCATCAAAATGGCTCATAGCTCAATGTACACCCCTCACCCCTCTCTCAGTGGAACCAGTGGAGCATTTATCCATTTTGTATACCTTGGATAACTTCCACTGTCCTCTGACTCTTTTGATTAATGTGCCAAATTTTCTCATTTCCCAATTACTCACCAGGTACTCATATGAAGTAGTTAATGGTGCCCTTACAGGGGCTTTGACAAACATGGAGTGTTTGAATTCAGCCCTCCTTAAGCGTGCACTTTGCTGTTCATAGTGGAATCCACTGGCAAAAGGAAACATTCCACAGTGTAAATGTGGTACAAGAGACATCACCAGCATGAGGACATGGCCAGTGCCTCCTGTGACTCCTGCACACTGCCAAAAACACTTGTCTGGGTTAATGTTGCCAATATTACACTACATTAATGGAAATATTACATTACATTCATTGCATTGCTATTGTATAAAAGCTGCACAATCCCAAGGCCAGCATGCAGCACACCCTCTTCCTTCCAGTGCATAAAAGCAAGTACCAATGAGGTTTGCTTTATAAAGAAAAATACCAAATGCTTTAATATCACTTTCATAAGGAAAAATCTGTTTTTATTTTCTGTCTCAGTTGTAAAAATAAAATATTTCCATTCATATAGCGCCAGAGCAAGTCTTTGGTTGGATACATTCTTCTATCTTTATTGAGACAGATGTGATATAGAACACAAATAAAGCTTTGAGAAATAAACTGAAATATATTTTCCACTCTCTTTGTCCTCTCCATCTGCAACACAGTCGTGGTCATAGCAACATTGGTCCATCGGTTATCTGGTTTTCTTCTGCTTCTATTCTTACAGGCTTTCAGCATCCGAGCTCAGCAGGATCAGAAAGGATTGAAAGCAAGTGGAAGCAGGCTCAGGTGGGTCTGGCACATCCACACTTTGAGCTGACCTGATGAGTTTGCACAGCCCATTGCTTTCCTCTCATAGAGATCACAGTGGGTGCTGCTGCCCTTCTGGCTTTTTAATAAATGACTCAAACCTCTCTGCTTTCCTTTTCTGTAAGACTGGGTTCAAGCTGAACAGACTCAATCTTTCACTTCAGTTTCTTTACAGAGGTTAACGTGCAAGAAGAAAAATGAAGCCAATTTGGTAGCTACTTCAGAAGGATTTACTCACCTCAGATATGCTGCAGTGTGGAGTGGAATGATGGAATTTACTGGGGGAAGAAGAAGGAGAAATGGAAAGAAACTAAGTATTAAGAAATTAGGTGGGAAAAACAAAACAAAACAAAACAAAACAAAAGGCATAAATAAAACAAAACAAAAAAAATTGTAAGTGAAGCAGAGGTACAGAAAATGTTTAGTCCTGCACAAGTATTTACTTGTCTTCTGCTGTGCTCTGAAAGAGTTAATCCTGGTGTCAGCCAGGAACCCAACTAATGATTCCTCTGCTCTTACATCAGCAGCAGATCAAGATCAAATTTAACATTGTTAAAATGCAGGGAATAGCCATAAAATGAATCCTTAATGAAAGGAGCAATGGGTCAAAAGGGCACATTTGCTATTCAATAATCCAGTAAAACTTTTCGATCTGCTGAACGAAATACCTCTGTGCAATGCTGGAAATAAATGAGTTGGGTCCTTCTGATGCAGTTTACGTGTGGGATAATTTCAGCAGGTCTGAAAGTCATCACAAGAGACTTGCTTCTGCCTTTTAGTATGGTTGTTGTGGTACCTTCCGTGTCTTTCACATTTTAAATGATTGCTCAGTGATTCCCAGGCTCCACATTTTGAATGTGCCTCAAAGGCACCAACCCTTGGTCCCTCACGCACTGCTGCTATTTTGGAGGCAGTCTGAGCTTATTGGAACAATCATTTTTTTTCCTTGAGAGGTTAAGCTAAAGGGTCAAGCAGAGAAAAGAGATACACATACAAATAGCAGATTCAAGGAGCTCCTTGCCAAAGGATGTCAGGGATGTAAAAGGTTTACATGGCTTCAAGGAGGGGACTGGGCAGGTACTCAGAAGTGAGAGCTAATGAGAGGCTCTGGGCAGAGAAATCACACAACCAAGCTGACAAAAATCCCATAAATTAGCCCTCGGACCTTGCACCTCTTCAATTGCAAACAGCTGAATGTTTTCTGAATTTTAGAAAATTGTATCTACAGACTTGGGACCTTTTTTCTTTTACAGAAATTCAGGAAGGAATCAAGCATTCATACAGAGCTAAATGATCTATTTTGGTAAAGCTGTGGTGCTTGCAGGAGACACTTATTTTTTGGCTCAGAAAGTGTGTTTGCAGGATGCTTGTCATTCATGAAGAAATAAGATTTTATAGAAGTTTATGCCCCATAGGCAATAAATACGGAATAATATGCTGTACAGAAATATTCCCAAAACAAGGCTCTCTAAGAATATAGGATCAAATTCCAGCATACTTGGGAAGTGAGAAAATATTTTTATGTCAATAAGAATTGCAATTAAAATCTTTAGTCAGATCTCAGGAGAAAAACAATTGTAGTGGTTAAAAAAGGCTGAAGCCTTATAATTCCACAGAAATGGCTACAGAAACCATTTGGCTTTCTACTGATCAAACTCTGTCTCCAAGTACTTGCTGCCACAGACAACAGAAAATAAAAATCAGCAGAGATTTGAACAACAAAATCATGCCAGAATCTTTTGTTTTGCTGTATTTTGCTTGTGGCTCATAACTAGGATGCAGCATCATTATAATTTTGTAAAAGCTTTTTGGACTGAGTTTTGGGGGTGTTTCTGGTCTGCTTCCCCACCCTCTGCCATAAACAAATAACCTGGATCTGGTTTTGTATCCCGCATTTCAGACTCGCAGCTCCCTTAATTCCCACTTTTGTGACTCTGTGCGTGCATCAGCCCCGGGAGCTGATGCAAGTGGCTGGAACCTCTTTCCGTACACTATAATCTAACGCACTTAGCGAGCCAATGAATATGTGGCAAAGGAGGGGCTTTCTGGCTGAGGGGCTCTGGCAGGGGAACAGCTGTTGAGCAGCAAAACCTTACCCAGAGCCAGGCAAACACACTCATTCACATCCTCGGTGGCTGTGCTGCCAGGGGTGGCAAGGCAGCTACCCCCCTCCTCCTGTCTCTGCCAAAAGTGAGCAAACTTGCACAGAGAAACAGAAAGGACAGCAAACCTCAGCTGTGAGGCATTTCAGCAGATCCAGCGATGGCCTGGGTCAGTAATTTCTCCTGGTTAAACCACCTTGTTCTACATGAAGAACGCCTCAGGGGGTACTTAAACAGCACTGAGGATTATTTAACCTTCCTGTGCGGGCCCAGACGGAGCCACCTGTTCCTGCCCATGGCTTTGGTGTACTCGGTGATCTTCATCGTGGGGGTGGTGGGCAACTTCTTGGTTTGCCTCGTCATCCTCAAGCACCGCAACATGAAGACCCCGACCAACTACTACCTGTTCAGCCTGGCGGTCTCGGACCTGCTGGTGCTGCTCTTGGGAATGCCCTTGGAAGTGTACGAGATGTGGAGCAACTACCCCTTCCTGCTGGGGCCCGTGGGCTGCTACCTGAAGACGGCCCTGCTGGAGACCGTGTGCCTGGCCTCCATCCTGAGCGTGACGGCGCTGAGCGTGGAGCGCTACGTGGCCGTGCTGCACCCGCTGCGCGCCAAGCTGGCCGCCACGCGCCGCCGCGCCCGCGCCACCATCCTGGGCCTGTGGCTGCTCTCGGTGCTCTGCGCCCTGCCCAACACGGGCACCCACGGCATCGCCCTGCAGCGCTTCCCCAACGGCACCCTGGTGCCCGGCTCCGCCACCTGCACCGTGGTGGTGCCCCTGTGGATCTACAACTGCATCGTGCAGGTCACCTCTCTGCTCTTCTACGTGCTGCCCATGGGGGTGATAAGTGTGCTGTACTATCTGATGGGGCTAAGAGTAAGTCCTGCTCCGAGCTGTGCTCAGTGTTGGCTTGGCTCATTCTTGTGTGTTTGTGGCTATGTGTGGCTTCTGAGTGAGATTTTTGCACCTTTTATTGTTGCCCGAGTTTTCCCCCCCAAGTTAGTAGATCCAACTTCTTCTCTGGTGCAAGCCTGTTCTGAAATTAAGATAGCTATTAGCTATTAAGATAGATAATTTACCCCAATCTTCTTATGAAAACTTACCATCACTGGTGCTCACATCTGAGTGTTAATGAAACATCCAACTCTGTAGATTGATTCCAGCCTCTCAGAGATTTACACCTTTGCAGTAGGGACTAGAGAGAAATGGACCAAAAGGAAAATGTGAAAAGAATAAAAAGAAGATGGCTGGTGATTGAATCTTGTGTACTGTTTATTTTCCCTTTCCTTGTGACTGTAGAATTTCCATTGCATTACTTTCTTCTTTGCTTTCCCTGGAGCTGGTGGTAATATTCACTTGTTAAAATTCACAAAGCTCATAAACTGAAATCTTACCTTATTGCTGCAGCTAGAAAATGCAGCAATGATTTCTTCATATAACTACAGCCTTGTTTCACCAGGCTACCTTAGAGCTTATATTCATTCTCTCTTGAAAAATTTGGGCTACTTTTGACAAGTATCCATCATGTAAATGTGTGGACAAAACAATCAGGATCACAGTGTTATAAAACTACGTAGCACAAGACTGAGATGCCCTGCTAGTCACAGTGACTTGATCACCACTTTCTTCTCATAAGTTACAGACATTTATACAATACAAATCCCAGTTTATCACACTGAATGTAACTTAAAGTTTACAAAGATCTGATCCCATAGCAAGAAAAGAAAGCAAATAAACTTATTAAATAACATGCAGTAAACTCAACCAAATCTCTGTTGGTGTATATATAATTTTGTTGTGCTGGCTGATATTTACTGACCTGAAATTATACAGAAGCAATTTTTACTTACCCAGTGAAAAAACACAGATTATCTGCCAGAAATCCACAGCAACGAGCAGATCCTCGAGGCAGTGAATGGGTTAAACTATCCCAAATCTCTGGAGGCTCTTGAACGGTCCTTTACATTGCATCAATTAATATTTTGCAAAATTAGACCTGAAGGGAATAAAAAGTGATGAAAATAGAGTTGTTACAAAGAGAAAAAGAGAGATCCCTGAATTTATAGAAGGAAGACTTGAAGGTTGCAATAACTTCTATTTGCAGCAGCAGATATTCCTATAACCCATCCCAGAAGAGAAGCTCAGTACCAGATGAGGGCTCATCCCCCAGGACTTCTGCAAATTCACACATTTGTTCAAGCTGTCTTTCCTAAAGACAGTCATGTTCACTGTTTGTGCCTCTACCTTTCTGTATATCCAGCTCAGACTTCCAAATTTTAACAGGATCCATCCTGGCTAGATCTGCATTATCTCCAAGCTGCACTGGGCAAGATGATTTCATTTCTTCAGCAGAAGTGATAGAAGAATGATGAATATAGATAATTTTCCAAGAGGAGATACTTTTTATCTACTCACAGATGAGGAAATTCATGAGGCTTCAGCAGCACCCTGCAGTCTCTGAGGGCCATGCATCACTCACAGAATGTAGTGAAAAAGCTCAGGGTTGATCCAAATGTTGTACAACAGCTCAAATTCAGCAAACAGAGACGTGACCTTTTCATATTCAGGCTTTGTAGAAAGGGCATTTCTTCACCATTTTCTCCCTCAAGCTCTGCTATTGCTAGACAGTCTCAGGATGCAATGGAGATGGGGACAGGGCACCTGCCAAGCAGCTGTGAGAAGGCAGGAAACATGGGTCATAGGGTACCTGAGCTAATTTATCATTTGATCCCTTCAAAAATGTAAAAATGCATTTGCCTTTTTCACTGGGAAATGGTTGATTACCTCATTATCTATGTGGGTACAATTTTAAGGCTTGGTGGTTTGATAATGCAATGTTATGGTCAATTGATCAGTCAAGCATCAGAATAAAAAAGAGGACACTGCTCATTGCACTGTAGACTCATTAGGCCTGATTGGGGAAGCTTCCTGCTGCCTCTGTCATTGGGTTCCTATCACAGACACCTTTAGGATAAATCCCTAAATCATCCAGGCTCTTCAAACCCAGTTCAGCTGTTGAGCTACTGGTTGCAGGCCACAGCCAGAGAGCTGAGGAGGGAGAGCAGAGGGATGAGATGAGAACATTGGGCAGTATGGAAGTTCATCCCTGGGGCACTGAGTGAGATGGGATGGGAGTGTTTGGGCAGAAGTCTGCACTGCAGCAGGATTCAGGGCAAGGTCCCTGCACATTTCTTTCAAACTGACGCCTAAAAGGACACAAGTGTAGGTGCTGATCACTGCTTGGCTAAAAGTCATACTCTGTTTAACAAGGGTTTCTGACAGAGTAGGCTGGATGATTCTTCTCCCAAGATTCCAACTTTTCTCTTAGTGTCTCATCCCAATAAATAAGAAGAAGAAGAAGAAGAAGAAGAAGAAGCAGAAGAAGAAGAAGAAGAAGAAGAAAGAAGAAGAAGAAGAAGAAGAAGAAGAAGAAGAAGAAGAAGAAGAAGAAGAAGAAGAAGAAGAAGAAGAAGAAGGATATAGTGAAAACTTTAGCTGTCTTCGAAGCAAGACAACTTATTCTTGCCAATGCACATCTGGTCCAGCTTTTATCCTCAAAATCTATTTCTCCCCCTAAATGCCCAGCTGTTAAACACCCAGAATCGTCTGTGGATTTTGGCTAATTTCTGCAGAGCCCAGCACAGCTCTTCCACAGCTGTCCCCTTTCCATGGATGTGTTCAGCAGTCCTTGTCCCAGTGGCTGGCTCTCCTTTGCCATGGGGTGAGCTGAGGGCACACCAAGGCTGCAGCTCAGCAGCAACTGCTTCAGCCAAACCTCTGAAAAAATCTTTAGCAGAAGCCTTATGGGGTTTAAATATAATTTTTTCCATCAGCTGGAGAGAAACTTTGATCACCACTAGTGTCAGACAGGCCAAGGAGTGTACAGAAAACAGTTCTTCTTTTGCAGATTACAGAAAACAGTCATTTTGCAGATCGGCCTCACTATATTTGTCTGGGGATAGGTGAGACCTTAATTTCACTCAGCCTTTTGATTTCTGAGGTGAAATGCTGTAGCTAATAAAGATCGGGGGAGAGAAATCCAATTTTCAGCTTCTTGCTCCAGTCACTTTTCATTCTCTTCAGTGGAAGAGTAGTACTCATCTCAAACCTACACAGCCTCATATACCACAGTGATGTAAAATACCTTGTCTGGGGTTCTTCCCCTCTCAAACCATTAACTCAAGTTACAACCTTTGCCTTGGACTAATTTATTTATTTTTTTTTCCCTCCCTGTTTGCAATGTTTCATTGTTTCATTAAACTGCAGCTGCTGAGTTGTTCTTACCTGTTACACCTTCATCACTTGAGGTGAAGAGGAGCCTCACAGCATCATCAAAATGACAGGAGGAAGGGTAAAAATAAAGATACATGTGTCTCTGGTTTATTACAGCACCAGCACACTGTACTCTCTGAGGCTTTGGAATATGCCTGGAATAGATTACTGTTGAGACTGAAACCACTGAAGGGAATCCATGGGTTTTAATAAATCTGATCATTCATCATTGGATGTGTTACAAATCAGCCGAGTCTTTTCCTTAAGCAACTGTGGCTATGACTGAAAGTTACAAGGGGAATAATGTAAAATATGAGAGGCTGAATTGCACTGCACTTGACCATAATTCCATGTATATGCTTTTTCCTTTTATAAATAGAATAAAGAGAACATTGACAGAAGGGCTCATTTCATCATCCTTACAGAAAAGTATTATTAATCAGAAAGCAAAGCCACAGTATAAAGGCAAAAGCAAACAGCACAGCTAGCATGTCTTCACAAGGCTTTCACAAATCCAGAGATTTGTAAAAAAAAAGATTTCTATCTTTTCCAACATTCCTGATATTGTCCCATGTATAATTAAGTTTTGGTTCCAGTTTCTCTACTTGAAAACAGACAAAGCTGTTGGCTAATCAGGAGTTCCCACTGCAGGAAGCTGGGACCAAATATGATTTGATATTGCCAGATATGATTTCTTTGTTATTCAAACCAGTTGCCCTGTTTATGTAAACCTGACCTTTCCATCACAGCACCAGTCTTCTCATCATAAACATACTGGGGATGGATTCCAGGGATGATTAGATTATTGTTCTTTATATATTATCTATGTTATATTTATTTATATATTTATATATGCATTTGTTATTTCTATTATATTTATTTAAATATTATTCCTATTATTTATATTTTTATATATATTGCCCTTTTTTTTGAAGTCTGGGAAAAACTGCTGGAGAAAAACCACTCCTTGTGTGCCTGAGCAGTGTGTGGCTAAATCTGTGTGTATCATGCACCCTGCCCATCTGCAAGGCCGAATTTCTGGGGTTTGTTCATTAGATGGGTTGAATATCAACTACTCCCAACACTCACGACATGAAACAAATTCCCTTGAATTCCACAGGATTTTTTCCAATGATTACAGCTGTGTTGTACTCAGGCCTCTCTGGGTATTTTTTGGATCATTGGTTTGTGCTTAATTGTGGGGAACACTTTTAGGAAAATAAACAAACTATATTTTGCTGGAAGAGAAAATAATGCCTAATGCCACTGTTGAAATGGAACATAAACTGTGAGCAAAATATTGACTCATTGAGAAAAGATAAGTGGGGAATTGAAATACAAATTTGCTGTAATCTGCAGATTGTTTCGAACCTAAAGCTTCCATGTTTTTCTAGACAAAAACTGAAATTTAAATGCAGATATTTTTTTCAGTGGGTCCCGAGTGGCCCCAAATTTTGCTTTCTCAAACCACAACTATCAAAATATCAAACAGTCTATGTCTGGTGTGGATGTGGTCTCGTGCCTAAGCTGTCCTTTGGTTTCCCTTCTTTGCCAGTTGAGAGGAGATGAATCTTTGGAAGTGGAGGAAATGGCTGTGAATGTTCAGAGGCCATCCAGGAGATCAGTCACCAAGATGCTGTGTAAGTAGTGAGTCCTTCTGTGCTTTATTTACCATGAGCGGGAGCGTGACCAGACCCTGCAGGGTATTGAGCAAGTCCATTGGATACAAGAGTCATGAGATGGGTAGCTGTCATATTAAACAAAAAGGTTTTTTCTGTTGTATCTGGACTTGTAGGAGTGAAGCATCCGGGGTAACTACCAAAAGAGTAGGAAAAAAATTGCTCAGGAAGCAAATTTTCCTTCCCAGCACAAGATGAGGGGGGGAAACCTTCATGGCAGATTCTTGTATGGCAATTCTCCAACATCCTTCACTCTAAACCAGTTCTTGCGGCCCTCCAGGGAGGATCCCCTTTTTTCAGAGTGCAAATAGTCTATCTTGTACATTTTTAAGAATGTACATCTGTTTTGCATCACACCAAACTCTACTTTGGAGCCAGCCTGGTTTTCTGAGCCTGGAATGGGTTTGGCCTCCATATATACCCCAACATTGCCTGGCTGTTATCTGCTGTGTTTGAAAGCCACCCTGTGTGCATGCATTGGATCATCCCATACAGAAATTAATGGAAAGATTGTTCTCTTAGTAGGTTATGGTAAGACAGAAAGGATGACAAAAGTTTTGAAACTGTGAATATAATTTATATATGAAGTCTCCCATCCAGCTTTATGATCTCTCTGCCCTGTGCAGGCTGGTGAACCATGTCCTCCCATTTCTGACCTGTTTTCCTTCTCCCCTTTCTCCACACCAGTTGTCCTTGTGATAGTTTTTGCCATCTGCTGGGCTCCATTCCACATAGACAGACTTTTCTTCAGCTTTGTGGTGGAATGGACTGAGCCCTTGGCCAATACCTTCAACTTAATCCACGTGGTGTCAGGTAAAGCTTTCTTCTTCCACTTGCACAGGGACTGGGGGAAAAAAAGGTATTTTTGAGTGGTTTTACTTGGAATGTATAGTCATTTATTTTGTAGGCGATGTGAGACTTGTGTGGAAAACCTTCTTGAGGTTTGGTGGGCAGTGATGAGAACTGTGCCTGAATAAAAACTGCAGGCAGGTTTCTGCAGCTTTCAAGATCTGGACATGTTGCCAAATTCACCAAAAAAAAAAAAAAAAGGAAAAAAAAGGATATCATGCATCATTACTAGCTGTTTTTAACTCTTGGGAATGATCAGAAGTAAAGGCTGCTGTCATTCAGCTGCTTTTAAGAAGTACACAGGAGCAAATAGGAAATCTTACCAAATGCAAGAGCCTTACATACTGCTCAGCACTGGGTGATGAAACCAAATGTTTGTGGCCCTGCCAACCATAAAATGAAGGGCTTTTCAAATAGGAATTTTATTTTCAGTCTGCTGTGGGAAAACTGTGAATGTGGCCATTAGGCAGCTCAGACAAATCCAATCTTAAGCCATTGTCCTGGTGAGCTGTAGGAAATTAGCTTCCCCCGGCTGGAAGTTATCCTCTGACAGCTTTGATGGGGCACCAGCTGTGCAAATGCTGCTGTGGGGATGAGGGCAGTGCTGGAGGCAGGTCAGGGCAGCTCAGGAGAGAGCTGGTTCCTGAACAGCTCCAATGCACAATCTCCCCCACTTTGCTTTCACCACGGTGAAAGCTGAGCTAATCTTGGTGAGATATACCTTGCCTGGGCCAGGAGGGCAGCAGAGCTCCACTGCTGCTGTCTCCACCCTTGCATCCAAGCTTAGTGGAGCTGTACAGGCAATAAAGAGATTTTCCTCTTCTGAGATCATTTCACACACAAATAAATGTTTCTGTCTTCCCCCCTACCCTTGTTCTCCCAGGTGTTTTCTTCTACCTGAGCTCTGCCACCAACCCCATCATTTACAACCTGCTGTCCCAGCGCTTCAGGATGGCTTTCCTCAGTGTGATTGCTCCTTGCTGCAAGCACTGTGCCCCCAAACATCCCCCCTGCAAGATTTCATCCCAGAAGAGCACGTTTGTGGTTGAGGATCACAATCTCATGGACTCTGCAGAAAACACGAGCCTCCCTGGCACTCACAGGACATCTGTCAGCAGCTCTCAGCTCTCCACTGGCCTGTGACTTCCTGTGCTGTGATCCAGGTGAGAGAGAAAAGGTTAAGAAAATTGAGAAACTAAAGCAGAAGAAAACTTCCTAAAAGAGTGATTTCAGCAAGAATTGCTCAGGAGGTGTCCCGCTGAACGAAGCAAGGAGGAGGCTGTATTTAGGATGTGTTAGGGAAGCACTGTGCTGCCCCCAGGCTAATGGGAGGGCTGGAAATGGGAGTTTGCTCACTGCAGGCTGTGCCAGCAAAGAGCTGCTGAGAAAGGTGAGAGACACTCCCAACACTGCCAGCACAGGAGAGAGAATCAGTTTAGCCAGTCTTACCAAATGGCTTCCTGTGCAGCTACCAAAACATCAGGTTTCACTTATTTTGAAACAGGACAATTTCATGCATAAACCTTCTCTCCCCACTTCCAGCTTTAGGCAAGCCAGTCCCACTTCCCTCTGCCACAACATTTTGAGGTATGGCTGTTGCAAACCTCTGCTGGCAACATCAGCAAACAGGCAAGAATGAGAGCAGCTCAGAGCTGGGCTGATCAACACCAGCTACCAGCAACAGCTGTTTCTGGGCCAGAAAAACCAGGAAGACCACAACTGTAAAATAAATGTAAAGCAAACTTTTGCTTTCTGAGCTTCTTTCAAATATTCTTTCAGATATTTCTCTGCTGTCTCCACCAGTGAAGCCCTGTGCTTGTGCTTCAGCAGACTTCACTGTTCCCACACCAGTTGGATTGCAGAAATCAGAGATCCACGTGGATCAGCAATCACCAGGAAGGAGCCTGGACAGAACCCACCACAGAGGGAATTGGGACAAACTTTACATATAAGGGCAATAAAAAGGGGAGTTTTGCAGTGATATTGCATCTACTAAATTCAGATTTTGCCACAAAGCACAATGCAAGGTCTGAAAAACTTTCCTGCATCCCCGTGGTGCAAACAGATCCTGAAGGCAGTACACCCATATCTGAGTGACAAATTCCTGACTGCAGGGACAGGAACATTTAGAATTTTGCCAAGGGAGGGTTCATTATGTGATAGAGATTTTGTAAACCCCTATGTCACACGTTTCAAAGCCTGTTCATTGTGTTTCAGGGAAATGCCTCCCGTGTGCCTCCTGACACAGGGATGGGTTTGTCCCCAGGCTGGGCTCAGGCTGGCACTGCCACAGAGAATCATCCCAGGAGTGTCACCAGGGACTGGCAGTCACTTCCACAGCCAGGGAACACAGAGTTATCACAGCAAATAACAGCATCAGCTCCTGAAGGACGATATGCTGTGTGCATAAAGACATTTTCCAGTCTGGTCACAGGGGATCCAGATGACATTTCCTACCAAGGAGGAAGGGATTGTACTCCTGATTACCACTTTGTCTCTTTCCTTGTTTGCCCCAAAGTTTCCTGTTTGATTCTCACTGTGGGACTCCAAGGTGGGAGACTCATGGCAGCTGGAGAAGAATCCCCTTTTCCTGAAGCATAAGGGGAATATTTTCAGACTCTTTTTACGACCTGCAGTCTTGAGAAACAAGCCTTGGAGAGGGGAAGAGCCACACACAAGCCCTGCAGAGAAAAGGCCATTCCTGCTCCCTCAAGACACAGCTGAAATGCTTTGCCACCCCCAAGTGGACACTTGCATTTTACCAGCGACATCTCTAAGCAGAAATTTTGCTTTATTTTTCCCTCTGCCAGAGATTACAGCGTGTTTTCTCAGTGGTGCCTGGCTGCCCAGGTCCCTGTTCTCCTGCCTGTGCATTGCTCCCAGCTCTGTGATCCCACCTGGGCAGTGCCTGTGCTGGATTTCCTCCCTCTCCTTGTTCCTCCCTTGGGCAGAACCCTCACAGAGGGCTTTCCTCCCTGTCCCAGCTGTGTGAAATCTGCCCTAGACACCTGCCAAAGGGGTCAGGAGTCACAGTCACACATCCAGCCATTCCTCTGCCAGCTTTTGTGGCTCTTTCAATGCCTTTTATGCACTTAGGGTGAGACAGCACCTTGTGCTGGTGCAGAGAGAGCCATCCATGAGTGAGAGACCCTCGAGGGATGCCCTCTCTCCTCTCCTGTCCTCATGGGACAATCCCAACCTTCAGCTGCAGAGCCCGGGGTTGAGAAATGCATCCCTTGACTTGCAGATGAGCACAGAAACCTGCAGAGAAATATTGTGGGGTGAAGATTTCCTGTGACCTTAAGCAAAGTGGCCGTGGTTTTGTCCCAAGGAAATTCAAAAGGGTCTTGTGGGGAAGGAGAACCAGAGGTGGGATGAAAGTGCATGGATGGAATAATTTTCAAAGCAAAGTAGTGAGAAGCAAATCATCATGAAATCACCTGGTTCAGAATTAACTTATTTTCTTGTCCTAAAATCAGTTTTTATCACATTTGATTTATCACATTTAGTTTGTTGTCAGCCAAAAGCAGTGATATGCAAAAAGCAAAAACAACTGAGCTTTTTTGGCCAGATATCAAAATCAAAGCTGAAAACATTTAGTCTTGCACCAAACCAAACCTTCTGTGAAAGTGTTATTGGGAGAGACATGTCAAAACTCCTCTGAATTCTGCTGAAAATAAAATAAATGCAGTGAAAAAAATGCAGAATAACTGGAGACTTCAAGTTAAGTTCCCTGTGACTGCACAGCTTGGTACCCCTCACTCCTGAGGGAGGATCTCTAGAAAACATTTGATTCACTTTGTCCCTCAATGCCCACTGGAGGCTTTTCTCCCCAAAAGGTCAGTGCTGGAGTTATTTATCACTCTGCTCTGATATTTACCTCCTGCATTTTGAAAGCTGAATCCAAAGATGAAAAACCAGGAAGATGGATAGAGATGTCATGAAAGCTGATGCTGTTCCTTTATTTATACATTAAGGAGCTTTCATAGCCAACTGCTGAAAAATGTTGGCAACTGGCTGAGAAAAACTCCTGTTGCACAAAATGGAGAACAACTCTCCCTCCCCCAGAGCGGTCTGGTGTGATAAAACTGTATTTATTTGAAATCAAGCGTGACTTTGGAGACAGAAACTGTCTATTGATTTATTTCTCTGCTTCTGTTTCCCTCTGGGAAATGTGCAAATGTGTGAGCAGAAAGTGTGGAGAACAGGGCAGTGCTCCAGCACTGTGAACAAAACGTGGAGAGTCTGAAATGTGCTACAAGAAGACCCAAAGGGGAGAAGAATTGTGGCTGTTGCCAGTGAGTGATGCTCAGATCTAACACCAGGTTCAGTTGGAAAAACCACCCTGAACAGCAAAAGATGATTCTGTTCAGTTTATATGAAAAGTTTTTGAACATCATTGTGTTTTGAAGTTTTAAACCACAGCATATCAGTAAAACTCAATGTACATTCCAGCTGCAGAGATGATTATCTGTATCTGTAACATGAAAATAAATATACTAAACTCCGTCTACCTAAGCCTGGTCCATGCTCCAGAAATCCTTCTTGTTTCTCCCTGTGATTCCATGTGAGCAGCAGAAGATGGACATTCCCCAAATGTTCAGCCAGCACCAAGTGCAGGACACCAAGAGCTCATTCCAAGTCACAGTCCTTAAAAAAAAAAAAAAATTATATATATGTGTGTGTGTGTGTATGTGTATATATATATGTATGTGTGTATATATATGTATGTATATATATAAAATACATAATATTTTTGCAATATTTACACAAAACCAGACAAATCCCCATGGACCTTGTGATCAAGAATTGGCACAACTGCTCCTCCAGGGAGGAGGTTACAAACTGGGCAGCACAAAACTCTCTTGTCACAGCCAGGAGAGGGTCCCAAAGCAGAAATTTCTCCTTCCCAGCCTGTGGAACAGCCAGGCCTGCTTTCCCTCTCTGTTTTCCCACATTTGTCTCATTTTCTCTGCTTTCATTATGACACTTGCTAATATTTTCCCCACTGAGGTTTCTTCTTCTACAAACTAGCAAATTGCCGAGCAGAGGCATTTCCATATCAAATGGATATTAATGTAAGGAGAATTATGATAATGAAAGCAGAATGAACAAGAAATTAAACAAGCTGTTGCAAGGATTAAATTTTGAGTTTAGAATTTGGTCCAAGTCAATGCAATGATGGCAAATGTCCTTCAGAGTGAGCTGGGGGTTAAAAGAGTCCCCAAAGAAACTGCAGAAAATTGCCCAATCGGGGCCCTGCAGGTTTCCTCTCCTGGGAAAAACACACTTCTGAGGTTGTTAGGGCAGGTCACCATGCACCAAAAGACAAGGAACATCTTGTGCATGATTCCCTGACTCTGAAAAAGAAATTTGCCTCGTACAAAATGGACCATAATGTAAGAACCTCTCCAGGAGAGTCAAGGGTTGTTGATTTTCCTCAACATTTCTTTCCATTTACATTCTGGGTAATCAATAGCCTGCCTTGGTCATACCCAGACACATCTAAGCTCATTTGCTACCAGTAGAAGAAGACTTTATTTTACAATATAGACTTTTTGAAACCCTGAAAAGCTGTAGCTGATGTTTTAAAGGCAAATTACCTTAAATCCACTTAATTTTTAAAGAAGGATTAATTTTAGGTGTATGGGAGCTGTTGGAATAATTTTCTTCCCACTAGGATGGCTAATTCATGAATAAAAGACTGATGTTCTAATTGTAAAATCCCAAATATTTTTTTCTTGCATCCCCAGCTTACACTATTTTATGAAATACAGCAGATCCTTCCCAGTGGAACAGGATTTTGTTTGGTTTTTTGGCTAGATGTGGGTCTTCCAGAAAACCCTTTGACTCAGATGTGTACAACATGATCTCCATCAGAGGAAAACTGTATTCCTTTTTTCAGTCAAATGAGTTGGAAAAAAAGCTGTGTTAAAGCCAATTTATCTGACCTACTTCAGTCATCTACTTTAGGTGCTTTACAGGTAGTTTTTATGCATAACTTCTGCAGCTGAAAAACACAGCCAGGCACAAGTCACCTTGGAGGGCTGTGAGCTCTTTGTTGCAGAGCAGGTGTGTTTATCAGACCCTTCCAATTTGTTTCATTTCTCCAGAACCCGAGAGACTCCCTCAGAAATGACTCAGTAGGAAAATCGTGCTCCAAATGAGCAAAGCAAATGGCTCACAGCTAAATCACCACTAAACAGAGGGAGGAGAGCACCCTCAGGGGCTCACCTGCCCCTTTGTTCATTGCTCTGGGGCTGCTGCCTCCAAAGGCAGAGAAATTCCAGCAAAGCTCTAGCACTGTACAATTTGCAGCATTTGTTTGCAACCTTGCAGTCTTCTTTCCTTTGCTTCTTTGGCGATGACAAGGGCAGGGAAGAGATCTGTCCTGCCAGAGCCAAACAGCTGCCTGGGCTCAATGGAAAGTCTCCAAAAAGAAGTTTTTTCGTGCTGCTGTTGACTGCAGTGCAGGTGGGTTGGGCAGCACAGAGCAACTGCAGCAAAAAAGTACAAGAGTCATAGTTTAAAAGAGTCAGAGTTTTGGGAAACAGAAAAACTCACCAAACTGTGAGGAAGGAAACAAAGCATTAATGCAGGAACCTGGAGGTATCTTTAACCACGTTTATTTAGCCATGTACAGCCTGGGGTTTGTTAGCTGGCTTGGTGTTAGGGAAATCCTGCATGAAAAAGGGGTTTTTTGAGTGTGAACAAGCCTGGTTAGCACCACAAAACTCAGCTTCCCCTAAGCCCTGCAGCACAGTTTCCTCCCAGCTCAGGTTACCTGCTCCCACAGAAAAACAAACCACAGAAACAGAGCAGGCATAAATTTCCATTTCAGCAGCACTGGAACTGAGACACAGCAAGCTCTTAGCTTAAAATGATGCAAACCAGTTTGTGCTCCTGCATGTAACAAAGACGAACAGCAGTTGACACTGGCCCAGATAAATCTGCTTTGGTTATGGATCCCAGTCCCGAGACGAGGGGCTGAGTCATGTGGAGCTGCCTCTCTGTGCTTATAACACTAAATGGTCCCAAAGCTGGGGCCCACATGGCAGCCTAGCAAATCCCAGCAAACCCACTGCACTCCTCCAAGAGGCAGCAAGGACTGCCAGACATGATTCAGCCTCAGCACAGCCCAGTTTTTGTGTGTCTCTTGCATTAACAGCAAGGAACACTCATATAAGTGCTCATCTCAGCCTGGTTCCTTCAGGTCTCATTTCATTCCCTGTCTTCCCTCCCAGGAGGAGCAGGTATATTGAAAATCATCTCTTTCCCCCCATCCATCTAGTCTTTTTGCTGCTAAGAAATTCCACTGAGGACTGAATCTTTTCCCTGCAACTTTATTTGCCAGCTGTAGGGTTCTCACACTGTTATTTGTATTCCAGTCCCGATTTCAATTACCTGGCTAACCTTTTCAATTTTCACAGAGAGTGAGAATCAGAAAACAGCAGGTCCTTTATTACAGCTCACACTGGTGGGGAATTCTTTGTCCCCCTTGCCTCCCCCATGTTTGCAGGAAAGCTCTGTCAAATTCAAACAAACTCATTGATAATGACTTGTCTATTTGCTTATGCTTTGCTGGCTGTTAAATATTCTGGTCCTTTCTTCGGACCTCTCTTCCATTCTCCTTCTGGCTTGAACATATTATATTTCTAAAAGCCAAGGAGAAGCAATCTTAAGCCTTCACACTGATGCTTGACTCCAGAGGGAATTCTCAGCAGGGTCAAGCACTGGAGAAGTTCAAAGCCTTGTGCTTTGGGCGGGGCTGTTTCTGATCTTTGATAAGCAAGACCTTGATCTTGATAAGTGGTGGTGGCCAGTCCTTGTGTCCATATCTCAGTGCACTTGCAGTGGAGGCTCAGGGCGTTGGGGGGTTCCCTCAAACAAGGGGTGAGTCAGGCACAGGACACCACTCTGCTGAGCCCAAAGCTCTGGCACTGAACTGTGCTGGCCACAGCTGTGACACTTCCTGCCTTTCTCAATTCTCCAAGTCACTCCCCTCCTCTTATCTCCTTAATTATTCTGAACTCTTGATCTAGCAGTCATTTCCATGCCTGTGCTCTGTCTACCCCATCACTCAGCCATAAAGATCCTAAAAATGGTTTTATTTCACTGGGGAAGGGAGAGGATTTAATGCAAAAGACCTGTTCCTTAGCAACACCTTCCCATCTTTCTTCTTTTGTTACTTCCACCTCATTATCTTTGCCCATGTTCAACTCCAAATTAACTTAATTACAGACAGATTTCATATCTCTCTGAACCAGAAGGGGCACTTGTAAAACATCCCTGCAGTCAATAGTAAATGAGGGCCTTGGCCTATGCTAAGCAGGCTTTGGGAAAGGCAGCTCAGCTGTGCTGCCCTGCTCCCTCCAGAGACCTCTCCCAGCTCCTGCTGTTCCTTTTCAGTGAGGCATTTCATCTCTCCATTCTGCAGCCTGTCCAGGTTCACTCAAAGCCCTGAGCCCCACAACAGGCATCAGCATAAATCCCCAGGTGAATGCTTGTCTCATTCAGTGCCAAGGGCACTGTGACCTTTCCACCTCCCTTTTCCAGATTCTGACAGGGGACAAGTGTCTCAGCTCAAAGTCTGTGATTGCAATCTGTCCTGAGTACAAATCTGAGCTAAATCTGAGCTTTTCTGAGTCTGAATACCAGATGTACTTAGTCCAGGATGACTTTTGATTACCTACACAGGTGGTAGGTCAATGATCTGTCTTGGTTAATGCAGTCCAAAAGTCACACACCAATGGCAGCTCTCCCCTTGAACATAGAGATAAAAATGCAACTGAACTAGATCCAGGGCAGCCCCTCATACCTTATACTGTCCTTACCCTGTGATGCCAGGTTTCCTGTGGAAATCAGCACCAGGACCTCTCTCTAGCAGCTGGTGGGATCCTCACCTTCTCACAGATTAATAAGCATTGCTGCATTGCTGTGTCCTACCATTCACAGAAGTTCTCCACTGGCACAGGAAACATCTTCTTCCTTCTGTTGGAGCTATCAGCCAGCCAGGACACCTCTTCCTAAATCCACCAAGTGACTCCTCTCTGGCAGAAAGTGCACCAAGGTGCTGCACTAAGGATGAGGAGAGATCTGTATGCACACAGTGAGGGAAGTGTTGTCAGAGAGAGCCACCAACAGAACTGTGTGGAGGACACATGAATCACAAGGAAACCCTCTACAAAGACATAGGGGGAACCAAACTCCCACCAGCAATAGAAAATGGAAGGCTCTGTGTCAATTTTAGAGGAATGAGAGAACTGTAATTCCACCATTAGAAGAGGATGTATGGTTGGTTTCTGGAAAGGAAGGAAAGCCTGAGTGATGGTGCAGGTGGTTCCTCCTCATTCAGGTGAGCACCTTCTCCCAGCAGCTTGCCACCCTGGGAACTGAACCACAGGCTAAATTGGGATGAGTTTCCCCCCTCACCCTGCAGAGGTAGAGCATTATCATGCACTATCCTGGGATTAAGTAACTCAAACACAGGCAGCAGAATTTCATTTGCACAGTGAAATTCACTCTGCCCCAAAAGTTTCAGCTTCTTCCCTTTCTCTTTTTCCCTTTTCTTTCTCACCACTTTGGCATGCAGGGAGAGAAGCCATAAGTAGGATGTTTCCTTCCTATTTCATGAGAACATTTTCAGAATTTCCCACCTCAGATGAACCTGCTCACATTTACCAGCTCAGTAGGGGACTGTCCCCAACATCTGTGCTTATACTGGAAAGGTCTGAAGAAGGCAAGGAGCAAATATCTGCCCTGAAAACTGAACGTGCGGCCTCTAAAGAGCTTTTGCACACATCTTCCCCAGACTCACAGCCCAACCACACAAGTCAGTGCCACTGGAGGTCAGTCTTGTGCCAGGCAAACCTGTGGGACCGAGCACTGGGGTGCCCTGATTGCCTTGGGAGCCGAGCCTGCATTTGTGGACACCCCAAGAGAAAACCTTTCCCAGCTCCCCCTGTGTTGATTTACGGTGTAGAGATCCTTCATTTCTTTTTTCTCTCAAAACTACTCAGTGGTCTGGATATGCTCAGCACAAGATTCACATGTGTACAGTCAGCCCAGGCTGCTGCTCAGGACAGTGCAAACAGTGCAGACACAGATGGTGAGCCGGGCTTGGCCACCTCATCCAAACCGACTTAGAAAATACTCTCGTTTTGGGACAATTCTCAGTCTTTTGTTTCACAGGGCATGGCAGAATAATTAAATACAAGTTGCAAGCTCTGGATGAGAAATCAGGATATTGATTCATGACCAAAACAAGCACAAGCTCAGATATAGCTAATTCTGAGCCATATTCCTTGTCAGTGCCTATAATAAAAAAATTCCTACACAGAATCCCATTTGGAGAGTCACTTCCTCCTACTCCCTCTGCAAGACCCTCCAAGAAGGGCTCAACAAATATTTAATTGGAAACAAAAACTTTCAGCTAAACATTTGGGTAAAACAGATTGTGCTTCTGCTACAGCATCCCACAGGTGCCAGTGCAAACCCAGCTCTGGCTGTGCCAAGTGAAGTCAGCTCTTGGTAACTCTTATGCCTGCAGAAAAAACATTCATCAGTATGGTCTGAGTAGAAAATGGAGGCTGAAATGCTCAGCTGAGATATACCCAAGTTACTGTTCTTTATTTTACCTTCAGGGTGAGTTAATTTTTCTCTCTAGACCTAGAAGGACAGCAGAGCTGTTCTCTGCCCTGTCTCCAGCCAAGCCTCATCTGGAGTGCAGGGTCCATCACTCACAGTCATTCACTGAATCTCAAGTCTGAAATGAGAGCCAGCACTGCACAAACCCTCTGCTGGCCCCTGCCACAAACAGCCTTTAGCACAGACTTCTTCTGCTCTGCTGTAATCATTAAAGAGCCATTCCTTTCCTGCTATTTTTCCAGCAGAGCAATAGAAATATTGATCCCCACCACTAGCTTCTTTCCTATGAATGATCAGGTATCCTTTGGTGTTAAACAAACTGCAATTATGCATTCTAAATAACCAGAGAATCCCAGGGTGCAGGTACCTCCTGCTCTCTTACCTTATTGCCATCAGCATTCCTGCCTGCCTGGCCTTGGGCAGCCACATCTTTCCAGGGAGTGAAAAGCAGCATCCATCCCTCTGTCCCACACTCACCTCCTGCCTCAAGGAACAACAAAACTCTCCCTGAACCCAAGCAGCTCTCAAGAGGGACTGCAGCAGACAGAAAAAAGGAGACAGGCTTGGGTGACTGCAATAACTCAGTGATAGTGGCTCCCCATAATTAGGAAAGAAAACTCACTCCAGCCATGGCACTGGAATCACTGCTGGGAACATGTGTCCCTAAGCAGCCAGGACCTTGGGAGCCCCTGGGTGGCACAGACAGACAGAAACAGCCAGGGACAGCCAGGGACGGACAGGGACAGACAGAAACAGTCAGAGACAGTCAGAGACGGGCAGAGACAGGCAGAGACAGGCAGAGACAGGCAGAGACAGGCAGAGATAGGCAGGGACAGTCAGGGACAGTCAGAACCCAGGCAGGCAATGGCAAGGAGAAAGGAAATAAGATTATTAACTTTGGCAGAGCCCATCAGGTGTCCTTGCAGTGCTGCCACCTCTCTGGAAAGTGTGTCAGGAGTGGGGGGCCCTGCTGTCAGGGTGATCCACAGTGGCAAATTCCACACCAACAGCTCAGGCCAGGGGAGATTCACATTCTTTCCTTGCATGTAGAGCTGAAACAGCCTTAGGAGGAACAGAGCACAAGCCTTTGTCATTCTGTCTGCAGTATTCACCACTAGAGCTCTTCCTTCCTCTCACAAGCCGCATGTTTTCATTCCTTTCAGGTTTCTTGGGGGTTTTTTGGTTTGTTTTTTTTTTGTTTTTTTTTTTTTTAATGTGGTTGGTTGGTTGGTTGGTTGGTTGGTTGGTTGGTTGGTTGGTTGGTTGGTTGGTTTTTCTGGTGGTGGATTTCCCCTCTCTCCCTTCTTTGCTGCAATATTTGCTGCAGCAGACAACATGACAGGTTTTCACCTGGATGGCTCCTTACCACTTTCCTATGGCGTATTTATTTTCTTGTGGGTATTTTGTACCTTCACAGATGGGATTGAACCATTCACCACTGTCAATATGCCACAGTAGCTAAATCCTTTTTTACTGCCAGGCTGGGCCAACTGTGGAATATAAATGGGCTAAGGACAAAAGGTTTGAAGCAGGGATGTATTGAGCTGTTCATATTTAAAGAAGGATTGGGAGGAAATGAAGAGTTCAGAAAGTATCTGGGTAAAAAATAGCTGCATGAAAGCTGCAGGTCTCTGTGAGCAGGATCCAGCTTCATACATTTTGCCTCATTTACTCCATTGATCTGCCCAGCACATTGTGGAGTGAAGATTTTGCCATATTTCTCTCTCTCTCTCTCTCTCTCTCTCTCTCCCTGTCTCTCTCTCTCTTTCTCTGCCCTTGCTCTCCAGAGCTGCAGGCTGAGTCCTGTCCATGACCCAGTGAGGAACTTCTGCCCTGGGCATCACTGGATTAAAAAATCCCTTTGTTGAAACACTCAGGGCTACTGGAGCATCACTCTTCAGTGATGCTTTGAGGGAAATAGTGCTTGTTTTAGAAAAGCTAAAACAAAAAGCCTTATGGATGCTGAGGGGTTTTTGTTGGTTTGACTCTGGCAGAAGCAGCTTTTCCATCCATTTATCAAGCTGCCTGCAGCTGCCATTTCAAGGCTGATGAAGACATAATAAACAGTAAGCCAAAAAAAGTCATTTGCAAGGTGCACCCAGACCAGTTTCATAAATAAAAGATCAGGGGCAGTGGGGGGAAGAGAATGAAAAATCATCAGTGCAAGTTCTGACTTTCCTCTGCTGTCCATTTTATAGCATAAATTTAAATAAATGAATGGTGAAGGTTGGTGGAACCACTCTTTCATTCTCAAGTGCCCTCTCTAAAACTTTCTGCTTGTGAATTCATCTTTCTACGATGTCTTGCTGGCTCATGTTTTGCCAGCTACCCTCCAAAATGTCACTCCAAAATTTTTCAGGATATCCATCAGACTCTGCAGAGCCCAGAGCTCCTGGTGGGTGAAAGCTTTGTGGAATGTCCAGTGCAATATACCCCAAACCTGCTGGATGCCAGTGAGCTCAGGTGATCCCAAGTTCTACACTGCTCAGGCAGAGGTGACCTTGGGGTTTGCACTGAGCTTTTAATCTTGCCCAGAGGAGCCTTTGCTGCTTCAGAAATCCCTGCAGGTCCCATCCTGTGTCAGCTGTCAGTTGTTTCTCTGGGTACAAGGACAGCTTGGCTCACTTTGGGATTAAGTGTCATTTGCCATTTTCTCTTTTCCATTTGGATTCATGGATATCAGGCAAGCTGGGAGCCTTCTGAGGCTCCTGAGGGTGTTCTGCCCATTGATCCCTGGCACATGGCAATGCAGTTATTGCTCATCTTCCTGGTGCAGCTTGGTTATCAAGGCCTGGTGGACATTCAGGCTGGAAGTTCAGGTTTGAGTTTCAACATTCTTCTCCCAAAAGTTGCGACCTCATTTCTTTGAATTGCAGGAACTTTTCTCCGGGTCTGATTCCTCCCTTAGAGGTTGGGGTCAAGGCTCATGGACTTCAGCAGATACCACAAAGATCCTGTGAGCAACAGAGAGAACAAAAAGAGAGTTGCAGCCAATAAAAAACATTGCCAGGTGAGACATGGTGAAAGAATCAGAGGAAAGTGAGGAGAAAAAGACAATCCCAGAGGAACAGAGAGAAGAATGGAAAAGGAAAGAGAGAAAAATCATTAAAAAAAAAAAAAGAAATTATTAAAGAACTGAAATGAGAATAAGGATGAAAGAAAAGAGAAGAAAGGGAAGTAGAAGGAAAGGTGAAGACAGAAAAAAGGCCCAATAATATGCATAAAGAAAAATATCTGCTGGTTTCCATTTTTCATTAATGCTTCACCAGATGGAGACGGTATCAACAATAATAGAACCTCTGAGCTGCAGAACAATAGGTGAAATAATTCAAGCACCACTTTCAGATTAAAAAACAGTGAAGAGAGTTTGATTTATTTCCCAGTGTTTCTTTTCTTTCCCTATATATAGAAAATAACCTCATCCACTTACTCAAGTTCTGTGGCTCATCACCACAAAAATATAAATAAAAGAATGAAACCACCCTTCAGCACAGACAGAAAATAAATCAGAGGCCTCAGTGCATTTTCATTGTTGCAGCTGGGTCCTGTCTTCACATTTATTTATCTTTAAATTTCTCCTTGCACTCCAGAGACCACATCCCATAAAATGCCGGGTTAACAAGTTAACCATGAATAATTCATGAGATAATTATAAAACATTTACACTAGAACATTATTATCTTGCAACTAAAAAAATCCCAAATACTTAATGTCCTCCAACATTAATGATAAACCTCTTGTGACTGCAATGTTCTTTATCACTAAAATTAAATGGAATTAATCTTCAATTTGCTTTGTTGCCTACTAGCAGAGAATCACAGGGAAAAAAACACCCCCAGGTGATGTGGAAAGAAAAATACATTAATACATACACATATTTGTGTGAGTGTGTGTTTGCACACACACATATATGGGATTCTGACACATGCCCAAAGAGGAGATTCAGTTTTAGTCTTTCTCCCCCAAACACACTCTGAGGCAGGAGGGATGTGAGGTTTTAAACTAAAGGAATTGACTCAGAGCACATGTGGAAAGGACAAACACAGACCTGCAGCACTCTGTGCCCAGAGGAACTGTGCCTTACCAGGTTTTCCCATTGCACAGGTGGTGTTTGGTCAGATCCTGTTCCCAAAGTAAACCTAGAGCTTACTCTGAAATTAAAATAATAATAAATCTCAGTTTTGCACTGGTGTCACCAAGATGACAATTTGGGCTTGTACACATATTTACAATTAAGGCTGTCACGTGTGTGGCTCTAAAGCTCCTACAAGAACACCACCAATGATGCACAGCCAGCATGACAGCCCATTAGGACTCCTGCAGTTCTACTCTGCATAAAAGCTCCTCTGCCTTCCCTCTGGACACGAGGCCAGGGAAATGTTGGGAAAATTCTCCAGCCATCCTTCAGCCCTGTGCTGGTGATCCCCTGAGGGCTTTAATGGGCACACACAGAGAAACCTCCAGAAGGTTTTGCTTAGAGCACAGAAACTGTCAGCCTGTAGCTAGCGAGACCTGGGTTATCCAGCAATGACTTCTCCTCTCCCTCAGGAGCTCAGGATAATGGAACAACACTGAAGCAAATCTCCACCAGAGAACTCTTTCTGTGAGTGTGCCCTGCCATGGACAGGAGCCAGCAAACCCTGGGCTGGCACTGCCAACTCCAGCTACAGCCCCTGGGGAACCCAGGGCAAAGGAAAAACCTCCCTCAGGGAAAATGCAGGAAACTTTCTTGCTGCTCTTTCTCCCTTCCTCCCTCTTTGAATGCAGCCAATCCACACAGAAAACTACCTGTGCCTTCTCACAGACACATTTGCACCCAGGCTGAGACACTGAAAGCTTTTGTGCATGGAACAGAAGGCCAAGGGTTCCTCTTCCTCACAGGATTATTAAGAGGTCACATATGGGAATTCAGCAGCTCCATCTGCCTGACAGCCAAGAGCAAGGGCTGGAAGCACCCCCTGCATGCTCTGAATCCATGAAAATATCCCAGGAGATTTGGCACTAAGCTGATGGTCAACAAATCTACCCAGAGCCCACGGCATTGCAGTTTGATTTAACCATGCACGCTTTTGTTAAAGGATTAGGAAGACTCTATCATTGTGGCATTTGAATTGTAATTGAAAACCAGTCTCTCCCACACACTTCACTGGTCTGGGACCTGGGAGGAGAGGTGTGTGTGTCCATGGGTGTGTGTGTGTGTGTCTGTGAGGGGTGTGCACATCTAGCAGCTGCTTTGGGGCAACAAAAGGGTTCACAGCCCCAAAGAACCCTGTTTGCCTCCCATCACACGTCAGCCCAGCAAACAACCTGGGATTTTACAAAGCCAATGGACACAGCGAGGAACTCAAGTTGGAATTTCAATCATCTCTGCAGAGCCCATTTAGAAATCTGTCTGCTGTACGTTAGTGTCAACAAACACTCATGAAATTCCATCTCTGCATCAATTTGCAAAATAGAAAAAATGCTTCATGAACAGCAGTATAGTCCTGTGTACACAGCTGCCAGCGGCTGCCCTCCAGGGTGATTCTTGTAATTTTCTGTATTTTGCTCAGCAAGATGTCATTTATCATGAAGACTATCATCAATACATGAGCTGAGGATGAACAGGTAAGCAGGTCTGTTATCCCCAGCCCTAAGCACAGAGTTTTGTTTTGGATATTCTTGTCTGGGTACCTAACTCAGCTGCACAGCACACAGATCTGCAGTCAGGAGTGGGGAGGCTTGGATTTCCAGACCCTCCTGCCAGGGATGGAGGGATGCAACCCCAATACCTCACTCTGAGCCCATCGCAGACTCTCTAAATGGAGCTCAAGGGCTCCATTTCTGAGCATCCATCTCAGTGTTTGTGTTACTGTGCAGTGCTGGCATTATGAAAGCAGCAAGGCTGTCTGTGAATGGCTGTTTAGGCTGTCTGTGTGATCCTGCAGCTCAAAACCACTAACCATGGTGCTAGAGCTTGCTAACTAACCACTAACCATGGTGCTAGAGCTTGCCCAGGTCCCTCTCACATATGCAGCTATAGGCTCTGCCTTAAAGAAGTTACTCTGTAAGGGAAGAGCTGGTGTCAGCAGGCAGGGAAAGGAGGGGACACAGATGAGGAATCTTGGCTGATCCTACAGATTGTGAGTGTACCAAGGGCTGAGCTCAGTGCCAGCAGCTGGTTAGAGATGCCACAGAGGGGACAGCCCTTCAGCTGGTTGTGCACAAGCACAGAGCCCCAGCCTGATGCCCGAGGAGCAGGGCAGCACAAGGAGATGTGTTTGAGCTCAGGCATTTGCTCCTGTTCTCCCTGAATGCCTCTCCCCAACATCTGAGGCCATCTGAGTGTGAAAGCCTCCCAGGGAAAAGAGCTGAAGGCTGCAACATTCATTTCTCTCTGTGAGGACAAAGGGAGGATGGAGTCCAAGCTGTTTCTCCTCAAATCACCAATCAATCAAGCAGCTCTGGCGACGTCACTATCCCTGGCACTGGGACCTAATTTAAAATTACCTCAAATCTGAAAGATTGATTTTCACCATCAGCATTTAATGTCTGCTGTATCTTTCTTTTCCCAGCAGAGAAGAAAAAAAGAAAGGAGGAGAGAGAGAGAGGGAGAAGGAGATGGTTCAGATTCAACTGCAATTTAGCATTCATTTGCATTTTTAAATTAGTTAAGCTGTGGACCGTTGCAAAGCAATGACAGAGAAATTCTGTAATAATTAGTCTGCTGGGAGTGTAGGAATGGCTATACAGGCGGGTTTCACTGAAAGAGGGAGCAATATCCCAATGCTCAAACTGGGATTTGCACAGGCAAATTTACTCTCCCTCATATGGGGCCAGCTCCAGCTCAGCAGACACAGAGAGCTCCAGCTCAGACAACTTCATCTGCTCCAGACACTGGCTGCAGCCAGTGGGGAGAGAGGGGTGTGCTCAGACCGTGATTCATCTAAACCTGATGGAGAAGTCTGAATCAGGCCAGATGATTAGATACCTGGAGTGGGGTGAGAGCAATCTCACCACTGTTGTTTACAACATAATCTTAAATTCTTCAGCCTCTGTGTGTGTGTGAGCCTCTCCTCAGTGGGCTCCACACACCCGACCCCTTCTCCCTTCCTTCTGCCACGATTGTCTTACTGCCTGTAAGGAGATAGATCCCTAAATAGAGTGGAAAGCCTTCATTACCTCAGATCTGACAGTGAGTAAGGGGGAAAGGAAGGATCAGGATGAGAATGAGCTGAAGGAGCCCCAGTTTTGCCACCCTTGGCTCACAGGGGGGATATGGCAGCACTTCACTGTACAGTGGAAGGTGCTGCATATTCAGCAGCCTGGGCCACTGATTGTGCAATGCATCTCACCCTCGCTGTTTGAGTGAGTGAATATTGTAATTCCTCCTTCTTTGGGTGGCAGAACATGGCAGCACAAATGCTCACTTTGCTCAGCAAGGGGAAGAGCCCAGTGGTGACGAAACATGGATTCAGAAATACTCACATCCGACCATCCTGAGAGGAACAGTGGATTTGTCTTTACAAACAAGCTGTGGGTCTGCTGGTAGGTAAAGCCAGCTCTGGAAGGTGAAAGAAACAATGGGAAGGATTCCACTGATTGGTGAATGAGAAAAGATATTTGCCTTTACAAATAAACTTCAGGTTGGCTGATAAATGAAATTAGACATTGAAAGATGAAAGAAACAAAGGGGAAGAAAAACCCCTAAATTTAATAAGAATTAAAAATTAAAAGGGAGGGTTATACATTGGAGGGAAATCTTTGGGAAATCTTCGGTATCAGGCGTATCAGGGAGTCTGAACCTCTCAAGTACCCCAGCCAATGAGGAAAGAGAGAAGGGAAATGCAGCTGTAAAATTGGGATAAAAAGGAGGCTGCATGCTCCAAAAATTGGAGAGATCCCAGGGGAATGCCCCATGGCCTCTCCCTTTATTCGAATAAAACTAGAAATGACTCCTCTGTCTCCTTTTTTGGACATAAACCTCTGGTGTTTGTGGATTAATTTTCCTAACAATCCTGAAAGCAACTCTTCATCACCCATCACATTTTCTCTGCCTTGCATTATTTTGCTGTCCTTTGCTTGCCCTGCTCCAAAAGCTGGCATCTGTTTCTCAGTGTGACTGCTCCTTTTTGCTTAAGTTGTCCCTCTGGGTGAACAGAAGCAAAGGAACATTCAGTGAATTTCCTGAAATCCTCCCCCTGGTCTGAAACATCAACCCTCAGTACATTTGTGTTTACATTTGTTCAGAAGTGTGAACCCATCCTCTTCCAAAGCAGCATCAGCCCCAGCAGCTCAGCAGGAGCCATGGAATGGTTTGTTTTCTCTCAGACATAATTTGGGGTTGCAGAGCATCCCCATTTTACAGACATTTAGTCTATAATGGTGTGCCATGTGCATATATATAGGAAACAGAATGAAATTACTTGAAAACCACTCTACCTGCATCAAATGCATTAACTCTATGACCACAAAATAGACACCCCATTATTCTGACAGCAAAGTGAGCAGAACTGGATTTCCCTGAAGGAACCCAAACCTTTCCAGTTTTATTACCTTGTCACTCTGAGTTTTTGTAGATATCAATCACAAAGGTACATTTTGTTTCAGGGTGGACTTAAGTGACTTGATCCAAACTATCTCTTTTGAGGACAGAAGAGCAAGAAGATGAAAGCTAAAAAAAATAAATGTCTCTACTTATATTATGGATACCAAAAGCAAAGTGTGCTCAGTTCCACATTTGTTTAACTTTTGGGGCTGGCATTTCTGGAGTGTGTTCATCCCATCAAATTTCCAGTTTGTCTCATCACATCATTGGCTCTCATATACAACAACTGTCATTGCCTTTAAAAATTCAAGTTTCAAGTTTCTTGCTTGCTCATATGTCATTTTGTTACTAGCCACATGTCCAGACTGAGGTAAAAGCACTTCCTAGGATCCTCTGTGCATTTTCCCTTAGGACGTTCTTACTTTCTTCCTCTGGCAGAGAGCAGTTGTGGGGTTTGTGCTTTGCAGCTCTGTGAAGGCTCTGGAAAGGTTTTTTTAATCAAGTGTACAGGGGTGCATGGATCAAACCTGCCAGTGTAGCTGAACTCTGTGTTGGTTTCCTCTCAACTGACCTGCAGCATTTCTGGGTTCCTGTTGCAGTCACTGGAGAGAGAGACACCTCCCAAGGGCCATTTGTCTCATCCCAAGGTTGCTGTCCAAGAGAAATGAGAAATTTCAATTTCCGAAAGTCACATTTTTGTCCTACCAACTACAGAGCAAACCTATACCCTTGTTTAGACCAGAAACCAGCACTCAGGCATTACATTTAGGCCAGGGGAATCCACCCAAAACACCTGTGTATGTTTCCCTAAATACATAGGAATGGACCCATTCCAGCTGTTCATTCCTGAGCCTTTCACAGAAGCATCACCTTGGGAAGGACACTATTTTCAGACAGAACCAAGCCAGTCCAGATTTCCATTTACAAACTGCAAGCAAACCTCCCCATCCCTCACACAGGCTGTGATTACGATGGTGTCTCCCCTGAGGGGCAGCAGCTTGTGCAGAGACAAGAGTGAAAGGAGGTAGAAAGGAGATGAGAGAAGAGGCTCCACTGTGCACCAGGGGTGAGGACACATCTGCATTATAACCTCCCTCCCTCGGAGACTGAATTATAGGGAAGCTTTTCTGAAACATCACTAACCATCCCAAGGCTGTCAGAGTAGCTCCCTGCGGTATTTCTCTGCCGCTGTTTCTTTGCCTTTTGTTCCCAGCTTGGGGCTGGAGTCAGGCAGAGAGGTTGGAGGGGCACAAGGGCCATTCCCAGCGCCCTCTGACACTCCCCAGACCCCACCCGCTGAGGCACAGCCGTCTATAATGATGTTTTGCTGGATATTTCCATGGGTATGGATGTCTACAATGATGTTTTGCTGGATATTTCCATGGATACGGATGTCTATAATTATGTTTTTCTGGATATTTCCATAAGTGTAACGAGCAGTTCAGCTACACCACAGCCCCAGAAAGTACTTTTCCATAAAAATAAGATCCTGTAAAACCTGTACCTTTATAGACAACCCCCAGCCTGACATAGCCCCAGTCTCTCTATTTTACAAAATAAAGGCTTCAGTGTTCATTCTGGGAGTTTTGCTGTGTTATCTGTGTTATCTGCGATTGTCTTGGAAACCCAGCTCACCCTGAGGCCAGCTATTAACATCTTTCAGCATAACAAAAGCCTTTATTGTCCCGCTATTTCTCATGCATTCTGTCAAGACACGCAGATGAATGAGTTACCAGGGGGTAAGTTTGGGTATAAATTTACAAGGCCTCTACTCCATCATAATTGTCTGTATTCATATTCTCATTCTTCATGCTCATCCAGATGTACTTGGAAGTGATTTGTCCTCAGGAACAAAAAGGGGTTGGTTGCTTTGCATCTGCTCTGTGGGAACAAAGGAAGGGATGTCCTGGGGCTCCTTGAGGAGAAGGTGAAATCCTGGGAGGTCACCCACAAACCTTCCCTGGGAACTGCCCTTCCTTCTGTGGCATCCATCAGGTCTATTCCACTTCGCTAGAAAAGGTTTAGTGCAAACATGAAAACAGATATTTAGCGCGAAAGACAATCTTCATCCAAGCAGCTGAAGTGTTTCAGTTGGAAGAAGATGTTTTAGCAGGGAGAAAATACCAAATGGGGTTTTCTACACCAAAATCCTTGACACTCTGCACATATGAGCAACCATCCATAAAGGACATGCATTTTACATCACCACAAGACTCTTCTTCAAGCACAGCTATAACATTTCTCCAGAGATACAACCCAAGAATACTCCACAATCTGTATTTCTGCATGTGCCCCAAAGCTTTTGTTAGTGTGACTGTGATGGCTCGTGGGCATGATTTGCTCACATTCCCAGCTGACAGCCAGGCCAGGAAAATCTCACTGCTTATACATGCTCCCTGATTCCTTTTATTATTTAGAGGATTAACTGAGAATCCCACAATGGCTCCAATGACTGTTGTGCTCTCAATGAAGTAGCAAATAATTGAAAACACTAAATACCCATTATAACTGGTAAATGGCAATACAATCCCAGGCAGGGAAATATTAGAGGACTCAGCGACCTGAGAGAAGCCAAATATAATAAAGATCATCTTCAGAGAGATGTGCCATGAAGGGCACTTATCTCTCTGCAGCAGCTCAGTGCACCCTTCTAACCCAGGGTGACTTTTCAACGTGGATGAGGACAAAACCAAAAAATTCCCCAAGTCCAGCTTGGACACACACATGTAAATTACTCAGTGCTTCTCTGCCATGTGAGTACACTGATTTAGTCATCTGCTCACACCAGCAGCCTTGCTTACTTTATTCTTTCTGACTGCTCAGCCAACCCACCGACGCTGGGATTGCTCTGTGATTGTGAGTGCCATATGGTGCCCTAATTATTGCAGTGCTTGGTGTACCAACGTGTTAGAAACTCGAGGTGTGGGGAGAGGAGCAACAAGGAGAGGCAGGCATGGGGAGGGACAGGCTTGCTCAGTGAGCAACATTTACTACAAACAGCTCCAGGATGCCAAGAGCCACATCCAGGAAACCAAAATCGTGGGCATAAGAACACCAAAACCATCATCTGCCTGGGGTCTCACTGCAGAAATCTGACTGGGGCTGGATTTTATTTCTCTTTTAGTTTAGATATCCCTGTGGCAAGAGAACATGACTGTAGTTTATAGGAATAGAAAAGTACAATGTTATTCAAGATTATGACATTGTTGCTCTAATTTGTAAAAAGAAAGGAGGAGGAGCAAAAGGAGGATATACAAAAGCTGGAGAACACGACTGTAGTTTACAGGAATAGAAAAGTATAATGTTATTCAAGATTATGACATTGTTACTGTAATTTGTAAAAAGAAAGGAGGAGGAGCAAATGGAGGATGATACAAACCCTTGGGCTGGATTCCCTTTCTGGTTTACACACATACGGGACTGGAAAAGTCCATATTAACAAGGGAATTAAAATGCAGCATTGAATTTGCATTGCTAAAATAATGCAAGATTTAAGAGGCATAATCATAAAACAGTTTCTCCATGAACTTCCTCTTTTACATTCACTAACTTGGTCAAACCCCCTCCCTTGTTCAGATTTTACTGATAAAAAATCTAACTAAAGGCTTTAGAGTAAGTGTGGGTTTGTACCATTGGAGGGGATAATAGGTTTTGTTCTAAAAGCAATGTGCTTTTCCACAGTGGTTCTACAGTTGTGGATGTTCAAGGGCAGAATGGACAAGCAGCTACAAGAGGAACCCAGGGCAGCTTGCTGAGAATCACATCAGCCTTAGGAAATCCTGAGCTGACTGTACTCAGAGAGTAAAAATGTTATGGAAGATTAAACAGGTTTTTTTCTATTCTTATTCTTCACCAGGTGTCTGCTTATGGCCCCTGCTGAAGACCCATTACTGATGCTGTCAGCCTCCCCTGAAGGCTCAAAATATCCATTTCCCAGTGACCTTACAGACTCAGCTGCACCATGAACATCTCCCATACACTGCAATTCTGATGAGGAAACAGAAGATGGTGAAGATTATTCACCAGAAAGGAACTCTCTGCATTCCTGCCAATGCCCTGAGCAGTAAACAGAGACAAAATGCTGCAAAAATTACAGACCTGGCCCTTGGTACAATGATTCTCAAAGTTTTTCCCCAAACTGGATGTGGTTTACAAGACGGACAGAGCAAATCCAGGAGTGCCAAATTCACACTTTGTGTTGGAATGAGGAGGTGTTCCTCCAGGAGTAAAACACCTAATTGACCCATAACCTATCAGTGAAAAAATAGAGAATAAAATTCCCAGTATAATTGGGTTATAAATCATCCCTTTGATACCAGGACCTAGCAATTTATTTTGAGTATCTGAGTGTTTATTCTGAGGAAATACAGTGCTTTAGCTATATTTAAACGCTTTGGCTGGTGCTTAGAGGGGAAAAATGACAACTGTGCACAGTGATTTATTTCTCCACTTTACTTGGACTGTAAAGGTGTGAAGACAGAGCTTTTAAAGCAATCCTTGCAGGGGCCCACAGGCAGTGTGCCAGTGCTGGCCCTCCTGGCTCCCACTCAGAACAGCTGGTGATGGGCAACCACCTCCATCCTCTCCAGATGCCTGCAATAACTGCTGGATTTTCACTGCTCTTTGAGGACCATTTTGCCCACAGAAATTTATCAGTCAGTGCCTCACACAATAAAATTTCACACATTTACACACCATCTCTCAGGTCCCTAATATTCCCTTGCAGTCACGATTTCTCTAGGTTATAGGAACATTTTCAGAAGTGTTTGGGTGCACAGTGGACACAGGGTATGGTCATTCCCCATTGTCCTGGTTTGTGAGGCACTGTCTTTACTTCCTCAGCAGAGGAGCAGAAATGGATGTTTCTGGAGAAATGCAGCTTCTGGAGAAAATCCTCAAAAGCAGCAGAAAACTGGTGTGACATAAAGACCAGACCTGAGCTGGGGCTGAGGTCAATAACCATGTGTGCAAATATTTGTGAGTTTTGTTTAGGCAGACGTTTACCAGATAAAAAAGCTACTCCCACCCTCCATGGAAGGAATAGGAGCCACCTGCCAGCCCTTTCCCACAAGCACGTGGCCAGGATACAGAACATGACTGGCAATCTCCTTTTCCTGACACTTATTGCCACGTTCATTCCTCCAGGCAGCAGCAGCAGGGCCATCCCTGGATCTCTGCAGCTGCTCCTGGCTCACTCTGTGCCAGAACAGTGACCTCAGTGCCAGCAGACAGGAAGCAATACAGAACATCCTCCCTGTGCCATGGATTTACAAGGACAAAACGCCTTCTGTGGCTGGCTTTTCATGAGCAGAACTGCACAAAGGGAATTCTGAGGTTCAGGAAGCACCACGTAGGTACCCAAAGCAGACAGCGATGCTCCCAACAGACAATGAGGCACTAAAGTCTGTGAAAAGGCAGGGGGAGAGATAAAATTTTGCACCACGCTGTTCTCTTAAGTTATCAAAGGAAATCTGGAAGAACTGGGCTCTAATTGCAAATTTGGTCATGGAAAAGCAGCTCTAGGGAAAAA
The DNA here is from genome assembly GCF_028018845.1 of Melospiza georgiana. Lineage (NCBI taxonomy): Eukaryota > Metazoa > Chordata > Aves > Passeriformes > Passerellidae > Melospiza > Melospiza georgiana. The sequence goes on from NC_080444.1 coordinate 6,077,199, forward strand.
AGGAACTAAGAATTAGAGCTGTTTCTAACTGAGATCATGGAGAATGGGTGAGCAGCAAGGATCTATATGATCACAGTAATCAGAAAGGATTAATCATTACTTCCCAGTTTGGGCAGTGCTGTCTAGAACTGTATTTTTAAAGCAGATAATCCTGATGGTATATATCTTCTGATTAGCCCTTCAAAAGAATATTCATGTAACTTGGAGCTGAAGCATCTCTGCTGCAGAATTGTGATGACATAATAGGTCATTATAAATAAATGATTTATTCAAGTGAAATAAGTCCAGCTATTTAGGGCAGGTCACACTGACAAGTTACTGTGGCATCTCTAATGTAATTTTTGCTATCTCTTAGGTCAGAAGAGCCTGTTTAATGAAAAAGCTCTTTCTAACAGCAATTTGCAAAACAATGAGAGAAATATGCACAACATCGTTTGCTGATGCAGCAGAATTTTGTCAGAGTAGGACATTGTTTAGAGGTTTTCCCTGGGGGCACCAGCTGTTTTCTAAAGCACTGCTAAATGACAGAAGAAGATACATTTACACACAATGCAGGAAGGGCCAAGAATAAAACCTGGAAAGCTTTTATTTGTAAATAACAAATAGAAGAAATCTGTGAGCCCACAGATAGGATACTGATGCTAGAGAGATATTAACCATTATATATCTGCCCCTTTGTCGAGAAGAGAAAGCCTCAGGAGGAGGGAAGGAGACAGCAGCTCTTTTATCCTTTATCAGTACACAACCACCAAAGGTGCTGATGTTCACTACTTACCTTTTCATCCATTACTTCCTGTCATTTTCCTTCCTTCTAATACTGCAAACTGCTACTGATTTTTGCGACGTGGTGAGTGATGTTTGATACTTAGCTGAAATGAGAGCTGGGGGCTGAGAAGTATTAAATGCAGAGATGGCACTGTTTTAACAGGCTGTCAGCCTTAGCTGTAAGTATGCTATCAAAAATTAGACCAACAAAATTCATCAGGAGAGCAGCAGCTTTGCCAGCAGCTGCTCCAAAGGAAATAAGGAATAAGTCAAGGCCAATAACTGCTATTAGGATTAGACTAATCTGTAGATGGTGGAACCCACAGTGTCTATCAAAAACAAGAGTCCATGTGAAGCCACTCACAATATCTTTAACCAGAAAGGGAGGGGGAGCAGAGAGGAAGCCTTGGAATGTTTCTTTGCTGTGAAAAGGAAGTAGGAGAAAAGGGAAGCAAGGCATCACAGCATATTAACCACAAGCAGTATGTTGGACACTTTCCTCCCACATCCTTCAAATCTGTGGTGCTGATGCTGCACAAGCCAGGCCACCCTAGATCTGACAGCAAGGAGCCAGCAGCTCCAAAATCACAGGAAAAAAGATGAGCACAGCACACAGGGAGGGGAAGACACAGAGAGAGGGGAGGAACATTGACCTGAGCCAAAATAAACAGAACCACTTGCCTGAAGGGCCCTTTGTTCTGGTACCATATGTGAGTTCTGATCACACCAGCCAGGTCTCCAGGAGAGACAATTCCTTGTACAGCATCAGCAAATTACTCCAGTCTGCAGCTGTGATTAGTGCAAGAGAGAGAAAAAGTAAATGCAATCTGGCCAATTATACACTGAGGAGAACAGGGAAAACAAACAAAAAGTCTCTGAACCTGCAGGTGTCAACACAAATGCAAAAGACTGATAAGCTTGTTTTCTTACTGCGGGGCTGTACCTGTGAGCTCAGGGCAGGGGAGTGATTCTGCCAGCAGCTGCTTGCAGGAGGGCAGTGCACAGCACAGGGGTCACCCCAAACAGTCTTGGGAAGGCAGAACCACAGGGTTCCAGTATTTAAGATTTGTTTTCCCATTCTTTTATCTGCAGCCAAGTGTTGGCAGTCACATGGGAAGAGACAATTGTATTTCTGTCAATGGCTGCAGCATATCCTGCAAAATCCTGCATCCCAGAGTCTCCAAAGCCAGAGAGTCAGAGAGTTTGAGGCTGAACACACTGAGGAAAATCTGGAGGAGATTAACACTTTATGGACCTATCACAAGGACTGGAAAGCCCCCAACCTGTTTTATTCTCTCAGTTTTTTCCCTCGAGCACAGCTCAGCCTGTTCCACTGCACAGAACACACACAGACCCCCTCAGAACTGCAGCTGCAGTGAGCTGAGCACCAGGGCAGGCAGGACCAGGGCTAACCCAAACCAGCAGATTTGAGACCGGCTCCTAGCAGGCACAGCCCTGAGTGAAACAAGAGACACAGCAGAGGAGCCTCTCTTTGCTGTTGCTGATGGAATGAAGTGTTACTGCCCACTGAGACTCTCCCTGGGCTCTGCTGTTCAAATACAACCATTACTCCACTCTCAGCAGTGCTTTGTGCCTGGCTCAGCCCAGGGGCTGCTTTCTCTGCTGTATCTGATCTTGCATTGCCACACAACCCGCAGGAACTGCTCCAGCCAGACCTCAGCAGTCCATACAGAACAGGCCAAAATCACTGCATTCCCCACCTTGGAACAAAGGCGAGGTCTGGAGGGAAGAGATGCTCCAACCTGTTTTCTAAACAGATTCTTTTCACACTTTCCTATCTCTCACTCCAAGTTTCATAAATACCTGCAGGGTCAAAGTCCTGTCCTCAGGAGCTGGAGCAGTGACCTGGATATGTGACATCAATACAAAGTCCTTTCTTTGGAAGGAATTGCCTCCAGTACAATCTTTTGCTCATTCAGTCTTCTGTCTCCTTCAAGCAAAATCTGCCAGAACTATCTATTTCCAATTTATTTTTCCTTCTTTCTTCTCTTCTTTATTTTATTTCATGTGTTGTCCCAGCCTCCCCTCTCACAGGTGTTTCCCTGGGGAAATTCATGTCCCTTGTACTTTTTACTCTGTGCACGTAATAGAACATTATCTGCATAATTTACCTTACACCACATGTTGTCTTCCTTCTGGCTAAGTGTTTACCTAAAATAAATATATATCCTCATCATGTACACTGTGAAAAAGAGCCAAAGAGCCTGTCCTATGTGAGAACTTCATGATATCCAAAACCTGAACCACCAAGAATGGGTTAGCTCAGTCCTTCAGGTCAAAGCTAACTGCAAAGCTGATCCTCCTCCTCCTGCCTCTCTCTGCATTTTTCAGTGGCCCATTCCTTGTGTAGATCTAATGAAATCCCCACAAGGTGAATCCAGATAAAATCTGGAATTTAAATACAGCACACAAATTCAAGGGATTTTAATGAGATAAATAAATTAAAAAAAAATAAAGAAGAAAAGAAAAACCTCTTCCTTTAACACTTTTATCACACCTCTGCATGGCAGGGTATAAACAGCAGCAGATCTGTGGAACTGGGCAGGGCAGAAACATTTTCCATAGATTAATTATCATGAGTAAAACACCAGATCACAGGGCAGGGATGTTGTTCCCATGCTTCCCTCCCAGAGGCACAGTGCAGCTCTCAGTGTGCAGGGCAGCTGACACAGCACCTGGCCATGTTCTGAAGTTAAATGTGCTGGGGCTGTTGTGGTCCAGTCAACACAATCTGCAGCCAGCTCCTCTCACAGTCTCCTGAGCATGAGCACAGCATTGGTGCTTTGCTGATGCTGCTGAGGCTCCCTGGTATTTGTAGCTATCAGCAAGAAAATTTGACAGGAAAACATAACAAAATTTTGAAGCCTGAGGTCTTGTAGCAAGTTTGAATCATGGTATATCAGGGTGAAAAACATGCCCTGGATACTGGAATATTTATTTTTAAATTAGCACAATTAAAAGTGAATGTGATGTTTCTTTGTTTCTTCCCATTTTCCCTTATAATGATTTCAAATGTGCCCCAGTTTTGTTCTTTACACAAAACCCTTATGGTCCCTATTTTGTTTCATCTGTTCACCAGCAGGAGAAGAGCCTAAGGCTGGAAGGTGCTGGGCCTCCCCATGTGAGGATTGAGTCGTAAATTTGCAAATAATAGGAAAATTCAACTGCAAGGTGTGGATTTTCCACCAAATCCCTCACACTTACACTTTCTATGGATATTTTTGAATGGGCTGAATTGTGTTTGGAGATTTTCTATGTCTCCAAGTGCCTTTTCTAGGACCAATTCCCTAAGCTCAGGTGTTTGGTACCACTTCAGATAATCAAGCAATTCCCACTGAACTTCTGTAAGTGCTGGGTGTCCAAAAGCCCAGTGTGGACATCCCGGATAATTTGGGAATTCGTAGTAGCATTAAAAGTATAGACACCTGGACCTCTCCCTAAATTAACCTCTCTCCAGGTTCACACCTGTCTTTGTGATGGCCACTGAGTGAACCTCAGGCCATGGGGCTTTGTTTAGGGGATCACACCCACCAGCAGATTTGTGCCAAAGGAGGAGACGCTCGACTACCTGCAGGGCTGAAAGCTCCCCAGATGCTTTGCTGTCCCATCCAGTGTCACTGTTTGCGCATCCCATGGTGCCTCCTTTCTGATTTCCTTCGACCAATTTCCATTTCACAGGGGAAGAGCCTGAGCAAGGCAATGTGAGGTTTGCCTCACTAACAAACTCGCTTAATTCCCTGATGCATTGTCACAAGACTAATGGCCTATTTTAAAGAGCATCCCTGTCAGGAGGTGCCTTTTTAAAAGGATTCTCACAGTGCAATTAGGCAGCCCTTACATCCAAAAATTACAGCATGGGAGGAGAGACCTTGATCTCAATGCACCAAATCTGGATTTTATTGAAGACTTTCAGAGCTGGAAAATGTCACCTGCTTGAGTCAGCTGCAAAGTCCACACATTGAAAAAAAAAACCCAGTCTGTTTCCCTTCTTTGAGAGTAATGGTCCTTTGTGAATTTTTATGTTTTAGTAGAAGAACTCAAACCAAACTCAAAAGCTGTGGAAAATCAACCTGTTTTCACTACAGGCTCTTTGATCCTCTCTAAGCCTTTGAGGTTCCAACCCAGGGAGTGACACAAACATGGGGAAGGGCCTTTACATGACCTCAGTGGTAGAAGCAAGGCAGGTTTAACCCAAAACAAATCAAAACTTTTCAAAGCTCTCCATCTCCTCCCAACATCAGCTGTTCCTTACAAACCTTCTTTTGAAGCCAAAAGCCACAGTTAGGAACTTCCTCAGAGGAAAGATGTTTTTCCTCTGTCCTTGTTTTTCATATCCACCATTCTCCCTTCACAACAAAAGCTTCCATCTCATGTGCTCACCAGGGCCAAGAAGACAGTGTGAAATAAGATCCTGTGCCATCAGGAATATTCTCAGGACCCAGACTTGCACTGCTCTTTGTCATACTTTCAGTGGGTGTCTCACTGTCACTTCTGTGTCAGTCTCAGAGTGGGATCCAACAGAGGTTTCCTTCAGGAAGTGGAATCACACTGACCTGTCTTATTTCATTTCCTCTGTGTTTGGGCAAGTGTGGTATCAGTAATGGGGAGAAGATGTCCCTGTGCTGTATCAGCACAGAGCTAATTCTGATGGGCTGGCTTTCCTTCAAAGCACATGAAAAAAATCTCCAAAACAAAGTCACAATAGGAAAAGGTGAAAAAAGTGACAATTAGACCCCCATTTGCTCATTTGGAAGCCCATGTCCAATATCAGCCACCTTGTTGCTTTGTTGGGACAAAAATACCACAGTTCCACCCCCAAACACTCTAATGCCAAAGTCAGGGTCTGTGGGACTGGGTAATTCCAGTGACACCCTGATTCCTTGGAACAGCTGCCAGTGCCCACTCAAATGTCAACCCTTGCAGCAGGGATGATGGGCTGAGGTCATCTCAGCAGTAACAGCTGTCCTGGAGATTTAATGACTTGGAGAAAGAACCAGAGTTGTGATAAAACTTAATAGTTTTAATAGCATCTTCTGAAAGACAACAGATAAATTGCCACAAGAAGAAAATTATTTGCCACCAATTTCTGCCTTAGTTTAAATTCTCTTTCTACAAGTGTAAGGTGGTGATGGGAATTTGTCATGAGCTATAAGCAAAGGTAGCTGATTTATTTCCCTCAGCTTGTATCAATAAAACCTCAGTTTTATTCCACCGGGGGCACTGGACCTCAACCAAAAAAAACCCCAAAAAAAGAATTGCAGACATTTCAGAGGAGAGAAATGAGAACTATCAAAGACCATGATCTATGTGGGGCAACGAGGGAGCTGCTGGTTCAGGCAGAGGAGAGAAAAGCACTGGAGAACATGAGAAAAACACTGGAGAGAGCATGAGAGCCATCAATTGTTTAAGGGTTGTTGGAAAGAGGAAGGAAATAATCAGTTTGCCACAACCAGGTGGCAAGCACAAGAAATAATGGGCTTAAGTGACAGCAAGAGCTATGAGGGTTAGACTTCAGGAAAAGCTTCCTAATGGTGAGGGAAGCAGGGGATGGAATAGATTGCCTGAGGCGGGGCAGCCTCACTGTTGGAGGCTTTTAAAGAACAAACATCCATCAGAAATTATAAAGATAGATAGCTGGTCCTTGCTAGAGGGGAGAAAAATGGATAAAGAAAACTCTTAAAATCTCTTCTCACTTGTTTTTTTGTTTTTCTCTGATCCTATAAAGCCACTAAAGAGACCCCAGCCCACGCAAAATCCCAAGGATGTGGTCAGAAAGAACTAGAGCAAAGTCTCCTGCAGAGTCCTCATAAACCTCTCAGCAAGCCAGGGGGCTGCCCAGGATAGCCCACAGTGTGGGTTATCACACCAAGGTGATGAGTGAACCTCTGCCACTTCATTTTGCATGATGTTTAAACCCTGGACTAATTTTCAGTAATACAATTTGTTTCATTGATACCTCCAAAACTACCTGCATGGTGGAGCCACTGAAATGTGCTCCTCTGCCAGCTCAAACTTTGCACTGCAGAGGTTTTTATACCCTGGAGTATCTTCATAACCGATCACACGAGGGAATGGTCCTGCCAGTATCAGATAAGGCCCCTAAAAGAGAAAGGCAACACTCCCAGGGTCCAGTGCCTGTGTCCCTGTGATTACTGCAATATAAATATAGTTTTGTTTGTCTGGCTGATCTTTTCCAGTCTGTTTCTCCATATCAGTGTCAGAGATAGGAGCTCTCTGGGGCCCTGTGAATGTGATTACCTTTCTTTCTGCACAGAGAACGAGATTCACTTTCAGAGAGGACATTCACTTTCAGCCCAGTTGCTGTTGTCAATAGCCCAAATTTAGTCACTTTTATCTGCATGATGAGGAATGTGGACTCTACCATGGTTGTTTCAAGCACATTTTGATAATAATTTTCTTGCAACTTCATGCAAGGGGAAGCAAGGTTTGCTTTATCTCCCTGCCAGAAAACAGGAGGTCCTTAGGGAGAACTGCCCAAGGTTTCTCTGCCCAGTCTCTCTGTGCCACCCTTAGTTTGCCCACCTACACTGGCACAAGAATTTTCCTACTTTGCAATTGCAACCTCAAAGCCAATCTATGCTCTTTTCATGGTTTCAGAAAAATCCACTCATTTTGCAAGTGAGATTTTCTTCCCACGCTGCTAGGGAATTCTTCTCTGTCTTGATGTGCCAAGTACCATTCTTTTTCTGCAAGCTTTTCCTTAAAATGTGCCCTATAAAAGCCAGGACCTGCCATGTACCCTGAAGTGCTCATGAGCCCTGTGCCATGGTGATCCAGGCTTCACCATGCAGCAGAAAAAATGGAATATTGCACAAAGCAGCACCAGAAGCCAGTGGCTCTAAATACGGTATGAGTCCTGCAAGTGTCCTGTGCAGGGCCAGGAGCTGAACTCCAATGACCCTTGTGGGTGCCATCCCACCCAGGATATTTTATGATTCTATGATTTAAACAGTTGTGTACTATTCCCCCAGAGAAATTCAGCAGGACTCAATTTAAGGCCATAGAGTTGTTTCACTAATATTGGAATGAAATCTTCTCCTTTTTACTTCATTAAAAGCTTCAGGCAAGAGAGATCAAGTTTGACCTTAACATCATTCTGTTTCAAACATCATATAGTCATGGTGAACAAGCTGGAAGGAGAGGCATTTATTTAATGTATTTATTTGTGTGGTATTATGAAATTTGAGATCCAGAGACTGAAATCCTACTCTCCACAGTCCTGTGTACATATTGGTTAATACAGATTTTGCACCATGAGAAGAAACACACTGAGTTATGCTGGATGGTGAAAACAAATATTATCATTGCAAAGCAGCAAGGTGGGGAACGAGACAGAATGAGAGAGACAAATTAAATGATATATCCAAGGACAGACAGGAAACCCCTGTCACAGCAGGGAGCTGAACTCCCATCTGTTCTGTTCCAGCCCAGCACCTTTTTACAAGGAACTTCGCTCAATGTGCTTCATTTGTGGTCAAAATTCCAACCAGGGAAAAGAAGAAACAAGGAAATACTGCAGGGACTTTAACCCCACTATTGAGCACTTTTCATAGTGTCTAGGTAGTTAAGTTTAGTCTTTAATAATGTATGACAGAAAGCGATTTAAACCAGGAGAGGCAGGAGCAGGGCAGGGGAGGTAGAGGTGAGTGCTGAAGAGCACAAGCCAAAGGAGACAATCTTGTAGGGGAGAAAAAAAAAGCTGTGAGGCATAATAACAGCTTTTCTTAACAGAACTTAACTAGGTTAGAGTGACCTCTGAGAGGTGCCAGAATTTTAACAGCCAGATTTTAATGTGAAGGATTATGGCTATTTCTGTATAAATTGCCCTTGTTTTACACAGACCGTTCTGCTGAGCACAATGTTAATTTTGCAGCTCCGCTGGAGCAGCAGCTTAGGAGAAGATAAACAGAAAATGATGCCTTTAGCAGCTGACAGATACCTTGGGATGCCTTATCTGAGAGGGACAACAAATCTGTTTACATGAAGATGCTGGAGACAAGAAGGGGACACCAGCTTTGTAGCAGCTCTGAATGGGGTGGGGAAGGTGGCAAGACATGGGAAAAGATGCATTTTTGTCACTGTGGCTCTTCACTCTGAATTCCAAGATTAAGATTTCCCAAGCCTGATCCCAAGGCTGTGCCAGGACATACATTGTGTCCAGCTGTGCCATGGCCAGCTCTCTGTTGAGGGATGCACCCACTCCTTGAGGAACAGCAGACAGGGTAGTGTTGCCCTGTTTTACTAAGTTCTTCTAAGCCTTCTGAGGTTTACGTTCTTGTAATAAAGTTTCTCACCCACTTTTATGTAAATAATTATTGTTTTACATTCTTCTCTGGAGGAGGAGAAATTTGATGGGCTGTTGTCTTGTCCAGTGTCATTAGAGAGGTGGCACTTTCATCCTCCAATCCACTGTAACTTTTGTAAGCCTATAAATATTGGAGTCAGGAAATAAACTTTCCTTCTTTTTCTTCTTCTTACCTTAGAGTCCAGTGTCCAGCTTGTTTTATTTCATGTCCTATTGCGACAGGGTAGGAATGGAAAATTGGAGTCGAAAACAATCCGTGACTTCCCCAAGTACCATCCTCAACAGCTCTGCAGCCACATCTCCAGGGAGGAGATTTGTGTGGTATTCAGGCTGCACCAGCTCACAGGGGCCACTCACAGGGCTGAGTGAGCAAGCAGGGCTCTTCCCAAGCCCTGGGAAGTGAGGATGGAGGAAGGAAGGGCTGCCTGGTGGGGTCCATGTTCTCCTGCCTCTCTGGCCCAAGAGGTGATGGACTACAAAATCACCCAGTAACAAACTGGCTCCTTGACTTAGCTACACTTGGCCTAATTCCTGGTAATTATGACTTAAAACTAGGGATATTTAATAATTATTCATAACAAAATATTTTTAATTTTCAACTGTTTTTCTCTCTTTATACTTCCCTCTCATTAACTCTTTTTCAGTGTGAGACAAGTGACTGGCATGGATTCCAATTAAAAGTCAACATTGCTTTTTTCAAAGAAAAATGATATTACCGTGGTAGCCACACTTGAATAGCACCAATAGATTTTCCTGCCCCAAATGATATAGCTGAACTCAGTGGCTCACAGCAAGGTATTATTAGCTCAGGTACAATCCCTCAGAACTCCACCTGGCCACAGACATAAATTCCTGCCTCCATTACAGCTTTGCCAATACCTTTCCATGCTGGCTGCACAGCAGCTTTATGGTCAGATAATGCACACTCACAGGAGTGCACAGCAGTGACAGAATGGGGTTAGGACGCCAGAAAAGCCACATTATTTTTTTATCTATAGGAGCTGCAAAAGAAGGTAGGTAAGAGAAGGGCAAAGACACTGAAGGCTCACCTCCAGGCTGCTGCTGAGTGAAGAGAAAGGCAGACAGAAAAGGGCTGTGCTCACTCATTTATTCTTAGGGGAGGAAAGTTTTCAGAGATATTTCCCACTCGTCTTTCAGTTATTATGCACCAAGGGCAGAACTGTCTCAGTTTTATTACACTCTGTCATTCAGAGCTGGGCTAATCATTGCTGCTGAGGAGGGAGGCAGCCAGGTGGGAATTGTCTCTTCAAGTGTCCCTCATATTGCTTGTTCACATGCCACTGCCCTGACTGGAGCTGTCTGGTGACTTTGGCAAAAGAGTATGGATAGCTAAAGGACACAGTGAAAACAGACAGGTATGTATGACTAAAGAACTAAAGGACAATTCTGCAACGTCCTGAGCTTGAGCTGAGCTCTCTTGAAGCAACCTTGGCTCTGATCTGCTCAGCACAGCTTTAGTAACAATGCGTGATGAGCTCTGGGCAGAAACTGCCAAGCATAGGAGATGACCCAGTGGGTCATCAGCAGGTGGGTTGGAAGCAGCTCAGCACCTTCACTTCCCCCAAGCCCTGTTCAGCAAGGTCTGGTCTCACCTCAGCTGTTGAGACACCTGGGTGCAAAGTTAAATGTGGAATTTTTCAGACTGTTAGAAAGTCAGATGGGCTAGCAAAGATATCTTGGAAAAGGCTGGGTCTGGAGCAGCCATCTCAAGCAGCAATGTCATTTTCTCATCCTGATGTGCCCAGGCAAAGAAAAACACCTCTATCTAAAAATCTTCATATTTGTTTCTAAAGAAACGAGAGAAATAATAGAGATGAGCTTCCTCAAGACGAAGGGCTCACCTGAGTCACAGGAAGGTGCTGCAGCTGCACAGAGGTTGGTGTTGGTGCCAGTCACTTGAGGGAGGCAAAGAGCCACACTGGGGATTGCCTGGATCTCCTCTGGTGGCCTCCATGGGAGGAGAAAGGAGGCCCAAGGTTTGGAGACACCTCTCAGCTTCTGGATGGAAAGTGATGAATAATGAGATGAAAAAATGAACAGGGAAATAGAAAATTTAACAGGATTTGTGAGGACACCATTTCAATAAGACTGCCAAATATGAGAGAGGGGCTCAGCACAGCTTCAGATGATGTTTGCTGTAGACAGCAGCAAAGGTTGGGGTAGTCTGCCTGAAAGGATCTAAACTCACTGTAACATTTGGTGAGAGAAAGAAAGGCTGAGAAAACAAAGGTCATTTTGATCCACTCAGCATGATCAAACTCTCTAAACACCACAGATGTTTTGAGCAGATGTGTCAAACTTCTGCTTCAGAGTCAAAATATTGGGAAACAGAATGTGCCAATGTTCTGTGCTCTAGGGAAACCACAAGTAATTTCCTTGGTGAGTGCTGTGATCAGATCCATGCAACAAACCCAAGAGGAAATGGTAAAAAATGAACAAAATTTCAAAAAGGATTGTGAGGATAATTGAGATTTTTTTTTTTTCTCCATGGAAAAAGGCTACAAATATTATGCCCATTGAAGAAAAATCAGAAGGATGAATAAGATAATACAACACAGATATGGTCAAGAATATAAAAATTATATTTGGCACTTTTGTGTCAAACCTGACATTTGAGCAAGCCCTTTGGGACAATCTGCACAATTAAAACAGAAGTTGTTAGAAGACTTAGAAAGAAAACACTTTAAAGTGTTTAGCCAAAAATAACCTGGAACTCTGTTCTGTGTGACAAAACTGAAGCCACCAACTACAGTCTGCATATTGAATATAAGTGCCAGACAATGTGATTTCTAACATGAGGGCTGCCAGAACATTTTTTATTTTATTGGTTCACCTGCCATCTTCTTGGCAAGTTTCCATCCTCTCCTTTCCTCCTAACCAAGATGGATCTTGGGTTGTTAATCCACAGCAACAGAACAGCTCTTTGTGGGAAGTTTTACCTGAAAGTCGTGAACAACCTCTCAGCTCAGTTTTGCTCTGGAAACACCAGAGAGGGAGCCTCTCTCTTGCCATTGAATGGTGTCACCACTGAAATTAGCTGACAAACACCCTGAGATCAGCTGAGAGCACCCTGAGCTGTGAGTATTCTGAGACAGAATCACAGAATCACAGAATGGTTTGGGTTGGAAGGGACCTTGAAGGTCATCTCATTTTCCCCCCTGCCAGGGGAACTTTCCTCTAGACCAGGCTGTTCAAAGCCCCTGAGCACTTCCAGGGATGTTCCACAGCCTCCCACAACGTGAGAAGCATTAAAGGACATGTGTGTGTACACTTTAAAGGAACTTCATTCAGCCATTAAATTCGGATGTATCTGCCTCTTTCTTAGGGGTCACAAATGAGAGCAATTTACCACAAACCTCCAGGGATCCTGCAGTATGAAGGCAGTGGTAGGTAAATATTTCAGCTCTCTGCAGGAATTTCTGCTCTGTTTGTCACTGCAGTTTCAGAGCCACTTACATGAACCAAAAAAAACAGTTTAGTAGTTCAATAGAGCAAGACAGGCACTGTATCCATGCTGGACTGGACATGTGGTGTTAGCTGCATCACTGACCACCAAAATGTCCCCAGGTGTGAGTGCAGCACTCCTGTGTTCCTTCAGCTGACATTTTAGTGTAATTCTACACTGATAGAAGTACAGCTGGAATACCAGTGCAGAATCCAGCTCAGTGCAATCCACTGGAGCTGGAGAAACACTGTGGAAGTCCTTTTGAAGGTGTGGGTTTGGGATGGGTCAAACAGAGCTGTACATCCCGGGAGTAGCACCCAATCACTGCTCTCTCTGTTCCTACAGGCAGTCAGCCCCTGAAATGATGACAAATTGCTTTGGAAACGCTCTGATGCACCTGGACGACTTCAGAAAAGTAGAGGCCTGGGGGATTCCCCTTTTGACCAAAATGGGAAATACATTTTTATGAAAACCAGTCATGTTATTTTTCTTTTGTTTTCATCAGTGAGATGTCTTTGGTGACAGTGAAAGCAGAACATGCACAGTCCAGGGGAGAGCCAGTGTCCCACAGGCAAGCAACAACCCAGCTTGTCTCCAAGAGCTTGGTCAGTGGCTTCACTGCAGAATTGTAGCCAGTTTCTCTCCTTTCTTTACTTAAGTCAATCTCCTCATTACCTGCGGATGGACTTGACCTTAGTTTAGGCCATTTTACAGCCTCTTGGACAATCAAATAAACAGAGATATGCCATAACCTTAAGAGTTTCCCCATGGCTGGTTAGGGCTAGCAACTAGAGGGGGAAAAGCAAGCAAGTTCTGAAGCAGATGATAAATTCTCTCTCACTCCTAAACACCCTAAGGAAACATTCATTTCTTAGTTCTCATGGATCACCTTGTCCCTCAAGCAAACATACAATTTTCTTTCCTAACAGAGCCATGAGTTACTTGAGATCAGTGCTGGGATTAATACCAGCAGCCCTGGGACTTCTAACAAAACACTGGCTGTGCAGCTGGGTTATTATCCCAACACTCTGTCTAAACCAAGGAACAGTCCCAAACCCAAAAGTCAAACATCCTTTTGCCCAGGTGATTCACAGCCAAAGACTCTGTGCTGGACATTTCAGCAAAGCAAATCTTGGGCTTGCCCTGACCCACATTATAGAGTCCTTTCCACTTCTACTGCAGAAGTGCCAAACCTTCTCCTATAGGAGTGTCACACCAGAGGAGGAGAGATTTGTCCTGCTTTTTAGGAATGACTCCTGAACATTTAACAGGATGTGTAATGATCCACTGATCCAATTACCAGGAGATGGCTCAAGGATGGCAATGGCAGTTCAGACCTCAGTGAAGTCTCAAGGCAGAGCTCAGTGGTTTAACCACAAGTTCTTTACATTCATGTTTTCTGCCTTATTCACACTAGCAACAACTACCACCCATCCCACTTTCCTTAGTGGTAATTCCTGAGGGGGTTTGGCCAGTGTTTAATGAAGCATTGCAGAAGGGAAGCAGCAGGTCAGCTGTGGCAGGTGGACCTTGGGGACAGCTGGTCAGGAGAGCCTGGAGGGGCTCTCAGAAATTCACTCAGCCTCTGAGAGTAGTGAGATTCACAGGAGAAGAATGGCAGTGCAAAGCATGGGAGTCCCTATAACCTCTTGGGAGGGGAAGGAAATGTTCCTTCACTGCCTTTATGGACACTTCCTCCAGTGGGACACAGCCTATGTCTGGAGCCCCTCAGAAAGGGACTGTTGTCCCTCCTTGTTTCACTTCCAGTCTCAGTCCTGGAGTTTGATCACTCTTGAAACACAATTTATAAAAAAGAGGCAGCTTGTTGATCATCCTTCTATATCTCCCCATTCTTTGCTTGCTTGGACAAAATGATTCCACACAGGCACCTTCACACAACCAACAGAGCTGAGCCTCTCCTGTGCTCCTGTAGCATCGAGTTAATTATGAGCTGCACTCCCTTGCTAGGAAAAATAACCACCTTGGACACTCTAATCAGACACATGAGGGCTCAGGAGGATTAAACCAGATGCACAGAAATATATGCAAGATGCAAAATATGCAAGACGCATAATTCCAGCCCCTGTTAAAGCAAGACTTGCACAGCCCCCTCTCCACCTGCCTGCAGGTTCTCCACCTCCCCTGTTTGCCAGAGACAACAGGAGGAAACCTGTGTTCAGCTGTTCCCTCTGTGCAGAGATTAATTCATTGACAAGGCTCCTAGGAATGTGCCAGCTCATTAATTACCATAAGAACTGTGTCAGCAAGAAGTAGGCAAGGTGACTGCTGAAAATGGTCAGAGAGACCATCTATTAGTGCTTGCTACCCTGCTCATTACATGCCAAAATCCAAACCAATAACACCTGGCAAGCGTCTCTCAACTATGAAATATCACAAATTGCACATTTAATATAAAGCACTCATGTAGATCAGCACTGGGGGAGCAGACTACAAGGAAATTAGCCCCACAGGCAAGTCAGTCCTGTTCCAGGGATAAGATTATTAAGTTACTTCCAATGGAGTCCTGGGAGAATGATGGGTCTCCCAGCAGTGAAAGGTGACATGGAAAACTCCCAAAGATCTGACACACCACCTCATCTGTGTTTCTATGTCTGTTATTAAAGGCAGGGTTGCCAGAGGTGTCCCATATCAAACCCACTGGGAGGGATCAGGATCACCAGGCTGAGATCTCAGACTCAGCTCAAATCAGCCCTTGACTCCACCCTGTCTACAAAGGCAGAGAAGTGGCCACAGCCCATTTCAGATCTCACAGCTCCTACCTCTGTCTGGTGCCCCCCTTAAAGGGGGAACATGAACACCAGAAAGTCTCTGATTTGCTATTAAAATTCATCATTCTTCTCCTAAAGCCAACGCTGGGATAATGTGCAGGGGATTAGACCCAGGAAATCCATCAAGGCCAACACTTAGTCACACTCAAGTGCTTTTATTCCGCAGTTGCTATGAGGAGCTCTTCAAAAACAGGCCCTTAAGAAGATCAGAAGGGCAGGGGGTCTCCCAACTGCTGTGCAATTGAAGGCAGGGCCCTTCCCCAGACAGAGCCCCTGCATTGGCAGTGAGGGGGATCTGAATGTCAGGCATTGGGAAGCAAAGTCTTATCAATGCATCAAAGGTTTTGCTTCCCTTAGCTCAAAGGGAATTAAAGGAATAGAGAGAATAAGCTGGAGAAACTTAATGTTGTTTCGACTTGCACAGAGCTCAGAAGAGCTCTGGAGTATCGGGAAGAACAAAAAGGAAGATCCACATTACAACCCCTCTGCTTTCATGCTTGTCTCGCTGCAGGTGAGCTGAGAGCTCTCACCCTGAGAGCAAAGGGCTACACTGAGAGCTGTGTCCTGCCACATTCCAAACCATCTACCCAGAACCCTTCCCAATCACCACACTGAATCACCTCCCCTTGGGCCCCATAAACAGCCCCGCTTCCTTCTGGTGTTTCTGATACATTTTCATTTTATTTCCCCCCTCTTCCTTTCCTTTGGCCAGTCTCACTGCAGGCCATAGCACTAGGAAACAGTAATTCTGTCATCTGATGTAAAGAGGATATGACAGAGCTGTGCTGTAAAATGCCACACATCAAACCATAAGGAATTCCACAAACAAGTGTTCAGACGTCCAAAAAGGGGAGGCAGGATGTGAATGGCCCCCAAGTGCTCAGTTAAGTGCAGAGAAACGTGGCTCTGCCTAAGTCTGCAAGGTTTTGGGAGGTTCTTCCACATGCTGAGAGCAAGATGTGCCAGCAGGCAGACAGGCCATGTCACCCCTGAGAGCTTTGTCAGAGGTGCTGCAGGGAGCCACGGCCCCTGGGGGACAGCATCAGCTGTGTCACACACCTGGAGCCATCACTGCCTCCATGGAAAGCATGAAAGGAGTGACCTGGTGTCCCCTCTGGGAGGCTCAGTGAGCTGTGGGAGGAAATCAGAAAGGGAAATGCGTGAGACATTCCCCTGGCAGTGAGGAGGGAGGAACAGGCTGATGCTGAGCAGCTGGGGGTGGTGGTGCAGACCGGGGACAAAGCAGAGAAGGGCTGGAGGAAGGAGGAGGAGGAAGAGGAGGAGGAGGAGAAGGAGTTGAGGCTCTCTGGGAAAAGGGGGGAGGATCAGATGGGAGCTTAGAGACATTTGGTGGGGGTAAGGAAGGTGGAGGGGAAGCCAGAAAGCAGGTTGGCAATTCAGATAAAATGGATTAGATGCCGATAAAAGCAGCTGGGAGGGACTCAGAGAAGATGAGATTAGGGAGTGCACAGGGGAGATGATGAGTTTTGGAGGGAAATGAGAAGGTAGGGTCGTCTGCATCCTGCTGATGGTTTTTAGAGAAGAGACTCAGCAGTTTGAGAGAGGGGTTGGCCACAAAGCAGAGCAGACGTGCAGAAACCCCCAAGGGGCCCAGAGAAAGGCAGGGGACTGCTAGACCTCCTGAATGTCCTGTGGGACCATCAGCCAGCCAGGTTAGAAACAGCACAGTGACACAGTGAGACCCAGCTGCTCCAGGCTGCACACGCTCAGGGTGATGCTCAGTGGGGCACAAACACTCTGCAAGGGCTCCTTACTCTGCAGTCTCTGTTTAGCAGCATGGTCCTCAGCCAGCTGGGCTCAGATCCCAGCCAGCAGAGCAGACAGAGCTAAATGAGGCAGCTCCAATCCCTGGGGACATGCCACCACCCTGAGGGGCACTCTGAGTGGCCCTGGTACAAGATTCCCTCCCCAGAGACACAGGAACCCCTTGCCAGCCTGGGCTGTGACCCCTGGGCTGGGCATCACATGGCTGTGGCATCACTGATCTCACTGGGAGAGAGGAAATGGAGAGGTCTGAACAGGGCAGTGAGCAGGAGACAGAGAGGCAGAAAAAGCCTTGGCTCCATTCCTTGATCTCTTTTCTGGGCTGGGAATCAACTCATGTGCCAGTCTGGTCAGGCAAGAGCAGCCACAGTGCTGCACCCCGGCTCCTTCCAGGCTCCATCTCTGTTTGCTCCCCTGACATCCTTCAGCATTAGCTGGCAGATTCCTGCCCTGCAGCTCCTGGGGAATGGGCTGGAGCAGACCCTCACCCAGCGAGGCCATCCCCAGCAATGAGTGGGGCTGCCAATTCACCCCTGTATTAGGGATCCAGACTGAGAGGGAAATGCCTCTAAATGGGGCAGCAGATGCTTTAACTTGCTTACAAACCCTTGCCCAGAAAACAGTGCAAAGGCAGAAACAATCAGCCAAGAACAGGAGCTCACACGGTGCTTCAGTCCTCCTAAAATGCTGAAGAAACACACATTTAACTACAGCCTAAATTAGATTAACTCCTCTTTGGAGTTATCCACTTTGAGGTATTTTCTCTGCTATTTGCCCAGCCTGGTGTTTAAGTAGTTACATTATATTATATTATATTATATTATATTATATTATATTATATTATATTATATTATATTATATTATATTATATTATATTATATTATATTATATTATATTATATTATATTATATTATATTATATTATATTATATTATTATATCACATTACATTACATTATTTTTTAAAAATAAATAAATAAATAAATAAATAAATAAATTCATCACTTTACAAAATTATTCTTATGCTGCTGAGGAAATCCAAGGCAGAGAATAGCAAAGGCAAGCAGAAGCCAAACTTGCAGACCAATTGATAACTATTCTTATTCTTTTCGTAGCTTCTCCCCCATTTTCCAAACAGAAACTGTCACATCTGATGGGGCCAGGCCACCACCCTGCCTCCAGTCTCCCACTGCTCAAACACAAGCACAGAGGATTATTTTTCCCTTATTCCTTACGATAAAAATACAAAAGGGAAGAACTGGGAAGAAAGAAGACAAAAGGAAGAAAAGATGAACAAGCAGAACCTGCTTTGAGCAATGGGGGTTAATCTGACTCAAAGCCTAAATCCATGTTAGCAGTTAATCCAGTTAGTAAGGCTTTCATTGGGAGCTTTCAGAAATCCTTTAACCTCTTGCTGTAAACCAGGAGCAGCTTAACAGCTCAATGTTCACGAGAAAAGCCTGTCAATAATGCTGCTAAGCAGGTATTTAGCAGGATTTAAGAAACAAGCATGTGACAACTCTTCTTTAATGAAGCAATTGGGTTTCTCTCCAGGAACCAAATGGTCACCATTTCCTTTCGTCTTGCTCGTGATCTGCTTTTCAAGATTCAAAAGGAGATGCTGTTCTGGTCCTGGCAACTTGACAAGTATTTCTTCCTGGGGGAAGCTCAGTGAAATGCAGATTTTTCTACTCATTTTTATAAATCTCATGGGTTCTTTGTCCTAAGAAATCTTCTATGAAGCAGAGTGCAGTAGAAAAAAAAAAAATCTACAATTTTTTTCCTTTCAGAGGTGTCTATACTGCTCCAAGGAAAGCGAGCTGACAAAGAGGTTTAATGTTTAAGTCTTCTTACCCCAGCCTGAGTCTGAGGATCAACAGAACACCAAGGTTTTTTACCATTTCCTTGCAAAATCTGAGTTAACTGTGGCCCAGAAATCACACTGCCACATGTAGCCCGGTGCTGCATCCCTGTTCCTGGCAAAGGCAGAATGTGAGCAGCTCTGGGAAACACCAACATTCTGCAGTGTAAACTTCATCCCTGTCCTGGGACACCTGGCTGACTAGAGAGAGGTGACATAGATGAGTAATGCCATGGTTGACTCTCACAATTAAAAGGCAAACATCATGTGTATATATGTTAAGAGAAGTTTTATAGATTTATAGTTATGTTTTATAGCTGTACAGTTACGTTTTATAGATTTACAGCTATGTTTTACCCCCTTTGTGCTTTTATCAGGGGGTGCCCTGGGTTTGGGACATTTGGGAGGGTCGGCTCCTTACTGTGGCAACACCTGAGCTCCAATCAAGATTTAAGGACTTAAATCCACCACGGGACAGCAAAGAAGGAGCAATGGACAGAACTTTGGGAGGGGTTAAAGGGTTAAAAGGTGAAACCTCCATTGTGTGGGTGAGCACATGGTGCGAAAAATCCTCCGCTCCCGGCACTGTAATATTTTCTCTATTCAGTCTTCTGTTGTAATTTTGATAAGGTTTTAATAAACCTTTTAAATTTTGGAAGTGAGTATCATTTTTCACAGAGGTGATGGTCCCTCCTTGGTCTCTCTGGGTGTGCAGTTGGTGGAGGATTTGTGAGGATGTGCACTCATCCTCTGGGCTGAGCTTATTCACCCCTCTGGTCATGGAAATCCCACCAC
Source organism: Melospiza georgiana (assembly GCF_028018845.1). NCBI lineage: Eukaryota > Metazoa > Chordata > Aves > Passeriformes > Passerellidae > Melospiza > Melospiza georgiana. Next base: position 6,097,005 of record NC_080444.1, read on the forward strand.
AGAAGGTTTCAGGCACAGTTGCCGTAATTATCTGTCTGAATTGCTCCAAATTCTCTTAAATGCATGAGATCCAAGGTGTTAGGACCCACTTTTTAATGTGTGGCATCCTTCTTAAGCTGCAAAGGCCCTGCTGGGCAGCAGGGCAGAAATCCCTGCACTGCCACAGTGAGGACCCCCATCAGTACAAACCGAGATTTTTTTGCTATGCTATCCCATCCACTCAATTTTTCTGGGGAACAGGGCAGTTGTGAGCTGCAGGGAAGAAACGAGGGGACGTGCATGTCAAAGGTGAGTGACACACATGCAGAGAATGAGGAACAGAAATCATGCTTTCCTCAACCTTCCCATCTGACAAGGGGAGTATTTCATCCAGCCCTCTCTGCCTCTTCCATTTCAGACTCAGACACTCCCATTTCCATTCACTTTCACAGCTGAAAGGTCGTTTTGCCTATTTTCCCCTCTCAATTCCAAGGAGGAACGCTGCATTACCTCAGGCATTTGCTGTGTTCCTCAGCAGACCGAGCCCATGCAACATTAATCCTGTGTTAGCTGATGCTCAGAGGATCTCTGCCATTCTGGCTGCAGCACAAGGCTCCTTCAAAGGGAAACACCTCGCAGCTCTCAGTGCCTGAATGCAGTTTGCCCAGGTTAACAAAGCCAAAGTGTAGGAAAATCCAAGAGAAAATGCTTGCTCTCTAAGCCCTCAGTCAGAACCTCAACAGTGTGCAGGTATTTTACTTTCTCATTCCTTTAATATCCTTTTCTGCTGATAACAGCAAAACATTTCCACATATGCACGCAGATATTAAACCACTTATAGAAGGATTGTCTTTATGGGAGTCCTACCTAATGAGATCATGATCCTTTGTGAATAACTCTGGTAGGCACAAGGACAGCACAGGTACTAATTAACCTATAACATTGCCATTAAAAAGTCATGACATGAGTTAATGCACTGACTAGGAGAGTTATTTTTCCTTTCATAAATTATATTTTCCTATAGCTCAATTAGCCATTTTCAAGCACTATTTTTTTCCCTAGTCCTTACGCTGTCTTTTCTGAAAGGATGGTAACAATCCATTTTAAGAAATAAAAGTTAACCTTTAAAACAACAAAACAGTATAAAAGAGTGAACTCCTACTCAGTCCAAATTCCAGCTCAGTCCTTGTTGGCCAGGTATATTGATGGAGATGAGAGGTTTTATGCATTATGCAGAGCCATCTTTTCACTGAAAAACATACTTCAAACGGATGCAATGTTAGCAGACACTGGGATACCAAGCAATTGATTATTCTGTTTACTGCAGAATAACCTGCTGTATCTAGGTTTGATGGTGCTGTGTTTTCACACTCTGGTTTCTTATGAAGCCAATACAAAAGACAAAGTGGGCAAGGGTAACATTTGTTAGAGCACAGTCACAGCTGAATTGCAGCATCTGGATGCAGGAGCTAAGGTTCAACTGAGGAATTCAAATTCATAACAGCAGATGTATAAATCACACATCAGCTACAGAGGGAAAAAAACCACCAAACCCTCAGTTCCAGATAATTTTCACCTTGATGCAGCCACCTCCAGCCCCCACCTTCCAGAGGGAACCATCTCCTGAATTCCATCCTTGCTATGACTCTCTCCCTTCTCAGCAGGGAGACACATCCATGGCTTTTCCAGCCCCATTTTCCTGCTGAGCCAGCCAGGAGAGTGCAGAGCCACTCGTGGTCTACCAGCAGCCCCAGCCCCACTGCCAGAGCTCCTCCGGCCAGGAGAGCAGCACTGTCCAGATGGTCCCTGCATCCCCTCCCAGCACTGCTGGGGACCACACTGGCAGGAATCTGCTGGGGAGCGCCTCATGGACGGGCTGGGTGCTGCTCTCTGCTTTTCCAGACATCCCTTCCTCCTGACCGTCTCTCTTTTCTTCCTGGCCATCTCTCCCTCCTCCTGTCCATCTCTCCCTCCTGACCATCCCTTCCTCCTGGCCATGCCTCCCTCCTGCTGGCCGCAGCCCAGCGCAGTTTGTGCTCTTTAGTCCGCCTTGCCCTGGGGGTTTCCCGCAGCCATCTGCCCGCTGCAGCATCTGAGCAGCCCTTCTGCCATCTCTGCCTCCCGAGGAGGGAGCCGATCCCGCCACTGCCTCGAAATAAATAAATAACAAAGCAGCGAGAAGGGGCTGCTCTTCAGTCCTGATGCGGTCTGGCAGGGTCAGCCGTGATGTGCTGCTTGGAGAGAGCCAGAAAAATGACAGGGTCCATCCAGCCTTAGAAAATCCTCCCTGCTCATGCTTGGCAGCCAGTGCTACAGGGAAAGTGAGGATGCTACAGGGTATGATACCCATTGCAGCACCAGTGTTAAAAATAGGTTAGAAACTGTTGTAAAATAGTTGATAGATCGTTAAGCATGTACTGTGAGTTTGGTTGTTATATTGTAAAAGGGGTTAAAAGGGTAGTTATAAGAAATTACATCTAAGTAAAGTGCACCACCCCCCCCAGTGAAACGAGCCAGCCTGGACAGAACTGTAATGGGCCAATCAAGGGCCTTAAACCTTCATGCAAATGAAAGATCTCAACGGAAAAAAATCCAAAGGAACAAAAAACAGGATAAAAAAGTGCATCTGACCCAGTGAATTTGTGCTGCTCCACCTGGAACATCAGGGACATCGCTGCTCAAGGAAACCCAGCACTGCAGCATCCTCGACAGGAACACTCCTGCTCAGCCTGCAAGCCCCAATGCTTTAGCCTTTCTTTTTCTTACAATAAAAGCTGAAATCACTTCAGTTCGGGGAGCTTGCTTTCGTTTTTATCACCAGGAAGGATAAACCACGACCACTTGGAAACTGCACGGGATTTGGGAGCATCTCTTCTTAAGGGGGGTTGACGTGGACCCCAGGATTGTCTTCCCTCAGGTTGGGAGATGCTGCAGTTTGGGGCTTTCCAATTGCTGTCAGCCAGGAATGAAAAGCAGCTCCACAGATCAGGGAGGGGTGGGACACAACAACCAGCTCTTGTCCCTGCCCATTGCCAAGGAGATGCAAACCAGGACATGCTCTGCAGAGAGGGACAGAGAGCAAGGAAAGGTGGGCAAGGGAGGAGAAGAGGCAGAAAAGCACTGAGCTTAGGCATGTCTGAAGAGACCAAGAGATGAGGGGAAACACAGAGCAGAGGCTAAGGCTAATTTGACAGCTGTTCTGTGGGTATCACAGGCAGATGATGAGCTCATGTTTGGGGTCACCCCATTGCATCAAGCCTCTGTAAACTCAGGGTCATAAGCCACCACACACTTCTAGGGTCTCCAGTTCTTGCTTGGAGATGTTTTTAAAAAACTCTATGCAGACACCCCTGAGAAAGAGGGTTCAAGAACAAACCCTCTGCTTACAGCATCCCCCCACCCCAATCCCTTTCCACCTAAACAGAAACAGCCTGTAGTGCCTCAGACTGTGACCAAGGGCTGAAGTGACACTCACTGAAAGGGGGGAATCATTTAACAAATTAGTCTGGGAGGATCTGCAGGAGGCAGGCTCTATCTAGGATGGGAAAGTTTTGCAGCAAAGCTGTGCAAAGGCAGCCTGAGCCAGAGCCCTTCTACAACAGCACGGTCACGCTGCTCAGATCAAGCTCCTCGGGCACTGTTAGCAAAACCTGCCCTTCTGTCCTGCTGTCATCTCAGGGCTGACAAGCTCATCAGCCAGGCTGCAGGCAGGGAAATGACAGAGGCGGAATTAATGGGAATCACCTCATTTGCCTCCCTGCCCACCCCGATGGCTGCAGCACCGGGACAGGGGCAGCACTGCCCGTGCTCAGGCTGTTTGCAGTAATTAGGGCAGATGCAGGTTGGATGCACCGAGCACAGGAGGGTGGGGACAGCCAGGGGAGGATTGGGGGAACATCAGGTGATGCCAGGCTCGGGGCACAGAGGGATGGCACAGAGATTCCCTGCGTCAGGCTCTCGGTCCCAGCAGGTTAAGGCACAGCCGCCCTGACAGATGCAACCATCCAGCTCCGAGGGATTCAAATTAAGGTCAAAAGGGATAAAGCAATGGTGAGGAAATGAATGCCTTGTTCCTGGCTCACAGTCATGCCCAGATGCACGTTCCTCATCCTTTATGAGGATAATTAAAATGCATCATTTTTGTGTGTTATGTGTGAGCACATACATGCAGGCATACACCATTTATTTCTCTTGACAGGAATACAACCATAAGAAATATTTATTTTTTCACTGCCTCTGTGGCAGCTATCTGGATTTTAAGCTTGGGAAGGGAGATGGGAAGGGAAAAGGTACCACTTTTTTCTGTTTATCCTCACCAGGAAAGGAGGGGAATCTGCTCACAGCTTTTCAGTCCTGAGCAGGGATTCATTTGGTGGCACAAGAACAGTTCATACAATTTTCCATTTGCACAGAGCAGGGTATGTAATGCCTGTGCTTGGAATTGGGTTTGCTCTCCCAGCTCTGTCACTCAGCAGGTTAATTAGCCATTGCTCTCAGCTCCATAACACAATCACAGCCCAAATCTGCAAGCCCTGACCCCATCCCAGAGCCAGCTGTGCCCATCACTTGTCCAACAACCACGAAGGTCCTACATGCCAGGACTTCCTTCCCTCCTCCTGCTAAGACAGCATGGCTTGAGGCTGTGACAGATTCTCTTTGCATCCTGCTGTGCTCTCCATCACAGCTGGTCAAGTGTCCACATCCAAAACCAGAGTCCCAGGAAAGAACTCATTCCAGCATTAGTGCCCAGGAGCACAGCCCAGAGCTGGGAGATGTGCTCAGTGCTCTTTGAGGGACAGGATGGAGCTGCCCACAGCTGACAGGACTGGTTTGGCTCTCTGAGGCCACTGCACACCAAATGAACCCTATTTTTCAGTCTTCCAGCTGAGGCACAGAGCCTGTTTGCCTCCCACAACAAGATATACCCTCTCCCAAGGTAGGCACACATTTTACCTGAGACCCAAAAGCAGAGAAGTGTCTGAGCACTGCTCTGTGCTTAAGGTTTGCAAAAGCTGTTTTTGCTGGCCTCTAATACCCCATTAGTGCCTGTCAGAGGAGAGGGCTGAACACTTTTCACTCATCATAAATTTGTGACACTGGGGAATTTGTTTATTCCTGGCTAGAAAATGCTAAGCCCATCAGTTATGTCCTCACAATTCTCATCGTGCTGTCTTAATTTACACTGACCTCCCAGCCAGATCACAGCCCTAAATTGTCACAAACAGTCAGCTCTCCATTACACGGCTCAGTGGAGTGTGGGGGAGAGACATCTGTGTGCAGGGGCTCAGAGCTCAGCACAGGAACCCCGGGCATCGTCAGCCTGGACACTGCCTGAATCCTGAATCCTGAATGCTGAATCCTGGCTGCCTCCCTGCAGCCCTGCTCTGCAGCTCACAAACCCTTCCAGAGTGCCAAGTGCTGCCATGCCCTGCTCTCCTCTGGCATTCCCTGCCCCTGCCTGCCCCAGTGCTGGCCAGAGGCTGCTGCCACCTCCAGCTCAGCCTGCTGGATTGGCAGTGACACTGGGGTGCTGCAAAGCCTATGCTCATTGCTTTTTCTGGGCTAGAGCTGCTCCCATCCCTCATCTCTGCACCTCTGCATCCTGTCCTCTGGGAGCCTGGGTGAGAGACAAGCAAAACTCCCACAGTGTCTCACCACTAAATGTCTGAATTATGGATTCTTCTGCCCAAGGTGAGCTGAGACACAGGCAGCTTGGGTACCATCACCATATTGGTCTTCTTTGGGATTTGGTCCTCAAGGAAAGTCGTCAGCAATTAGCAGAGATGTATTTTAGGTCTGTTTATAAATGTCTTGCAGCTGCAGTGATCAGGAGCTGAGCACAAATAGCAAGTGGGAGAAGTCTGTTTTACATCTTTTCTGATGTAACTGGCTCTGGATGGAGTCAGACTTGGTTTTCCTTCTTCCAAAGGCTGATGGTATCATCAAATCTGTGCAAGCTGGGATGTGGGTGGGAGAGGAAAAGGACTTTTATTCTTTCTTAGAATATCCAAATTGTTCAGAACCACTGAGCATTGAGACTGACACTGTCTGGGGTGGAATCAGCAGAAGGTGGCCAGAAGCTCTCTCTAAGTTCAAGAGCTCATTAATTCATCAGTATTCACACAGGGTATTTAATCAGGACTCAGACTGCCGTGGGGTTAAGATCTTCTCCAGAGACACCACAAAATAAAGAGCACAGTGATGTTTGTCTTTTGTCTTTCTGCTGGTGACCTCCTGATCAGAGCCCAGAACTGCCTGCCAAGGCCTCAGATATGATCAATAATATCCTTGCTTATCTTGCTACCATTACATATTTATCTCCAGGGAAAAAGCTGCTGATTTGCTGTTCTGCCCCTGGTTCCCCAAGCTCAAAGCCCTTCCCCAGACACCACCCTGTGCCTCAGGCACTGCTGCCAGGTTGTGCTCCCTCCTCTCCCATGCAATGGCACAAAAAAGGCTTTGCAGAAGGACAGTAGCCCAAAAAAAAAAGAAAATACAATTCAGGCTGCCACTAAAGCATTGAGAGGAATAGCAGATTTGTCTTTACAAACAAGCTGTGGGTCTGCTGGTAGATAAAAACTAGCACTGGGAGATAAAAGAAACTATGAGAAGGATTCCACTAATTGATGAATGGAAAAAGATATTTGCTTTTACAAATAAACTTTAGGTTTGCTGATAAACGAAATTAGACATTGAAAGATGAAAGAAACAATGAGGAAGAAAAAACCCTAAATTCCATAAGAATTAAAAATGAAAAGGGAGAGTTATACATTAGAGGGAAATCTCTGGTATCAGGTGTTTTGGGAAGTCTACCTCTCAAGTACCTCAGCCAATGGGGAAAGAGAGAAGGGAAATATGGCTGGGAAATTGGGATAAAAAGGGAGGCTGTGTCCTCCAAAGATTTGAGAGATCCCAGGGGAATGCCCCATGGCCTCTCCCTTTATTTGAATAAAGCCAAAAGGACTCCTCTCTCTCCTTTTTGGACATAAACCTCTGGTGTTTGTGGATTAATTTTCCTAACAGCAGTAACATGAAAAAAGAGGAAAAGCACAAATCCCTGCTGATGCTCTGCACAGCTTCAACTTCCTTGGCTGGTTTCACTCTTTTCTGCTCCGGCATCCCTGACTGTGTGGGAGCAGGACCTGACCCCGCAGCCCCCCAGCTCCTCCTGCCCCTCCAGGAGTGCTGGTTCCATGGCCACAGCCATGCACAGCCCCTCCAGCGGGTGGACGTGCTGCCTTTAGCAATAAAGAGAGTTTGAAGCCATTAAAGACCAGCAAAACGACCCCTCCTGCGGAGCTGCTGCCATCAGGAAAGCAACAGCACCGGCAAACAAACAGAAAAAGGGATGGAATGTTTGCCAGGGCAGCCGTGGTTGGGAAATGAGGGGTGGGACAGCGCAGCAGGAGATGTAAAATAATCCCAGCTGTGAGTCTGCAGCAGCAGCAGTGCAGGATGCTCCATCCACACTCACACCAGGAGCACATAATAAAGGGGGAATAACATATCTAGTACATAACAAAGGGGGAATAACATATCTAGTGCATAACAAAGGGGGAATAACATATACATATAACCTATAACCTATAACCTATAACCTAACATATAACATATATAACATATAACCTATAACCTATAACCTATAACCTAACATATAACATATAACATATATAACATATAACATATAACATATAACATATAACATAGGGGGAATAACATATCTAGTACATAACAAAGGGGGAATAACATATACATATAACCTATAACCTATAACCTAACATATAACATATAACATATATAACATATAACCTATAACCTATAACCTATAACCTAACATATAACATATAACATATATAACATATAACATATAACATATAACATATAACATATAACATATAACATATAACATATAACATATAACATAGGGGGAATAACATAAACAGTACATAACAAAGGGGGAATAACATACACAGCACATAACAAAGGAGGGATAACATGTACAGTACATAACAAAAGGGAGATAAAATGTACATATAACATCTAATAAAGGGGGAATAACATACACAGCACATAACAAAGGGAGAATAACATATATAGCACATAGCAAAGGGGGAATAATATACACAGCACAAAACATAGGGGGAATAACATACACAGCACATAACAAAGGGGGAATGGGCAATCAGGCCGGGCTGGGCAGGCAGCCCTGCTAAAGACTCGGGTAAATGCTGCACTCAAGTAATAATCCTGCGCTAAATCCAGAATTTAAATGCCTCAAGGGCTTAAGGGCTGTCAAGAGCTGCAATTCATTTCCAGAGGTTTTATTTAGTTGCAGCAGCAATTTTACCTGAGGGTGACACTAAATTTGAGAATTACAGGGCTAATAATTTAACAGAATTGGCTGCGGCATTTTCTTAAAGAAACACAAACACACACGGACCCGATGAAATGAGTTCTGCACTTCACATGCTTGCAGGTTTCATTTGAATGAAAATGATTAATGGGAACATAAAGATAAAACACACCACAACAATAAAACAAATCAGCTCTGCCTCCTAAAGGTCAAAGCAAACCTGCCTCCTGGTTTGGAAATCATCTCCTAGGACAACATCAGGCATTTGCTTCTGCATCCCCCTCTTGCCTCTCCCTGCTGATAACTGCTGGTTCCTGACATCCCCAGCAAGTGGATGGAGCAGAAATTAAACACATTCTTAGTCAGACACACAAGATATGGACAGAAATTGTGGTTAACACCACTGGCTCTTTAATTTCAGGGAATAACTTTTTCCTGTCTGTGTATCACTATGATTTGCAATTTACAAAACAAGAGTTCTTTTATTTGGTACCTCAGTTCAGCTTCCCTCAGGAAGAGATGGGGACTCAGCATAGCATCAATGTGCAATTTCCATTACCAGGAAGGTAAAACAACATAACAATTCATAGGGAGCTCTTTCCTTATTGCCCTGGTCCCAGGAATGAGCAGAGCAAAGGGGATCCTCATCCCCTTCCCAAATCATGTGAGGGACAACACTGCAGGAGTTCCCACCCAGCCAAAATGGGGTTTCAGGGAGAGAATTTAAAGATTAGGGAGCCTGGCCCAAGAAAAAACCCTGAACCTCCTAGCTGTGAGTCTGTCTTGCAGAAAAATTTTACATGATTTGAAACCACTGCTATCCTTTCCCCCTCCCCGCCATTGTCATTGAGAGATATGTTCCTTTCTGCATTTCTAATTGGGATGGAACAGATGGTGAAGGCTTTGTTTAATGAAATATGTCCATTCAATTAACCCACGCCATCAGGGATCCAGCAGTGCAGGAGGAATCAGCCTCCCACTGCTGCAGGGGGATCCTGCTGCCCTCACCTGCACACCTGAGCCCAAGGGCAGGGCCTGGGGGCACGGGCTGGACCTGCTGGACCTGGCTCAGCTGCCAGTCTTGCTTCCCAGAAGCCTTGTTCCTCTAATTTTACCTCTTTTTTTTCCTTTTTTTTTCCCCCTTGATTTCCAGTTTCAGAAATGCATCCAGAGGTTTTGAACCCCTTGCTCAGCCTTGCCCATGGAAAAGGCAATATCTTTTTTCCCCAGGAATTGCTATGGAGTTCTGCCAAAAAGAACTGGGTCCCAATGACAGCCCTTCCCCTCCTTCTGGGGAGGGGAAGCCCATCTGTGCCTCAGTTTCCCCCTTTGTGGTGAATGACTATCAATTCATTCTCTGTGAACCACCCAATATGTGGTTCACTGACAGCTCGAAAATCAACCAAAAACCAACACAGCTTCCGAAACCAAAATGTGCTATTTTATTTCCTGTCTTGGTTTGAAACAAAGTTTGACCCCTTGAAAGGAGGGGGGGTGACATTTTGAAGCACAAAAATCAAAACACACATTCATATGTGAAAAAAATCCTCTTTTTTTTTTTTTTTTTTTCCAATCCCACTAATATCATGATTACCCACAGAAACAGAGCCAAAAGACACAAAGGGCTGGGATTAGATCAGGCTGCTCTGCAGTAAGTACTTTTATGCAGGTAAATAGTTTATTTCTAGCCTTGCTCCCAGCTTCCACTGGTGCAGGAGCTGTTCAGGGGTGTCACAGGAATGGTTTCTGCTAAAGAAAATTAATTAAATGCCAACTGGACTAATTTTAGCACTTTAAAACCAAGCCATTTCAGGAGTTCATTTCCAAATGGTGAATTGGTACATTTACCAAAATAAATTGCTTTGGTGTTTTGGAGGTTTAGTTGATTGAGGTTTGTTTTTTTTTTAAGTGAGGAAAGCAGAAAACCCCAGAACCTTTGGGGGTTTTCCCTTATTTTTCCCTTTCTCCTTCCTCTCCCCTTTCCTTTCTTTTCTTTCCCTCTTCCTTTCCCCATCCCTTCCCTTCAGGAAAGAAGGAAAGCCTTCAGCTGCTTCCTGTGCTCAGACACAGGGAATAAATCAAAATACTTCTATGGGAAAAACTTCTTCTTTTCAATGACTGTTTTTCCTTATTTTACAGAAAACCCACAGAGTTTATTGGTCCCTTTTGCTGGTGGGGAAGCACCTTTGGACAGCAAATCATTCAGAAATTGGATTTATGCAGCCAGAGGAGAAACACAGCCTGTGACAGCTCCCAGCTGGTCTCCACAGCCCTGGCTGCAGTGTGACACCCAGAGTGACGCAAAACACCCCCTTGGGGTGCCAGGGGTGCCACTCCTCACCCCTCAATGCCTGCACTCATGGGGGAGCCCCCAAAGTGCCCTTGGACCTCCCACAAGCCTGGAGAGCCCAGACCCCTCAGCAGCATCCCTGCCATGCTGGGACAGCAGCTCCCACAGCTCCTGACACCCCCAAGGGTCCCCAAAACACATCCCTCAAACATCCCCAATTCTCTTATGACCAAGCTGGATGGTTTTCCTTCTCTTTTCACCCAGTACAAGGCAGAGGGATGCCACTTCTGACTCCCTTTGAGCTGTTTATGGGCTTATCTGGCTCTCAGCTCTTGTTGCTAGCCCTCTAATCCCTCTCCTCTCTCTGGTGGCATCACAGATATATTTCCTGGCATTTGTGACTGTTCCCACACTGAGCTAAACCGTTTCCAAGTGCAAAGCAGCATGACTGAAACCCCTGCTAGACTTTCATAATGAATATGAAGTTGCCAGACAGCAGAAATTCCTAACTTGACTTCATTCTCCAAATCCATTTATCAATGCTAATCAGCCAAGACCAGACAAGTCATCCCATTTTCAGTAGAATTACCTTTTCTTCTAATGACAACAAAACAATTTTTGCAAAAATAACAGTATATCATCAAGTGAAACTCAGTCTTTGACTAACACAATATTTTAACTCATGACTCAGACAAGATATTGGCTGCAAAAATGACCGACTTGATTCATCTTTGTTAATGGCAGAAGTGTCAGAGATGTATCTGAGATCCTGCAGTGGAACCATCAGGCCTGGGAGCAGCTCTGGATCTAAACTCTCTCTGGGATTTAAAGACACTCTGATCTAGCTCCAAAGCTCCTGGTTGGGAGGATACAGGTATACAGGGGGATACTCAGATGTTTTAGCAGCCAAATCAAATTATTTAATGGTTTTATAATGTGCTCAACTGGGATGCTACAGGGTGACTGTGCTAACATGACTGCTGCTGCTGGCTGGTAGTAGAACTCAAGATAAAATTATAATTTTGCAGCCCTGAAGTGAAAGTACGCTACATAAATGCACTAAGAAATCAAAACCTTCCCAAAACACCAGATTTTACAATCAAAGCCCTGCACCCACTTGCCCATACCAAATCCCAAAGGCAAGTGGGATTTGGTATGGGCAAGTATAGGCCACACCAAATGGCCTATACATGCAAGTAGGCCATACATGCAAGTACCTGCAAGTAAAAGCAGGTATAGGTGCTTTTTTGCCCAGTGCTGCTCTTGGCCAGAGCAAGGGAAGTGCATTTGTGCCCCCTCCAGAGCAGCTCCAAGCAAGAGATGGATTCTGACAGCTCGAGCACCTCTCGCTCTCCCAGCTTGGCTGCCCTGTCCGTGGCAGAGTCCCCCAGCAGATCCAGCTGCCCAGACAGAGCTGGCTCATGCCTGAAACGTGGCAAGCAGCCAGAGCAGCAGAGAGACTGCTGGCTTTTCCCTGCACAATCCCCTAACAAGGAATCCTGGTGTTCCTGGGCACAGCTTTCTCTCCCTGGGTACCTCACACCTCCCAGCAGCCGCTTGGATATCTCTGAGACTCCCCTCACACAGAAACAAACAACTTTCTTTCTTTCTTTCTCTGTAGGGATCAGCATAAAGAAACCCACCCTTGTTAAAAAGGAATTTCCTTACATCAGAGAGGCAACTCCAGGCCACTCTAACAAGGTGAACTCTGCCCTTGCTATTTTAACATCTGGCCCTACTGGGACTTGTGTTTTTGATTAAGTCGCACACATGAACCAGCTCCCATGGGGAGTGAGCCTTGCTGAGGGTGCCTGTACATTAGGCTGTAAGGGATGGACAGAAGATAACACTTATTTTTTCTTTTTTTCTTTTTTTTCCCTAGCCATTCTGTTTGCCTGGACACAGATGGGGAGTCCAGGCCACCTTCAGATGGTACTTTCTGCCCCAATACATAGCACTTCCCCTTCTCTCACCGTGCCTTGTGTGTGACTGCTCCCTAATCCCCTTGAGACTCAACAAATGGATTAGCACAAGCAGTTTAACCCAGAGCTCTCTGCTAACCATCCTCACCTTGGGCTGGGTGGGCAGAGGGCAAGCACAGTTCAACACCAGGAGCTGCTAAAGGTTTAACAAGCACAGGACACTGACCAGTCCAGCCAGCTGAGAAAAACCCTGACCTGTAGCCAGAAAAACCCCAACCACTCTCCCAGCTCTGAGTTCTTGTCCAGAATAGAGTTCAGGAAAAAACAAGCAGCAAAGACCAATAATTTCAGCATCAGAATGGTGCATTCAGCTTGCCACAGAAAGCCCGCAGTATGAAAACACAATTAAGTAGTTGCACATTGACAGAGTCTCCTAATTGCTTCAAGGAGCAATTCAATTATGTTTTCAACACTGAAATGAGTCATTACCAGTCTATAGGGGAAAATTGTGTTTGTGGGGTCATGGTTTTTATAGAATATGCTGTCTTCCTCCCAAAAGTTAGCTCTTGTACTGCTGACAATATTAATTTTGGATAGATTCTTCCCTTTAGGAGCTAAATTGAGACAATTCTTGTTATGGGAACAATTGTCCACTGTAGCTCAGAAGAGCCCAAAGCCATAACATCTGGAGTTATGAAAACAGAGATTTAAAGTCCCTTCTGCTTTGCAAAACTCAACTGCTTCATAATCAAGTCATAAATAGTCACACTTCTCCTCTGACTTCATTGTAACTCCAGTCAATGCAGAGCCCTGAACACTGCTGGGCTAGCAGCCCAGTTCAAACCGGTGATAGTTTCAGTAAAGGAAGAAATCATTTCAGTAAAGGAAGAAATAATTTTTCAGTAAAGAAAGAAATAATTCCTGCTATGAAAGCAGATGGAATTAGTTGTGGCAAAGATATTTTGAAGGTATTCTGAATTACAGATGCAGGGAGATTCAGACTATACAGAGTTGAAGCAAAAACTATTCTAAGAATTGAAGAAAGTCAATTCAGGTCAGATCTACTACTTGGGTGACTGAAGATGGTTGAGAGCTACACTTGAACCTTGCCAACAGAGATTTTGTTTTCTATTGTTCCTACAGCAATTTGAAAGCAAGATGATTGCAGAGCAGTGAGACTCAGCAGCAGTGAGAAAGCCCTGTTTTGAGAGCTCTGGGTTAAACAGCACTGATTTAGATGTTCATGCCTGCACAGTAGTTCAGCAAAGATAACAGGTTGCAGTAGCCACTTGGTAATTGACCTCTGGTGATTTAAAACCTTAATTTGCTTTCATGCTTTCTGATTTAAAGTAGCGTGTGCACTTGGGCATAACTGCTTTAAGATATCTAAGCAATATTTTAGCCTGGATTCCTCAGGAAACAAGGCTTAACAGAGCACATAGACTATCCTTCCTAATAACTCCTAAAAGCACTGGCCATTTTCAGCCAAATTTGTTGCAGGGTTCAGAGCTGTGATACTTGGAAAATCCTCAGAGGTTTTGTGAAGAGCCAGAGCAAACTCTTGCATGTTCTGAGTGCCAGCTCTTGGGTGAACAATTCTGTCCCTTCTGTGGTGGGCACATCCCATGGGGCACGAGGCCAGGAGAGGACAGTGGGGCTGGATCCTGCATTCACAAAGAAACCATTGAGCTCCAGGCTGTACTGGACATGATGCCTGTTGAATGCTGCTTATAAATAACTCTGCTACAGCCACGACTCAGTGCCATTCCCTTTGCACAGCAATGAATGCCATTCCCTGCCAGGGACAAGAAAGGGTGAAGCAGATCCTCCTTGTGCCCACAGGTAGTGCAAGAAGCACCACATGAAGCAGAGCCCTGAGAGGCACCTTCAGGCAGGGAACAAAGCTCCCTGGGTGATTTGTAGGCTCTGAACAGCAAAGCTGTCACTGAGCCACTGTGAATCTTTCTCAGTCTGCACCTTTGCTGAGCTGATTTATTGAAGGTGTCAATATCAGAGGTAGGCTGGGGACTAGCTGTAAAGCTCAAAACCTGATTTTCCCGTGGTTTTGCACTCCCCTCTGCCTTCAGAGCTTTGTTTCATCATCAGATGAGTTGAGGTGTTGGCTGGCTTTTGGGGCAAAGGGCTGCTGGAAGGGAGCCCCACTGCTTCATCTGCACAGGGTAAATCAGGAATGCTCATTTTCACAGACTGCACGCTTAATTGTTGGGTTAAGTTAACAGGAGTTAAAAGGCAGCTTGGTCAAGCAGGCAGGGAAGAGCTGGAGTCAGAACATCCAGCTTTTGCTGCCCATTAAATAATAATATGGTTCTGTTGGGCCATAGCTTCCTCACTTTGGAATAAGAGTGAATCCCAGTGTGCTCTGGCCACAGGACAGTAGACACTGCAGGAAAGAGGTGCTGCATTGCCATTAATTCTATTCCTAAAATAAAATCCAAGTGCTGACCAAAATCTCATTAAACTAAAAATAAAATTCTTTGGACTTCAGCAAAATACAACGTACTGCTCCTTACACTGGCTGCAAGATTCCTGTCTCAACAGCACAGAGAGGAATTACAAAAAAACCACCAAGAATGTTGCATTTGAATTTTCAAAGCCACGTTGTGTTACCTGCAACCATGAGAGGCTGCAAAGCCTGTGCCTGTCCCAGCAGGGTTGCAGAGCATGGTGGCACGATCCCACCAAGACCTGCAGGACTCATCTCCTGGGCAGGGAGCCCAGGGCCATGAAGGGAAGTGCTAATAGTCAAAAAGATGTCTGCAGCTTGCAGAAATAGATATTTTCCCAGGAATAAAACATGACTTGGAATAAATGTTTTATTCCCCTGCACATAATGAATGGCAGTGAATGTGATTTGGGGACCTGTCAAGAGAGGGGAGCACAGAGATAGTACATGCACTACAGACAGTATTAAAAATGTTGTTTAACTGAAACACAGGGAATTGAGATCACTGGTAATTTTAATCTCCTTTCCTCTGGGATTTCTTTTTTTCCTTTTTTATGATCACCTTCCTATGTGGCTGGAAAAACAAGGCCATCAAAATGTTTATTGGAAACTCTTGCAGGAACCAATCCATATGCAATTGCACAGAAGGTAAAGAGGCATCCACTGCTCAGCATTTCCAGCAGATTTAGCATCAAGCTCAGCTTGCAGCCAGGCAAACAACACTATCTGCTTCTGGAAAAAGTAGTCGAAAAAGAGTCACCAGGAAACAATTAAAGGACTGTGCTGTAACCCAACAGCTGCTTGAACTGCTCTGATCTGTGGCAACACCGCTTTGCAGAAGAGCTTTTCATCAATCTCCATGTACGGCTTAATAGAGGCTGTCAGGAATATGGAAAACTGTCACTCTAGTGTGGCTGTGAGCAGCTCTGAGCCCTGCCCTCACCAGACAGCCCTGCACAGCTTGTACCAGCATGGGGGATGAGGCCAGAGCCTGCCACAGCAGCTCCTTTCTGGCAAGAGGAGATGGAATAAAAACTCCAACTTTTATTCACTGTTTTCACAGGCAGAGAGCATCCTTGTTGGGAGATAGCTTGCTCCTCCAGGAGAACCATGTTGCCCTTGGCCAGCTAAATCTCCCCTCTACAAGGCCAATGTGAGGAATGTCAAGTGCAGTTTCACGTGGTTTATTAAACCTACACAGAGGCTTGTCCTGGCAAAGGAGCATCGTGGTGCTGTGAAAAGAGAGAATGGCACCAGGGCACCATCTCCAGCTAATTGTTTCATCAACTTGGAGAGCAACAACTGCTTGCTAAATAAGGCTCTTCTTTTCTGCTTTGCAATTATGCTCTGGTGGCTGCCAAGAAAAGCTCTGACACTAAAGGCTTCTCAGGGCCTCTGCAAGTGTTGCCTTTGGTTTTAGTCCAGAAAGGCAAAAAGCAAAACCAAGGGCTGCAAATCAGAGGAAGAGGTGAAAGCTCAGAGGAGATTTGCCCTGCTCCCACCCACCTAACCAGTAAGAATTGGGTAAAAGGAAAAGAATTAATGAAACTTGTTTGGTGCATTTGCCTCAGAAAATGTTAATGCTCAGCTAAAGACAAGATATTTGAGCATTTCACCAAATAAGTTTATGTTTTCAGTTGCTTCTGGAAAAACAATCAAGTTTGCATATTTTTACCAAAATATTGAAAGTGCTTGAATCTTTCCTATTACAAACCAGGAAGCTGAACCCATTAATTCATTCCTAAAATAAGATTGGAGAAGAAATAAAGGGCTATTTAGAACTAGGTACTACTCTTCATAATGAACTGAACTGGCAAAGATCCTTCTATTTTTTCCAGTTCCTGAGTTATCCAGAAATTGAAACATGTTGCAGGCAACTATTAGTTAAAGTACAAGCTCATGCATGTTGATTTCCCTTGTTTCAGGCTCAGCTCATTTGCAATTGAAAGCATCAACAGTAAAATATTTCTGCACTTAGAGCTTTACCTTTTCACCAGTAAAGCTCCTTCCTGAACACATCTCCTTTCTGTTCTGGCACGACCATTTGTGGGCTGCCTTTAAACTTTGTGTCTTAATTTCTCCTTCCCTCTTCCCAAGCAGGTGACAAGAGAGCGAGCCAGGCCAAATGTCGCTGGGTGCCAAGCTTGGTGTCAGCATTATTGGTCTGTTATCAACAGCACAGGTTCACTGGGTTATGCAGAAGGCTCCAAATCTGGGATTTCAAATTTCTGGAGCAGTTCAGTCAATAAAGTTCACTTGAGGATCAAGGTCTCCTTGCAGACACGGGAGGGAATGAGTAGGCATTTCTCACTTTTGCAAAAATGATGGTTGGGGAGAGAGGCCAGGGCTGCCTCTGAACTGACCATTCTGCTTTAGCAGATCCACTGGTAAGGACAGATGTCCCCTACAGAGTGTGATCAGTGCCTGCATGCCAAGCCAAACCCACCTGCCAGATCAACCATGGGCATGGGACAAGCCAGCCATGGCAGGGAATTCCTCTGCTTCCTCTTGTGATTGACAAGAGAAGCAATAAGGAGATAGGAGCTGAAGAGCTGTTTGCAGTAACCTTTCCCTTTGTCAGAAATGTCAAAGCAATTCCTAACAGCTCACTTCAAAATGCATTTTCCATCCTCTTTTTGACATCTACCCGACCTCCCCAACATTGCCAGAAGATACAAATTCACCCTGACAGTCAGGAGAGGAAGGGAAAACAAGAAAGGAAATAAAATAAAAACCAATCTCTGAACTCTTTCTAACCATCATAGAGGACAAGAGTTAGTATCATGCACTTACTGACAGACCAAGCTTGAACCACCTTCTCCCCACAAAAAATCAGCATAATAAGGCAGGAATGAGGTTACTTATTCTAGCAGGACCCAGTGATTATTGTCTTATTTCCCTGATAAACATTGATAGCATTTGTAATATAGCTCTAACAGGTTCTTGGGTTTTTAATTTCTTTTCTCCTCTCACAAATTTTCCCCATTCCTTTTCTCTGTTTTGTTGACTTACAGAACCTGACATCTTTGCACAAGGAAAGGTTATTAATTGCTGCTGATGAAGATGCATATCACAAACAAAACAAACAAACAAAAAAACCCAAAAACAAGATAAAAACCCAAAACCAACCAAATAAACAAAACCAATAAAACATAATAAATAGGAAAATAAGAGGTTTTACTGACAAAACTCTCACATTTGGGAGTAAGACTCCCTCTTACAAAATTTATAGCTCTAAATAATTAGGTATCTGGTTTCATTAGCCATCCAGGCTTCTACTATCCACAGTGAGCAGAGAAAGGGGAAGTCAGGAGAATGATTCACCATACCTTCTTTAGAAAGCTATTTTGGGATTGACTAAATCATTCTTTGGAGATTGGACAATTAGTACAGACTGGATGTCCAACTCCTACACAGCTCCAGGGTAAGATGTGTGACTGTCAGCACACCAGGAAGGATGGGTCCAAAGACTAAAAGCTGCTCACAGACATCAGTGACAATTAGTTGGTTTTAAAACCCCTGGGAAGGAGCAGATCCAGGGAGAGAAAACATTTGTTCAAGGTCACAGAGAAGGTCACTAGAATCACTTGTGTCTCTTGAGTGCACTTCAATGTCCTGAATAAAACATTAATTTATCCTGCAAGGAATGGTGTTGAGGAAATGAAAGTTCAAATGCCAAATGCAAAGAAAAATAATCAGAAGAAAAAGCATGACCTTCCATTGCATATGTTTAACTGGAGTTTCATTTACATGAGCAGTAGCACACCAGTTCCCTCAAGCTTCTGAGGAAATTAGTAGCAGGAAAACACAATTCTGTGCATTTTCAGGAACTGCTTCCATTAACAAAAAGCCAAGGCACAGGAATATATCAACCACTGCATAACCTCACCAAACTAAACCAAAAGTGCAATCTAAATAGAACAGGGGCAAAAGCTGAAGGCAATAGAAGGACTTTGCACTGCACAAAGTTAATGAAGTTAATGCTGGCTCTGGACTAAATTATGTGAAATACCTTGAAAAGGAATTGGAGACAGCAGCTAGACACCCATCTGGGGGTGTCCAGTGATGTGGGACTGACATATGTGAAGCCAGTAGTGACCAGAATGTGGAAAAGAGGATTTGTCTCTCCCATGTTCAACCTACACCAATAGGAGACCACAGGAACCTGAGAGATCTAAGGATCTCTGGCTAAAAGGAAGCCATAAAATACTTGGAGTGACTGAAGTATGAAAAACAAATATCCCTGACAACGGACTGGCACATAAAATGCCCACTGCAGTGTGCTCAAGACAGCAGCCAGTGTTTAAAAATGCCTCTTGTAATGTCCGTGCAGAACAGCCTGCATAGGACTGGAGGATGACTTTTATCCTGATACCACTACATCCCTTTGGACTGTTCTTTCAGCCATAGCCACTTTCTTAGGACAAGCACTGCCTGCTGAACCAGCGCTTCCCCTCCTCCCTATCCTCCTCCTCCCAACACTTCATAACCACAAACCTCAGCTGCTCCTACTTGTTTCCTGTGTTTACCCAACAGATCACGGCAAAAAGGGAGAAGAGGAAGGAGTTTATAATAGGAAAATAATCAATAGTGACATGCCATCGCTGTCTGCAAGGCAATCATTAGCAGCTCAGGAGAGACCTCAGTGGCTTGTGTGTGTGATTGTGATTGCCTCCTGTGGAGAGCTAAGCTGTGTGAAAGACTTCAGCAGGTGCCTTTTCCTCCTCCAGCACAGGGAATTCAGTCTAAGTCAGGCATCTAAATTACACCTCTGGGTTATTATCAGCTGTATTAATTACTGTGTTCTCCCTAATTATCCTCTCTTAACACACTCGGTTGGTTTGTGGGAACAATGCAAGGTTGGCAAACAGCGGCATTTAAAATTGATTGGGCCAGAGGCTCAATGATGAGACACAGCACAGCAGGTTTATAAAAGGTCAGATTAGTGGTGAGGTTTATCCTGTGGTTTGTGAGGGTGTGAGCTGAGCTGCAGCAGGCTGGCATGCCCTGGCCAGCTGGCATGAAAGGACACACACAGTTTGGGGTCAGTTGTCCCCTGGTTTTACATCGTGACCCCATGCAAAGGGCTATTCCCTACCACAGCTCCAATGTGACTTTCTGACCGACATTAAAACAAACAACACAACATCATCAGCCAGAGGCAGGACATTCCATGTGTCCCCTGTTTCACCCTGCATGAACTGCAGGTAGGATTGGGAATCCCAGGCAGGCTCTGCTGTGTCCTGGCTGTTCATCCTTTTCTTCAAATAACCAGACTGAGTGACTTTCTGATCACTGACATGGAAAGTCACTTTTGCAACATAAAACAACCCAGTTTTGCACTTCCTAACCTTTGTTTTTCAAATGCATCATTTCCCCCAGGCTGGCTCGCTGCTTCTTGGAGGAGGATTTGTGTCTTGGGTACACAACTTGCCTCACCAGATTCAACCTGTCTCAGAAGTGGTTGAAAAGAAGAAGGTTCAGTGGCCTGACAGCCTGACATTGGAGCCTTGGCAGATTTGCTGCCTTGGGGGATGACAAACCTGCCCCCTCAAAATGTACACATGCCCCCATCAAATAGATCTGCTCCTGAAAAAGCTTTAACAGCAGAGAAAGTGTAGGAGAAAGGAAATCCTGTGATTTAAAACTCATCTTAGGCTGCAACATTTCAGCATGATCCTTTAATGCACATCTGCCCATAAGCTCAAACCAGCACCTCTAGCAATGGATCATTTTCCTCTATGTCCCTCAAAATGTGTTTTTCTTTTGTTCTCACTTGATACCTATGAAAACCACATCTAACTGGGCTTCTATGCTGCAAAAGACATGACATGAAATACAAGAGTGTTTGCAGGGATGGACTTCATAAACATCATCCCACTTTCTACTGAGAGCCAGCCAAAGTTCCATTGTTGTCCCTTTTTCAGCTATGGGGTCTGAAACACTTTCTGCCACTATCACCAGACTCCCCTGCTCTGCTCCCTCCAGAGTTCAGAGTTTAAATGAAGCTCTCAGAAAATATAGATCCAAACACACAGGACATATTTGCCAGTGGATAGAGAAGCAATAGAAACCCCATTTTAACAAACAGTTCTCCAGCTCAGAGAGTGAAACCAGTCTGGTGAAGGTCAGTTCTAACCCTGTGTGTATCATTTAAGTCCTTCTTAGGACTGTAGCTGTCACAGAGGCCATGCACTTTTGGAAATGTTTATCCTGACAGAAGATCCTGTGTTTTTCAAGAACAAATAGCAGCTGCTGCATTTTTAATACATTCCCTACAACATGACCATAACCAGTGCAAGAGAGACACCCTGCTCTAGGCACTTACTGAGTGGGCACCAGTTAAGAGAAATATGCCCATTTCTTGGCTAATTCCTGCTCCTGCAGGAATCCAAGGATGTCTACAGATCCACAGCACTGAAGAAGAAGGAGCAGAGATGTGTAGGTCCAGAGACAACCCCACAGAAGGATGAGACAGTGCCTCAATTCCAACTTCAAATTCCCTCAGATGTGATCATTTACTTCCATTACCATCTTCAGCAGGAGCTGGTGATACCAGAGACAGAACTGGGCTCCTTTCTGAAGGACATCAAGGGCTTTTCCTTCATTTTGATTGCAAGGATATACAAGGATAAGCTCAAGGATACGAGCTCCAACCATGACACATATGGAGGCACCCAGGGGAAACAGAGCATAAAGAGTCAAGGTGCAATCAGGAGAGGTGCATTACTTCACCTCTATAGCACAGAAGCCATCTCAACATGAATTCATTAATGTCAAAAAGAAATCTGCCCAACCATGCCTCCAAAAAGGAAACTGGGACATACATAAACCCCTTCTCTCTCAGCCAGCAAACCTCCATCCTGCAAGCCCCTGCCATGGCTGTGAGCTCTCTCTCTGCTGGTCTTGTTCCACCAGCAGTTTTGCATCCCAAAGGTGACCTTCTCCATGATGCTGCAAAATGTTCAGGATATAACTTGGGGACTGGTTGCCACCTGCACTGGGACATTTCAGGTGGTCCCACATCTCCCTTCTCTCAAAGGCAATCTTTCCAGCAAGCTTTGGACCAAGCCTGGCATAGATTAGAGCTTCCAAAAAGCCTCCTTAATTTGTTTTTTTTTTTTTTTTTCTGGAGGAGAGTGTGCAGGACAGTGTTTGCGCTGATGAATAGCTTGGCACTGTGGTAGCAAGGTGCAGGAGATCCAAAACCCTGCTGCTGTTAATATTGGTGAGTCACCACTGCTGCCTGTGCCAAACATGCTTCCAAACAGAGCTGCAGTTTGCCCTTGGTTGCTTCACTGGGCAAAGCTAAGTCTGAAAAACTTTTTTTTGGTTCAATCTTTCAGGATATCAACACAGCAGAGATGTTGGTCTCGATCTGCCTACTGGCAAACATCAAACAAAGAAGACTGTTGTATGTTTGCATTTTATTAATGGTTTACAACTCAAATTTTACTTCTCTTTTGTTCCTGCTGATCTCACAGAAAGCTATAAAAATATATAGAGATGTCTGCCAAATAGATTTCTTGGAGGAAAGCAGGAAAGTGTGAATAATGGGTTCTGAAGTACGGATAATTAGCAGATCAAATAACCCCAAGGATTGGGGAATTTTTTCATTCTCTGCAGATATTTAACATTCTTATATTGCTGTATAAATTATACACACTCTCCAGGTACACTTTTTCTTCTAGCTCTTACAGAAAAAAAAAATAGAGATGTCTACAGCGAGGTTATTTATTTATTAAATGCTTCTGACAGTGAGAAATGACAGCTCTGGCTGCAGTTAGGAGTCATAAAGGCAGCTCCTTTTCTTCCTGACCATAGCACCTCTACCCTGATCTTTCCACTCCCTCAAGAGGCTCTTCTTTGGTTTGGTTCAGCAATGCCAATCCACAGAAGTTTGCCAGTGTCAGCAGGATGGGCAGTGGGCAGCGGGCACACAACAAAAACTGGAGATCCATTTGTGTCTGCCTGAAGCTCTCCCTTAGGTTTCCCAGTCATATTCCAGTGGGTTTTTTCCTAAATACTGCCTTACTTCTCATCTACTCACACTTCTTATTATCCCTAAATAAATAAGGAACATATGAATCTCCAGACTCAGAAAATCAAAGAAATTTACTTCTCACATGCAGCAAGGCAAGGCCAGGACACAGGGAAGGGTCAGCAGCTGATGCATGTTCTGAAAGGTGTGTGCAGCTTTGCCCATACATTTTTGGAATTTTGGAAATAAATGAATAGATAAAGGAATGGCTGACCCCACTGAGATGTTCAGCTGCCAATTTGTGTAGAATGTCAAGGACTGATCTTTAAAAAACGGGTAAGAATCTGTTGCAACTTGGGGGTTCACAGGAAGAGGTTTTTCTCAGCAATTCTCCACTCAAAAAATAGAGCGCTAAACTCTGTATTCTCCTAAAGTCCCAAGAAAAATGATGCAACTCTTACTTATAAATAAACCTGATAAAGTGTCTCAAAGCCTGAGCTCTCAAACCTCATGTTTTTTTCCCCTAATGAAACACTGTCATCTGAGAGGCAAAATAAAAGTCTTCCCTTAGAGACAGTAATTTAATAGCAGGGACATTAATTAATTTCATCTTCACATCAATGCTCTGTTTTATTTAAACTCCCATCCTGCAGCCACTGGAGCATCTGCAGAGCCTGCAAGAGGCCTGGCCTGGGGCCAAGGGAGCTTTGGTGAAGGTGGCAGATGGCAGGCTAATGGAGACACGACAGAACCAGCCCTGAGCCACTCTGCCCCAGTGGCAGGAGTGCTTTACCAAGAGCAAGGTGCTGCCTGGCCCAGGGAAAGCAGGATGAGCTACAGCTGCTCACACCCAGCCCAGGCAATGGGGTGACCACGGGCCTTTGGGAGCAATAATGAGACAATGCCCATTAAACAGACTGTAGGCATTGAGATACCCTAAACCAATCTGTTCTTCATCTTGGTTGATCAAAGTTTGCCACAATCACTGACCGTGGGCCCAGAATGGTGTTGAGGAGCTGGCACAGGGTGCCCAGAGCAGCTGTGGCTGCCCCATCCCTGCAAGGATCCAGGCCAGGCTGGATGGGACCTGGAATAACCTGGGATAGTGGAAAGTGTCCCTTCCATGGGCAGGGGGGGTGGAAAGAGATGAGCTTTAAGGTCCTCTCAAAACCCAAGCATTCTATGACTCTGAAGTTCATTATACATGTGAGTGATGGTGTGACAGTGGTCACAGGGGTCTTCAGGTGAGGGAAGAGACAAGGATGTTGACTCCGTGTTCAGAAGGCTTGATTTATTATTTTATGATATATATATATTACATTATAATTAACTAAAAAGAATAGAAGGAAAGGTTTCCTCTCAGAAGGCTAGCTAAGCTAAGAATAGAATGGAAAAGAATGATAATAAAAGCAGCTGGCTCAGATGTAGAGCGAGAGTCAGCTCTGCCGTGACTGGTCACTAAATCCGAACATCCACACGAGACCAATCACAGATGCACCTGTTGCATTCCACAGCAGCAGATAGCCATTGTTTACATTTTGTTCCTGAGGCCTCAGGTTCTCAGAAGGGAAAAAAATCCTAAGACTGGATTTTCACAAAAAGATGTCTGCAACATGATGGCAGTTTCCTTCCTTAAAAATCTCCTCACTGGACTGCCAGGGTAAATTCAATAAATGCACCCAGCAGACATGGCACATCAAAACCAAATACCCAGAACAACAAAGGCAAGGTTTGACATGACCTAGAAGCTTGTTAAATCCTTAGCTACAGCCTGCTGAGACCTGAAAAATATAATTCAATGCCAAAGAAAGGGGTCATGAAACACTGTCAGGAAGACATCTCCATCAGCAGCCCCATTGAAAATCAAATTGATCTTTCCTTACCCCATGCAATTAACCTATGTAAATACGTGCTAATGACCACTTTGCTCCTAATTCCTTTCATTCACTCATCAAGCCACATGAAGACACAAGCAAGCACTGTTGATGGCAAACCCGTCTCATCTGAACTTCATAAGCAGGGAGATCTGCCCATGCTTCTGATTGTTGGACTTGTATTCCTTCCTGGACACATAAATGGTAAAGAAAAAAGAATGAAGTTAAGCTTTGCATGTTTTTCTGTATTCAATTCAGCAGAGCCCCACTGAAGCTTACTTTTCTAAAGTTGGATTTATGTTACCTGTTGTCTTCAAGATCTCAAAACTCTCCTGAACTTACTCCAGTGTCAGGTGTTGGAGGTCCCTGCCTCAGCCTGCTACTAATCAGTAAAACAGCAGTAGCAGCCTCATAACTTCAATTACAACTGTTGTGGTAGGTGCTCACTCTCCTGATAATGGCTGGGTGCAGGCTCAGCAGCACAAACCCCAATCTCAGAGTCCTTTTCCATTAGAAAGCAAACTTCATCACTTCACTGCATCCCTACAACTTCTGGAGGATGGAAATGTCACCCTGATTTTTTAGGATTTTCTAAGCCTTCTGATGTTTACATTCTTGTAACGAACTTTCTCACGCACTTTCTCACGCACTTTCTGTAAATAACTTATTGTTTTCCATTCTTTTACAGAGGAAGAGAAATTTGATGGACTGTTAGTTGGTTTGTCCAGTGTCATTGGAGAGGTGCCACTTTCACCCTCCAATCCACTGTCACTTTCGGAAAACTATACATGTTAGAGTCAAAAGATAACCTTCCCTTTTTTCCCCTTGAGAACAGCAGTGTGTACACTCATGTTTCGTGTCCTACAGCAGACATGGAAACACCCCCAGGATCTGTGCAGAACCTCTGCTGAACCTCTGTCCCAGCTCACAGCACAGCCCCGTGCCCCAGCACCACGAGCTGTAGCAGGTTTACGTTCTGGCAATAATTCTCTCCAGCAGCTCAGCAAGCCTGGCAAAGCCCAAGGCTACAGCCACCGTTTTTATGGGAGCAATAATCCCAGTTTATTTCCACACCACAGCCATAAACATTTCCAGAATCCCAGACACGTACGCAGGGCACCTGAGACACCAGCAGCTGTCTCCAGCTCCACTTGACCCCCTGAAAAAAGAGGCACGGAAAATGCTATCCCAGCAGGCATTAATGCAGGTTAATTAAACCTAAACTGCTCAGCAGGGCACGGAGAATTGAGAAGTGGTGCTTCTGCAGGCTGCCCAGTGCACCAGTCCCACCGTGGCATCATCATTAATGGTTTTCACACAAGCCTCAGGGCTCATTTGCTTGACAAGAGCAAAGCAGTAATTTTACTGTTGAACACTTGCAAAAATGATGCCCTGACTGTTATCAAAAGTGACAGGCAAGTTATGTGAGCAGTTAAGTGAAGGTTACTTTTTAGGGCCGAACCTCTGAATAGATCAGACGTCAATTAGTTCATGCATGGAAGGAGAAGGGGAAAGAAAACAAAGAGAAAAAGGAGGAAGGGAGAATATAGAAGAAGGGATAGAAACAGCAGGAAAGAGATGACCTAAAGTGTTTCCCTGGATCAGTGCTCTGAGGGACAGGAGTGGGAGAGCTCTCAGCATGGGCTGCAGTCCCCAGAGCTGTGACCCTGCCATCCCTGGCAGCTGTGCAGGGTGGGCTGGGCAGCTGGGCACAGGGAGGGGTGTGACCGTGTTCACAGGGGTCTGAGGATGAGGGAAGAGATGGAGAATGTTGACTCCATGTTTCAGAGGGCTTGATTTATTATTTTTTGATATATATTACATTAAAACTATACTAAAAGAATAGAAGAAAAGGTTTCACCAGAAGGCTGGCTAAGTTAAGAATAGAAAGGAAAGAATGATAACAAAGGCTCTGTCTCGGACTCCTTTCTGAGCCAGCTGACTGTGATTGGCCATTAATTATAAGCATCCAAGATGGGCCAATCACAGATGCACCTGTTGCATTCCACAGCAGCAGATAATCATTATTTACATTTTGTTCCTGAGGCCTCTCAGCTTCTCAGGAGGAAAAAATCCTAAGGAAAGGATTTTTCATAAAAAGAAGTCTGCGACAGAGGGGCTGAGCCTTCAGCACACCCAGGAGAAGCAGCCTTCCACCTGCATCCCCCATGAGCTTTGGGGACTTTCCTCCACATTCCTCAAGCAAAAACCTCACTAGAAAACTTTCAAGGTCCAACAATTTGCTTCTTTTATGCCACGGAGACTTGAAGAGGAACAAAATCATCCACAGAGTGAAGATACCTGGGCACCATTCCAGTTCCATATTTTTAGAAAAAAAAGATGAGCCTTTGACACCCAAGAAAGTTGTTAAAGAACAAACTTTCAGTTTTGACAAGTCTCTAATGAAAAGAAATAATTAGTGAAGTTATATGTCCCATTTGATTGGCTCTGAATTAAAAACTGTTTTCACCTTAAAATGACTTTTCAAAATGTTAGTCCTACCAGCCTACAAAAGCAAAAGCTGGGAGAAAATACAGAGTAAAAAGCTGCAATCAAAATGAAGCCCTTGTTTAGAAAATAATTCTGCTTTTATTTTCTCATACTCAAAACCAATTTGAAACACAAAAAAGTAGGTGGAGTCACTCCCCCACATCCCATCCATCCTGCTTCACCTGATGGCAAATGTGAGGAAAGGAGGAAAATGGAGCTCACAGCCTGAAAGCTGACTCATGAGGAAGGGCTTGGAGGAGCCACTGGCTCAGACAGAGGCAGTCACATCCCATCACCTGCACAGGGGTCTTGGCCCTGCCCTGGTGTGGGACACGGAGGGGTTTAGCTGCTAAAGCTGTTTCTGCTCCAGCTGTTTGCTGGGGAGACACTTGCTCTGTTTGGTTCCTTTAGGATGATGCAGCACAAGCCCAGAGGTTCTCTGACTTTTGTGGAGACTGGGAAGGAGGGTAAAGAATAAGATTCCCTAGGATTCAGACCTGCAAGAGTTGAGCCTGTAGACAACAGCTTGAATCTAAAGGTACAACTAGAGGTTCTCTTGCAGTTAATGGCTTTTGAACCCAATAGCTTGGGTTACAGCTTTAGAAACAATTTCTCTTATGATTATGAATAGGAAAAAGCAAAACAGGCTGTCGAGTCCCCTGAGTGCCTCCCAGAGCAGCTGCCGACCGTGCAGGACATTTGGTCTCAGCTGAGCTCACCCAGGTGGGGTGACAGCTGCCAGGGCCACCCAGGGACACCAAGACCAAGGCCAGGCCCTGCAGCCCCATGCCAGGCTCAGCCCTCAGCCCTCAGCCCTGAGCTGTGCCCTGCCAGGCTGCAGGCTCTGGGATGCACTGGCAGAGAGATTAAACACACCACTGTGTATTCCACATAAATTCAGGTCTGGGTCTGTCAGCCTTCACAGGGCCATAAATACTTCTAGGGCTGGGCTAAGGCTGGGTGAGTCTTGGGTTTGGGGTGGAAATATGGCAAATGGGAGCTTATTTGTCTGAATTCCCACTCTCCCCACTCTTTCTCTTGACACCACCTCCCACCTTTCTGTTCCTTATCTCCCAAAGACAGCTTTTGCCCACTGGTTTGCACTGGCTGGGTTGGTATAAGCAGACTTGAGGCAGGCAAGGAATAAACCCTACAGACAGTGCCTGTTGGTTTTCTGATCACATCCTGGGCTGGCTGTCAGGCTCCAAAGGCAACAGGATTTATTGCACTGAAACGCAGCAGCAGCAGCAGCCGCCCGTGAGGAGCCTACTGAGCTTCATGCACAGGAATAAAAATTTCAGGGCCGCTTGGAGATATGAAATATTTCTTAATTACTTTCTGTTCCAGCACAGCTTGAGGATTTTGCTGCTGCTGCTGTTGTTCTCGGAGCTTGTTTGGTAGTTTTGCCCCTTTTCTTTTTCTCTTTTTTTCTTTTTTTTTTTTAAGTGTAACTGGTAGCAAAGCAATATTAATGCCAGCATCTATGCTGCATTCCATAAAGAACTAGCCTTGGCTTTGCTTGGGGACTGGCTGCTTTGGTGGAGGCTGGCACAGAGAGGGTGCCAGCCTCTCTCAGCATGGGATCATTTACCTCATGCTGAAATACATTAAAATCTCCTCCCCTGAGACATTTCTCCATAATGGCTCTGCAGAGAGGTGCATCACTGAAATGCTTAAAAGGAGGCTGGACAGGCTCTCTCACTGCTTCCCCTCCAGCCCTGCCAGATCATGCACTGCACCAATGCCCCTGCTGCTCAGTGAGGTTTGTCCCTTGGACTGTGATTCCTAAGGCACAATTTTCCTAATCACCCTTGAAACAAGCCTTGCTTGGCTCCTGTTCTTCCTGCCCAATATCTGCCCCTCAAACAAAAACGTGATGCTTTTCACTGGCGAGGCCAACACCTGAGACACAACAGGTTTGACAGGTGCTAAATTAAATTTGTTTCTGAGCTGCTGCTTACAGGGTCCCGGGAGAGAAAAGGAGGAAATCCTCAGGGTAAATGAGAAAACTGAGAGACTGAAGGCTGTTCCTCCTTCTATTCCCAAATCCTCAGGGGAAATGAGAAAACTGAGAGACTGAAGGCTGCTCCTCCTTCCATTCCCAAATCCACAGGGGAAATGAGAAAACTGAGAGACTGAAGGCTGTTCCTCCTTCCATCCCCACATTCTCACACTTTGGTTAAATACATTAAGCCCTTGCAGCCAGGCTTGTGACAGCACAAGGAAACTGCCAGGGCACAGGGAGCTGCACCCTGTCATAGCTGCACCCTGTTCTCTCTCAAAAACACTGTGGAAAGCTCCTTTTTTTCACCCAGTCAGTAAATGCCCCTGGGCTGAACTGCCCAGGGGAATGGATGGTCCAGTTTCAGGGGATTTGGGTAGAGGGGTGCAGATGCCAGGGCTGTGATGCTGACTGGGAGCCTCCCCTGCAGCCCCAAGGCCAGGGGAAGGACAGACTACAGCAATGTGCTCCCATCCCCAGCTCAGCCCTCCCCAGAAATTCTCTGGGTTGTGCCCTGCACCAGCGCAGGACCCAGAAACAGAGCTAAAAACTCCAAATCCCCTCATTCTGTACAGGTGAAGAATAAAGGGAGAATGACTCTTCATCACATTTACACATCCCTTTAATTTCTATTTTACACTGAGAATTAGGCAGCATTAGCAGTTCAAAAGTCTTCCCCCCCTCCCACAGCACTGTGAGTGCATCAATTCTCAACCAGGAGATGTTGGTTCTGCATCATTGCAAAAGGTGAAACCCTGGACACGACCTTAGAGCTCTCAACCTCCAAACCAGAGAAGTGGCACAAGCAGGACTTGTTTCTCTGTTACCAGCCTTGCTCAGATCTTTATTCCTAAAAATGGCACTTTCCTTCCAGCACAGCAGGTTGGGGAGGACAGCAGGGGCGGCAGCTGGACAGAAAAGAGAATGACAATTTTGCCAGGACAGCCCAATGACCACGGTAGGACATGTTTTTTAATCTTTTCTAGGTTAAACACAGGCAGTTGTGTCTTGTTCTATTACATTATATAATATGATTTGCTGATATAGTTTGATAGGTTGAATCCAAGAACATCATGACTCATGTAGGAAATTGGAAGCCTCCTTGTCTCCAGAACAGTGTTTCCAGAAGCTAGAGTGAATCAAACTGATTGTATTTTTTTAGTTATTTTTGCTGTTTAATAAATAACTATTGAGTTAGTTATTTTTTTAAAGTCTGCAAGAAAAACCTCCACAGATTTGAGAGGGGGGAGGGAATCCAAAGCCTTGGGCACAACAGATTTTCAAAAATCAAATATTCTTAGAAAATGCTGCAAAAGAATGGAACAAGTGGAGCAGGGAACATCACCATAGGTGGGTGTCAGGACTCCAGGGCTGCAGTCCCTGTCTCCAGTACTGGCTTTATAGAAAGGCAAATTTCCCTGCAAAGCAGCCTGGCTGCCAAGGAGTTCCTTGCTTTGGGAGCTGAATGCTTCTGACAAAAAGCCTGAGCTTTTCTGAAACACTCCTCTCTAGCATCTGCTCTGCCCAGACATGAAGATCCACTTCACAACAGCGTTGTAAATCTTAATTAAGATCTGTAAACTATAGATAAAAAGGATTATATGAGTACACAAGTATCACTATCAGGTAGAGCCCCTGAGAACCAGCACTTTGATGCTGTACCATGCACAGTGGCATTGAGAAATGTATGAATGTCACAGCATTATTGATTCTGTAGCTACTAAAAAGCTCCAGGATCCCTGGCAATAAAAACACGATAATGAGAAGTAGCCAGGATAGCACTATTTCTGCAAACAGCATTTGCATTCCCAGGGACTAGAACATAAGCTGTATTTATCAATAGAGAGGTGAGGGCTGGTTTGAATACAAAGGATTAGCCCAGTTCATTTTGCAGAAAATGTGGTGGCTGTGGTTCACTTTTTCAGCATTGGCTGCAAGGTATTAGCAACAAAAGAGCAACTCACCCAAAAGCAAATGCTGCAAAACAGCACCAAGAGACACCAGAAGAGAATATATCTGCTTTTTAAATTTTTCTTCCCCTAGGTAAAGCCAAAATCTCAATAGCTAAAAAGCAAAAATCTTGGTTTATTTATACTCAGGATTTGCAGGAGCACAACCTCATTAGAAGGGGAAGGAAAAGAAGCCTGTTGTGTTGCCCTAACAAGTAGCTACTGTTTAATGAAAAAGATAAAGTATTACTTTATGAAAGCCCGAAGTGTGGGAGATTTCTCTGGAGAGGGCAATATAAGGTAATCAAGTGCAGTGATGAAAAGAGCCACCTCAGTGATGTATGCTGTCTGATCCTGCACCCCCAGTCCTGTGTAAGTGAGGACACAGCTTTAACAGGCTGCTTTCCATGATTTACCAGAGCAGGGCATTTCCAAAAGCAGAAGGAAAAAGACAGTTTGTAAACACCAATCACTCTCCCACCGAGAGAAAAGGGAAAGATGCTGCTGTGCTTTAGCAGGGGCTACTGAAACAAACGGCTGCTTTGTCTCTGCAAATCATTAGCATAGGTACAGCCATAAATCCTGGTGTTCCCTGCTGTGGAACAGCAGAAATGCTGCTGAAGCTGTCCTTGGAGCTCGTGGCACACTGGACAAAAGGCACCCTCACCTTCCACCTCTGCACTTGGTGACACACAGGTGGGAGCTGCATCCTCCATTTCTCTGCCTGAGGTCCCACATTTTCAGCCCCAGTGAGATGTTCAGTGTTCAGGCTTTGATGGAGATGGGGCAGTTTGCTCTGACATCTCAAAGCCTGCTGTTTGGGTTTTTCTATCATTCCTCTCATTAAGTGAGTTCTTCTCTCTTTATTTATCTCTTTTCCCAGTGAATCTCCTGGCTGACACACATGATCCACGTGGCAGGAAATAAAAGAAAATTTTCCTTTGGTAGCATTGTGCAGGCAGAGAACTTTTGTATTGGAAAGAAAAGGAAAGGCAGAAAGCAAATTCTTCCAACATTGCTTGCTTGGAAAAGCTTACAAATCCTGCTGGCAGAAAGTTTATAGCCCTCTGCAGAGATCTCAGCTGGGTGATTTTTTTTCTGTCTCTCAGACAAGAAATACCATGCAAATTCTCCTAAATTACTTGGTAACTACAGAAGATATGCTTGGCAAATACCCTGTCACTACACAACACAGTAATTACATATTCTGCATCCAGGTACCAATTATATTGCCTCTCAATTACTCAGTGATTACACTCCAAAGTAATTACACCTGGGTACTCTGGGTGATAAAGTAGCAACGGGTCCTGCGTCCATTCTAGGGGGAATTGGCTTCCTCTTACATAAACACATTTCCCAAACAATTTATAGCAAAAACAGATCCGGAGGAGTGCGAATGTGAGAAAGGGAATGTGAGAAAGGGAATGTGAGAAGGGAACGTGCCCTCCCTCCCAGAGTAGGGGTGGGCTGCTGGTCTTTCCTCAACCAATACTTGAGAACCTCTGAAAGCAAGAGACTCATTTAATGTTAAAAGGAGACAAAAGTCACCAGGGTAAAATGCATGGTGAGGAGCCAGGCTTTGAGGACATAAAAAAGGGGATGTGGTGGCTCCAGAAGAGGGGGAACAAGTGCTCAGCATGTGCCCAGCACAGCCCCACCCTGCAGCCCTCCTACAGGAGCATTAACACCCCAAGTGCAGCTGCACTGCCCCAGAGCCAGCAGAGTTTGTGCCACACGGCTGAGCTCCCCAGGGTGGCTCCCTAGGGTGCACAGATGTGCACAGCTGTGTCCCCAGACACCAAACCCGCCCTGTGCACTCCCAGGAGCACCAGGCTCAAAGTGCTCACACTTGCAAGCCACAGCTCATTGTCCTCCTGGGATCCAGCAGCCAAACCACACTGCTTGCACTTGCCCTGCAAGCAATTCCTTCAAACATGCTAAATAAGTCAGAGGGGAGAAGGGAGGAGAGGATTTTCTACAGCAAAGGCTCCTGCCACCTGCAGCTGCTGCCTGCCTTTCCCATCTCCTCCTGGAGCTCATTCCTGACCATATATCATTCCCATTCTCCCTGCATCCCAGAATGACACCTTTGAATGGCAGCAAACGTTAGAGATTCACTTCTGCCAACCTTTTCAGATCAGTCCTGAAAGCTCAGAAGCAACCTGGGCAGCATTTGGAGAGCTCAGAGTTCTGGCACTGTCCCTTAGCAATCCTTAAGAGGATGTTAATAGGTCAACATGTTAAATGTTGTCTCTTTCTTGCTGAACCAGATGAGAAACATTTCAATTACAGTATTCCCATGGAAGACCCCTACTCACTTGAGTTATTGTAAGCAAGACCACAATCATCACATATCTGCCTGCTCCAGGCCAGGATCACAGCTCTTGGGGGTGTTTGCTTTGGGGACACAGGACAGGAGACCCTGGGAGATCATGATGCCATTAATAAATAGTCTCCAAGCTTCTCCCCACCCCATCCTAGAACAGTGCTTGTCTCCCAGCCCATGCTACCATCTGAGTTCTTGTTTTTCCCTAATTACTCATAAGTCTTACCTACAGTATTTTTGAAGTAGATGTGAATTTTCCAGTGATTTCAGCATATACAGGGTCTGGTCCCTGGAGTAATTTCTGGCTAAATAAGGTACTCAAGGAAACCATGACAGTTCATTAATAAATCTTATGAAGAGTTTATTGCATACTGTTGAGGGGGAAGGATAAAAGAGAGAACTGCATACTGTCTGAAAAAAATTGCATTTCCCCATTAAAAGAACCCTTCCCTCAAGTGCCTCATAATTATCAATGAAAAGTGGTCCAGTGAGTGCTTCTGAGGAGCAAAATTATTCGCTACTCTGCAGAAAAACACAGTTCCTGAGCTTGCATTTCTGCACCTGATCACAGCTTTGGTCACCTGGCATTACCATGCCTGTAGGATGTGCTCCAGGTGGACAAGCCATAGCAAACCTCTGTCCAGGAACAACCAGTCCCACACCTCAGGGGCTTCATCCCTGCCCCTTTATACCAATGGAAGCAATAATCCTCTTGGATGATGGCACTATGGAGATAGATTATCAGGATTTTACCAGGAGTTGTGAAGGTGGAAAATTTGGTCAGTTCAGATCCCCCAGCCTTCGTTGCTCCAGGGGCAGTACCTTGTTTGCCTGCCCTCTCCTCAGATTTACATCTGCTCCTGTGGTTGGAGTGAGGCCAGTCCTGACTTAACAAGGGAAGTTGCCAAATACAAAATATAAAACACTTCTAGAATTTGCAGAGGAAGTTCTCAGTTAGGAACTTTAAAAGGAGACAATTCTCAGCCAGATGTGTTTCAGGCTGGAATTCCCCTGAAGAGAAACAATAGAAGCAATGCAATCCTGTCAGTCAAGATGCAGAGACACTCTCACCAGGGCTTAATTAAGAACATTCTCCTTCTGCTTTGCTGGCCACATCAAA
The DNA here is from genome assembly GCF_028018845.1 of Melospiza georgiana. NCBI lineage: Eukaryota > Metazoa > Chordata > Aves > Passeriformes > Passerellidae > Melospiza > Melospiza georgiana. The sequence goes on from NC_080444.1 coordinate 6,131,755, forward strand.
TGTAGGAAAACTTCTGACCTTCTGCTTTGGCAAGACCTGGAGAGACTTGGCTGGCTGAACCTGAGCAGCAGCTTCCTCCTGCCCCAAACTGTGCTGTGAGGAATGGTGGATCCTGACTCCTCTCCTGCACTTGGGCTGACCTCAGCCAACACTCAGCCTGCTGGGAAGCCTCAACGCTTACAAGTATGATCAGAGCTGAACAGAGACCACATTTTAACCTGCTTCAGATCTTCCCACATCCATTTCAGCTGTTCCAGCAAGAAGAATTCCAAACTTGTCCTTAACAAAATAATTCTCTCTTTGTGTACCCATCAGCAAGCAGGTGACATTGCTTAAGCTTCTTGCCACAAGAGAGCTTTAATCCCTGGCTTCTGTCAAACCTGAAAGCCCCTGGTCAGGTCCTCTTCAGCAAGGCAAAGTGAACTGGAAGGCTCCAGCCTGCGCAGCTGCTAAATGGATGGCAAGAGGCTCCGTGCCTGGAACTTGCAGGTTCACCCTCAGTGTCAAACACATTCGGCCCCATTAACATTTTATCTGCGTGCCAGAGCAAGAGCAGGAGACTTGGCAACCAGTCAAAAATAATCTTTCCTGGCACACAGAGCCCTGCTGCAACAACTCCCACGGGCTTAGGGACAGCTGGTTGGCAGGAGGGAAGAGACTGAAGATGGAGATGTGGAAGAAAGAGGGGGAGGAGGGAGCCACAGGCCCGGGATGGGAGTGTGAGGGGTGTGAGATTAAGAGATTTACGTGTGCATGACACAGCCTTGAAAAGTTCATTGCCAGAGGATGGGGAGGTGGTTTTCTTCAGACACTGGTTTAGCAAAGTCTATCTGCTATTCCCTTTGTGTCCCAGGTCTCTAAAATGGAAGGATTTAGCCTTTACCTGCACAAATGCCTGATCATTGGCCAGTGTTCACACAGCACTGTGAGAGAAAAAACATTCTCCCAGCTAAACATCCCCCAGCCCCAAGTGCAGCTGAGACAATGCAAATGCCCTGGGTCAGAGCTGATGACATGGTCTGTCCTGGACAAACCCAGGAGTGAAAGGGAGGGATTGGTCACACTTCATTGTGAGATTTGGCATGGCTTGGTCAAAGGAATCTGGATGAAAAAATGCCCCCCATCTTATTTACTTTCAACTGAGTGTCCACAGAATTTACTCTTGGGAATATTCACCCCAGTCAGAGCAACAGAAGGTGCAAGGGATTCAATTTGGGAAGTATCAGGAGTGAAAACAGGTTCCTCACATCAGCTGAGGAGCAGAGATTCAATTCCTCCATGGCCAGAAGAACAGGTTAAACATAAAAAGCACCCAGATATACGGGCTTCTCTAGGACCCATCTTCAGAAACTCATTCCAGGGCCTCTTACATATCCAAATGTGAAATTAAAATAGAAAATATACAATGAATGGTCTCCTGATACAGTCAAATGCCCTAGCACCAGGGTGAGATTAGTTAGTATAATTTATATTCACATTAATTAATTGGAACACCTAGAGTTTCAGAAAATAGCTCTGCAATTCCACTGCTTAAACAGCTTACAGTATTAGCAGCTAAGGCAAAAGGGAGAGATGAAGAACCTACTGATTAAAAGCTATACTTTAATGAGATAGCAGTCCAAATTTTACAGAATCCATCAGGAATGGGGGCAAAGAACACCCAAATTAGAGCAGGGAAAGCACACTACAAAGCCAGAGCGAGGCAAACCATCAGTGCCAGGCTGCCAGGCTGCCAGCAGAGCGGCTGGGTTTGTCAGGCTGGGGGACAGCAGCAGCATGGTGACAGGAGGGTCAGTACCTGCCACCAGCCACGTGACTGCCTGCATTCATTACTGCTGTAAACATCACACCAGGAAGCTGAAATAGAAGCCAAAATGTAGAAGGAGAAGAGGAAAAACAAAAGGGAGCTCGGGAGAGGATCCCGATGAGGGGAAAGAGGTCCATAAAACAAGGACAGCTGGAAGTCAAAGCAGAAGTTTTGGACGTTCACTGGACGTGAACCCTCATTTTGCCTGATTTCCTAACAAAACAACAATCCTGCAGTCCTGTTCCAGGTGTGTGTCTGCTCTGCCCATTCCACCCCAGCACCACACAGGGGCTCAGCCTCAGGGGCAAGGACACCCCACATCTTTCACAAAAGGCAGGGATGTGCCTGGAGCAGCTGGGCTGAGCATGGAGCCCCCAGAAATTCCTTGTCAGCCTTCAGAGAAGCCACAGAAAATGTCTGGCTCCCGTCTTTGGTTGCTTGTGGAAAAATAACATTTCTTTGCTCGGATTTCTGTGACATTGTGCTGGGCCCCTGTGGCCTCATGGAGGGTTTAAGAGACTCAGCTAATCTGCACCTTGAGGATCCTCAACAACACGAGGAGTCAGAGCACGCTGCTGCCAGAGGACTTGCTAAGCCAAGGAAATGTCACCATGTGAAGTTGAGGAAATTACCAGGATATCCCAAATGAATTTTTCCTGGTGAATTAATAATGTTCAGCATAAGGGAAGCAGAAAATATCTGTCTTTAATTTCTTTTTCTCTGTGATTTATTAACAGCATGGAAACATAAGCATGGCACAACACTATGGTCAACTCCCAAATCCCCATTCTTCTTATAAATCAGAGGAATTACAATTTTTTTCTAACCAAATGAAGCATCAGAATCAGTTCCAGCATGTGAATGTGTGCCCTAGAGATTCCAACCCCTTCAGAGCAATGTAAGTACATGCAACACCTAAATTACCTCTGATAGCATGCAAGGGAGCAGAGGGACAGATTCCACAAAGCTGAATCCTCCTTTCAACACAGCTAATTCAATCTGAACCCTGTAAAATAAGTTCACGAGAAAAAAAAAGACATAGTTCCTTACTCCATCCCTAAAAATCCTGCTTGCAAAATGAATATCTTTATCCCCTTGCCTGTTGTGCTTATCTCCTGCCTTGCAGCCCAGCAAGCTCCTGAGCTGTGTGCTTTGGCAGGAAGGTCCCAGATCAGCCAGGCTCAGGTGAGAGGCATCTCTGGAAACACTCAGGCCTGGCTTGCAGTGCTTTCCCCTCAGCAACCCTCTGGCTGCCCCTCCAGCCAGATTTCTGTGCTAATTTATTTGTCCTTGTCAGCTCTTCAAGATGCATCTTTGTCCCATCCAGCAATTTCCCTGTCTAGGCTGACTTGGAGAGGTCTGGAATAGCAGCAAAAGACAAGAAGCTGCAGAAAGGAGGATAGCAAGGAGCCAAATGCAGTTGGCCTGAAGCTTTTTTTCATACCTTACTCATGTGTAATGAATCTGCATCATGCCACTGCAACTGCTGGCTCGTAAAGATCCAGTTCAGTGTTTCCCTTTTATTCACACTGATGATAATATGACTAATTGTAGTCTTCTTGCCCACTGAAAATTGAATGAAGGAGGAAATCTGCATACTGACTGAACATGCTGCCAGGGAGAATAATAAATGAAAATCAAAGGCCCGGCTCCCAGATGACTGGATGCAAAGGAATCTGTTTGCATGAGAATTCACACTTTCAATCACCACTGGAAATCTGCCGTGGATAGCATTTTTCTGGTAAAAATGATCCAAGCATTTGATCTTCCTCAGAAGAAAATCTGTGATGTTCAAGAGAGCACAAAATCTCACCCTTCTCAAAGCGCCCAGGCAGCGAGGAGAGCCCGGCTTTGCACGCGTGAATTCCACATGCACCATCCCTCAGTATCAGCCTGATTTATGTGATGCCTCCCTGAGAAAGAGATAATTATGTAGATTGGGATTATTTATTTACACAGCCCTGTCACATTTGGAATGGAGCTGGAGCCCCTGATCTGCTCGGATTCCCTGGCACGGCTGATGTTGAGGTTCCCTGTCGGAAGGGATGGAGAGTGTGCCTGTCAAGCCACCTCTCTCTGGAAGTGAAAGGACATTACTAAGGCATGAATCACCCACATCAGGGCAATGTCTGTCCCAGAAGTCTGCTCAGCTCCCAGCCACGGTGCTCTGCTCTTGTTGATCACAGCAGCAGCAGCAGTGGTTTTATGGGAGCGCAGCTCCTGCAGCAGCAGCAGCACTGTGGATGTGCTGGAGGTGCATCATGCCAGCCCAAGGAGCCCGGCAGCAGCCTGGTGTTTGCCTGGTATCCCAGGAGAAATGCAGAATAAACAATAGCACAGCTCAGATGAGGTTTCACAATGAATTGCAGGAGCCATGCCTGTACCTCACTGCCACATCCTAAAAGCAATGTGAGCAAATGCTGGTGCTGCATTTTTCCATCTGAACTTGTTTCTCAAGTGCTTCTCTGCTTTTGTCAAAAGGGCACATCAATAGCCTTCCCAAAAACCCTCTGGAGGCACCTTCCTGATGGAATGATCCATGTCTTTCCATGGAATGGTTCAGAGGTGAAGAGGGCACTTCATTTGTGACGCTATAGGATTTCCCCATTAGCACCATTGCACCAGAGTTACCAACTTCTCTCCTTCTGAAGAATCAGGGAGGCAGCTAGAGGTGAAAGTCCTCATCCAACAAAATTCAATGATTTTCTATCTTAAATAGGAAGGGTGCTCTATAGTGAGACTTGGGTCATTATCTTTACACCCTCCCCATACCTTTGCCCATCATGCAGGGCAGAGCAGCTACCAGGCCGTTGTGGTTTGTGCTGCTCACAACCAGCTCTTTGTGATTTTGACATGCAGGTTTATTGGATTGCAGACTGGCCTGCATCCAGTGGATGCTCCCTTCCACATTTCTGTTCATTATGCAGGAAGACCTCTCTTTAACTCTTTAGATCAGCTCTCTCTCCTTTTGGCATCACTGGAGCAGAGCCAAGGGGGCAGAGTTGAGGTGACAGTCTGAACTTACATATTGAACACAAGTCACATGAGTCAGTAAATCATTTGCTCCTACAGGGGGCCTGCACCTGCCAGAGAGGAATAATTAAATTATCAAGTGTCCAGAGAGCTACAGAGGCAGAGGACACTGGATATGTTTGAGGTGATGGAGCAGCCTCCTTCACAAAGTGCATGACTGTTACATTCCTCATTAGCTTTGCTTCCCTCCCATCAGCCCCAGAACCCAGTGAAGCAAAAGGGTCAAAAGCAGAGCAAGAGCAAGGCTGAAGCAGAAGAATCCCAGCAGGGAAGAGGTGTTGATCTCACACACAACCTGCCTGAGCTCAGAAGGACAACTTCACCTTGGGAGCTGGGCTCTGCATCCATGGAGCTGCCTCCCCGTCCCCTGGGGTGCTCACTGCCCCTGGGCATCCTTCCAGCCTGTTACTAATTTGGATCTGTCTCTTCAGTTCATTCAATTGCTGTGGGGTGAGATTAAAAAAAAAAAAAAAAAAAAAAAAAAAAACAGAAGACGAAAAATAAATCTAGAAGGGAATGCCTTTTTTACTTGGTGCTGGCCAGTCAGGAATGGGACATTATTTGAACATACATTTTCCTGGAACATGAAGAATTCCCTATTCTCTATCCAGGTAGAAACAAGGGTGGGGAGAGGAGGATCACACTTTCTAATAGCTGAGGGTTCTCCTTTGGGCTTAAGGCCAGCACCAGGGCTATAATCAAGGTCAGAAAATGGCCAGTGTGGGTAGCCACACGTGGAGGACAGGCTTCCATCTGCCAGAGAAAGCAGCACCTCCCTGGCACTCTTTCAGCCATACTCCTTTCCCCTCACCGAGGGATTCCTGTCAGTTCCATGAAATTCTCATCAGGACAGATTTTGGGCAGCCTGTTGTGACAAGATCACTTTGAGTGCTGTGTGCCCAGAGGCAGCAATGCTCCAGGTCAGGGCTGGCTCTGCCTCCTGCCTCCCTCCATCCTCCCTGGGTACAGAAACATTTCAGCCACCCATGGAAATAACAATGCAAACTCTCCTGGGAGCGGATGGGGCAAAACCACTCAGCTGCTGCAAAATCTATGCCTAAAACTAGCTCCCCTGAAGAGGGAAGTGCATAATTTATGATGGTTCCTGGCAGACTCAAAGAATGATTTTCAGTGAATGGGAAAAAAAGGTCGTTTATTTCTCCATTGTTGTAGTATTTTAATTCACTATTTATCACCCCGAAAAAGTATTGTTTAGAAATTTGTGGTGCGATTCAATTCTATATTATATAAATATATTTGGTGTTATTTTGGAACCAGAGGACAGGAGCATTAATAAAAATTGTAATTGCTTTCAAAGACCTAAAATAAAATGTAGCCTTTCATTTTGGATGAAATCGAATCTTTCAGATAGACCAAACTGAGCATTTCTGAAGGGGTTTCACCATCAGCTCCAAAAACATTATGTTAATTTATCAGCATAAGATTCTCCTTCATACTCAAAACAAAATGTTCCTCCTACCATTCCTTGTTAGTTAGAGTCTTATCTTCCCCTTTCCATAAATGCCTAATTGAAAGAGGCATCAATTTTTTGGTAGCACAGCAGTTTGGAAACAAGAAAAGCTATGAAACACTGATGCAGAAACAACCCTGCAGGAAGACTTTCTGAGCTGATACCACCACAGGATGGTAGAAAAATGGTGAATGTGCAATTAAAAAAAAAAAGCATAAAATAAAGAAATCATTAAATAGCATGATAAAAATTCACAGAAAAAATAACCCCAAACTGTGCAAGAGCTTTAAAAATTCAAAACATTTCAACTATATGCTTGGACCCAAGGGGATGTTCTAAGAAGAAATGCATTGGAATGGGACATTCAGAATGTCCCCATGAGAGCAATTCCACACTGCAGAACATTTTGTATTCTTTTGCCAGAATGCTGATCTGTATGTGACCTGTACACTGAGCAGCAAAACTTTCACACCTCCTTTCATTTTATTCCAAGACAGGAGTGGATAGCAAGCTTGAATTGTTAGCTGTAAGGTTAACATATTTTACATAAATATTCCTGTCCTCATGACACTACATCATCACAGTTCCATTAGCCTAAACCACTTGTAATAAACTAATATGCAGAATGATTTGTAGGTACTAGCAGCTAAAGAAATAATAAGCAGTTCCTCTTTCTTTATTTCTTTCTCCCTCTCTTTCTTTCTTTCCCTCTCTAAATGACAGACAAACAGACATCCACCCTGGAATTTCCTCAGCATATCAAAGCAGGTCTCACCACAACTGGCAAGATGGCTACAGTACGCAGGATATAATTGGATGGCTACAGTATTCAGGATATAATTGTGCTTATGCATTGTGCAAATAGAAACTCTAGACTGATCTGGTCATCTGGAAAGGAGTTTTGTCGAGGGTTTCTTTCCTCCATAGTGAGAGCCTTGTCCTAAGCTCAGAGGACAGCCATAAAGGAGAGTCTCCATGCAGGGTGCTCATGATGTTGATGCAGCTCCCAGAGGGTGTTATTGCCTTGTTCTCCAGGGCTGGATGAGCAACTGGATTATTTTACTTGTGGGTCAGCCCTGAAGTTGCCATCACAAGCCCTTATAACTGGACAGTTCTCTAGCCACGAGGGAAGGAATGATTTTCACTCTAACAGCCCTGGGCTGCAGCTGCGCTGAGAGCAAAGGCACTGGGAACGTGCAACCTAACAGGCAACCAGCCACTCCCTCTGCCTCCCTCCCTGGAGATGGCACAAAGTCATCTTGGCAGGCTGGAGGCTGCTGCAAGCAAAGAACTATTTGTGCGAGCACTGCAGAGATCAGATGTCATGACCAAAATGCCAGGGGGAAGAGCGGACTGCATCCAAAGTGCCCAACCCAGCCATGGACCAGCTCTGGGATAACAAAAGGGTGCTGCATGCTTCTTCTGAGCACAGGAAAAACCCTGAGCAGCATCTCCCTGATGTTCAGGTGCCTCTGGGCAGCCCTGTGTGCCTGGAGCCAAGTAGCCACTGATGCTTGCGGCTCCTTTGGCTGCTCTGCCGTGTCCCACTCCGATGACGCAGAATGCGCCAGGCAAGAGTGGAGAAGCATCATGGTTGCCTAGGCAATGCCTTTGCCATGGACAATAAATCAAATAAAGGCAATGCCTTGGGTTAGCAGCCCCCAGGGGTCTGTGTAACTCTCCCCAGTGCAATATCTCCCTATGGAAAAGCCGGCTCCTTGCTCCACACATGGACACGTAGGCACTGGCGCATTCCTTCAGCCTTTCACTGCGGGAAACTCCTCCTGCTCCCCCCATGTCACAAAGCACAGAGGGAGAAGAAAACCCATCCAAAAACCCATCCTAAACCACATTCAACAGAGCTCACTCCTTCCTACCTCTTCACAAACGACTGCCAAAGCGTGGGAGGAATCCAAGACCCTAAGAGACACGGAGTTCAAGCCCGCGGCATTGTGAACCGCTGCAGTGAAACCTCTTATTTAAATGCCATGGGAAATAGTGTTATAGACAGAAAGGGAAACAAAAAGCCGGACAGCAGCCCAGCACCCCGATCGCAGCAGGTTTCTGTCAAAGGAAGGCACTGCGGGCTGGCACTCGCTGCGGGCAGGCAGCCACCGCCTGGCCAAGCGTGATGGCGTGGCTCGTTTTTCACTCTGACACCACTGCAGGCTCCACAAGGCTCCTTGACTCGCAAGGTGATCAGAATATTGAGTACGGTACTGCAGCAGCCAGCCTGGCGCCCAGCGCGGCAGAGGAGCCGCTCCCGCCCTCCCTCTCCGCCCCTTTCCCTCTCGCCTGCGAGGGAAGGAGGAAAAAGAAGGGAGAACAAAACAACGGGATTCCAACGCCCCCTCATACATCTTCGGGAATGGACCTTGGCTCCATTGTCTGCCGTCCTTCAACTCATTTCCCAAAAGCCAGAGTGTCCCTGGGTCCCGTCCCCCCTTTTTAACATGCATATTTCTGCCATGGGAGCGTAACCCGGCAGTAATTGCCATGATGGTCCCGCTGCAGGGGCACTGCGGTGCTCCTCTGCCTCTTGCTATGCAAATAAAATTCCTGGAAGGAGCAATAAATCACTGTGCACCTCCCAGGGTGCAGCCCATGGCTTGGAACTGCTGCCAGGGTCAGCTCGTGTGGTGGGACCCAGCCTTGACCTGCTCACACCATGCAAGCCCAGACGCTCAGAATACATCTTGGAGATGGGAACAGCACTGGCAGCCCGATGTCCCACCTTCAACCTGAAGCCACTCCTAACTGGTACCAACAGAAACCCACAAAGGCTGAGTTTTAGGCAGGGAAATGCTGCAGACTTGAACCTCCACTTAATCCGTTGCCACCAAACACACCTGACAGGAACAGCATCTGTGAACTTGTGGCTTGCCATACTCCTACTGATCTGTGCTCTGCTGCATCTCCCCCAGCTCTGTCCTTGGGTTTCTTGGATAATTCCTCCTGTCCCATCTTCCCAGCTTCGTTCCTGCCTCTATCTTTCCTGCAATGAGGAGTGAGTCATCAAAAACACCTTCAGAAAACTTCACTTTCACTCGTGAGCTTCTTTACCTCATCCAGCTGGGCAGGTTGCACGCAGAACAAATTACTGTTGTTATTTATGAGAGCACTTAAGAACTCATGTCATAGACTGAGGGTGGGAGAGTCAGTCCTACAAGGGTTAAAGGGCCAACTGCATTGTTTCATTGTATATCTGAGATGCAGAAGCATCCCTTGTGATCAAACATCTACAGGATGCTTAGGCATAGTCCCCATTCATCTTAGTTCTTTTTATTTATTTATTTAAATGAAATAAGATATCTCTGAAAAGCATTTAAATTCCCATAAATATTGTGGAGAAGGAAATTTCATGCTGCTATCTGACTGATTGGTTACATGCTTAGCAAAACCAGAAGTAACAGTACAGCTGAGGTGGGGTTCTCTCTCTCTCCCACTTGTATTACTTCTTCTGGATAACTCCTTATTGATCAGCTGAATGACACAGCAGAAATTTCCATTTCAAATTGAAAAAAAAGAAAATTCATTTGCTGATTCAGTTTTAGAAAATGTTTGCAATAGGGCTCAGTGTCATAAAGGCACCGTTTCATTGACCAGATCTGACTCAAGAATACAAAACTAATGCATCCTGTTGTTATTCCTTCCAGTGGCAAATGAGTTTTGCAATAATTAAGCCAGGGAAAATAGATTATTGTTATAAATATCTGATAGCAGATATTCTGAACTCATAAAGATCTCTCTGATGTGAGATGGGGATTGACAACATAATCATCTCTCTTGCCACTCTGCCTTTCTGTGTGCACTCCTGCTCTCCTTCCTCCCCCAGTCCTCCCCACCTTTGGAGCTGCTCAGGAGAGCTCATTGCTGCCTGTGGTGAATCAAAATGTGTTATCATTAGGCTGAACGTGTTACTGAGTTAATTAAATGTCACACTTTTGATAACATTAATTAGAAGCATTTCAGACTCATCTGAACACGCACCCATCACAATACCTGAGGAATAAGTGCTGATGTTTTCATCTCAGTAGATTTTATTGATGGAAGCCCTTCATCCATTCATTCATTACTAATATTCAATACATATTTTACTCTGTCAGGCAACAAGTACTTTTCTCTTTTTCATTCTGTACCAGACTGTAAAAAACACTTGTAGCACTCAGCTGTGGCCCATTTTGGAAGCTCAGGTTCCCAGCATGAGGTTGGACCCATATTTCTAGGATATGGTTTCAGCAAGTTGAAGTCTGCAGGTCAATGACAGCGACTTTAGGCTGTGCCTGTCCATGGCCTGAGAGCTTCACAAAGTCATCAGGGAGGCTGAGGATGTCCAAGTTTGCACAGCTCAATCCTTTCCCTACTTAGCATGAATTCTCCACACCTTGGATTTGAAATGAAAGCCCTAAACCAAAGCAAATCTCAGCTCAAAAAATCCACCCCTGATTAAGTATGGGCAAGGCAATTTTCCAAGCCAGGTACCACACTGCCCCTAAATTCCTGTATCACTGCAGACCTTTTCCCACACAAAATTGCATTTCCCTTTGGCCCATCAATCATCTCTTATTTCACCTCACCCATGGCAGGTTAATGCTCACCAGCACAGCCACCATCCCTGTCTCAGAAGCAATCTCAATAAACACAACTCCAAAACTTATTTACCAGGCTTCACTTCAGGATGTCTCACGCTCCTTTGAGCCCCTGACACTGCTGTTTCCCTATTACAGATTGAAACAACACTTTGCACCTTATCAGAAATGTATTTAACCATTTATGACTGTGTAAGGGACATGAAATAGCAGCTAAAGGACATCCTTCACCACACAGGATATGTGGGCACTCTAAATGTGAGCTCTTGGTAATTTGTTTACTGGTAACTGCTGGGCTGCCTCTCTATGCACTCCACTTAAATGAGGTTTTCCTTGGTTTTTGAAACCTGCCTGGGTGAAGAACAGACACAAGTCACAACTCATTAAGTTTTTCAGTCTGTGAAACAGAAATAAGGATAGTAAAATTAGACAGAAACAACCTTCATTCTCTTCTCCATTCCAGCTGGCTGGAGCCTGAACTGCAATGCACACTGGCAGTGGATTTTTTTCACCAGAGCCCATCATCTTTTGTTTCTTCATGACCATGACATTGTTACTTGGTTGTGGACCCTTTGTACTCTGCTTTATTGCTTTGTCTCAAAGCTCTGTCATATGTCTGACACCTGAGGTGTCCCACAGCATCTTTCACTTGGCTTCACCTTGGCCTCAAAAAGATGTGGGGGAAATTGGTGTCCCTGAAAGCTCTGAAGGCAGAGGAAGAAAGAATAAAACCCTAAAGAGATGCTTATGGGAACTTTTATCAGGCAACTGTATAAAACACTCCATTTGCTATTAAAATGATAAACTGGAGTAGCTCCCAGAGATAAAGACGATGACAAAATTCTGTTATTAAGTGCTACAGCTTTGCTCTTGGCAGTGGCACACACCAAAAGCAGTGTAGCTGCAATGAGGAACAGAAGTAAATTTTCACTGAACTTGCTGCAAACAGGAACAAGAAAGCAATGCAGACAATAATACCACAAGTTCAGCAGATTCCTAAAACGTTTATATGAGATTTTAGATCACATGATGAATTTGCAATAAACAGTAGCATAAAAGAATTTTTGCATTATATTTGACAAAAATATAATGAGTGGGAGACCATCAGAAAGATTCATTCAGCCTGAAAATACATCCAAACACTCAAGGATGAGGATTTCATTGTTCCTACATGTCTTCAGAGCACCTCTGGCTCTAGAGAAAGATAAAAAGATCTTTTTCTTAAACAAGAGATAATTACCAGGGAAGGGACCTAAAAATTTAAATTCTTATCAGAGAAAGAATAGCCATAGGGGCCAAGTCAAACCAGCTTACTGAAGTGTTTTTTGGCCAGCAGTTTCCATTAGGAAATACTGAGAAAGAGTTCAACAGCCCTAGCTCTGTACACATGGGCTTATTTAAATTAAGAGAAGGAAGAACTTGTTAGGAAAAAATAGTTACAGCAAGTTTTTTTTACCTAGAAAACACTAAATTTGTTCAAAAATATTTTCATTAATATATTCTATATCAGGACTACTTCACATATTTGAAATGAAGGAAAAAAAAAAGTCAAACAGCAACTTGAAAGGAGGTCCGTGCCCAAGGTATAAATATATTCAAAGAATAAAAAGGTAAAGTAGCACATACAACAAACATCAGATTTGCTATTTACAAGAGCAATTACCCACTAAAATTGTTTGTCTAGAGCTTTGTGCAGGTTCCTCTCACTCAGTCCTTAAAGCAAGGGGGGATGATCACACAAAGGTTATGGGTCATGTGCAGATGTAATGGACTGCAAGTCTGCACTCTGTAAGCTGACAAGATGAAAGAGTTGAGAGGAAATGATTCATGATCACCTTCTAGCCTTAAAATATGTGATTCCCTGACCCTCTGCATTATAGGTTTTGTTATCTTCCTGTTTTCTGGGTGGAGTGGAGTCACCTGAGCCACAAAAACATCACCAAGAGGGCAGGGACATCTTAAAGTCACTGCACTGCAGCTTCCTCCTGGTTATTGCTTTTTGCTTTGGTGTTTCTGCAGGGACTGGCTGCTCCTTTGCTACTTTTCTCCACATTAGAGGAAAAAGAACGAGGAATCTTTGGTGATCATAAACTTGCTTTTGTTTTCACTATAAGGTGTTTTCCCATAACTATTTTGCATTTAGAAATATCCCAGCATATCTGACATTCTTTAGACAAACCAAAAACTGAGAAATAGTCTAGCAAATCAGAGGGACAGCCTGGTGGCACAGGTGTAAAAGGAGCAGTGAGGAATGATGGGCACTTCTGGTGAAGGAGGGTGAGCAGTAAATCCACAGGTATCAGGATTAGGGCCAGTATTAGTCAATACTGCCTTATTCAATGCATTTGGTGATGGGTTTAGGAGCTCTTCCTGCTCTTCCTTCAGTCTTCACAAAAAAAAAAAAAAATTGTATTTGAAGTGGGAATATGAACAGCAAGCTGTGTCCTTCTTCTGGAAGGTCTTGACACCTTTGCAAAAAGCCACAACTGGACTTTTCTGCTTCCCTCTAAGTTAGCTCTCCATTCTCAAAATGCTTGCACCAGTGGCTAGAGAAAGAGCAACTCTTCAAACACCAAGGAGTAAATAATGTTGTCAACATCAGCATCATTTAGCTGCTGGTAGAAGACAGATTTATAGAAGTAGCAAAAATTGCTGGCATTAAGTAATGTGACTGCAGGCTGTTTTTGTTTGTGTTGTTTATGATCACAGAGCAGCCTTTCTCTGTGGGGCCTATAGCAGAAGAGATGATCACAGTTCTCCAAAAAATATTGGATTCTCACCTTGGTAATACTCTGTCTCAGGAGAGGCAAACTCACAGGCCTCCAGCAGCTTTGTACTGAGCAGGATTTGCAACAAAGGGGATTTTTTAAAGGGACTGAAAAGACAGTAGTGGTGTATGTTTGAGAGTGAGTGCAGGGAGTGCTCTTCAATAAAATCAGGTGAGGAAGGTGTCAATTAAAATGCAGTGGGGAGGACAAAGAAGATATTTCTCAAAGCCTGGTCACAGGAACAGGCACCACTGGGTGACACTTTTTGACAGATCCTGCCCCATTGCCTTTCTTGTGTTGCTCAGAGTCATTCATACTAGAGCAGGGCAAAAATCAATGTTCAAAAGAAGATCATGCCAAACCCGATCCATTTTTTCACCTCACACCAGCCCTGCAGGGCCACAGCACCAGAAACCTTTGAAATCTCTGTGAAAATTGTAAGGGATTATTTGGCTCAGAGCACACTGTGCAGGAGTTGAGGCAGGAATTGCAGCATGTGGAGCTAATGTTTTACCTGGCCAACACAGACCGGATTTGTTTAGAACTAGGTTTACTGGAAAGTTCACAAACCTTTCAACAAGCCTGGCCCGAATCAGACTCCCACAGCAGAAACTGCCACTGCCCTCTCTGCTCTGGGTTATTTGAGGATCAGCCAGCCTTGGACTGGCACTGCCTGACTGAAAGCAGGGTTTAATTGGCAGTTAAACACTTTTAGAAAAGAGGAGACGATTACAACAATCAGGACAAGAAAAGGGTTGCCCTCTGAGGTGGCACAGTCCCCTCAGCATCAGTCAAGGAAGATTCTGGGCCAAGACACAGCCACTGCTCACAGTGCTGGGGTTCCTGGCAGCTCAGAAAGGTAAGGGATGTGTCTGAAAGAAGAGACTGATGTGCTTGAGAAGCCTCATTTTGACATTGTCCTCCCATGCCTGTCCTGCTAAAGCTTTTTTTTTTTTTTTGTATTATTATTACAGTTCTTCACTGCCTCCCTCAAACAAATGGCAGGAAAGACAAATGTCCAAGCTGGTATCTGGAACCAGAAAAGATTCAGAATGGCAGTAATAGAAATGGATGTTCTCACATCCCTCAGCACAGATAGCAAGGAAACCTAAGCAAGCTGCTGCCATTACTGTCACCCTGTCAAGGCCAGACTCCACTGGTCAAGCTGCAAACGCATTATTTGCACTGACAAATAGTGAGCTTGGGCAATAAGTTTCTCTGAAATCACCAGCATGATTCACAACAACTTCACAGTCTGGCCTCAGAAGATCAGTTGAAATGGCCTGTCCTATCCTTAATGTCTTCTGCAGCCTCTGAAAAAAAAAATAACTACAGGGAAATGGCCTTTCAAGAACACTTCCCAGCTGTACAAATACCTCCAATCTACTCTGACCTTCACTGAAATCTTCCTCTCAGGGAAGGAAAATTATATCTTTTAATTTTTTTCTAATGTTCTGGTTTATTGTTTTTGCTCCTTCTCATGCAATATAATTAAAATGATGTCCTCAGAGTTGGAGGATACTTACAATAAACAGCTTCTGTGGAAGCTGAACAACTCAGCTATGGTGCTTAATCAACTGGAGATGATGTTTATTGCTGCATATGCTCTGCTGCTGTGAAAACTAGCCCTTAAATACTCAGTTTCCAAACAAGAGAAAATAAAAATCCAATAAGAGCAAGTTAAGGTCCTTGACACACTGTAGGGAAGTGAAGGCAAGAAAGAAGGATTGTCTCTTGCACAATAGGAATAGGCTTAGGTCAGTTAATGCATTGTAAAATGAATTACTAGTGATAGATGCACCACAGGACACATAAAATGCTGATATTCCTCCAATAAGTGCCCATGTATAGAGTTCCTTAAAGCTGCAAATTTCACTCTCATTCAGCTCTCCCAGCCTGGCTGCTCCAGACAAAAACCTGTGGGCTGCAACACAGCTCAGGAGCCTCCCCATGGGCACTCCCAAGAGAGCCATTCCAGGGGCTGAAGAACACATTTTAAATAAACATCGGGGGCAAAGGAGCAGCTGTTAGCAGCAGTGATAAATAATTGGGAAATATGCTGAGGGCCAAATGTTCAAGAGCCCTCAAGCACAAAATGAAGCTGTCACTGTAATGAGCCTCTCACTTTGAAACGAGAAAAGGAGACAGGCAAAGGGTTGATGCCCAGATGCCTTAAGTGTAGAGAATCCTTTGCCTCTGAACCTTCTGGGGTCCCTCCTGCTGTGTGCAAACAATGCAGTGCAATTTCCTGAGCTCCTTGGATTAGTCAGGATTACACAAAGCCATCAGTGCTGCTGTGGGCAAAGCACCTGGCTGCAGGGAGGAGGGCAAGAAAGGGTCCCTGGAGCACAGAACTGCAGAGCTGCCACCAGGACCAGCACCAGGGCTGTGTCCCCCTCCCAGGGCACCTTCTGAGCCATTCAGTTAAAGCATCTCTGAATCAGCAGCTCAGTTCTGAGCATCCAAGACTGCCTGGAAAAATCCTGCAAGGCTCACCTGATCCACCAGCCCAGCAAGGCTCCTGTGTAATCAGCCAAGTTTTACTGCATGTATCATCCCAGTTTTAATTTCTCCTCTCTCATATATTTCTGTAGGAGCCCTTTAGCTGAATAAATTACATTATTAACAGCACTAATAGGAGCAAAGTGAGTGATTGGTAGGAATTTCATTTGCCTTGCTAGAAATTACAGTTAGAGATGTGTTTTAAATGTTGATAAATACAAGCAGAAAACTTCTCTGCTTCATTGGAGAAATAGATTCTTCCATTGCCTCCTCTTGTGACTGAGAGTGAAATATTGCAAAATTATTTCTCTCTGCAATTTGCAGCCCAGTCCATGCACCTTGTCTCTTCCTTCAGCTTTGAAATACAAACATAAAGCTTTTGTACTTGGACTTATCTCGCCTCTACCAAGCTCCTGCACACCTAGATATAGTGACCCACTGTAAATCCTCTGGAGCAAATTGTTCTGCATTAGAAAAATATAATACAAAGCAAAAAAGAACATTTGATACTTTTGGGAGGAATTAAATCATTTATATATCATTTATATATATATATTATTTTTTTTAAGCACATGGTTAAGGATTGTCTGTTGTAAAGCAGCAATATAAACCTGCCAGAAGAATCAAAGCACTAATCATCAGATTTCATTTTCCCTAGCTGTGTGAAGGAACCAGTACAGTCCTTCAAAAATCACACAAAAAAATTAGTGGAACATTCTTAAGGACTCAGGCATTAAGGACAAGTAAAAGGAACACACACAGAGACACCCCTTATCTTCTTTCTTCTTCCCTTTTTTTTAATAAGGCAAATTAAGAGAGGTGAAAAAACCTGCCCGAGACCAAAACTCAGCACTCACAGAGGTGAAAAGTATCTGTATAACATGAAAAGAAACAGCAGCATCAAACTGTCTGCAGTTTTCCTACCAAACCACCTAAAACATGGCAGAAAATGGTTTCTCTTTGTTTCTTTCCTTTTTATTTTTTCAGAATTCATTAAAATCTTCTTTGTATCCTGTCATATTTGAGGGTTCTCTGAGTCAGGAAATGTATAGGCAGGCATGATTTTTGGGACAGACACCTCTCAGAGAGAGCAAAGCGAGCTCGCAGACAGCGCTTTCTGAACTTGTCAGCAGAAACATTTGCAGCGGAAATTTTATTCCAAGAGCTGTCTGCATTCAATTAGGGAGCAGAGGCAGAGCTGTGAGAGCTGAGGCCAGGAATGCAGCCCAACATTTTCGGCACTAAGTAGACAATGAGGCAGACTCGAGCACCAAAACTGTAAACAGTTTGTGAACCACAAATAACCACAAGGGCAACGTGATTGTTTGTGGATAAATCATGACTGAAAGCTTGCACCAACAGCAAGGCAGAGATCTCTGCTCCTGAAAAATAACGCAAAAAAATTTCTTCCTCTCCCAAGCATCCTCGTCCTGCCAACCCAAGCAAGTTCCCTGTTGCATATTATTTAAACTAGGAGTGCCAAAGCTGTAAGGAATAGAGTTCTCTGACTCCCATCAATCAGATCATGCCAGCACAGGAATGTATTTAATCAATTTGAGTGATCACAGGGGACTGGTCCATCAGACCCTCAAGATTGAGCCTCCTCTGAGTTTTTATTTTGAGTCATATCCTGGTCCTGGTGGATGGAGCTGGAAACATCCCAACAGCTCTGATACTGGGTTTTCATTGGCTTATTCAGACATCATAACTCCCTGGCAAATCTGAAGTGCTTGCTGCCTTCCCAAACAAAATCACTTCCACCACATTATTGTGCTGTAATCCCCTGGGATGCCCACCACAAGTGAAAATCCATTCCAAGAATTTTCACTGGGACATGAAAGAGTTTCCTCAAACTCACCCCATGCTCCTTCACCTCCAGGCAGGCACTGAAGAACTCTGAGCAGGATTTTGTGTGGAATGAAAGGAGAAAAAGATGTAAAAAGCCTGATGGTTCTCTCTGAGGAAGAGTCACATAGGAAAACAAAGACATGAAATAATAGACAAGAGAGAGAAATTATAAGAGAAAAAGGCTTTATGATCCTAATAACAAAAGTTCATAATCCACCTAGTCTTTTGTTCTGGCTCAGAAGGACATTTCTCCTGAGGGACATCCATCAGGAAAAAAAAAAAAGAGATGCAGAAACAGAAAGTGAGGGGGAAAATTACTGAAGAATAAGGAAAACAAAACCTCCTTTTGGTCTGCAGTTTTCAGCAGAACACATTTCACCTGTTACTAATTGTCATAGTATCAGGAAGCGTTTTGGAAATGTTTTTCAGTGAACAGCAGCCTCTCTTCTGACCAATCTTCTGCAAATCCTGTGGGTTCTGTAGGACTCCCATGGCCACCAAGCCACTGTAAATCTTGGCATTCCCTTTAGTGTCCACTTGCTTCTCTCCATCAAACGAATATCAACGTTTTCCAGCAAGGATGGGGGCAAACCCACTCTACTTTTCAACTATGATGTCATATTTTCTTCAGACAAATTATCCATTTTCTGTTATCCATGCCAAACAAACACATCCCTGATCTTACAAACCAGCCTGATTGCACCTGAACTTTACCACCCACCAGGATGGCAGGTTTGTATCTACTGGAATTTTTTGGCCAAAGGCTTGGAAATTACATCTGTGATAACCAACAAAAGGTCCTGCAAGACTGGAAGGTTTAAAAGCAATTCACAGACTTTGTCCACAACTGCTCTACTCAGCCTTTCCCTCTCATTTCTTTCAAACTGCTTTACCTCCGTTCCTCAAAGCTGCGCTAAATAGGTGCCTTCTGAGGGTTTTTACTTGAGAGCTGATTTCCCTGAAGATTTCTCCCTGTGAAAGCCAGACACTCCCCTCTGAGCATCCCAAATTCCACTGTCAGGGCACACAACCCACCCACCATGCCCTGCTGCCGGCAGGAGCGCTGAGAACCGAGTGTGTCATTCAGAGTGAAAGTGGAAGGACTGCTGTACAAGCCAACACCTTTGGCCAGTAGCCACAGCCAGCTGAAGCACACCAATGCTGCCTCTATTGTTGAGTGATCCTCTGTTTATCCTCAGGGCCACGGGAAGCTGAAGAGGCCAAAAGTGAAATGACCTAAGACAGCCATGCCTGCTTTTTGTCAATATTGGCTTTTCCATGTTGGCTTTTGTTCAGGTGCAGTGGATGGAAAGGTTTGAAGAGACACACACAGAATGAAATTCATTTTCTCAATGAAAGCCTGGCTCTGTTGAAGTTGCTGGGAATTTTGAAATTAAATTTATTGGGACCAGGATTTTGCTTTTCAATTTCAAACATGAGCCAGGTATGTCAGCATGTCTTCTGCATTCCCTTCAGTGTGTCTAAAGATGGACAAGGCAGTGAAAGATTTAATGCTTGGTTCAAATAGAAAGACACACATCTGAGTGTTCCTCCAATCCCCCCAACCTGCCTGACACAAATGCATAGAATTTGACTCACAACTGTATAAACTTAATGCAAATTGTATTAAAAGATAAAATTCTACAATAGGAATATTAATTTGTTGTTTTAAGATGCCAGTGTAAAGCTGTGCACAAGCTCTGATTACTTATTAAATTTTAATAAAATTATGCTACTTAAAACACTGCCTCAAGCCCTCTGAAATTCCTGCCTTTCAGCCCCACCTGCTCTGATCTGTGTCCTACCCCAAATCAGCCCCTGATGCAGGTCTAGTAAGGACCACAAGGCATGATGAGCCCATTCTGATTTGTGATTGCAGCTAAAATGAGAGTATTATGGGCTGTCAAGCCTTGTTAATTTTCTCAGGATGCTGAAGAAAGGAGAGAAGTGAGGTCAGAGTTCTCAAAAGTCTCAAGGAAATGGGAGCACAGCATCCTCTGTGGTCCCTGCTGGTGCAGTCCAGGACTGCATTCCTGGATCATGAACTCCAACAGTCCAGCTGCCCTGAATGGCACCAGCTGACATCTTCTGCACTGATGAGCCCTTCAATACTTTACTTCGATATTCAATGTGTGGATTCACATAATGATGATGGCCAGAATTGTCTGGGTCTTACATTGAGCCCTAAAAGATGCAATCATCTCCCTTAACGTAATCATCCAATTTCAGCTCAAACCTTTCTCCTCATCCTGCCAGTCAAAAAGAGCCCCTGAACCTCCATCCAGAAGGATCACATCCAGAAGAATCATGTTGGAGTGGGAACATGCCCATGGCATTGATTTTCTCCCTCCCACAATGCACTTGCTCAGATCCTCTGATCCAACTAAATTTAACAAATGCTTCAGGGCACAACTGGTGCCAGCAAAAGAGGCCCATCAGCTATAAATGTTCTTGGGAATTCACACTCCTGCTTATTCACTAATTGCACAGCTGGATCCAACCCAGAGATGTTTCCACCACAACTCAGAGAGCCAGTAAAGCCTGATGTTTTCCAACTGGAATTTTGGATGCATGGTCCAAGACTTCCAAAGATACGGTGGGGAAAGAAAAGTCTGCCTGGTTTTGGTACCAGCAATCCCTGGTTTTATCAGGGAATGAGCATGATGAGGAAAAGGGGGAGAGGGACATGGATTGTCTGGCTGGAGCCAGGGTTGGGAGCATCCATAGCTGGACATGCTCCTCTCCCATCTTCACTCTCTGACAGCAGCACAATCTGCCTCGTGAATCTGACACAACTCTGTTCCAAGCTGTTCCTTCACATGGATTCATCTTCAGCCCTCAGTTTTCAGTCCCTTGTCTTTGTCCACAGGTGCTTATTTCACCAAAGACAGGATAAATTCCCTGCTTGTAGGACAGCAAATGTGAGTATCAGGTAAATTAGTAAACTGGCTCTACATGAGCTAACTAACCAAACATATACTGAAGTCTTAGAAAAGCAACATCATGCTGAGGACTCCAAGATGTCACCCGAACTGTTCTCTGTTGGCAAAATCTCTTAAAACTGAAGATTTCTTCTCCACAGAATGAGAATGTCAGTAATGTTAGAAAAAGGAAAATCTAAGGATCCATTCAATGGACTGTAATGAAGAGGAACCAAGTGCAATCACTGTGATTGCACAAACTCCATCTTTGCCTCCTCAGAAAAAGCACTTAGAGATGAAAATATCCACAAGGATACGTATTTTTATCTATGGAGCAAAGCACAGCTCTACCCAGAGAGCCACAAAACAAACAGAGCATTGAATCCCTACCTGAGAATGCAACACCACACCCAACTGCAAGCTCATGACTTTGCTGCCAAAATAGTTTCATGTTCTGTTGTCTTTGCAGAGGAGGAAGGAGGGAATGGTGTTGCTAGAGCAGCACGGACTGTGCTCCCAGAAAATCCATGCAACAGTGAATGGAGAGCAGGAATGAAAGGAAAACCCATAAAATATTGTGCTCACAAGGATCTTAGTCTTGCCCCAAAAGTGTAAAAGGGGCCTGCAATGAGTATGAGGGAGGACTTCTCAGAGCAGTCACCTTCCAGCAACAAAGGGACACAAAACTCTGCTGAAAGATATTTTTAAAACCATAAGAAAGACCATGAAAACTGCAGCAGGGGAATGCTGCAAGAGGCGTGCAAGAAAAGGAATTTGTAGAGTCTCAGGGTACATTTTGTCTGCTTTAGACCTTTCCAAAAAGGAGAACAAGACATTAATCTAATTTATTCAGCCAGTTATATGAGGTTTATGCCTTCTTCATATCACCAGCCTGGCATAAAGCAACTTGAAGTGCGCAGGTAAATCAATCCCATAATTTCCATTTTAGCTTTAACAAGTGATTTTACTGTTTCTAGGTGCTAAACATGTGTATCTGATGACTGCAATAGACATTATGCAGCGATGCATCCTGAATAGATACATGAATATTAAAGGTTGCTCTGTTCTGACAGCTCACTCTGGAGTTTGCCTTATGCTGGCTGAGACTTTCAGCTCTTCTTACATGTAACTTGCATATCACTGTAAGCTCCCTCCCTCCTTTTGACAGGGTGCCCTTGCAGATGGTAATTTCCTTAGTAGGGAAGAGGAGGCTCACAATTCAACTCAGATTGGGTAAACTATGGCAAGACATTTTTGCAGAACATAAATACGTATCACCAGATCTAAAGTTGAGGCCTCATTCTCATGGTATGTTGTGAAAAATATGGGTGAATGTTATGATGTCTTCTTGGCCACAGGAGTGTGAGACTGGTACCAAGGAAGCTGAAATCAGGGGTATTCAGGAGTCCAGCACAGAGAGATACCATTCGCAGAGAAAATACAATATAGTGAGAGAAAAGAATCTGCTGTGGTGTTCTCTAGGCAATATCATAATACTCAGAGTGGGTGGAATAGCCAAAGCAAGTAACTCAATGAAATGAACTATAAAATAGCATTAATTTTATCTGCACACAGTTACATCAACACTCCTCAAACAGTGGACTCATCTGACTCCAGTCTGCAAGAAAATTCCACTTGGATCTCATATCTGGCATTTTTTGTCTTTCACATTCCTTTAGAGAGCATCTCCTCCTTATTAATCTGCCAGTTCTCCTGGGAATCACTGCACCCCCCAGTCCACCACAGTGCTTCATGAACAGCACAGCCTGCAAACCACAGCTGTCTTCCCTCCACAGACCTCCAAACAACACACTGTTCTTTGATTCAAGTTATAAATGCTTCCAGTTTACCTCACATGAAGATGTATACAGGGACATAAAGTCAGCACCACACAAGGCACAGCTGCACATGGTGAGATAAAGCCCTGCTCTTATTTTACCACCAAGTCTGAGCATAGATGGATGTATTTAATAAATTAATGAACTAGAAGAGATGAGAGGGGAGACAGAGGAGAGCCCAACCTCTGCCAGCTCATTTCTCATCCATCACACAGACAAATTGTCCTGAGTGCAAATTCATCCAGAGCCCCCTTCTCCAGCACTTCCTCCAACCATGCTGGCAGCAAATCTGCTCTCCACACTACATTTAAATCCTGGATCCTTTTAGAGGAGTGCAGAGACATGGAAACAGGTACAGATGAACATGGGCTGCTGCCTGCCCTGCTTTCCCTGCTGAAGGAGGCAAAGGTCCTCTCCATCCTAAGTGCTGGATTTGTCCCTGTGGCAGCATGGTGGGGGCATGCAATCCCTGTCACTCTGCCACCACACCAGGAACCCTCCCTCCTGCTCAATCCAGGGGGATAGAAAGCTCCCAGGCAACTCTAAGA
This sequence comes from Melospiza georgiana, assembly GCF_028018845.1. Lineage (NCBI taxonomy): Eukaryota > Metazoa > Chordata > Aves > Passeriformes > Passerellidae > Melospiza > Melospiza georgiana. The sequence goes on from NC_080444.1 coordinate 6,155,080, forward strand.
GAGATTTGCTCATGGTGGTACCAGGCACTCACCTGCTTTACCCTGGGGGAATTTTCAGTCTTTTCAGGCAAAGCCACCAGTACAAAATTCCCAAGATGAGCCCCACGGTGTATTTAAAATTTTGGTTCTCAGTAATGTGCAAGAAATGCAGCCTATCTTCCCTGAGCTCATGACACTGTCTCTCTAGAGATGAGCACAAATTTCCTGAGATATTATGGGTAAATCCATTAATTGTTTCAGAAGCTGGAATTAATTAAAATACAGCCCTTAAAAGAAACTTAGCGTCTGCATGTGCTCTCTTTGTTCTGGATGATCTTAGGAGTGAAATAACAGACTCACAGATTTTCCATGTAATGAACCTTAATTGGAATCTTTTACATTAGAAGAAAACCTGTAATTAAGGCAGGTTATTAATGATTATATACCTAATTATAACAACTAGATAAGCTATCATTAGACTCAAGCTAACTTTTCTGGGAGGGTCTGAGATAGGAGAGGTAACCCAGGAGTGATCACAGAGTGAGCTCTGCAGTCACAGCTCTGCTGCAGAGGGGAGCAGGCTGCAGAGATCACTGCTGGCTGGTGTGCACCACTGCTGGGGCTGTGCGAGCATCCTGCAGTGCTGCTCCTCACCCTGGGTACCTCTGGATTCCCTCTTTGCCTGTACATGTGGTGCTCCCCATCATGATTTTGGTAGCTGCAGCTCAAACCTTCCCCAGCTCTCTTCAGGGGAGTTTTTAGGCTGGTACCGAAACCCCTGCAATTCCCATGGACACACAAGTGGCCCAGGGAGTGTCACTTGGTGTTTTCCACTTGGTTTGTTTCTGTTGAGTCACTCGTTCAACAAGGCTTGGTGATCTCTTTGTTGAGGTTGGCATCCCTCATTTGTGCTCTGCTGAGAGGAGAGGTCAGGACAGGTCACAGGGATCCTCCCCAGAGGAAGCCACAGGAAGCTCAAAGATGGGAATGAATTTAGGAAAACTTCTCTGGAAACAGAGTCACAATGAGGCAGCTCTGCAACAGCACTTGGAGGGCACAGTGGAACCAGGGCTTTGTGATGGCCCAGGAAAACAGAAAATCTCTGTATGGCTTCCCTGCAACGAAAGCAAACAACCAAACCCTGAACTTAAAATTCAGAGCACGTAAATTCTTCAGTAGTGGGAGAATTTAAAACTCTTATTCCCTTCAGGGGATTTTCTTCATTTTAAACACAAGCAAACAAATTTAGCAAAAACTTTTCAATTAAATCTTAGGACAGATCCCCGAACCTCAGAGCACCTGTCTGATTTTCCATTTAACGGTGGCAGTGAACGAAGTACTCACAAGAAGAAAGGCCAAATGGCAGATTAAAGGACACATTTTGGGGTAGGTGTCCTGGGCCATGGCAGAGGTGCAGAGGAGATGCTGCAGCTGCATCCTGATCTAAGAGTCCTCAGCATACTGGAACCTCATATCACTCCAGGCTGAATTATGGCTAAGAATGGCCAACTGTTAATCTCTTTGGGAGCTCCTTTTTTGGTCAGTAGTTCATGAAAATTATAGCCTTTCTTTTTTTTTTAAGCTGACTGTTGAAGAAGTTTGCATCCCTAACTCAGGTTACAGAGTCCCTGTATGGTGCAGTTCAGTGTCAGGGTTCACTGTGTTGTATTTACAACAAACCAGATGGAGATAGCCTTGCTTCACTGGGATAAAGCTCTGTACTTTTCCCAGATGGACACTGCTCCTCCTCTGCCTCACACTCCACTTCCCAATTCAAGAAAAGCACCAGGAGGGGATGATCAAGAAATTCCCTTAAAAACAGGCCCCTAAAACTTCAATGAGGGCACACCCTGAAAGGGCTTTTGCAAGGTAAATTGGCCTCAGGTCCCTTGGTCTCCAGTACTAAAGAGCTGTGAAACATAAAGAAAAATCATTTTTCCCTCAGGAGAAACAGGGTAGGCTGCTCTGTGTTGAAACAGCAGCACTGTGGGCTTAAACAAACACCCAGCCAGCAGCAGCACACACTCACCAAACAGTATTTTACCATGTCTCTCTGGGTTGTGTAAATCTGCCATACATTTTCAACAGGCCTCAGCAAACACCTTGGTTAAATGGATGGGAAAAGCCACACATCACCCGATGTGCTTTGCTCCTGGCTTGCAGGACCTCTTTTCTGCCAAAACAGAGCATCATTTTCCACAGCAGCTCTAGTGCACAAGACAGCCTGCAGGTTTCTATGACAGCTGCAGACACTGTTACAGGCTCAGCCATAAAGCACACAGCCCTAGGCTGTGCAGTCAGGGTTAGCCAGGGTACAAAAATGCTTTTTTCCTCGCTAGCAAACAGCAGAAAAGCTCTCCCTGTAACAGCCTGTCTCCCAGCCACATGTGGCCACAGGGGCTGCAGGCTGAGCCCCAGAACCCAAAGCAGGTGAAGTCAGTAGCTGCCTTCACAGCCAGATTACACCCAGGGGGATTCTATCAAAGTCCAGGTCTGTGTCTCCCCAGTGCAGAACACTCTGCCGTGGTTTTTCTCATCCTTCTTGGCCTCTTTAGTTCACCTGGGCTCCTGCAGTGTTGGAGTGGAGAGGGAGACAGCAAGTGACAAAAACATGAGCTGCCTCTACAGACTCCAGCATTCAGATCCCAAACAGGAGCTGGATGAAATAAATTTGAAGCACTTCACTGGCACTTGACCTCAGCCCACAGTGGGTGAGGATGTGCCTCCAGGATGTGCTGAGGGAGGGTTTCAGCAGGAGAGATGCTCTCCATGTTTGTCTGTCTGTATCAGCTTCCCTCATATCCCATTTTCACAGGCACGTCTCTGGTGCATAAACACAACCCCTAAACCTCAGAGATAAAGCTTCCCTTCTCAGGTGCTTTCATCATTCCCAATCCCTTTAGGAAAAAGCATGAAGGATTCATTTTACCCATCAATTTGGATTACATTCTCCTTTTATCAGCATCTTTTCCTTAACAACTTTGGCCACTCGCTTTGCAGGTCTGCTCAGGTACTGAGCTTGCCTCACTGAAAACTTGAAAACATTGTTGAGAGGAAGGGAAAATCACCAGTTGTGTGTGCTGGACTATTGCAAGGGAGTCATCAATTATGCAGGTTTTGGAATATGTTAAGCTACCCACGGCTGTTTGATAGCTGGGTGATATGATTTATGGGAACAGCCAAGATTCAATTACTGATTTCCCATAAATTATCTACACAGCCCTTTCATCCTATGCCAGGTTATGAAGGGCTCTGATGAACAGAGGGGACCAAAGACGGGGTTCTCTGACCATGAAACGAACTGGGATTTTCAAAGAGAAATCAAAAGGAAAGAAACAACAAGTGAAGTAGCACCTGTGGGAGGTGTCAGACTTCAGATTCATGAAATTGGACTGTCATTTCCAGGCAGGAGCAGGAACATTTAGTACAGATGCACTGATCAAGCCAGTCTTCAGACTATCTGTCTATTTGTCCTTGACTCCTTATCATATGCTGTGGGAGAGGCAGATATGGCTGGAAGGAAACAGCACTTCTTGCTGCATCTTACAAACCTGTAAATATTATTGACAGGAATCATTTAATAAGTGCCTGGGAAATTTTAAGTACATGAACTGACTTTAACAAGGGTTTTTTTCAGAATAGAGAAAGCAGAACTGGCCCTTAGGAATAACAACACCAATTTAAGAGAGGCTAGCATTGCAGAGGAGTGAAATGACTGTCAATCTTGTATGAGGCAATACTGACCATAAAATCCCAGCATATCTTGGGTTTAGGAAGCATCTGGGAATCTCACCCAGAAGCTGCAAATGAAATGTAAGCAGAGGGGAAGGAGCTGCAGGAGTAAATCTTCTTGTCACCCCACCAAGCCAATGGTCCTGGCTCTTTCCTCTCAGCTATTCAAGGACATCACAATGTTGCTGTTTATATTTATTTTCCTTTTGACTTTTCCAGTCAGCCTGAAAGGCAGCAAGCCCAGTCTCTGTTATCACCACTCTCATTTCAAATCTGAGGTTTGTAACCTGGTCTGTGGCAGCTGAAAGGACAAAACTGCTTAATTAGAGATTAAACACACCAACCAGAGGAGAGGAAAACAATCCTTCCACCACACTCTGAAGGATTGAAAGAGGAATTAAAGGCAGACAAAAGAAAAGCCAAACAGGAGACTCCAGTAGGACTTCTCTGGGCTCTTGGGAGTTATAAGCAATAATCTTTGCCTCTCTCTATACTACAGGGGAAAAACTCTGCTCTCAAATCAGGACAACTGCACATGAAGCCTGGGCTCCTGGGTGGGGCACACTGCTGCATTCCCTAAATTAGGATGCTTGATTTCTCCCTATTCACACCATTGACTTTTCTCCCACCAAAGAAAAGTCACACTAATCCTCATCAGGAGTACACTGTACCTAACAAGTTATGGACAGGGAAGGAAGAAGAGCACTGAAAAATATTTTTATAGGGATTTTAAGTTTTCTAGCTCTCTTCTTATTTCCTCTGGATTTGTCTTTTTTCCCCTTCTTTTTTTAATTTTGTACCACTCTGTGCCACCCCCTCCCATTTTCACAAGTGAGTGGGAGGAGAAGACTGAAACAAGCAGAGTTGTTTGTCTGCTTGTTTTAAAATAACAGAGTGAAAATTAATGTGGTTCCTTCTTTGTGAAGCAAAAGCCCAGTCTGGGGCACTGCTATAATGGAGCAGCTGAGGGAAATGTATTCTATTAGCCTGGTTACAATCCCTTTACTTAGGGCTGGCTGTTACAGACCTCTCCCCTTAATTGTGCAACCTCCTCTACACACAAATAACAGGTGAGGCCCTAATGATGGGTTGTTCCACGCCAGAGCACTCAGCTGGCAAAGTGATTCTCACAGAAAATTGTCTCTGCTCACCTGAGCAAACCCTGCAAGGTGCTCAGGGAGCCAGGCTGCTGCTCTACACCAGGGATGCAGCAGCCATTGCAAGGATTGCTCTTGGCACTGAACATCACCACAGCACCAGTGAGGGACAAACCTGCCCCAAAAGAGGCTCTGCTCTCTGGGAAAGGTCACAGAAGGTTTAAACTGTGGCAAACTCTCATCTGGACTCCAGCAGCTTCACCACCACAGGGCCCATGAGGTACAAGCTGCAGAGAGACTTGAGCAGTGGTCGGAGTCACTGGGATATAGCAAAGAAGAGAGGCTGTGGGTTTTGGATGCACAGGCATCGTCCTGAGGAGCTTTTTACTAACTGAGGAGACTCTAGCCAGCACACCACAATGATTAAGAAAGGTCCAGGATTTGCTGATCCAGCACCCCAGTTCTCCCAGGGGAACAGCACACAGCAGTGGAGCCCTTCCTTGGGGTGACCAGTCCATGGACTGCTTGAATCTCCCTTATTTGCCAGCCCTTTGTTTTCTTCCTGTAAATGTCTGAAATGATTAATTTAAGATTTAAAGACCAAAGTTACTGTAGTGTGCCCAAAATAATAAACATCAGAGATTTTCAATTCCCCTAAATGCAGAAGTGCTGGATCCCGTTTCTGGAATGCGTCACACAGAACCATTACCCCATTCATTACCACAAGGTCAGCACATTCTCTGGTGCCTCTTCATGACTGCACAATGAACAAGCACTGCCTCTGCTGTGGACAGGCTCCAGTTGTGGATGGACAGACAGACTCTGGCTACCCAAAATTATCAGTGCTGGGCTTTGGGGATAAGCATGTGTGGGTAGGACAGGAGAGGAGGAAGACTAAGCTGCCTGTGTAATGAGCCTAAACAACAAACAAAAAACCTCACTGCTCTGGGGAGATGTGCAAAAAAACCTGAACTCCACCAAAGAACAGCTCTATAAACAGAAAATGAAAGATTGCTTTCATCCACAAAAGATTTCAAGAAATAGGAGGAAGGGAACAGTGGGAAACAAAATAGCAGGGAAAACTGAAAAAGAGAGTTCAGGCTAGGTCTAGTCCCCATCTGCTCACACCTCCCACCATCACAGCCCACATCTGCTGCCAGCTATACCATGGTGGGCTCTTGATGCGAAAAATATTTGAGCTCTTTGCTCAAATCCACCACAGCCCCTCCTACAAGGAAGAATTTGCTGGACAAAGGTGTGAAGGAGATGGGGAGAGGCACAGTCTCACCCTGAGCCCCAGATATTGCCCCAGACCCTTCCCAGGTTTGGGTGCATCAATCCAGCGAACCAATCCATGCCATCTTCTCCACTCCTCTCCAAGCTTTGTCTGCTTCTGTCTGACCCCATTGCTGCAAAGACTCTCAAGATCTTTGTGTGATTCCCCAGGCTCCACCTGCAATATTGACCTCAAATATGTAAAATGCCCATTCTCTACTCCTGCCCTTGCTTCTCCCAACTTTCTCTGAGCTTTCCTCTGCACGCCTTTCATTTTCAAAGATTCTAGAGGTAATATTTTATTGTAATGGGTTTTATTACGATGATGTACAACACCCTTAAGTGCTTTGGTGAAGGAAGAAAGAAAGGTTGTGCTATAAATAAAATTCTCATCTGCAGTCAGAGGCACACAGGTGATGGATGTGTGGGGGTGACTGCACACATGTCCCCACAGGCCAGCCCTGATCTGGATGGGAGCTGCTCTGGAAGGAGCCAGGGTCACAGGGAAAAGGAGGCATTTGGCAGAGGCTTCCTTCCACAAGGAGTGAGCCAGCTGCTCTGGGAGCCAACAAGTGAGCAGGGAGAACCAGCCACAAACAAACTGGCTGCTTGTGTTGCCTTTTCTGCTGTGGATCAACACAAACCTTTCTGTTTCTGTGGCATCTTTGAGTCTGGGTTAATTGACTCCTGTCCCCCATCCTGCCAATTCAAACTGGTCAATACACGGGCTGGAATCATTCCCCAGTGTAACTTCTCTCAATATGTCTCAGCTGGGTTGTTTAATTTTGTTGTTGTTGTTTCGGTTTGGGGGGTTTTTGTTTGTTTGTTTTTTGGGTTTTTTTGTTGTTTTTTTTTTTTGGGTTTTTTTTTTGTTTTTTTTTTAATAGGGTTAACTGGTTTAAGAGATGGAATAAATTCCTACAGCAGGAGAAGGAGAGAACAAAGAAAGTTTCCAGCTCCTGAAACCATTCTCCTTTGAGCTACACTATGAATGAAGGGAGCCAGGGGAAGATGATGACATGGAGAAGAAACAAAACAAAGGAAAGCAAAAATAGATATCTAATAAAGAAAAAAGGCACAGAGAAGAACAGAGGAGGGGGGTTATCTATCCTGCAGCTTTACAGGCAGTATTAGCATCTTGTTGCCTAATGAGCCATAGAGGTAATAGACACACCATGAAAATAAAAGTGGGAGGGAAAAGCAAGCATCAATAACACAGAAAAACAACCACAGAGGCTGCTGCTAAGCAAATGTCACTCCTCTCACCTTCTCTGAGCCTTCCCAGCCTGCTGCCCTGCTCCCTTCCCAGATGTTTGTTCTCTCTCTTCTGGCACTTTATCTCTGCAGCCATTTGGTTTTCATTATGTCCTGGGGTTTTTAGCTGGCAACAGCCAAGGGGCAGGATTCAAGAACAGCTCCCAGGGGTCCTTTGCAAGTGTTGGCATCTCCTTCTCATGGTGCAGAGATGGTCTGGCCTCACTAAAGCTAAGGAGGGACCAGAGTGCAAGGACACAGTGATGTCACCTCTCAGTGTGCCACAGGTTGGATTTCATGCTCAGGAAAAGCAAAAAGAGCCAGCCGGGCCTGCCAGCTTGGCTCAGCACAGCTGGGGTTGGTGAGACAACCCTCTGCTCTGAAAACCCTCTGCTTGTTCACAGGAGCACAACCAAAGCTCACAGAACAGCATCCACCATCCTTAGCAGCTATTTTACTGGCACAGCTCTTAGGCAGGGAGCTGGGGCAAGGACAGGAGTGACAGCCAGTGACAGAGGAATGTCACTGCCCCATCTCCTCACTGAGAAACCTCTGCCAGCAACTTGGACATTAAATGCAGCTGATTCTCACTTAAACTACCTTTGTTTTCTTTTTGGACGCAAAAGAATATGCCCTAGCCTGTTTCTCCCCCTTCCCTATTTATTTTTCGTTTTTTAACTCATCAGTCCCTCCCTTCTCCTGTCTTCTTTTTCATGCACAGCTCCTGCAGCTGCCTTCAAGGTTTATTCCTTCCCTGCAGGATTATTTGGAAGTTTGCTTGTGCAGGGCGAAGAGCATTTCTGTAATAAAGCCTCAGCCACATTCCATTAGTGTCATTTCCATCTGCAGAAGTGAAGTGTCAGCTAATAAAAGGTAGCACAGACCCCTTGGGCAAGATAAAAATGAGAGAGCAAGAGAGGGAGGGGAAATCTACCATCAGAGATGGAGAAATGATAAATGTCTTTCCAGAAGCAGGAGCACCTGGAATGGGAAGAAGGGAGCACTGGGGGACGGGGAGGGGAAACAAAGAAGGGGGGAATATTATCTCTGCTAAGAAAGGTTTGTTTTTGGAAGGTCTCATTAACTCAAAAATGACCTTCTGCCCATCTTCTCTGTACAGTAAGGGCAACATCCAGCCTGGCTGCACCTCTGCAGGGAGAGGATAACGTGCAATTATTGCACATTATTGTTTGTGCAAATATGTGCAAATTATTGTTTATAAGCAGAGTGGCCTGGGGGAGCCATGGGAGCTGCAAGGCAGGGCCCAGCAAGGCAGGGCCTAGCAAAGTGGAGCTCAGCAAGGCAGGGCCCAGCAAGGGAGGGCTCAGCAAGGCAGGGCCCAGCAAAGTGGAGCACAGCAAGGCAGGGCCCAGCAAGGGAGGGCTCAGCAAGGGAGGGCCCAGCAAGGCAGAGCTCAGCAAGGCAGGGCCTAGCAAAGTGGAGCACAGCAAGGCAGGGCCCAGCAAGGCAGAGCTCAGCAGGGCAGGGCCCAGCAAGGCAATGCTTAACAAGGCAGAGCTCGCAAGGCAGGGCCCAGCACAGCACAAACCACACTCAGGCCATGTGCAGGTGGCTCTGCTGAGCCCTGTCCCTCCAGAGGGATGACAGCAGACTGGGTGTCACTGGCTGTGTCTGAGCTGTGAGACCCAAAGGCATTTCTGAGACAATTTTGTCTGTCTCAGCCTTTCCCTGACCCCGTCCAGCAGGCTCCCCCGTCCAGATGATGTCAGGACAAGCCTGCAGGGTCCATCACAGGGTGCACTCCCCTGCAGCTCAAGGGCACATTTATGACCCATTTGGTCCCTGTCTGCTCCCATTAATCAGGAGGGAGGTGACTGCAATGCTGCTGTGGCCTCAGTGCTGCCCACCAGTCGCCACCAGCTCCACATGCTGTGCTGCAAAGCAGGAGCATCACCTCTCTCTCCAGAGCACCCTTCCCTCTGGACAAGGACAGAAAGGCTCAAATGCCACAAGAGAAAAAATTTTAAAAATAATCATCAGTTAAATGGGCCCATTTTTCCTCCTGCTACTAGAATTTATCTCCCTAAGCTCAGATGATCTTTCTCTGGACTAAGGATCCAACTCTGGAGAAGTCTCAGTTCTCTGCTGATTTTATCCATGACATTCAAGATTTCCAGGACCAAATTAATTACAACTCAGTGCAAACAGCTCCCGGCTCCATTAGAGAAGCACAACCATAAAAGAGCATCTCTGATCAGATTTGTGCCAATGTGGCAGCTCTTAATGCCCTAATCATGTTAACACAGGCAAACATCATCCCATGAAAGGAGTCAGGTGTGCCCTAGCCCAGAGTTTCCAGCTCCCCAGCTGGCAGAGGATGACAACCTTCAGGCTTTTCCATTTCCCTGAGGAATATGATCAGCCCTGACTAAGCCCAAAGGTTGTGTCCATGAGATCTGTGGGAGCAGTGATGTGCACCTCAGCCACAGGTGTTTCTTCTAAAATATTCAATACACATGTACAGTTTTCCTCCCAGTAATGGCCAAACCCTTCTTCACTTCTGCCCTCAGAAACAAGGCTGTTGCTCAATTCCCTCCTATCAGTAGCACATTACTGTCAATATTTTGGAAAGCAATCATGTCAAACAAAACCATCATATAGGTAAATACAGAAAGCTGCAGTCTTTATAGGCCTCGGATTCTCTTAGCTGTCCACCCAAAAGTACCTAATGATAAATTAAGAACATTCCATTTCATTTTAAATGGAAATATTATCACCTGCTAGCCATGCTACCCTCCTCATTGCTTGGAGTGCATTTGGATTTCTCCCTGTATCTGTACAGAAGCATCACCCTGGGGGCACTGGCAGGGATTTTAAGCCTGTGACAGATAACCATGTCCCTCCAATTTCCTGGCTAAAAGCTCCCTAAATTCACATAGCTGAGCACTCCAGGGAGCCAACTGGATAGCAGTTTGCTTAATAAAAGTTGCCTTTATACAAAGATGTAAATCCCATTTTCCAAGAACTGGCAGGGGATTTTCAGGGTGTAATCCACCTGCTGCTGACCCTCCACTGCAAATAAACTTCTCACTTGCTGGGTGGGATTTTTTTGTCACTGGAGAACAACACAGGGTTTTTCTGGTGGTGCTGGGAGGGGGAATGTGGGAGCACCTGAGGATTGCCCCAGGCAGAGGAAAAAGGTTGGGCAGTTTTTTTCTATGTCTGCTGAACAGCCTGTTATCAAAAACGACAGGATAGAGAAGGGATTGCTGAAGAGGCTGTAATTCTCTGAAATTTTGCTCAGGGAAATGATTACCATGTTCAGTGTGGAAGTCTGAATCAACAGACAGGTCTCTGAAGGACCTTGGAAAGCCCTTTTTGTTGTTTCAGAAGCAAATTCTCCTATGATCCTATCGCTGCTCAGAGGACCTGAATCACTCCCAGGTAAGCCCTGGGGATTCCCAGCAGTGCTAAGACATCTCCATTCTGATGTGAAAGTGCCACTGTGTCACCCTCCTGGCACAAGGAAAGTCACCTGGGTGAAAATGAGGCTGGTATGACAGGAGTGATTAAAGCTTGGAACAAACACCCATCAGTGATTCAAAATATTTGAGGAAGATTTGCTCGTCTCTAGGGCCTAAAAACTCATCTTGTGCAAGGCTCCTTTTCCCAGGAAAGAATTCACAGTGGTCCTTTAAGCCTCTGAAACATATGCAATGGATTATTAACAAATGTGAGTGGAAGGGTAGCTCAGTTTAATGTCACCTTTGTATAGACACAGGCTTCCATCCTTCCTCCACAGAAAGATTATCCTCCCCACAGATAGATGCTGGAAGTCATCCAAGAATTTAAGAACATTCTTTCATTCACAGGTGTTTTTGGAGCTTACAGCAGCAGTGCTTATTCTGGAAGATGATGAGGGAGAGAATTGCCTTGGCCCTTCAATCAGCTTTTGCCCATTTCACATCAAATTGCTATCTGATAATACTCAGTGAAAACTGGAACACTCTAATGCAAACAGAAATGGCTCCAGCAGCCAGAAGAAACACTAATGACACAAATTAAATGGAAACACACTGAAGCATGCAGTGCACCTCAGTGTCCTGGTGGACAAGCTAAATGTGAGCCAGACAATGTGCCCCTGTGGCGAGGCAGCCAGCAGGAGCCCAGGCTGTGCCAGCTGGACAGTGCCAGCAGGGCAGGGCAGATGTGGTCACTCCCTTCTGGTCAGCACTGGTGACACACATCTGGAGCCCTGTGTCAGGGCTGGGCTACCCAGAAAAGGAAAGATGTGGATGTTCTGGAGGGTGTCCAGCAAATGTCCAAGGGATTTTATGCACAAGGCTGAGGGAGCTGGGGTGGTTTAGCCTGGAGAAGAGAACACTCAGGGAGAGCTCATCCATGTGTATTGATACCTGAAGGAGGGAATACAGATGGCTAAACTCTCCTCAGTGGGGCCCAGAGTCAGCAGAAGAGGAAAAGAGCACAAACCAAAATACAGTACAGGAGAGCCTGCCTTGGCTCTCACCTCCTCCCAAAGCAAAATCCCACATGACAGCATGACCGTGGCATTGATACTGGAGAAAACATCTCCATTTCTCACCAGGCCATTTCCCTGGGCTTAGAGACAGCCATGAGAAAGTTCTCATTCACCTTGCTCAGACATCCAGGGTGTGAGGCTGAATTCACCAACAAAGCCTCAGCAACAGCAGAGAGAGGGGGAGAATTTCAGAAAATGCATTCAGCTGCTGACAGCAGCCCAACAAAGGATCACTACAAAGGCATGCAGAGCTTGTGACAGGGATACAGGGATTTAGTGTGGGACTGAGGGACCTTACTTACAACAGCAGAGTGGAGAAGTGGAGCTGGAATCTACAGAAGAAGAAATTTTGACCTGACTGAGTGATATCTATTCCAGAGAGACTGAGGGAGGAAAAGAAACTACAAAACTGCTTAAGACTCTATCAAATACACAGAATGAAGACCATGAAGTTAAAGATGTGGAAAGGTCATGCCACAAAGGAGTAGAGGTGGAAATCAAGAGAAGCAAAAATAAAACAATTGCAGTGGAGAGTGCAACGAGAGCAGGATAAAAAACGCTGGACAAGAATATTGACAAGTCAAAAATATCAATTCTGTGCTTCCTTCGCCACCATGGGATCTGGGGAGGATGGAGGAAGTTCAGAGATGCAATCCCCTGCTCCCTCTCATAACCAAGCAAAGGCCAGGTATAGCTCACAGCTGTACAAATATTGCAATGACTCTGCAAACCTACACAGTTTTTGCTGTCATTAGGGTTTTTTAATGGCAAAAAAGACAGTCTGTGCCACCAAGATTTTCTTTTTTTCCTTCACTTATCTATCCCCAGCAGAGCCCCAGTCAGCCCAGATATGCCTCAACACCTCTTGCAGCCCAAGTGAGTGCCTACATCAAAGAGAGAAAAGGGAGAAGAATCTCATCACATTTTCTTCTCTGGGACAGCCAGATTGTCTTAAACCCAGCGTTGACCAAATGACATAAGCTGCCTTTTCCAGCCTGAGACATGACCTCTCTCTTTCCTCCCCATATATTTCATTAGCTCTAAATTTTTCCTGCTGCCAAGACATTTGAAAGCCAATTGCCAAAAAGCTTCAATCGGTACCCCCAGTATTTGATTTCCCAACAGGACTCAGTGCCCTGTCTGAATCTCATCAAGACATGACTTGAAGGCACAACATCCTAACCAAGAAACACTGAGAGGGAGAGGCAGAACATAAGGCAGGAGATGCTTCACAAAAAAACCCCAGCAAGACTTAGTAGAGTCTATTTTTCTTTCATTCAGGGGCCATTTCCATATTCATCTGGGCCAAGGAAAAATAGATTCAAATAGACCAAGGAACAGGAAGATGGGGTGGAAGCAGAGGGTGAAAACAGGGATGCTATCAGCCTGTGTCAGTGTCTTTGACAGGACAAAGCTTTGGAGAGGGTTTTAGTTGGAGAAAATGCTGTCCCAGTGAATCACAACACTGGGAAAATTAATTAGCTACTGTTAAGTCAGCTGTAAGCATGCACAGCTCCATGAACACCCAACGTTTTCTCATTATTACTGAATCACAACACAATCTGCCACCAGAGCCTTCCCAGACCCAGGCCAGGACTGAAATAGCAGGGCCCCTGGCTGTGGTGACAGAGCTGCCACTATGGATGTGCACAGGAGGCTGCACTGCCAGAGGAACAGCTCCAGAGTCTGCTCAGGGCATCCCTGCATCCAGAGCAGCTTCTGGCTGGAGCAGGTGCAGTGCAGGACTGAGGCTGAGAGGAGTCCAGGGTGGAAGAGGGAGAAGGAAAGGATGGATGTTGCTCTACATGGAATCATTAAGGATGAAAAAGACCTCCAAGTGCATTGAGTCCAGCCTTTGACCAAACCCTACCACAACACTCAGTGCCACATCCAGTCATTTCCTGAACACTTGCAGGGATGGTGACTCCACCACCTCCCTGGACAGCCCATCGCAATGCTCAACCACCCTTGCAGTGATGAAATTCTTCCTGATGTCCAACCTGAACCTCCCCTGGCACAGACTGACACACATCAGAAACAGACACAGGATGTTATTACTAGGTCTGGAGCAGGATCCCCAAACTTCCAACTTTTTCTTGTCATGCTACTGAGGGCAGCTAGTTGAAAGGGTTTCTTAACACTTGCTTGGCAGGCAAAGATGTAACACAGACATGTTTTATGAAAAATCCTTTCCTTAGGATTTTTCCTCCTGAGAAGCTGAGAGGCCTCAGGAAAAAAATGTAAACAATGGTTATCTGCTGCTGTGGAATGCAACAGGTGGATCTGTGATTGGTCTCATGTGGTTGTTTCTAATTAATGGCCAATCACAGTCAGCTGGCTTGGACTCTCTGTCCGAGCCACAAGCCTTTGTTATCATTCCTTCTTTTTCTATTCTTAGCTAGCCTTCTGATGAAATCCTTTCTTCTATTTTTTAGTATAGTTTTAATATAATATATATCATAAAATAATAAATCAAGCCTTCTGAAACATGGAGTCAGATCCTCCTCTCTTCCCTCATCCTTGGACTCCTGTGAACACCGTCACAAAGATTGGCTTCAGTTGCCTGTTTCCCTCAGCCTGCCCTGCCCCTCTCCTCCCCTTGCTGCCTCTCTCTGGGTCCTGCAGCAGCCTGCAAATGTGCTGAGATGCAGAGAGCACTTTGCCCAGTGGCAGGAATGGTGCTGGGCCATCAGAGACTCTCCCAGCAGGAGCTCCAGCCCCTGCCAACCACCTTGGCACACACCACGGGCTCCAGCAGGGCAGGAGCAAAGCGGGAGGCACAGCAGAGCCGAGCTGCCCTGCCAGCCCCTGGTAATGAAGTCGTTTTGGCCAGCAGGACAGGCAGCAGATGGGCTGTCACTCTGTCACTCAGGGTGCACCAGCAGCTCCTGGGGGTGAGAGCTTATTAAGGTCGGTGTTGTACAAACGCAATCAAGGGAGAGAGCTGGAGCCATGTTATGACAGCAATAAAAGTGTGTCCTGCTTCGTCAGCACTTTGGAAAAATTAGTTTAAACGTCCTCAGTGGCAAACAGCATTTAGTGCTGCTCAGCACGGGAGGGAGAGGCAGGGAAAAGAGACTACACAGGCTTTTTAAAAATAAAACTCAAAGCGAGTTTGGCACGAGTAAATCACAAGCAACCATCTCCCTACAGTGCCCCGCTGCATGAGCCTCCTTCCTGAGATAAATCAGTGCCACATCTAGCCAAACACAAAAGCAGTGCCAGCTCTTGCTGCATAGTGCTCCTTCCTCCAAGATACTGGAATTAGCACCTGCACCTCCTCAGAGAATTGCAGTATCTCACCTTCCCCTGCACCACCAGGTTCTACAGTGCTCACTGTCTCATCGTGCCCACTGTGCCTCTTCTCTCCTTGCTCTCAAGTCTACACTGCAGTGCAAACTCCATGATGAACCTCAAAAATCAATTGCAATTATAGAACTTGATTTTCCCTCTGCCAAAATATTTTTTTTTCCAAGACAGATTCTCAAATTCTGATCCAAAATGTGTTTTCTCTTCCTTTCCTCTTTCAAAAAAACTGAATTACATAAATTACAAATTTGTGTAGGGGTCTAGGGAAACAGAAGACAGGAACAATAGATATCCTCGCCACTTTTCTTAAAAATAACCACAGAGACAAAAAAACCCAATAAACTAAATAGCATCACACAGAAAGAAAAATGCCTCGAGGCTTGAAACTAAGCAGTGCAGCCCCAAAATACCAGTTTGATTTAGCTGGAAAAAAAGGGCAGCTGAAACAAAACACAAACAATTCTGCATCAGCTCTCCAGAGCATCCTTCCACAGCCACTGATGCAGCTCCCTTTCTTCTGGGAGGAGAAATCACAGCCCCTTATTGACCTCCCTGCACACTCTCCTGCCAGCCCTTATAAGTTCATGGTCTGCTGTCCCTGGGCTGCTGCTGGGCCAATTTGCATGAGGGAAACTGTAAATGTCACACCAAAACACAGTGGTATTCTCCCAAAGCTAATAAAGCTTAGGACCAGCAAGCAGAGAAAATTACACCCACAAAGCAGCCATAAGGCAGCCACATTCCAGACAATTTGCAAGTTTTGTTGTCTCACAAGTATTTGGCAGATTCAAAGGTTTTTATTTAGACAAAATGTAGAGTTTTCTTACTTCTCCACTGTGAAGTTAAAAAGCTTATGGTACAAAGGGTGTTGTCACCCTGATAACACAGGGCAAGGGACACCTCCCTTTTGAGGTGGGGAATATGAGGTTCCCCTTCCCACTCATGGCAGTAAAAGGCTGGAAACTCCACAAAGAATTATAGGTTCATTCAGAATCATAGAATCATTTGGGCTGGAGAAAATCTTCAAGTTCATTAAGTTCAACCATCGGTTCAGCACTGCTAAACCCATCACTAAACCATGTCCCCAAGTGTCACATGCACATCTTTTAAATCTGAAGCCTCAGCCCTGTGCAGGTGCCTATCAGGCTCTCAGACTGAAATGGGAGGTTGTCTGGAGGGTACCATAGATGCTTTGGAATCAAAATTTGGTGGGCTGAACTTGGGGTGGAAGATACCAGCTTTGGATGTGAAGTTTCCAAGGAGTGGGGAACTCTTCCTGTCCATGGGGAACAGCTCCTAGTGCACCCCCCAACTAAAACCAATCATATTTTTAATGGAAATTAACCAAAACTTGCCTACATGCAAGTCCATTGAGATTCAGACATTGCAGGTGAGGAGCCAGAGCAGATTCTCCACATCAGACTGAGAAATAAATAATTCCTACTAAAATTGCCACAAACCACTTGGCCCCCTCTACAACAGCAGAGCACACCATATTTCTGTGTATTTCCTTTCCTCTTAACTTAAATCAACACATTTTCAAAAACTGAAACTCTCTCACTGTGGCTCAGATAAAGGAGAATAAGATGGGAAAAACATATATCAACATACCCAGTCTCTCCAGCCAGCCAGAAAGAAAGAGGGTGTTTAATACAGCCCTGGCAAGGGTCAAAACTACCTTTGATAAATCATTCATTCTCCTGGTTCCTGTGAATTGTTCTTCCAGATCAGTGATGTTCTGGGTGAGGTTTACAGCGGATATTTTTCCCCTCTCAGAGCTAGATCACCCAGCTTTGGCAGACACAGCCCGTGCTGGATCCAGACCAGAGACAGAGCTGGAGATGTGGCTGCACTGCCAGTCTCAGCCTGGAGGTCTCAGGAACAGGCAGGGACAGGGCAGGATCAGGAACCTGCAGTGGGGCAGGATGGACCCACCCCATCCCTCACCAGAGGGAATTTCTCTCTGTCTGTCTGAGCAAGCCCAGAATGTTAAATAGCTTCTCTTTCCTCCCATTTCTTCATCAGTTTTTTCCAAAAAACTCAATTGTCTCTCATGCCAGCCTTCCTTACACTGCTGTCCCAGGGCTCTGTGTGTACCTCAGCTAAAAGCTCCTGAGACCAGGTGAAAGCACAGGAAATTGTTAGATTTCAGCAAGCAGCGAACTGAGATTGTGACCAAGATGCTCCACTTTGTGCAATACTCAGTGCTGGATAGTGACTGACACATAATCAGTCCCAAACTACAGCACATCTCACAGCTGTGCCATTCAGGCAATGCCATGCTCTGCTTTTATGGCCCTTCCCTCCACAGCATTCTGCTGCCCAAGCTGAAGAAACAACCCAGATCATAGAAAAGTGAATTTCAGGGTAACAAGATAGGTAAACAAATAAGGAGGGGAAATATGTATGTGTGGCCTGGAAGCTGCTCACCAAACGTCCAACCTTTTTCCAGTGTGCCTGAGGGTCCCAAATGTTTTTTTTTGGGAGAGGTAAAAAACCACAACAAGCAATGACAAAAAAGTAAAACAATATAAAAGAAAACCTAAAAAAAAAAAAAAAAAACCAAAAAAAACAAACAAACTACACACAACCCCCCCCCCAAAAAAAAAAACCACAAGCAAAGCCAGAGAGCCATGAATCTATTCCATTTTGCCCAAAAGTTCCCACCCTATAACACTTGGCACAAACCCCTTCATGGAGCTCATGGAGCTCCTGCACTGCCTTCAGCAACCTCCTCCCAACTCCAGGGACATACAGCTGCACCACGGCTCTTGTAGCACAAGAGCCTCTGCCAAGGAAAAAACAATTTCCTCGTGTCCTTCCTGTCCCTCCCTGTCACATTCCAAGCAGGGCAGAGCCTGGCCCAGAAGATGCTGCTGTGAGGAAGGAGCTCAGGTAAAACCAGACTGATTCAGCAGCTTGGCTGCTCACACAGGAGCACTGGGCAAACATGACTTGTACTCACTGGAGAGAGGAGACTCAGGGGTGACCAAGGGAAAAGATAACTCTAAAGAGAATTCATGAGATGATATGAAACTGTTTAGGGCCATGGCAAATGTGGGAAGCAGGTGGAATAAATGAAAAAGCTCAGAAAAGGTCAAGCCTTGGAGGAATTGAGCGAGGATCTCCCTGCACAGGGAAGAACTGATCTGAAACACTCCTGCCAGAGGCAGCAGGGAAGAAAAATCAAATAAATAGTTTTGAAGGAATTGGAGAATGGAATTCATCTCATTGCAAGCATCTAGAAATGAAATGTGTAACCTGGGCCTGTCATCCAGGCTCCGTCAACGCCAGAGAAACACATTTTAGAGGGCAAGTAATCCTGGCTAACTGTGAAAATGTCTGTTAGCATGGACCCAGGAACTGGCTCAGAGATGAGGTGAGGAAAATCCCAACCTTCATCACTGCAGAGCTCCTGAGAAGGTGACAAACATTTGCCAACACGAATTTAATGAGGTGTCTCCTTGGAGTGGCACCCCACCAAGTTCTAACAGAGACTATGTGGATGTGACCCTGGCCATGTGCCAGCTCCAGCCTAACCAACAAAACTCAGCAAAAACAAAACAAAATGGTCTTTATTTGCCTTTAAATACCTGGGGGATTTATTTAAGAAAAAAGAAAAGAAAAAGAAAAAAAAAAAAGAAAAAAAGAGAAAAATACAAGGAAATATGATAAATGCTAATGCAATAAATGAAGAAAATATATTATCTTCAATCCCTTTTTGCCTGGATCTATAGTTATTTTAGAAGGAGATTGCGTTATGAGGTAAATTTCATTTATTCCTAATAAAAGAAGAATGCTACATTTTTTTTGACAAGTGTTCTTCAATAAGCCACCTGGATAGTTCTAGTAGCAGGTAATAAAAATGAAATATGGTAGGATTTCCAAGAAGATCCCAGCAGTTAACAAGGGAAACGATTTCACAGCTCTTCCCTAGGAGGCCCCAGACTTCCCAGGGATAACAAGAAAGCTTTAATCAGTCCCTTTGCAAGGTGTGCAGGGGAGGTTTCCAAGTTGTGGCTTTATACCTGTGCTAGCTGTAGCTGTTACTTAAGAAGCAGCAAAGTAAAATCAGAGGCTTGGCTGGATGAAAGCCAGGCCTGTGCAGCTGAGCAGCACTGGGGTGTGCTGGGCATCTCAGAAGGAAAGACAGGGTGAGTTTTATTGGGAGCATCACAGTTGTCCTGGATCTAATTCTTGTTTTACCCATATAGACAAACATGGTTTTAGCTCTTCTTCACCCATGGACGGAGCCTGGTTGCAGACCCACTCTGTTCCAAAGGCAGCCTGGCCTTGCACAGCCCTATTTCACAGTTTGTTCTCCCCATACTTACATTTACAGGGCCTTTACTGGATGGCATGGAAGCTGGCTGTGAAGAAGGAACATACTTGAGATGCTTAAACAAATCATTCTTCTATGTTTTGACTTTACATTAAGGCATTATTCACCAAGTGAATAAAATGCATCAGTTTCTTCTCCTGTGCCAGCTTCTGTTGGCCCTTGCATTTTGTGTGAGTTTCTCCTTGCTTTTCAAACACATTTCCCCATCCTAGCAGAGCTGCCCCACCACTAAACCCCCAGCACAAGGAGACTACAGAGGAGCCAGGGGGACCTTCTCTTTGCTTGTCTGCAGCCAAGAGAGCAGGAATTCTGGAGAAAGTGGCAGTGACTGCAATGCATAAATCACAGGGACAATATTGTGTCTCTTCCCTTTGCACAGATCCCATATATCACCATGACTCAGTGCAGATCTCCCAGTGGGGACTAATTCCAACTTTTAATGCACTTTCCATCTGATTCCTCCGTGACAACAGATGGGGCTCTGTCCTGAGATATTGCATTTTGCACACAATATATTAAGCACCTCTGTGTTTCAGTACAATTTGGTTTGGGGACCCACTACTAATCCCATTTCAGTGGTTTGAATTGTGCATTTTACCACTGACAAGACAAAACCCCTCCAGTCCAATGGCCATCATCTCTTCCCCTCTGCTCTACTTTTTCTTGTTGTTTCACCAGTCTTCCTGGATGTGATAAATCATGTAAATTTAATTTAGAGATTATACCCCTGGCTTTAGAGGCAGACAAGGTTAGCTCTCTGCTTGCAGCCTGTAGCCCACTAATCTTATAAAATTCCTCCATTCCCACTTGGCTGGAGCTGCTGTTGGGGAGTGGAGGGAGGGCAATATCTATTCTATAAAGTGTTTTGGATTTTTGTTGGACACTTGCAGATGGCATCCTGGCCCCTGTCCAAACTCATACTGCTGCATAACGATAAATCCTGAAGGTTTTCACAAGCCCACTGTATTACAAGCTTTATCTCAGCAGCATGAAGTTGGTGCTACCATTTCCAAGCTCTTCCCAGTCTCTCCAATCAGCTATAAATTTCTTTCAGCTACATTTTTCCAAAGACAGCTCCAAAGCAGCTCCTAAATCCATAGCACCTCCTCCCTGTGCATGTTTTCTGTGTCCTTTCTGTATGACTGGAGGCCAACACTCCTTCCCTAAAGAACTATCAGATCTGCAGAGGACATGCAAGAAATAGGGGAATTCCTGATATCTACAGAAAAAAGCATCATTCTTTGCCTTTCAGGATTTTTTGGCCCCAGGCTGAGGGTTACAAGCACTGACCAAGCACATTATCCATGCAGTCTTTCCTTCATCTATAAATTCCCTTTCTCAGGAAACATGTAGCACCAGCAGGGGATTAAAATCAGTTGTTTCATGGGCATCCCAGGTGGTTGTCTTTCATCTCCTTTCCTAATATTTCTGTTAGGCTTGGATAGGTTTTATTGGCTTTTTTTCTCTTTGCTCTTTCTCACGCCTGAGCAGCTCTTGGCTTTGGCAGGCACAGAAACAGCAGTTTTATGACATGCATTTTTTAATGTATCAAAACATGTTCTTTTGATCCATTTTTCAAAAAGCAAACTCTGCTCAGCAAAGGTTAATAAGTCTCCCACACCAGCTGGATGTAAGAGAGGTCCAGATGTTGCTGAGAATCAAAACTCTCATCTTCAGAAGTCAGCAGGGCAAAACCAGAACCTTCCCAGGTACTGCCTAAGCCATAAGAAATTGCTGGACCCTCTAAGAGCTGACAGTTTGGCACATCTGAGAGAAGTTTATATGAAGTTATGACACTTATATGAGCTCCACAGCAGCTGCCCAGACAATCCACATGGGCAGGTTTCTGTAGCTTTGAGTATCACACACACAGGGAATGTAAACAGCTCAGACAAGCAGCACATCACACCCTCCCTGTGTAGCAGCTCAGTATTTGCACATCCAGCACTAAAAAGAAATTGTCTCCAGCCCAAAGGCTGTGTTCTCTTTGCTGAGTGACCCTTGTGACACACAAAAGGTAGGGAAGGAATCAGTGCTTCAGCCAGCACTGACCCCAGGCTCCCCCAGGTGCTGGGCAGGGCGGTGCCCACTGCAGCTTTGCCAGGACAGCTGAGGTGTGAATGTGGCAAGTTCTCTTTGCCCTTTTACACAAAACAAGTCATGTCACTAATATTTTTATCGAATTCTTTAGGGCTTTAGTCCACACTGAAGTTAACCATCTCAGCTTGTTCCAAACTTTACAGACAAGAAGCTAAAACTTCTTTTATTTTACTTCTTTCCCTTCAATTCAGTGAAGAAAATGCTGAATGCACAAAATACATTTTGTTTTACTACTCCCAAAGTGGATTTCCCTGGGATCTACCTATCTACTTGCAGAGGTATTGTGACTTTTTAAAGAATTATTTGAATGTGAAAGGCAGGAGACTCACCAGACAGAACTGGAGGGAGCATACCACGGGTGGGAGAAGGCTGGGATTGGAGGCAGGAGATAATTTTGCAAATTTTGCACCTTGGCAGATCACAGAGGAGCACCCAAGGAACTCAGGTCAAGAGCATCAGTCAGAAAAGAAGGAGAAGGGGCCTGGAAAGCAGAGGAGGACATTTTCATTTAAATAACCCCACAGCAGATAGGAACTGGACACATAGACGAAGCTTAGTCAGGGTTTTAAACCAAGCCCAGAACACCAGTTTAGAAACGTAGAATTGTCCAAGTTGGAAAAGATCTTAAATATCCTCAAGTCCAACTATTAACCCAGTACTGCCAAGCCAGCCACTAAAACATCTCCATGTCCTCCAAACACCTCCAAGGATGGTGACTCCACCACCTCCTTCAACAGCCAGGGCATGACAAGGACAGCTCCTGGCATCTTCCCAGTGCACAGGGCACAGCACCACTGATCCAGATGTTCCCTGAACTAGGCTAATCCCAGATTTGCTTCAGAAAATTTTTATGGATGTCACAGTTCATTTATTAACATGGGAAGGATGATGCAAAAATCCTAAAGCAAGAGAGACTGGCCAGACAATGGTGCATGACTGGCCAAGCTTGCCCAGAAACCAACAGGACAACTTTTATCACAGCACATCACAATTCTTCATGGTAGGGATCAGAAATAAGGCAGTTTCACAGCAGGGTTGTTCTCAGCTGCTGCTTTTTCAGAGCAGCTGATGTCTCACAGAATCCCATGGAAAACCACTCAGCCTCGCGCTGCTCCTCTCTCCCTCACTCCTCCATTTTCCAGGAAGGAAAGGCAGGCAATCCAGGTGTGTTCTCAGCTCCCAGCAGCTGCAGATGGTGGCACCTGGAGGGAGGCTGGGAGGCGGCAGCAGACTGGAAGGACAGGGCTGGGACAGCCCTGGGATCAAGGGAGGACACCAGAATTCTCTCAGAATGACGCCAGTATTGTTTCACAAGGAAAATAATCTCTCTTCTCCTAACATTGAGTCTTTTTATTAGCTTCAGTGTCAATAAAAGCAGAGAAATGTTTAGAATCAAACCAAACCAGCCCTGCTGCAAAACCCTATGTTTTCTAACACAGAGCACAAATCAAAGGAGAGGTTTCTACAAAGAAAATAACAAAAAACTGTGAAACCATCCTTTACCAAAATATTGAAAATAATAAAATTAATCACATTAAACATCAAAAATTACTTTTAGATCCCTCACAGAGAGGCTACCATGACATCAGCTCTGAAGATATCCACAAAGCAAAGTTAATGTTATCCTGCCACGTTGGATTCCAAGGGATACTTGCACAGAATGATATAGAAGGAGGGGGAATAACATAAGCAAAAAAGAAATTCCTTGCCTAAAAGCTACTTCATATAAAAATATCATCTTAAAACTAACCTATATTAATTTTTAAAGTAGAATTTTAAATAGATAACTCTAAAAATCTGGCATAAGTCTGCCTCCTTCCAGATCAGCATTTAGAGACTTGCACCTATGGAAAAGGTTCTATTTTGAGGAGCAGCCCTGACAGCAATGAAGCTGAATAAGGATAAATTTAAATTAGTCAGAAAAGCATCATGCTTAGATGAGAACAAGGTCCTCCCAGGAGGTGGTGTTTAACAGCCTCTGTGATTGCTGCAGGAAGGACACTGCTCTGCATTGTTCTCTACAGGAGAGTCAATAGCCTGGAGAAAGATATATTATTGTTCCTTACATCTAGAAGAGCTTTTATTAAAAAAAAAAAATCATATTCACAGGGCATTTGAGGGTAATCTGATAGTTTTAATTTCCCCTCCAGCTCATTTCCAATTTTTGGGGAAGCTGGTCAGAGAACAGAGCTGTCTATGTGGATGCATGAAAGTCACAGAGCAAAGGAAAGGGAGCAGCAACTCTCCCACACCAGGTCTTGAAATCACTCAGCCTTCCCAAAAACAGCCTCAGCCAGAGCCCTGCACACAGCCATGGCTCCTCCACGGGTGGGAACAGAGCCTGTTTTAGGGCAAAACCCTCCAAAGTCAAGCTCACTTTAGAACTGGGTGCCCAATGATTCACAGAAGTTGAAGGTGCCAATCCTTCATGCTACTCATCCCTTTCCAAGAGCAGCCTGTGACCTTCAATTCCCCTCCAAAGGCACACCAGAGGGTTTGTTTTAGCACTCCTCTCCCAGCACAGCATTTTCTCCTGAGCCTGAAGCCCTCCTGAGAACCCAGAGTGATGCTCTGGACCAGGGGCAGGGGAGGACAAAGAGCCAGGCAGGGGCTCAGTACAACAGCAATGCGCAGGTGCTGGGCAAGGAAAGGCAGGAAAGCTACATAAAGAAGAAATCACCTTCATTTCAATTATGTTTTTCACCCAAGCTTGCTGAATTTAATTATTTGCACCATTACAGAGTGCACTGTCCAGGCACAAGCTTCCTGGAGAAGAACTTGTACTGTTAAGATGCTCAACTCTATGTGAGGTTATTTAGAAGGCAGTAAAAATTGTCACCCCAATCTGTTTTGTACCCTAAACAAAAACACTGGTGTAAGAAAACAGTGCTTAAGGTGTCTGTAGAGGTTTTATTCACAGGAAAAACAAATTGCTGTAGGAAATGTGGGACAAACATGGATGTATAGCAAAACCCAGCTCAGAGCTGTGATAATTCTTAAAGCTACTAATTGACTGAACACTCAAAAAAATCCATTTCTATAGCAGCTTCTGCCCTTATGCACAGTCACAAAATGAACCTTAAATTTTAATGGAGGAGAATATTTTACATATTTTTATTGCTAGGGATGCTGAGGCACAGAGCCGTGAAATGCTCACCATCTTATCTT
Source organism: Melospiza georgiana (assembly GCF_028018845.1). NCBI lineage: Eukaryota > Metazoa > Chordata > Aves > Passeriformes > Passerellidae > Melospiza > Melospiza georgiana. The sequence goes on from NC_080444.1 coordinate 6,179,837, forward strand.
GGCATTCTCTCCCTTCCTTCCTCTCCACACAACATGGTGAGGGGACAGGAAAACCCTTCCCAGGTCTGGACCAGTGCAGAATCAGTGAGGCAGAGATGTGATGCACTGAGCAAGGCCAGGAGTCCCACAGGGGAGCACTGAGAGGGACACAGATGCCAGCAGTTGTCAGGGACAAAGCTCTGCATATGGGAACACACAGAAATTATGCACAAGGCAATAAATACAAGGCATTCTCTGCCCTGGAACAACCTGGAGACTCAGTGTCTCAGGAGGAACATGTCCTGTTCCTGATTTACATGTTGGATAACTTGGGAGCAGCTCTGAGAACACAATTTCCTGATTTCCTGAGTGAGACTCCATGGGTGATATCTGCCCCCCCAGCCAAGCACTGCTTTGGAGTTCTTCTGCTTAAGCAGAGTAAGGAGTAAATATTTTCATTTAAATTATTGTATATTCTCCTCTCTCTGTGAGTGAGTCCTCACCTCCAGGTTCCCTGACAGCCTCCCAAAAGGAATGCTGCAGCTGTGGCAGCAACACCACACCTCTGTGCAGGTAAGAATGAATTCCTACAGTGCTCACTCCCGAGACAAAATAATCCTCCCTAACTCCATTTTCCTCCACTCCAGGAGCAATTCATTTGGCTGGCCTTTTCCTAGCAAATATTTAGCATCCCGTGTGCACATATTTAGAAAGAATTCCTCCCAAATCACTCAGCTGAAAGTGATTTCCCCCGAGGAGGGACAGAGAACAAACACGTGCCAGCTGTGAGCTGCACTGTTCCCTGCTCTCCTGGAAGGCACTGGGTCCCACCGAGCTGCAAGAGGCTCAGCAGTTGAGGTGGGACACAATTACCCACCCACATTTAATTAATTTTCACTCTGTTTTCCTATCAGGCTCACTGCTGCAAAAACAGGAGGGATGAGGGATGATTTACAAGGTGAGAGAGGATGGCAGAACAAGGTAAAGAGAAGTGCTAAATACCAGGTTTGTTATTTAACGTTCATCTTTGCTCTGTTCCACAACTTCTGTACAGCAGTGGCTTTGCAGGAGAATTTCTGGTTCTGGCTGTGAAAATATTCCTGCTACTTTTCTGGATCTACTTTGTGAGAGTTTAGTTAGTCTCAGACAACATTGGCTGCAATCTTTTCATCTCAACAGATTGACTGTGGGAAAGCTACTGGCACAAAACTGATTTCTATGTTACAGTTATATTATACCAATTTAAATGAAGAAAACTACTGGATATTTTGAGAACTTGTACTTCTGGATTTTTTATTTTATCTTGGAATGCTGACAGTTCCTCTGATATTACTTCTATTTTTCTATTTTCACATGGACATATTGTGAAATCAGTCACTTTTTTTTTTTTTTGAAGATGATGATTTGGGACAAATCATGAGGTTGGATTAAAATATTGGTTTATTGCAAATCCAAATTAAAATGAAACAAATTCAGAATTGGAAATAGCATGGATTAATATAGAAACAGTGAGAAAATCTTGTTAAAAAAAATTGAAACTCCAAAATACCTAATTTACTACAAGAAAGAATTTCAGAAATTATTTAATAGGAATACAGGAGAAAATAATGAAATGTCAACACTCCCTATGAAAATGACATACTGAAATCATCCATGTCTCCCTTAATGCATGATAACAAGGGAGGAAAGATGCATGTTAGGGCACTGGCCTGGAATATAGAACATTTCTATTCAAATTCCCAAATGGACAGAGATTTCTGGTCAGACTGTTGATTTTTCTGTATCTCAGTCACCAAAGTGGTGAAATGCAGCAAGAGAACACCCCATCTCTTCCCTGACACAGTTACTATGATAATAAGGTGGCAAATAAATTCCTTGGGTTTAAGCCAGCTCCTTCCAGCCGCTCTCACCTGCTCCCAACAGCAGAATGTCTGCTGATAATAATTACAGGCTGAGATTGCAGGGCTGCCTGGGGGATTTGGGTGCCCAGGGGAGCTGGCAGCTCTGGAGATCTCCACCCTTGGGTTTTGCTGGTGCTCTGATTGATTTCTGCCACCAGCCCAGCAACGCTGCAGGTGCAGGCATGCAGAACAGCAGGAATATTTACAGTGATAACATCTTCATGTCAGCAAGGCAGGGAATCCCATTGGGCCAGAGGCTTCACAAGCAGCAGTAGATAAGAACATCCTGTCCAAAACAACAAACACTCTGCACTTCTGGTACACAACTTTGAGTAGGGACAATTCCCCAGCACCACTGTGCAGAAAATCTGACATTTGAAACATCTCAAGGGTCACACAAATCCAAGAGTCTGCTCACAGGACCTTCCTCTGCACCTACAAAAGCGACTTCTTCCTGCTCCTTTCCAAAAATCAAACCTCAATCAAAATTCTCTGTGCAGAAATATCCCATTCTAGGTTATCACCTTCCTAGAGCAGCATCTTCCCCTCCTCAACCACAGAATTGTTGATGTTGCTTTTGTAGCTGGTGAATAAATCAGCTGCTGTCAGGTCAGATAAGATTTTCTATCAGGTGGAGGTACAGAGTTTTCTAGTGAAGAGCATCAGAGTGGGAGAGGAAAGGACTCACAGCACTTTCATTTGTTGTGTTTCTGTTGCATTTGCTATATTTCTATTGAATTTCCTACAATAAAGGTTTCCCTTGGGAATGAGGGAAAGGGATCCAGAGGTCAAGTGCAGAAAGTATTGTGCCTGTGCCTTGGGTTTTATTCTGACCCTTCAGTCCTCCTTGCCTAAACTCAGAGGCTGCAGGCAGAGCAGAATTCCTCCCAGCAGCATAAAGGGAGGTGCTGAGGGGGACCAGCAGCACATTCCCAGCTGAGACAGAGATTTTTCACTTTTCAAGCACCTGGGACCTGGCTCAATTTTTCAGTGGGCTTTATTCTGTATTTCCTTTCACACTGCAGCACTGAATAAACCTGATTTTCAATATACAGCAGAAATGGCCTCAGTCCTGTACAAGGAGATGAAATGGCTTTGTTGTTGTGTCCAGGATTCCTTTGTTCCAGTAAAGAAGAAACAGTAAGCTTAATTAAATGCATTAATAATCACAAGGCAGTTAAATATCAATTGGCCATTAAAATACAGAATGCAACAGAAGCCTAAATAATTGCTGAATTATAAACATAAATGTATGCAGCAGAATAGGTAAAGCATTTACTGTTAAAAGGTGGCAATTTTCTTCTGGGAAATTGCCCCTGCTTCATATTTTTCTGGGTTTTTTCTTTTCATCCGGATTTCTATAGACTCTGGCCAAAACAATTTTCAAGGTTCTGGTTTTGAATTATTATTGCTATTATGCTGTGTTTCATACATCTCATTTCTGAAAACAATCCCTGTTAAAACAGCATTTGTTTTGCTCAAAATTTTGCAGAATATTTCGCCAGAATCTAATTCTGACAATTCATATAATTTTTAAATTAAAAAAAAAAAAAAAAAAAAAAAAAAAACAAAAAAACACCACAAAACAAAACAGCCCCAAAACCCCAACCAACCAGCACATTGGCATTTTAAGTGATTTTTAGGACAGAGAAAAAAAAAAATACTGGCCTAGGATTGACCTCTTCCAGCTATCTGCAAGCAAGCACATGTCCCCAGGTCTCCCCAGAGAGAGCTCTCCATCCTTGGGTGGGTTTGGACAAGATGGAGCTGGAGCAGAGGTTTAACAGCACCAGTCCATGCAGAAATCCTATTCATCCCCTTTCATATTTGTGCTTTAAATTACTTATTATCTTTTACTGCTTTTTGGTGAATTTGGCATTTGTGAGGATTCATTTTCATTTTAAAGCAGAGTATAAATAACAGCCTATCAGAAGGGGTTAATAAGGCAAAAGAATATTTAAAAGACTTGATAAAAGCTACACAAAATGTTGTGATTTCTGATCCACTATCAGCTGATCTAACCACTCATGTTCACTGCCTCTGAAATACCAAACAAACCATGAAATTAAAAATCCCCTGTGCCCTACCTTTTGTACACTGAAGAAATCAAAGGATCACAACAGGGGCTAATTTCTAACTGATAAAGGAAAATTGCTTTTATTAAAAAATTCTTTTTGAAGGAAAAAAAATTCTGTATTTGGTACGAGAAATTAAAAAAAAAAAAAAAAGCATAGCATAGATGCTGTGATTTAGCTAAAAATATACTGGCTCATAAAAGGTACAAGCTTGGCATTGCTCCTTCAAAAGTTAAATATTTTTGTCCCAGAGAGGGGAAAAAAAAGAAAATCTAAGAACATTTTGATCCCAAGGTTAGTTCTAAAGCAGTTTGAAATTTAAGCCATATAATGGCAATAAATTTCCAAGGCTGTAAAGCATCTAAAATGGAAACTTGAATTATGACTAAATTTCCCATCACCTGGGTAGTCCAGCCTCTTTTTGACATTGTGGCTTCTCCACTTCCATCAGGCTGGCCAGTTCTGGACCAGGCATGAAGAACACAGACCCACCCTCACACAGTGATGCTGTGTCCCTGCACCTCACTTCATGCAGGACACCCACGTGGGGATTGCTGTAGCCAAACCTGGGTGATTTTAGGGCTGACCCTTACTGAGATGCACTGAACTTGGGCAGGATGCTCAGGTAAACAAAAATAGCCTGTTTTACACAGAAATCCCCTCACTGGTATCCTCTTGAATCAAGGGGAATGGAAAATTTTTATTAAAAATAAAATTAACAAGGTAAATAATGTGAATCCTTTGTGTAAGATGGCAACCAAGGGAGATCTCCAGCATCCACCTCCTGATGTCCAAATGAAATCAGCACCATCAGAATCTGCTCTGTAAGCTCCACCTTCCATGCCCCCACTGATGGCTAAAAGGCAGAATTTTATCTGCCCACACTTCCCCTAACTTTCCCTCATTCATATCTTGGAGTGAGGCAGGACTCCTCAATTCCCTGAGCTGCTTTTCAGGGCTGCTGCACCACTGTGAGCCTTCAGTTCCATCAGTCTGAGTCACAGGGGCTGGGCTTGGTGCACCTGAGTGCCAGAGACCTGGCAAGGACAGCGCTGCAGAAACATCAGATCAACCTGAATTTATTGGGAGGGAAAGGGAACACCACTAAGCTGAGAAAATTCAGGCAAGGAACTCAGAGGCTGGCAGTACAACGAGCTAGGAATAAGCAAGCAGAATGGTGAAAGTGATGTTTCACAGGTGCCAAAGAAAGAGAATTATCAGCCCTGACACAGCCCTTCCACAGCCCTGTGGGATTCAGCATGAACTCTCAGCTGTTCTAAGAGCAGCTCTGGGATCTCCTAAGAATCTTGCATGATACCAAAGGTTATTGAAAGAACTACTCAGCACTTCTACACACCTCAAGGCTGCACAGCAAAATGCCCAGCTGAACTCTAGACAAGGGAAGGAAACTTACTACAAAATTTAGTGTATTTTTTAATCAGCATGGATATATAAATAGCATGTAAATTTGTATGAAGACATGGGCAACAACTTTCCAAGTTATGATTCCCCCATCCAAGTTCAGGAGATCTGTCATTTTGTCCATTTGCAAATCTGCAGCTTGATAGTAAACCAGGATGTGTTTGTGATGTGTTACAACTGGAAAGCAAAACCATAAATCCCCTGTGCTGACCAACTCAGCTGAACCCCAAAGCAAATCAAAAGCCCACAAAGCTAAGGGCAGTGTTTACTTGCACAAAAAGAATTAATACTGAAACAAACAAAGAAGTCTGGTTCAGCTATGTAGTGTTGAAATATTAATATTGTTGGCAGAGGGAGTACATGAACCTATTATTTTGCAAAGTGTGGCTGGATATACTGAAGGCAAACATTGAATCAGAAAAGAGAAAATCCAGTTCTTTAAGTGGATTTTCTGATGCCTGCAGCCAGACACACAGATAGTTTATTCCATTCTGCCTCTATAGCTGGAACGGATTTGGTATTAAAACTGCCTAACAGGTTTTTTAAGTATAGGGAAAATGTCTTTTAAACCTAAATGATTTCATTTCCAGCAGTGAAGGCACATCTACTGAGCTGAGAACTAGGTGACATCAATGGGAAGAGATTTGACTGTAGGATCTACAGAGAGCAAATTGTGGCATAATTATTCTGAATTAACTTACAACAGTAATGTCAAGAGAGTTTGAATAGAGACCCTCAAACTAAACTGGTATCAAACAGAGTAGTTCCACATCACTGCCATCACAGACACTATTTTCCATGCACATCTTCCTGCGTGTACTCCTTGCACATAAAACCTTGTATAAAGGGATCTCTGCAGAGTATCAGAGATATAAGGCATATTTGTCCTTCCAATCCCTGTTTTTTGATAACTAAATTCCTTTAGAGGAGAGAAAACATCACCTGCAGAAGAAGGAAAAGTAGAAATCTCATCATGCAATCAGTGAAAAAAGTTTGGGTCAATGCAGCAGAGCCCTAACAATTTCACAGAGTTAAATACTGCTCAGCATCTCAGCAAGAACTACATTCATTGGATGAGCATTTAATTAAAAAAGAATTAATGAAAGACAAGAGCTAACACAGCAGTTAGGCATGGCTTAGCAGGTTATCAGTGGTTTGAGCCACATCCTTTAGGTAGGCACAGAAACCCACAAACATCAGACTATAACAGCAAGGTTTTCTTTCATGCCCTGTGCTGCACTGGGATTCAATTCCCCCTTCTACCTAATGGCAGAATTTACATTTCAATTTACAATTTGAATCTGCATTTCTAGAGACCTCTCAAGCCACCAAATAAGCCACAATTCCCCAGGGCTCTTGCCCACCAGATGTGGAATTTTGGCTGCTCAGATCATGCAGGACTGCTCAACATTTGGGTGAGGAGAAGTTCTTTCCCTTGCTGAATATTGAATTACACATAAAGTACAACTACTGAAGCAGGAGTTCTGCCTTCATGCACACACACAAACCCCTGCCTACAACTTTATTACCAGATAAACATTCTGTGAAACAATTAAAGCAGGTTTGAACCCAGTCAGACAGGGGAAAGGATTAAACTTAAAGTCACTCAAAACATGGGGAGGAGGGAATTAACAGAAAACTGCTTTTTAAAGTTATCTCCTACAACCATGAAGATAAATCCTCACGTAATTACATAATGATCAAAGGTGCATCTCATTTTTTTTACCCTTTTCTTACAATGACAGTGAATAGAAAAGGATTTTTGTCAAAAGGGGAATTTTGTAAATTTGCATAAGCCTGAAGAGTACACAGCTCTTTGAGCACAAGGATTTGGCATTTGCTCCTACAGAACAGATGAAAGCTAGCTATGCCTGTATTCCCTTCCATGCACTTTATTTTCACTGTTTGCTGCTGATCAAAGGCAATCCCCCCATGACCTGCAGACTGTGTCTCTATGAGCATTTGGGTGTTTGCAGCCCAGCAGCAAACAGGACAGGCTGGGAAACGCCAGGGAAGGGAGATTCACTCCAGCTGGGAGATGGAGATCACAGCCCATGAGCCTGCCACACGATGGCCAGGTGCTTTCTGCTGCTCACCTTACTTGGGCTGGGAGCCCACAAAGGAGCTGAGCCAGTTTTAAGTCTCAGTAAACAACACAAAATGGGATTTTGAGAGGTACAAAGAGCATCTGTGGCTGCTCTGTTTGAATGCAGGGTACCTACACCCTTCATTTCCACCGTGACAGAGAGGGAAATGGAGTTCCTCCCTCCTTTACATGGGGAAATATAAAGCAGAAAATTACAGTTATTACAACTGCCTCTTGTTTGAAACAAAGTTCAAAGGCTTGTCTTCCTTAATCAATCTCCCAGCAGAATAACAGGGCTGCAAATTTCACTTTCATGGAGCTAAAGCACCCAGCCTGAATCAGTTTTTCCCCTTTGTTCCTCTTTCCCCAAGCAGAGCAGGAATGAAGGAGCTCAGATGGGGATGTTGACTGAGCTGCCACAGCAGCCACACCACGTTCTCTGCGCAAAGCAAAAGGCAAGAAGGCAATAAAACATCCTGGCTCCAGCACCATGTGCTGGCAAAGCACTTTGGGCAGTCAGATATAATGAATATTCAGCAATCTCTGGCTATTGTGGTATAGCAAAGTGCCTCTGTCAGGGGAGCCATTTCTGTGGCTGAGGTGAGAAAATAATAGATGTCCACTTGGCAGAGGTAGCCACAGACACGTCAGCTCAGAGCCCACAGATCTCCCTGGGTAGGTCTGGCTGGTGATTATGAATAAGTCCATTAATGAGCCCGTTTCCAGTGCAACACAATGGGGAGGGAGCTTTTAGCAAGTAACCCTCGAAATTAAATTCTCAAGCAAAAAAAATTTAAAAAGGAAGATAAAAAGGAAAGGAACTCTCACAAAAATCTGAGTGAGAGGAGATACCCAAATATATTGTGCTATTGAACAGCATCCACAAGCAGGCACAGAAATGCCTTTTGTCCCCCCAAAGATGCAGTCACAGACTCCAAAGAGCTCACAAATGCACAAACAAAAAGACAGATTCAGAAGCATTGCTGGAATGAAGGCATCAAAAATGTATAATTTCCTTCACCGTCCTCACAATAGTCCAGACATAATTTAGGCTGGATTTCTTCCAGTTCAGATTCATTAATGATACCATGGACTTTAAATGACCCCTCAAACATCAAGAATAATGGATGACCAAGTCAAAAGGAACAGTTTGAAAACTGTGTCAGATTTAAGGGCATGTTTTTAATAATCTTGGTCATTTGCTGAAGTTTAAGAAATCACACAAGTGTAACAAAACACTAACAAAACCAAACACCTCCACAAATGTTAAGAACCAAATTTATTATTTTGGTTGTCATTATTTAATCCTCCACACTTATTTTATCCCTATTTTTATTAGATATACAAGTGCCACCCCCCACACACCCAAAAAAAGTACTTTTGTAGCTGTGAATGCCCCAAAGCACACAGTGATGGCTCATACATGGATGGAGACTGAAGAGAATCTGTTTATCTGTCTCTGATGGGCTGCAGTAGGAACTTGATTAGAAAATTACAACTGACACAGCATTTGGCAGAAGTTTCTAGCTCAGGGTCGTGTCTCTAGCAGCCAAAGCAGACAAGATATATCTAATTCTACAGAAAATCAAAATGTTTAGAGCTCAGCCACCTTCTCCCCCTCTACACAATCACATCATCCATGCAGATTTCCTGTCTTCTCCCCCTGTCCCTGATTCCTTTGCATAGTCACCCCATGGCAGCCCTGCCTGTGCCACTGCAAGGCTCCTGGTGTTGGATCACCCTTTCTCATTTCTGGATTCCTGTCGTTGCGGGAGAAGGGTAGATATAAGTCCAATTGTGTCAGGAACCCACGTCTTAAAAAAGGAACCCACTATGCCGCGGCAAAACGTCCAAATATGGACAGCATTGGAACCAGACCAGTGAAGAGATTTTTGCTTTTATTTCCAGCACATCAGTCTCAAAACAATCAAGACATGATGTTAACAGCTCACTGATCTACACAAAATGTCTCTCTAGGGTAGGGTGATACAGAAAGACATAAAATCATCTCAGTCTAGATTTCAGCCAATCATACACAGAAAACCACATATTGACAAGCATTCCATCCAATCCCACAAAGCACACGCAATGATAGTTAAAACAAAGACTAGTTCATAGGAGACAAAGAACAGAGTTCTATTCATGCTAACCTTCTAAAGATATACATAAAATAACCTTGTTGCCATCCTAAAGCCAATTCTACAGAGGCCTATTGTTATTTGTCACGTCTACTGCTTGGGAAACTTTTCTGCTGTAACAGAACTTCAGCCTGAGGCCTACATACTTTTTTTTAAACATTTTAACCATTTCCCAAAAACCCTCTAACTTTATGGATTCCAACAGTCCTGAGCTACAAAACCTGTGTTTTCCAGAGGCTGACAAGCCCATTTGCTATGTGACATATCCTCTCTGGATGCTTGGCCCAGTAGGTGAAAGAAGAAAAATGAAAGTTGTCTGATAACATTCATTTCTACTGAAGTCCAGCACCCAATTTCTCTTCTAGTTTGTGAAACCATCTCATAACAGGAGAGTTTCAGCCTTGCTTGTTTTGCACTGAGGTTTTTTTCTTGCTTTTCCTTTCTTTCTGTATAAATCAGCTCTTAACCCTGTTTTCCCTGAAGGAAATGTGAGAAAGCACCGAGTCATGCTGTGCTTTCCTAGAGAAAGACATTTTCTGCATTATTCTCCTGTCAGTTTTCAAGCTTTGCCCAGGAACTGGACCAATATAAACGCTTCTTTCATCAGCTCAGGGCCATCCTCAGAGGCTGGGCTATTTGTAGAGTTAAAGATAGCTATTATCAATAAGAAACTTGCCTCCCTTCCCCCTCACTGTGCTCTCAGAGCATATCTGGAAACAGCTCAGTGCTGCAGAGAGACATGACTGAGAGTCAACCGACTCGAAGCAAAAGGAGTTTTGTGTTAAATCAGGGCTGGAGAGGAGGGAAAGGGAGAGGGGGGAGGCAGCTCTGGGATTCTCCTGGGACCACACTGAGGGACATCTGAGCTGGTGCTGCACCCAGGCTGCAGCTGTGCCTCTGCAGAGCGCCAGGTGAGCTCCAGCATGCAGCAGCCTGTTGTATTGTTATTGTTATTATATTTCTAGAGTCCCATACGTCATTTCATGTTGCTATCTTATTGTTGTTCATGTTTCTAGAGTCCCATACATTGTTCCATACCTTCTCGCTGGTTTTCTAGCATGCAGCTCCTCTCTGCTGTGCAGTTCCTCATGGCTTCACAAGGGCTCCTCCTGGGCTCTCGACCCACCCCCTTTTATCCCAGTTATCTTTGCAAGCCACAGCTGCTGCCCAACTAAGGACTTCGCAGCTGTGGCTCATTTGGAATAACTAGGACCCACTTATCCAATACATAGGACTCTCACTACAGCAACCCACCCTGCCCAGCCCAGCAGAGCTCCCCGAGGCACAGGTGGCCCCAGACACAAAGATGTGTCCACCACACACAAAGAGGCTCCCAGCAAGTCCTTCCCACGTTAAGTGGCTGAGACAGAAAGCTTTGGTTTGCTTTTGCATTTGCTGAGCTGTGAGATATGCTGAGAAATGAGGACTGAATTGCCAGCCCAAGGTGCTGGACTAACACCAGTCCAACAATGCACTATGGAAGGAGGCCGGTCACAAGACATATTTTCTGAAAAACTCCTTTTGCTAGGATTTTTTCTCCTGAGAAGCCTCAGAGGAAAAGAAAAACAATAATTATCTACTGCTGTGGAATGCAACAGGTACATCTTTGATTAGTCTCATCTGGTTGTTTTTAATTAATGGCCAATTACAGTCCAGCTATCTCAGATTCTCTGGTCAGTCACAAGATTTTGTTATTATTCCATTCCTTCCTATTCCTTGCTAGCCTTCTGTTGAAATCCTCTCTTATATTCTTTTAGTATAGCTTTAGTATATAATTTTCTTCTAATTAATATGTATAATAAAATAATAAATCAGCCTTCTGAAACATGGAGTCAAGATTCTCATCTCTTCCCTCATCCTGGGACCCCTGTGAGCACCACCACTGGTGCCCATCTCTCCAACACAGCAGCACCAGGGATGTGCAAAAATGGCATTTTCTCTGCCCCAGCACCCCCTGGGTAGCACAAGAGATTGTTCCACAGGAGGATCCTTGGGCATGACAAACTCATCCCTGCCAAGTGCCACACCGCAGGTACAGCCTTTCCTCTCCTGCACACCAGAGAATTAAAAACTGAAATCAATTAAGAGAATTTCAAAAATGTGCAAGGGGGCTCTGTGAGGACATGGGACACCTCTTTGTGCTGCCTCAGAAGACTTTTGTTACCATTACCTGTGCTTGTAGGGAGCTCAGATAACACCTGCATGACTTTGTCACACAGTCCTGCCTGCCACGAGGCTTGTGGTCACTTTGGAAGGCACCACAACCCACAGGCTGGCACAGAGCAGCCCTGGGAATGCAGCAGCCAAACTGCTGCAGAGGGCCTGACAGCTCCAAAGGTTGTTAATTTAAATTAACCTCCAAAGCAGGTTAATTTAAGGCTGACTGTGCTGCAGCAGGGACACACGCAGAGAAACAGAACCACCCAGGACAGGGGAAGGTGAAGGAGCTGTCTCAGAATTCACATATTCAAATACTTGAAAGGAGGGCAAAAAAGTATGGGACTATATGTTGTTGATTTTTCTGCAGGCTGCACGTGAACTGCATCTTCCATCAAACGGTGGAGCTCAAACAGAACCTCTTTCTCCAGATGGAGGAGGAAGAAGGAGCAAGGAGGGACATGGAGGCAAAGTCAGGTTTGCACACGTGCAACTGGGACAGAGGAAGGAAGGCAACAGGAGAAACCAGGGGTGGCAGAGTGCCAGAGGCAGCACCAAACTGCCACTGAGGGAGGTGCAGGAGTAGGGGAACGCCACCAGATTAAGTTTTTATTATATTTACTTTAAATACATTTTAGGCATACACTGCTAAACTCAAGAAGACTTAAACTAACTATGATTATACTCTGATTAATAACTTATTTAAAAAAATAAAAAGGTCACTTTTAAAGCCAGCTGTGGATCTCCACAGAGATGCTTACACTTTTGTGATGAAAGCATTTTGAGTTTGTGCTGTTTCCAAAGTCCAGGCCACATCCTGGCACGGAGAAGCCTCAAATCTCTGTGATGTTTCCTCTCTGCTCAGGGAGTTTGGGATTGCCAGCCCTGCAAACACACTGCTCCGAGTGGAGCTGACCACCTGCAGCTCCAGCACACATCTCCTGCCGCTTGAAAGCAGCACACCAAAAAGCCTCTTTCAAAGAAACCCCTCAGGCTGCAGTGTTTGAAGAGGCAGAGACAAAAGCCTTTGCAACTAGTGCCTTCAGAGTCTCTCCTGGGCAGGCACTAAGCGGCAGATTTCCCTGGGGAAACCCTTTTTATTCCCTTCTGCACCAATTTCTGCCATGGACAGCTCTGCTGGCAGCCCAGGCGGGGCAGGTGAAGCTGGAGCTCCTGTTCCCTGCCATGGGAGGCTCTGCCCCTCTCTTTGCTGCCAGAGCAGTCACTGCAGGGCACTGAGAACTCAAATCCAGCAGAGAAAATCTTCCCTGGAAAGCTTTGTGAGATCCAACAGCAGCTGTGAGGCTTGGGTTGGGGTGGTCACTTCCATACAAGGCTCTTTTTCCCTAAGGATGCCCAGCTCTGACCTCTGCCAGCCTGTGATTGGTGCCCAGAGCTGCTGGGTCCATACAATCCAAGACAAATCTCCAATCCAAGACAAATATCCACCTCCCCAGGTGCAACCCTAAATACCAGTATACAAATGTGTCCAGGCATCCCCCTTCTCATCTGTCTCAGAGAAATCCCTTTAAACCATCTCCCTCACAGCGTTTCTGGTCTGCAGACAGCCTGCAAGCACAGCACGGCCTCCTCATGTGAGGAAATACCATTGTGATCTTATTCTCTCCTCGGTGTAAATGTCACAACTCGACTTGAGTAATTACAAATAATTGGCTTTGAACAGGCCGCATTTCCTCTCTCAGCCCCTGCTTGTACCACACTCCATCCTGTTTTGGCCCTAATTACAGAGAATAATAAATCCAGCTAGACAGTGCTTTTCTGAAGAGCAATTTGGTCTGCCTTGTCCCAGCACTAATGAGTTTGTTAATAGAGGGATTTTCCCTCTCCCTCCCCGGTTCTAATCTGTTTCCTGAAATAGCAGCACGGACACGGGAGCCATCCCCTGGCACAGCAGGTGATGCCTCTGCCTGAACCACATCCTCCTCTGCTCCAAGGCAAAGAGGAGCTGAGCAGTTGCACCTCCCAACCTTTTTCCTCTTTCAAAGGAGGCACAAAGCAAGCACAATTAATAACTGTTTGTTAACAAGCATCAGGAGGATCACCCATTTCACAATGCTGGTCAGAAGCAGCACTGTGGCCTGGAAAACAGCTGGGAGCTGGAGAATCAGTTTAGCTGGTGGCCCAAATGGGGAAAAAACACAAAATCTGATCAAAATGTAACTTTTTTTTGTTCACCAAAATAACACTTTAAAGGATCTCATTTATGTGTCCAAATGGAACCTCTGAAGTGCCCTACAGGAAATATATTCTACATCAGTCTCTCCTGAGAGAAGCAAAGGACAGGAAGGGGTAGATGTTCTCAAAAGATCAACAGCTTCTGCCTGTTCTTCTTCAATAAAAGCCCTGCTAGAAAAGGGAAATGCAGATTTACTTTTCCCTCTATCTGGAGAAAACGAGAGTTTATCTTCACTCCTAAGCAAACATTTCCTAACAAAAAGGACTTTGTCAGTGACTTTTTAGAAAATCTCATCCCCAGTTTTTGTCCTCAGCAAATTTAAACAGCATTTGCAGGGGCAGATGCCAAAGTTCAGTTCCTATTAACCCAAACCTAAGAAAAATCCCATTTCATGTATTGAAGGGAGATGACTGCATGGGAGGCTTTGCCTACACCATCTCTGCAAAGTGAATACCAGACCCTGGAATTCCAAAACCCATTTTCTATCAAAGAAAAGGTACTTTGTATTTTTTATCTTACAGTTGGAAGTCTTGTCAGAAACAATTCCCTGAGTTCAACCCAAATTCATAGACAGTTCCAGTTCCCCTCAACACAGAACATTCCTAGAGTATTTTCATTCCTCCTCTGGATCTGGAGATGTGTCATAGTTCTGTAGGTGTTTCTGTTCTTGGATCATTTACAGTGTGAATTTAACCCAAAGCAGCAAGTCTGACACAAGGAGGGAAGGTCCCTGATTTGATGTGAGGGGTACAGAGAGGCACCAATGATTCTGAAGATTCCAATTCTGACTTCAAGCTCTGCATTTTTCCCCCCCTAAATCCCTTATTTGACAAAACTATTTTCTCATATCTCTCTGCAGCCCATTTATTATCCTCTCTATTAATAAACCCTCCTTCCCTGATGAATCACTGCAATTTATCATTAAATTAGAAGATGAAATGGCTCTTTTTTCTTTAAACAAGGAGATTAGCTACTATCAACAGGCTATTTCTCCATTATAAAACTCCATCTTCCTCACCAAATGCAGGAGTATCTTTGTTTGCAGCAGCCCTAAAGGTGATGCAAGGAGGGAGGTTCAATCAGAGGTGACATCCTGCAATATAAATATATGGATCAACCTAAAAATGGCTGTGGAAGACAATACATGATATTATGACTATGATTCACTGTGGAGTTTTCTAAAAGCACCGTGAAAAAAATGAAAACTATGAAAAAAAACACCCAAAAAAGTTTCACTTGGATGTAGATGAGACTGCCAGGAACTGATATGACAAAGCACAGTCTAGACAACAAAACCCATCGGTGCATGCATAGCCCAGGGATTAATCACACTCCAAAAGGTCACTCAGGAGAAGAATTCAGCTAAACATGAAGGAACCTTCTGCTGGGAGCCCATGCCTGCCTCTCACATCCTCTCTGTACCATGCAGGTCCTGGGAGCTGTGCCTCCCCAAACTGCTGAGGTTCAGAACCATCACAAACACAGAACAACCCCCAGCTCCCCTATGGCCAGGAAAGCAGCTTTGAGTCTCCTGAGCTTCCCTGCACCATTTCACCCCCAGACACATCTATCTGTGAGATTTAAACTCCATTCACTGTGGTGGTTTGGCTGTGGACAGCTCTGTGAGGGGAGTGGCAAAGCCTGGGTGTTTGCTGAGGTCTCTTTCTGTCCCACAAGGGGCAGACCAAGATGTGAGAGGGATGGAGGCCCAGAACCCTCCAGGAAACCTTCACTGCAAGAGCTGCCCCTGGCTGGTGGCTTTTGCTGCTAAAGTCAGCCTTGGGAAGGTGTAACAAAAGTCACTCAGCACTAGGCACCACAGAAAACAAAAAAATCCAGTATCATTCCCTAACAATCCCCAGATCCAGCCCCTTCACACACCTAGTAATTTGATTTCTATCTCCAGAACCACAGAAGCTCTTTTCTTTTATTCTTAGATGCTAAGGACAGAACCTGTCTCCTGCCCCCACAGGTCTGGCAGATGAGAGAAAATGGATTTAGGATTTTATGCCACTGTCACCATTTGTAATGAACTTTCTCCTATAAGGAACACAGCCTTATCAAGGCAGAGACAGCCCTGCCAGGCACCTCCCCCTGTGTCAGAGTGCTCCTCTCTCCAGATGTGATCTCTTCTGGAACAGCACTCTCTGCCTGGGCTATTCACAGGCCCCTGTCAGCTTCCTGCAGTGAAGGAATGTATTAATTCCAAGTGGGAGCTCATTCTCAAAGGAGCTGCTGATGAAATTGAACTGATAAAATGGAGGTAATTTAAAGGTCAGATGAAATCCAGCTCATGTTCATCCTGCTTGTAATGGAACATCACCAAGATGCTTCATCAGCAAAGGGACATTTATATGGGTTTTTGGTTTTTTTTGAGACATTGCTTATCCGTAACAGAGACTCCAAACATCTGATAAGGAAAACTTCCCACATTAATCTAACCAACAGCTGGCATCCTGCTGCCTGCCTGGGTGTCCCTTTCTGGAAATTAAATCTCCTATCATCTTTTTATCACACTTTGGAGGGAAGGAACGGGTGCCAAATGCAGAGCTGAGATGAGCAGCAGAAGCAGGAGCTGACACTGATAGGGCTGCATTAATTCAGGCATGCAAGGCAGGTCCCTGCTGCCCTCAGGACATTCCTCCCCTTTGCTCTCTGCCCACAACACCCAGTTAGAAATTTTGGAGGTGGGCTCCTCAGAGAGGGGAAGGTCCCTTTCCTTGGCCAGGTTGAGGTGCTCCAGAGCCCAGGTGAGGAGGGATTTCTGTGCAATGAAATCCACTCCACACAATTTTCCTCATCTTACACAGACCCTGCCTGAGCTCAGCAATGTCCACTGAGTGCATTGGGGCACACAGAGGAGCAGGGTCTGTCTGCAGCACCTGAAACTTCTCTGCTGGGAGCAGAATCCAGCTGGATTGCTGCAGATAAAGTTTCCTTCACTTCACTGATAGGAAAAACAGAGTTCATCTGGCTGCTCTGTTTCCTGGTAAAGCAAAAAGCTCTTGCAATGGGATCTCTCCTTCCCTCCAGTTTATTCTCTGCCTCCATCCTTCATGTGCTCCTCCCCCAGTCCCTATAATTAATATTAAACGTTACAGTTTTGTCCTATTAACACAAATTGGCCTTTCCAGAGGCAGATTAAAGAGTTTCCACTGGGGATTTCTTCCCTCCTTTACAATTTGCCTTCTCTGATCAGTGCTGTCTATGTCTCTCACTAGGCTCCTAAGGGGAAAGGAGTGGGAGGGAAAGAGAAGACAAACACTTATTAGCAACTCCTTTGAAGAGCTGGAGATTGTGAATTAAACTGATTATTAACTCCCATCATACCAAGTTCGCCTTTTCTCCCTCCTTCTGCTCCTCCTCTGGGAATGGTAATTGGTAACCACACAAGTCATGTGCATGAAGCTTCACCTAAGTCATTCACAGGGCAGCATAAACCAACTCTCTCAGTTTCTTTGGGGAAAGGGTGTTTTTGTTGCTCATGATAAACACATGCACATAAAATAGACATGGGCATGTAGACTTACATAGACATGCAAGTATGAGGTGTTGGCACGTTCCCAGCTGCATGACCCTTCCAGTTTGGTGCTTGGAACAGGAAAGAAACTCATGTGTTGGCCCTGAGGCAGCTCTAGCTCCCTTCCCAAATGGGTCCTCAGTGATATTTTAGTCCTGAATCCTTCAGGGGCACATAGGGACAGACCTGACTCATCAGACACGTGTCACTTGCACTCACCATCACCAGGGCTGGCACAAGTACCACACTCACAGCCCATACACAAACCCAGCCACCAGCACAGCCAAAATTCTCCAAACCCTCACTCTGACTCCTCATGAGCACAAGTCCAAGAGAGGAAGAGGTTTTCAAAATCTTTGGGCGCCTACAAATTTGGTGATCTGTCAAATCCACTCCACACCCACGCCTCTCATGCCTTTCCCAGAGATTCTTCCTCCTCAGAGCCCCATGGGACAGTCTGGCCAGCTGATGCCACTGAGGGCTTTGGACACGAAATAAAGCATCTTTGAGCCAAGTGAAAAGGAGCACGAATGTTATCTGGCTTATTAAAACATTTCATAAGTAAATGCCTGTTTCTGAGGCTGTGGTGGTAAATGGATAACTGAATTTAGTCACAACAGCAGCAGGAAAGCCTGGCCAATGACAATTCACTGTGACAACTCACCCTACTAATTAAGAAACAGTATGAGAACAGCATAATGAGATGTACAATCTATTAAATAAGATGTGTGTTTACAGTGAGTAAGCTATTTATAATCAAGTTGCATTTATTTAGTGTACAGCAAACCTCTTATAAAACCTGAATTAAATGCAGAACTACCTGTAGACGTGTGGCATTTATTTAAAATGTTTCAGGATGCAGTAGCTTTTTCCGCAAAGAGAATTTAATCAGTCCCTGGAGCTTTCCCTTCCTGGGCTAGGACAAGGCAAGAGCAGCTGTATTGATTTCTAGCATCCAGCACTGCCACGTGAGCCAGTCTGTTGGGCCAACAAACTTTAGCAGACAAGGTCTCAGAGGTCCCAGGTTTTATGCAGTATAGGAACACCCTCTATGGATAGCTGGTGCAATGCTAAGTGGAATTTATCAGACAATAAATACATCACATTGCCCAGTGCCAGGAGCAGTGTCAGACTGCCCAAAGTCCACGGTAACCCCCATTTTATTTAGAACTTTCTCCACCTTTTGTTATGGCAATTTCATGCTGGATTCCTCCACAGCCTTCCACCAAAACAGTGCAGACTTTTTGAGGAAAAGATGGTATTTTACCAATTAAAAAAAGCAAAGTTAAAAAAGCATTTTGTGTATAATTTATACAGGCACTAACCTGTAGTCAGGCGATCGTCTTCAAAGTTCGGCCTAATGTCGAATTAAACTGCTTCAAACCAAGGCTACTCCCCCCTTTTCTCTCCCAGTCACAGCCCACAATGTCAAACAAAATTCCCTACCAGTTGAAGGGAGTGATTTTCCCATGGATAAGTCACCTGGAAGGAGAATGGAAGATTTGTTTCCTTAAGAAGTCTCTCCTAGACCACGATAACATGGCATGAAGAGTTAAAAAGCTGAGGTGTATTTGCACTTCCACGTGCAAGCAGAATTGTGCAGGGACAGGCTTTGGTGTTAGACAACCAGCCAAAGGAGAAGATGGCATCCTCCTGTCCCCTCTGAAAGCTGCCCATTGCTTTGATTTGCTGCTTTTTGTTTCCAGACAGCAGCTCCATGGACTCGGTAATCAGGCAGCAAATGCAAAGAGAGGCCAGCCTGGCCATGGGCTGGGGATTTAATGAGAGCATTGTGATTCCCATCTCTCACGCAAGCTGTTTCTCACCCCGGGTGTTTCCATGTCTTCCCTGAAATCTAACAAAGCCTTTTCTCTTTGCACAGACTACATAAATCACTTCTGTTCAGTTCAATTGCCTTGGCAGAGAACTATTTTCATGGGAAGGGAAAGCTATAGAAGACAAAAAGGCCAATGTGGTGCAACATTATGAACAGGCTGGAGGTTTCCTTTTTTCTGATTTGTCCAAAGGAAAAATTCATGGTAACACTCTGATTTTTTACTACAAATAATTGTATTGATGCTTGGGAAAAAAAAAAAAAAAAAAAAAAAAAACAACCCAGAGCTAGTGTATTTTTACTAAAAAAAAATATATTCTGTTTACACCCTGAGTTTTTTGCATTCATTCCTTCTAATAAATACAGGCCACTGATGCTTGCAGGGATTTGCAAAAGTTTTGGAATGTTGGGCTTTCCAGCACAGAGCATGTAAAAGCAGCAACAGAGCAATGCTGCAAAACTTGCAAGCAGTAGCACTTTGGTTTCATGTCTGAACTGTGGACACAGCAGCTGCCTGCCTGGAGAGTTGGTAGAACCCATGGAGATTTTAATATATTAATATAATTTAATATATGAAGAGGGAAGAAAATTTTGATTCTGGCAGAAAAAGCAATCTTGCATTTAGGGCAAAAAGAATTGAGATCTAAGATTCTCCAACATACACCTGTTGGAATATTCACTGTGCATGAGGAAGTTAATTATTAGTATCTTAGGAAAATCAAGGAATTCCATTCATTAATGGTGGCAGTCATTTAGAGGAGGAGCTTTATCACGTGCTATGATCAAGCAGAGCTCATCCACAGAGGAACACTCACTCCAACCGTATTTGGCAGAGGATAAGTCATTGTTGAGAGCTGCCAAATTCCCTTTGCTGAACCCCAGGAGTGGCCCATGCAAATCCCCTTCTCCAGCTGGTGAACCATCAGTTGTGTCGGACCAAATGTTGGAATCAGAGCTCACTGAACAAACTTTGCACACCCTAGGGGTGGCAGGAGGGGAATTCTGTCCAAGCCCTGGGCAAACACTGAGCTGAGGGAGGGCATGAAAAAGGCCTTGTATCTGTCACAGGGTTTAGCTCAGCAAGCTGCAAAGAAATACATAGCCCAAGGCAATAACGAGCAACTTAGCAAATGTGGTAAATTCTCTGTTCTCTCTCTCTCACCTGAGGCACAGATAACACACCTGAGGCGAGGATTTTAGGTGAGGTAAGCATCTCAACTCACCCACCCTGAGATTTTCAAATGGCATCTTTTACCTCCCTCTGGGACTTACAGAAACAGTTATCAGTAAATTTGGTGCTGAGGTGTCCTTACTAACCCAGCCCTACATCAGCCCTCTCTGCCTGGAACACAGGGGCAGAAACAAGAGGCTTTCGTGAACACCAAACAAATCACCCAAATCAACGATGCTAAGGGAAACCCCTGCAAGTACACGGTTTTAAACAATAAAATAAAGCTAGGTAATAAATCCTTTGCCTAATGACCTCTCAAAATCTCTGCTCAGCCCACTGGGGATGGCAGGATTGCTTTGGATGGCTATGGAACAGCCAAAGCTGCCACTCCCAGGTGGCTAAAATAACTAAGTGGGACAGGTCAAGAGGACTGTGACACTGAAGGAGGAATCACATCCTACCAGAGGGAAGTCCCTGCTGATAGTGAAACCTCAGTTGTGTCATCAAGGCTGGAGGCACCTCAGATGGCTGAAAAGCCCTTTTTTTGCTAGTGCAATGTGAATCCCAGCCTATCAATCATCAACACTTTCAGCAACTGAGATCCTGAACAAGAGCAGCTCCACGCTTCTCCCTCAAAGCCAAAAGGCTTCATTAAAATGGATGGAAGATCAACCCCTTCACAATGTTTAAAAGAAGAAGAATTCTACAAGGATTTTTTTTTTATCATTTAGATGTCTGACATGCAAATATTTCTGTTGCCAAAGGCTTTTAAAAAATAACAATAATACAAAAATGCAGATTATTTTTTTCACTCCAGAAGATAAATTTTGCTGCTTGGTCCTGTGAGTGAATTGGGGCATGTAAGAGGATGCTCCTGTATCCAAGCATTTGGACACTGAGGGACCACTTCAGCATCACTGGTTGTTTCTCAATTTCCTTTCCAAGTCTGTTGTTTCCAGTCAAACTTTTCCTCTAAAGGGTTCCACTCTTGGTATTTCCCACACACAGTGTATTGAAATCACAAGACAAGTGAAGCAATGAAAGTGTTCAATGTATTTGTTTCCATTTATTTCCCTCTTTATCCTCCTATATCTTTTTAGTTTGGGGATTTTTTTTTTTTTTTTTTTTTTTTTTTTTTTTTTGTTGACAGGTGTGGGGTTTTTTAATTGAGCAATTATTGTTTTGCTTGTTTTTATTCCAGGACAACAGAAATGAAGACAGTAATGTGAATAACTCTAGATCTGCCCTGTACCTCTGCAAAACCTGGTGCCTGCTCACAACAAAATAAATAGAGGGTTTCTTTCATTTAAAAGCAAGATAAAGGGTAGAAAAGTTCAATTTCCCACGGCACTTGAGGGCAGCTAGGGCAGGAGCAACGGGCTTCACAACACTAAAAGGTATGAGAATGTTTCCTACCACTGCAGAATATTTCCAACAACTTCCAACAAGTTCTGACAAGACTGGATGTAAAAGTAGCTTTGGCTTCTTTTCATTCACATAGTAATGTAACCAAAAAAAGATTTGGTCAAAATTTTTGAAAGAAATGATACTTCAGGATTTTTGGGAATGGCCTGGTAATTGTTCTGTACAGGTCAGAAACAATTAACTAAATACTGCAGGTTTCTAGAGAGAGTGTAATTTTCTTTTAGGATTGCACTGCAATTCTAGCAGTGTGATTTTTGTAGGGCTATGAGGTCCTTGCTGCTTTCTAACTGCAAGACACTACATAAATTGTAACCATGACAAGCCTGTGATGCTCAGCAAGACTACTCACAGCTCAAGTGTCATTTTGTGACACATGAGACATGGAAATTTATTAATAACTCAGCACTCCTCAGGGAAAACAACCATCCATTCTTTTTTATTTCCTCTTCCTCAGGGATTACTGCCTTAACCTGGACATGGGAGGACAAACACACATTCAAATCATGTTGCACAAAGTGAGATCTTTGCTTGGCCTCCTGCATGACACTGCAAAGTGTGTCACAAAGTCACCCCAGCCCAGGGCTCCACTGCCCTTCCAGAGTTTGTGATCACAGCTTGGATGTCACCAGGCTCATGGGACCCACGTTTCCCATGATGAAAACTCAGTTCTTACTCGTCAGAAAATAAAGTGCCCACGAGTGGGAAGGGGTCAAGGACAATCCATGGAAATTCTCTGTCTGCAGCGGAAATTGTAGGGCTGAACTTCAAATATAGTCAGATTTGTAATTTTAAAAACATGTGGGATAATAGGCTGTCAAAGTGATATTTGTTCTGAATTTCAGTCAAAAATATCAATCACCTACACCACAAACCCCTCACCATCATCCCTTGTTGCCTTCCTTGGGCTGCTGAATTTCTATACAAGACACCAGTGATTGTTTTCCAAAGAGCCAATGCATATCAAAAGAGAATTTACAAAACTTTTCATCAGTGTTCAATTCTAAAACTATTTTTAGATGATGGATACTTCCAAAAGTAGTGGAAGATGGACCTTTACATTAGTTCCAGTGAATTCTTTCATCTGTACATCTTTTAAGTAAAGAATCTTTTTCTGCACTTTATTGAAGAAACAGTTTATGGTGTTATTTCACCAGCAATTACTTTCTTACAAAAAAAAAAGAATTCCAGGTTCTCAAGTTTCTAAGAAAATTGTATTTACTTGAACCCTCTTGCATAGAAATAGCTTACTCGACATGGAAATTAGCTGAATAGGAAATTACTTTATAGAACCTTGTAAAATTCTGTGAACTTAACTCTAATTTAAAATTTGTTTTTCATTTGCTCAGTGTCAAAAAGGCAAGTAGTGCTGCTGTAGCAATTTGAATCTCTGCCTTGGGAAGCAGAATCCAAGTTCTTGGGGCACTGTTTCCTCATTAGCCATTCTCCAAAGAACAAACTGACAATAATGGATTTTGTATTCCCAAGATAATGCTGAGTGTACTTTACTGCTGTGCTGGCCACCTCTTCACCAAAAATTCTATCATTTATCTGAGGAAGGAAGGCAGTGCATGGTCAACTTGAAGGAGTTTATCACCAGGATGAATTTATTATCAGATTTTGAATTCTAAAATGCAAGAAGAGTCTAAAATAAGTCTACCTGCTGTAAAAGCTAGAGATGGAAAACAGATCAGGAATGAAATCAACTTGCAGTTGTGAATTAATCTTTAGGTTAATTCTCAGCAGTGATTTCCACGCCCTTCTGTGTTCTCCTTGTCTTTAAGCAATTCTGTCAACTATCAAAACCAGAATGAAGCCACAGTCTACCAGGAAGAATAATTTTCTTCACAGAGAAGAATTCTCAAAGGGAAAGCCATTCCCTGGCTTTTATCAGTCCTCATGCACACCCTTCCCAGCAGATGTCCCCAAGTTTTAGTTCAGTGCTGAAAAACAAATAAAAACCATTATCTTTGTGGTGTCTTACATTGAAGAGAATCCATCACTCACAGCCCAGAGAGAAGATGACAAAGAATCTTCCCAGACAATTTCACCTCCAAGAGAGTTTTACAAGACTCACCTACTTTGAAACTAAAAACAAGATGAACATGCAGCAGGTAATTCTAATTTTTAGAGCCTCATTTGACATATGTTATCTTCAACTCTGAATTTGTGCAAGTGCCACCAGAGAAAGACTAATGCCTTTCAAAACCATTTGGACTTTGCTTGAAAAGGAGCAGACCTGGCAAGTGAACCCTTCTCCTAAAAAAATAAATCAAACACCACTGCAGCAAAACCAAGCATAAAGCTAAAACCTGGTCTAAGAGGGAGCCAGGACAGACCCAGGGAGAGAAGTACCTGATGACAAGGGTGACTTAAAGTAGCAGTGATAAAATTGATTGCAGACATTATTCGATTTCCAGTTTATCTGCCCTTAACTTCTGGGAGAACAGAAGACAATCTAAATATCTGACATGGTACAGAACAAATGTGGGAAGCTTCATCAGAGATATCTACAGATGAAAGAACACCAGGAACTACAGAACACAGAAAGTACAGATGGCTATCAGTGAGGCTGTCTCTGGAATCCATAGGGTTAAATCAGAGGATGTGAATTCCAAGGATCTGAAATCATCCTGGCCAAGGCCTGACATGTTCACATAGCACAGTACAGGGCACTGTACCAAGGCAAGCAGATAGGGGTGAGATAGTACAGCACAGGCAAAAATGCAAAGCAGAATGTGTGGGTACCTTTGGTGCCATCGCATTAAGACATGCAAAAAATGCAAAACTTATATCCCTAAATTCACATTTATTTTTTACTTCCTGGTCTAAATTACTCAGTGCCTAGACCTACTCCAAATCTCTGTTGCAACTTTTTTTTCCTCCATTTCTCCAAATGTCAAAGCAAATAATGCTCTGGTTTCTCTCCAGTAGGAAGAAATATTTGAATATCAGCTGAAGAGTCCTTGGGCCCCCTGGTCACCATCACCACCAGGAGAGAGGACAGCAAAGCAGAGAAGTTCTTTCCCTGGGAAAAGCAGTTTTGAGACCCTTCAACACTAACAACCAAGAAGACTCTTTATCCTATATAAATACAGATTTATCTGCTTTTTGATCTTAAGCACAAACCCCCTGCTCTCCTGACCCAAGAGAGTGCAAGGACAGCAAGTGGGGACAAGAGGAGACAAGCCCAGATTCCTTTGGTATAAAGATCAAACTTGCAAGCAAGGGAAATATCACATGAGACATTCCTATCTCCTACAGAGCCCATTTCCATTTCTAAGAGAACAAGAAGGCTGACAGCCTCTACAATTAACCCACAGATGCCAAGAGATGATTCTGCTTCCTGCTCTTTGTACTGCTTCCCAGTAAAAAAAAAAAAAACAAAACAGAGAAAGACAATTTCTTTTCTGCTGCATGGGTCCTGTTAACACTCTCAGTCTGGAGCTCCTCCTCTGGTCTGTCAGCACACAGGGGGCTGGAAAATACAGCGACAGAGGCTCATCCATGTGGGGACAAATGTCAGGAGAGAAGGGACAGCAAGCAGCCAGCCAGCAGCAGGCAGGGAGTGCTGCATGGAATCACGTCCCCAGGAATCTCCATGAGGTGAAATCAGAGCCTGTTATTAATCTATCCAGACACTGAGACCCAGGAGCTGGAGTAAATCCGATTAAATTCCCACTGTACCAGTGGCTAGAAGCCAAGCAGGTCTTTCTTTTCTTTTGAATGGTGACCCAAAGGATATTTCTGTCTGCTTCACTACATAGACACGCTGCTTTAAAACAAAACAAAATTAAAACAAAATGAACCAAAACAAAAAAATAAAAATAAATCAGAAGATCAAAAACATCGGGTGAATTCTAGTATGGTAATAAGGTCCTTTGAGATGCAACTCAAATGAGAAGAAAAACGTAGTTATTTCCCAGTCTGGAGGGGCTGCAATAGTGGTGGAGAAAGCAGCCATCCTCCACCCTTTAATGTGGGATAAGAAGAGTCCTTGAACAGATTAATGACAGCTAAACAGGGGTTAAACCAAACCTTTGCCGTGGGGAGTTTTGCAAAGCACAGGACAAGTAAACAAACAGAACTTAAAGAAGAATAATCCCAATACAGTGGGACAATAGAGAAGAAAAGGAAATTAATCCTGGATTATTTAAGAGAGCTAAGTTTCAATTCTCAGAAGTTGATGAGAAGCAGCAGAGTGACACTGACAAAGAGACCAAGGAGCCCAATCCTCCCCACACCGACCAGCAGCTCAGCACCCTGCGAGCACAGCTGGAGCTGTGATCAGAAACTGCTGAAAGCTCCTTACCTGCCCTGGCCTTGATGGCTCTGGTGTTTGCCAAAGCTCTTTGAAAACCAAATGCAAAATACCAAAAACAACCAATCAAATAAAACAAAGAGAAAAAGGAAAAAAAATACTAAATCAAAGCTAAACAACAAAAGAAACACAACACAGAGATGTTCCTTAAAACCCAACAGCAACACACATCAGCTGCCAGCCAAGCAGATCTTCCACGAGATGGAGATTTAAGGCACGTTTTGCTTGCCCTGTCAAGGGAGACGATTTCAGAGACTTCTTAAAAAGACAGCAATTCGGGTTAAAAAAATTGAAATAAACCAAAACGTATCAGCACTTTAAAGGTTAACGGCCTCTGCTGAACAACATGCGTTTATCCAACCACGTCCTAGAGTAGTTTTTTCAGCCCCGAGACCAATGAGCACAGCTAAGAGGAGGGCCTTGGGATGGTGGAGAGGCTGAGTTACCCCCTCCCCTCTGCCTTCCCTCTCTCCACCTCCCCCTCCTTTTTTTTCCTTCTTTTCTGTCTTTTTTTTTTTTTTTTTTTTTTTAGTTTAGTAAATTAATGCAGCAAGAAACTCCCAAGATCTGGCGAGTCCTAGCAGGGGAGAGAGGGCAGAGGGGAGATGAGATGCATTAGAAGGACACTGAGCCACTTTCTTTCCGAGCACAATGGAAGTGCTTCCCAAGAAACTTCCCCTTCGCTCCCCTCCGCTCTAGCCCTGAGCGATGGGACACCTTCCCTACAGCAGCAATAACTTATTCGGGAGGAAAACAGCCCAGGAAGCAGGAATCAACAGCAGCCAAACGGCGGGCAGGAAAGCGCCACAAGCGGGACTGCAGCACGGCTCCACACTGACAAATTCCTGTGGATGTAATTAGGAGGACACTCCGGCCAGCAGCGGAGATTAAACCCTGGGTTCTTGAGGGTCGTCGCGTCCCCCCACCCTCTCCCACCTCACCGCCAGCACCCTGATGGCAAACCTACACCAGCTGCGGCCGCCCCTGTCGCCAGCCTGATGTCCGGAGCGACATCCCGCTGAAGGGAGGGTTCCGTGCGGGCAGCCCCGGCCCCGAGCGGCGCTGCAGCGGCGGTGGCGGGGGCTCCGGCGGAGGAGGGCCGAGCCCAGGCGGGAGCGGCGCCGCTGTCCGCGGTGCTGAGCGGGCGCGCACCGGGCGCTGTCCGCGGTGCTGAGCCCGCCCGCCGCTGTCCGCGGTGCTGAGCCCGCCCGTGCCGGGGCTCCGCCGCTCTCCCCACCGCTTCTCCCCAAGTGCCCGGTTACTTTATTGGCCAACCCCACCGGCCCACCCTTCACGGAGTACAAAAAAAAAAAAAAAAAAAAAAAAAAGAAAAAAAAAAAAGAGACAACAACACAACAGTGAGAGCTGGAAAAATGTGCAACGTCAACGCGCTCGGAGTCTACGTGTGGGAGACGATCGTTTTCTTCAGGTAAGGCTCGGCTTTACGCGAGGAGCGCGGCCGGGCTGGGCACGGCACTCAGCCCAGCTCGGGGCACAGCCGAGGGCAGCACCCCTGCCCCCAGCTGCCCTCTGCCTCCCCTCGGTACCCCCCGGGCTCGCTGTCACCCAGCCCCGGGCTCGGGACATTCAGCGGCTCGGGGAGTTACTCCGTTTAATTAGCACCGCAATCTCGCTAACCGCAGTGCTGAAAACACCGAGCCCCGCTGCTTGCAAAGTGACAGCTAGTGGCGGCTGGCAATGCTGCACTTGAATTTGCCCGGGTAAATATTCCCAACTCGCCCCCTCCCCATGCTCAGATTGCAGGTGAGTTCCGTGGGATGCTTCCACTGCCTGCCTCTGAGGGATCACCCTCTGTCCTTAGCTGGCTGTGTTTAAAATCGCCAAAAGCAAAGAATAATCTCCTTCCTTCCCAAGTTATTTTTTTCTCTTTCATGCTGTTTTGACTATTCTGTCTTTGCAGAATCTAAATGAAAGCCAAAGGGGGTGGGGGGAGCTTTTTCCAATTATGCCTATTATCCCCCAGCTGTACTTTGACTCTGGTTTAGATGTGTTCAGTTTCTCATTAAGGCTAAGACAGAAGGAACAGCTTTAGTCTTAAAGAATTGCTTCTTGTCCATCTATCCTTGCAGTGCTTTTATTAAATAGAAAAAAAAATTGGACAGTAGAAGCTTCTATATTTCAATGAAAAATGCAACCTGCTGTAGCAAGTGAGAAACACCAATATAGGCAATTGGAGAAAAAAAACAAACCGTGTTTCATGATCTAAACTTGCTCATCAGTCTCAGCCTTCCATTCAGTTGCATGGCTCTTACTTCTGTGTTTTGCCAAAGTCTCATCTCATAGTTTAATGTGAAAACACAGGCATTATTTGCTTAAAATCACTGGCATAATACTTATTATTTTATGAATCACAGCACCAACCAGTACTAGCCAGACTTTGAGCTAGCATCCTCTTTCCTTTTGAACACAAAAGTCTTTCTAGATATAAAAAAACAATGGAACATCCCCACTTGTTCCTGTAATTCCACAGAAATTCAGAGACAGCAAGATTGTCTCATGAACTCAAAGCAGTAATTGTTTATGTTAGGTAAAACAAGAGTTCTAGAAATAACTAAAATCACCAATCTCTGAGAAGCAGTGCTCAATAACCAACACTTTAGAGCCATCCTTTCTCATCTTAGTCACAAGTGTATTGCAGCCCTGCAGGACACAGTGGGATGGGCTGACAGGGAGCAAATGGATGTGCAATAAACTCTTAGTTCAACACTGGGGAAGAGTGGGTTAAAAAACAAACAAAACAAACAAGACTAAACAACACAAACACCAGAAAGCAAGAAGAAAATCGCATAACTGAAAAAAAAACAGTATTTCCAGGCTTGCATTTGCTATGTCCCTGGTACTGAAGCCTCTGAAGTGCCAGAACAGTGAAATTGATGCACACTCACAGTGAAATTGATGCACACTCGTCCTGCAGATCCTGCTCACACCTGTGCTCCATCACACCACATGTGTAAGCACTGACAGGTCCCCAGCACATCCATCCCAGCCATGAGCAATTCAAACCCCTGGTAAACCAGTCACTTCAGATGCCAATGCAAAGGTTCATAATGTTATAGACTATACATAGAGATATGTGGTATTACATCATATTGCATCCAAAAGGTACTTTTGTAACTTTATTTTCCTCAAAATCGCCATTTAAGAATATTTGAAAATGCTTTAAGACAATTACAGGGAAAGGATGAAATCAGATTGGTTTCTATACTGCAATAATGTTTTAAATACATTAAAAAAATACAAAAGCAAAAAACTAATCAGTAATTCCTGCTCAGAACTGACTCTACGCAATGTTTTTCTTTTTTTCTCTCCCGCTTTGTGGTATGTGTTCAATTTATTACAGGCCAAAAATCTACCAGCCTCTCTAGTCCAGGAATAACTTTGCTATTTCAGTTTCAGTAAGAGAAGTTTATTAATTAAGAGTCATTCATAAATTATGTGTGCCAATTACTCCTACTCAAACTCAGTCATACATGATGTTTAACAAACCCAAAGCTGATAATCCAATAATCCATAAGAGAAGTATGCATTAATTTAAATTACAAAGTGCACCACGCTTTATTGTCAGCCTGTCAAAGAGAATCCATTGTATGTTAGAATATATACCACACAAATATATATATCCAAAAAAAAAAAGAAAAAGAAAATCTAATGTTCCAAGGAAAATTATATACAGCCAATATAGAAAAATAAGCCAATATAGCAAATAAAGCTAGATTTGTTGCTTAACAGAAATGTCCTCCACCAGCCATTTAAAAAACAAGACCCCATGGGAAAGAGTAACAGCTGGTGTGTGAATGCAAACATTATGGTACTGCCAATATAATATTTGTTTCTGTTCCAGTTGGAGTGTTTCAGAAGGAATTTGTGATATGTGGCTTATTCTGACATGCCTTTCTTTATGGAAGATCACTTCCCATCCTGCTACCTGCCTCCTCAGACTGCAGTCACTTAACTGTGACTCAGGCTTTTCCTGGGAACCTGGGCAGGGATGGGAACTGGGCTGGGATGGGAGATTAAGACAGCTTGTTTGGCCCAGCTTTCCTTACAGGTATCTAGGTAAAGCAAAGTGCTAGTTCTTTAAAATAGATTGGACAGTTTGGGGCAAAATTGGACACAGGGATTTCCAGATGTCCTACTTATACCCGTGGAGACATTTACAATCAATCATTCTCCCAAAGTCTAACTACACACCCTGAGTGTTCAGCTGTGAATTCCTTCATGCAGAACAAAATGCTCCCTTATCCTGGATGTTCTGTGGTACCATTGAATTTTCATAGCTGCAATGGTCCAGAAACACCACTGCATAAGCTAGAGGTAGGAATGCACCTTGTCAAAATTAGGAGAGAAAAGATGCCCTAGAACTGACCCCGTACCCAAATGGACACTGTCCTGTGAGGCTTCGAAAACCTCTGGGCCTGATTTTGGTCCTGATATCAGGAATCAACAGCACAACCTTCGTGACTCAAGATCAGGGTTGGCCCCTTCTGAACAACAATCTGTCAGCTTGCAGGAGTGATTCCAGGCAACTGCTCCAAGTGAGTCACAGGCTAAAAGTTGCTGCCAGCCTCAGTCCCTACTGGATTGCTCCACCTGGCCTGTTTATATTCCCTCCTGTCATAACAGAGCTCTTCATTGCCAGTTGATAAACAATAAGAAAGTGCCACTGAGAACATGAAGCCTCAACTTTGCAGGGAGGAAAAAAAAACACAAACAAACCATCTCCTAAAACGGTCTTGGCAAGTAAAGGGGATGATTGGAGAGCTGCTGGCTTCATCTCCTTGAAAATACCAAGAATAAGAATAACCTGCACCGTATCTCTTAGGTTCCTGCTATAGCTCTGCAGGGAGAGGTAACATTACACAGTGAAGATCCAGCCTGAGACTTCCAGAGCCACAAGATAAATGATGTAGCAGATGTTGTCAATAGTGACAGAATATTTTCCATTCTAACTAAAATCCACTAGAAGTTGTGCCTTATGACCTGTTGTGCCTCTGCAGTGTCCCTCATCTCCATGAAATAAAAGTGATTTAGCAAGTCTTGGACCAGATGGTTCTAAGGATACTCTTTAGCTGCCTTGGTCTGCAACCTTTAATAGCCCCATTAGAGACCCTGCTAAAAGGGTTACAGAGCCAAGGTTTGAAAATGTGACCATGTAGACAGTTCTAGAAATCTTTATAAATCATTCTGTAAAGAAAGATGAATTTGGTGTCATTGCAGTAAAAGCACAAAATGTCTGGGACCCTGCCTTCTGCAGGGACTTTGATCCATCCGTCCTGACTCTTGCATTTAAGACAAATCAACATAAACTACATAAAACATTTTCTGACAGCCTAGTCTTAACCTCCTTCTTAGCCAGACATCTGCCTGAAACAACTCCAGACCTGCTCTGTGGATGGTTCAGAGCAGAAGACAGGCTCCACCAATGTCTGTGGGAAAAAACCCATTCTTTTCCCCCCTACCTTAGGCTGGGTACAAAGAGAAGGAAAACCCTAAATAACCAACTTGTTTATCAAAACCATTACAAGGAATGTTGCAGTTTCACAATGGGCTAATAAAATACCCTTGGTGCCTGAGGCAGTGGTGCTGTGCAGATTTTAGGTAATGCAGCCTGGCTGTCCACCTTGGCTCACTCTGAACATTACCCCACACTGCAGCAAGTGCCACTGGCAGAACAGAGATTTACTGTTCAAATACCTGAGAGCTGCTGCTTCTGAAAAGAGATGGAGATTGGAGGGAATGGTCAGACCCTGCCATTACATGCAAAGGCACTACAGAGACTTTCTTCAAAAACAACAATGAAGGCATGGGAATTCTTATTCTCCTTCTCCCGTAAGAGGAGTTGGAGTCCCTTAGGTGTGAAGCAGGTCAGCAGCCCTGACTGAGTGTCCCAGATTTAACAGCACAAGAAAAGGCTCAGGAAGTTCACTCTGCTGCTGACCAAGTGATTCCAGCCAGAAAGGAAAGCTCCCATAAGCAACAGCACAGGGCATCTCCCCTGGTCCTGGGCAAACAACATCCCTTGTGGGCTGAAGAAATTCATCTCACCAAACACTCATGAGCTGACCTGGATAGAAAAGGATCTCAATATCTGAATTAAGAAGTTAATCAATGTCCAAAATTAAATTACTTTATTATCCCAGCACTGAGCAGCAATCATTCATCTGCAATAGGAAAGCAGCAGATAGGCCTGGTTCTCATTTCATCCCAGCATGCAGCTTAAAAGGACTCTCCAAATTCCAGAGTCAAAACAAGGTGTCAGACCACCTAA
This sequence comes from Melospiza georgiana, assembly GCF_028018845.1. NCBI lineage: Eukaryota > Metazoa > Chordata > Aves > Passeriformes > Passerellidae > Melospiza > Melospiza georgiana. The sequence goes on from NC_080444.1 coordinate 6,212,349, forward strand.
TGAATAGCATTTCTATTTAGGTACTGATGAAAGACAAGAGTCTTATAAAAATAAATCATGATTTAAAAATCACACTAACTCACAGCATTTAATTATGTCAAATCACATCACCCATTCTCACTTGCTTATTTTCTATAACCTGGAGCTTTTCTGAGATCCCAAAGTGATCAATGCTAAGACAACAGATAGGCTGTTAACAAGTTATGACTTCCATCTGGTTTATTTGCCTGTATCAGCTCTCACTGTTGTGGCACATTAAATTAGGGTTTCACTATTTCCAGTAAATTACCCTTTTGCTCTCATTACCTGGCATGTTTCTACTGACCTTCATCTATCATCTAGGGCACAAATTATTGGGTTTTTCATGAACTACGGTTACACCTGTGCATCTCACATTCCAAGAGAAAGGTTTCATCATAAGATTTCAAAAGCTGAAAATGTCATTCCAGCACACCCTTCCCACCACAGTTTTATTCAATTTTTTAAGGGACAAAAAAAGTAATTCCAAGAACTTTCGATAACTTTAGTTTGGGGAAAAAAAAACTGACAAAATGACAAAAACCCAAATCAAACCAACAACACACCAAAATCCAACATCAGCTTGGGATACATGAAACAAAAAGGAAGGAGGGAAAGAAGCAGGAATTCCTGCTGCAAGACACTGGAAGGATCAGCAGCACCATGTCCAGAAAACTCAACACCAGTCTGACTGCTGCCTTCCAGACCTACTTGCACAGCCCAGGAAAGAGCATTTTTGCATTGTATCAGCACAATAAACTGTTCCTAATTCAACAGGTCAGTACCCTTTACAGAGACAAAAAATTCACCTATTTCTTTTCTCTCACCCTTTCCCCCAAGTATCCATACAATTTACATTTGTGTTTACAGAGGCAGACAGAACAGGAACCATTTCCCTCCAAAGGAGGTGGTTTGCATTGGGATTTCTTAGCCCAGATTGGTGCAAAATGTAACAGCTCCCTTCCCCTCTGGGGAAAGTGCTGATACAGTCCAGCTGATCTGGTGCTATCGATCCCATACACACCTCCAAGCTGCTCTTAAATCTCTCTGATGCTTCAAGAGACTAATGCACCAAAACTGAAAAAATCCAGAAATACAATATTTTTCCTCCCCTCAGCAAGGCCAGAGCCCAGAGGGGGCCTGCAGAGAACAGAAATAGATGGAGGCAGGTGCACCCATTGTTCACAGGAGCTGAGCTTTGCCAACTGTGCAGACAATTAGTTCATCCATACAGTGATGCTGATTTGGGGACTGCACCACATCTGCCTGGTGCATGGGCACCATTGGCATCCTGTACATACATCTCTGCTGGGTATGAGTGCCAGCAAAAAGAGCAGCAGAAATCTTAATTTACCAAGCCTCACAAAATTAAGATTTTGAGAGAGAGGTCAAAACATAAGAAAATACTTCAGCGCCTCTGCTTTCCTTTTGATTTCTCCCTCTTCGCTCTTCCATTGAGGCTCACAGCCTGCTAGAAATAAAACAAAATAAAAGGAAAAAAAAGGACAAAACACCCAAGTGCCTTAGGAGCCAGCCAGGGAAGCCTCTTGTGTTTATCAGTGCCTCACTGTGGGTGGGTGAAGAGGGAACAGAGCACCGGGGGCTGCCAGCCCCGGAGTGTCGCATGGCTGGAACAGCAGGGCTTGCAGTGCCATCAATCAGCCCGGGCTGCCTCCAGAGCAGAGCTGCTGCCAGCAGCTCCCCAGCCCTGCCCGCGACCACTCGCCCAGAATGCAAATCCTGCACCCAGCCCCGGCAGGGCCGGAGCAACACAAATCAATTAAACGGCAGCGCAAGGGGGATCAGGGCTGGATCAGTCGGGCTCGGCAGCAAAACGCAGCTGAGCTAGGAATGCTGCAGGAAATCCAAACAAAACCACGGTTTTCTCGCCTTTATGTGATTTCTTCCAATTTTGTTGGTTTTATTCTTTTGTTTCGGCTGATGCCCGTAAAAAGATGCATTGTGTAAAGCCTCGAGCAGAGACCCCTCCTCCTCTCTTTTATGGGGGAGTTACAAAACCTGAAAGCTTGCAAGGGCCAGCTCTTATCAGCACCCTTTAAAAAAGTCTTAATTCCAAATGTCCCTGCTGGTGGCTGTGCAATGTTGGTTCAGTCCCCCATTACAGCAGGATATGTTCACACAGGTATTATTACCTCAGTGAGGAGTGGAGAACCTCTGGCTTGCTGGGTGAGGGAACCTTTCCTTATAACAATTTTGTCCACAGCCTGTTTCCACAAAGTGACTTTCTGAGGGGTATGTTTACAATCCTGTCTGTTTGCTCCCCGTGCTTCCACCCTCTGGAAGCAATGCTGACCAGGGCAATAGTTGCTGGCACACCCACACAACAACACAGAATTCTTTCCTGCACCAGCTCTCCCAAGATCTCATTTACAACCCAAAATGTGTGTATCCCACCTCTCCTGCCACCCCATGGGCCTGGGAATTGTAAGCATTGTCCAGCTTCCAGCCCCATCCATCACACCCTGACACAGAGCTGTGGACTTTGAAATCATCTCCCAGCAGTGAGGCTGACAAAGCAGCAGCCTCATCAAACACAACTTGCTCTCCTGCACCAGGGCTGAAAAAATGGAGTTTGGTTTGTTCAGTTCCCCGGCTAAACAAAGAGTGAGGAGGAGAAAATCCCTCCTGGGCAGGGGACCCAGGGCTCGGCCATTCCTTGCAGAAGTTACACTTCATTATTACTCATTAATAAACTGATGAATTAGACCAGGAATCACAGATGGCACAGAGGGAACAATCAGGTCCAGCAGGGTATTTGTGTTGCAATTACAATGATCAATTCCATCAGAACATATCAACATGAGTGCTCTCATCACACAACTCACTTTACATAGCACAGACTTCATCAGAGAACCCCAGTTTTACCACAGGATCCCCACTTTTGCAGGTAGGTTACATAGGTTAGCTCAGGAGACCTCTTGAAAGGATCTGCAGCAAAAAGTTCAGATTCAGAAGATAAAATCCACCAGCACTCTGAACTACGTGTCATATCCCTTAAAAGAATTCTATTCATACCACTTCTGATTTCGCAAAAAAAAAGTTACAATATCCTTACCCCACCTTTACTAGCAGCATAAATGCTTAAAGCAAAACTAATTTTTAAAAAGCTGCTGTAGGGAGCTATTTGAACTGATGGGAGTGACTGCAGAGCTATAGATAGAAGAGCACCCACGACTTCTCGGAATTCTCTGACACTTGTCTGGTCTGTGATCTAAAACCCTCTGACGTCAATTGAGGTTCCCATTGCAGCTCTCCATCCAAACACCCAATCAGGAGCACATCAGCAAAGAGAATATTCTTACCTAGATGATGAAGTTTCACCTTGTTAAGACGTTTTCCCCCTTTATTTACTGCCTTCAGGAGGGCTGTTTATGCGCGACTTTGAATATCTGACTTAGCCCTCTTGACTTTAAAAGGAATATGCAGTGTGTGTGTGAAGCAACAGACACATGCTTTTGTCTGTGCAAGGATGTTTTCCCCTTTGTTTTTCCACAAAAGACAAAAAGCAATTATAACTTTGTGTTTTTTGTAAGCCTCTCAGTATAGGCACAGGTGAGAGTCAGTGCTGGTGTTTGCTGGGTTTATCTCACAAGTGCTTAAAACCTGAGCTTTGACTTGTGCTTCTCTGTTGTTCGAACTGTTTTCAGACCTGTCTCAAAGGCTTAGGATCATACATCTCCAAAAAGTCACTGCATGGACTCCAAGAGCCATAGATGCTTCTGGAAGAGGGAATAGTTGAGAAAGTCACTAGAGATAATGCCTGTGGCTCAAAAATTAATTTAACAAACACTTTTTAGTATGCGATAAGCAAGAGTAACCTCACAATCCTTGTGAGGAGCAGACTTAGCACAAAACTGAGCATTATTTCCATACAATTCATTGGTCTCCCTGTGCCATTCCCAACTATATACAACATGCAGATTTCTCCTCCCCCCAGCCAATTGTCTAGTCATTTATTATTTTCTTACTGCTCTGTCCAGGCAGCGTCAGCAAATGTTCCAAGTGCTGGTGTCTTTCCATAGAGTTAATCAGTGTAATTGGGATGGTTTATAGCTCTGGACAGAGTGTTTTGCCATATGGCATAGGAGCCATGGGCTGCAGGAACGTGGCAGTGGAGCAGAGACACCAGTCTGTGCTGCAGTCTGAAGAGATTTTTCTCACCCCGGTGAAGTTGTTACAGCTCTCCATGGATGGGAACGACCGCAGAGGGTTAATTCCCTGAGGTTCACGAACAAGTGCCTCCCAGCTCCTCTCCTCAGGTACAGCCACAGGAGCCAGTGACAACAGGGGGGGGTGAAGGACCTTTGAGAGTGTTTTGGGATCCTTTGGGTTAAAACTTTAACTGATTACATCCTGTGACTACTGCAATGCAGTTACTTCTGGTGCAAGAGCTAGAACCGGTTTAAAGAGCTCTCAGCAGCAGGGCACAGCCATCCAGGACAGAAACATTTAACAAGCCTACTCTTCCTTTCCTGTCCCCATCCTCCTTCCACTAATGGTAACAAATAATAGCTCATTGCCCATTTCTTTCTCCAAGTGAAATCTCTCCCCAGGTTCTCAATTTCCATATTTCCCCAGCCACACTGTACACATCCACTCTCCCATCCCGTTCCTGTATTCAGGCCTGCTCCCTGCCCGAACACTCAACTGGATTAAGAAAACAACTATGTCCAAATTCCCTTCCCACCTGTGAGAATTAACTTTAAAATTGCCCCCTGAGTACACCCTCCACCAGGGGCTGTAAAACACCAGCAGCTGAGCACGACCAAGGCATTGAGATCACCACTGTGCAGGCAGCACATCTGTAACACCCTCAGCTCCTTCTACTCAGCACCAGGATAGGCCAAAAATTCAGTATTGGGACTCTCTTCGCCCACTCACCTCCACTATTCCATCTCCTTTCCACCTCTAATGCTGCGGGCCAGAAATTGGAACAAGGTGATGGAGAAAAACAGGCAGGCAATGAGTTTCATCCTATTTAATTGAATTGCATATCAATATTGATTGTGCTATTAATTTTGATAGTAAATCTAATCATTAAAATAAAAAGTCTGCTTGCAGTCTCTGCCAAGCCTTCCCAGCAAGGGTCTGGCAGCATTCCCCTCTAGATAACATGTTGGTGTGCAGTCAGAAATAAATGTCTGGGTGCAGAGTTTAGGGCTGCCCCTCTTTCTTTTCAGGATGACCTGTCCTTCCTGCTGCAGAGGAGGAGAGAGAGACAGGCAGCTTCAGCATCCTCTGAGCTCTGCTGGGCTCCAGGATCTGCTCTGTGCCTGGGGAGGGTTCAGGAGGAGGAGGAAGAGGCTACACTGTTAATCATGGGCAGCACAATGCTCTGATGTGCAGCTGCCCCTCTCAGAGCCTGCTGGAGGCAATAAAACAAAGCTGATGTGTTCTCCCACATCCCCCAGCCCCAGGCTGGCTTTGGAGGTAAAGGGGGAAGCAGTTACTCTGCACACCTCAGCCTGCCTCAGACCTGATGGGTATTTCCCTCCCCTGGGATATTTCTTAAAGAACACATCACATCTGAAGGACAAACGTGTGAAGCAGCTCACCTGAACGCTACTCCCAACACATCCCTGCCAAGGTTTCTGGCTTGCTGTGTTTCAATAATAATAAAAACCCCAAACCAACCACTTCAGAAACCTCTGCTGAGCAGCACAGAACCAGGGTAGGGGTGAAGCATCTTCTATATCTCCCCAGCCTGCAGAGATCCTACTTCTCTGGAGCCACTGATGTGGCATCACTTTACCTTCACAGGAACCTGAGCCCTCCACACTTTGCAGAGAGATATTTCCTTTGCAAACACTTGTTTGGCAACAGTTTGTTTCTGCTGCCAGACATGATTTTTTTACACTCAGAATTAATGATTAACAATTAAATTATTTGACAAGGGAATTGAGGCTCTGTGCTAATTAAATTCCTTCATCACTCCTCTTTGAAAAGAAAAAAAAAAAGAGAAAAATTTATTTCTCAGTATCAGCATTCAGTCAGAACAGGGCATTTTGTGATGCTGGACTTAATTAGATGGACAACCATGGCCACAGCCAAAAAAGAGAATAAAAGGACAAAAATATTGCTCAAGGATCATGCAAATGGGAGGAGGAAGAGAAGGAAACAGCCAACTGGAGAGCCTGGAATCAAGTGAACAGACACATCCAGACTGCAGAAGAGCCACATTCTAAACCAAATAATTGTTTATAAGAATATATAATCTGTTTAGCTGAAACAAAATGATACAGACAGAGTAAACAGTGCCTGTATAGGCTGGGAAAAAACAGCAATAGGTGTCCTGCAAAGCTCTGTTTTAAGGGATTCAATCCTGCTCATCACCACTCTCACATCCTGCTCCTGGCTGGAGCTCCCGGGGGCTTGCTGGTGTCTGCTTACACACCAGCATTAATATCACAAAAGATTATGCTAGTTCATCGACCCTTTGAAGAGATCCTTCCCATTGTAGCTGCTGTGATGATTGCCTGATGGCACTTTCTCAGCCAGATCCACTAGGGATTACAGCAGCATAAATAAGATAAGCCTCTGTCTGACTGCTATTAAAATGCTCAGCTCAGACAACTCTTACACCACTGCAAACTCCATCCTCGGTGGGTTTGTCACAGCCTTTGCCTCCCTTTGTTTATTCACAGAATAAATCTTCTCTCTGAGCAACACAACCCCCACTAAATTTCCAATTCTCTTCCAGTGCCAATAATTTTGGAATCACTCTGCAATTCCCTCTCTTTGTCTCTGTGAGCCAGGAGACAAACAGTCCTGTTCTGGAAGGACTGAGAGATGGAGAAAACCCCAGAAAGCTCCCGAGACAGCACATAAAGCACTAGCCCAGACAGACCTGGAAGACAGAGGAAGCTGACAGAATTTTTGGGTGCTATCTGAGCTAAGCTGCCATTCCAAAGCTCAGCTGTCACAAGCAGAGTAAAGATTTTGGGGCTCTGTTAGACAGAACCCATCCACCTCAGGGGATCAGCCTCTCTAGCTCCCAGTGGTGCTTTCTGCCATTATTTCTAAGATAGAAAGTAGATTTAGCTACCTGCTTCTAGAAAAGCTGCTCCCTCTGCACTGCTTTCTTGTAAATCCAGGGGGAGTCTCGTTTCAGGAAAGCATCTAGTAACCAAACAAACTGGGGGAACTCAGAACTCACCATTCCCAGGTAAAGAAACACAGCAGCCAGATAGATTTTAAACCATGCATCAAGCCACTGAAGCCTTGTGTGAGAGTTTCAGCACATCCCCAGGGGTGCTCCCAGGGACAGGTCACAGGGATGGGCAGGAAGCTGCAGAAAACAGTGGAGCTTGTGAGAGGGTGGTCCTCTCCCAGAGCATTCTGAGCTTCAGTTATCCAAATATTTATTTCCATGTGGGAAGTGAGCCCATGAAATTAATTTATTTGCAGCTTTGATGCAGAAAGGATCAGAAAATGGCACCCAAGAAACACAGATTCACTCACTGGAAGTGGGGTGTATATATTGAGTAGAGACTTTCACACTGAATTTAGGGGAAAGATGAGCACTGATTTCTTTTCTTTTTTCTACCTCATTTTTAAAACAAATGCCAGGGGAATTGCAGTTTCTAATTATCTTTTTCCACTTAAAGATTATTAGATGCTTATTAGGTTTGTATTGCCTCTCCCCTCCCACACACATTTTCCATTTCCATATACTTCATCCAGTCTACAGTTAATGAGAAGGAATCAGTGTATTGCACTGTCTGGCATCTTGCTGAAATGGCAGAAGTCTTTGGTTACCAAGTCATTTGCTGCTTAATTGAAATCTTTTCTCTGGACTCATTGCCATGCAGACACTCCATTGGAATGCAGCAGTCAAGCCCAGTATTGATTGTCCTCCTACTCCCAGCTTTCTCCTGCGTTTGCAAATCAATTGCACCCTGTTGCTTTCCTTCTAAAAACAAATTAAATTAAAAACCATCACCCATTTCACAACCCCATTTACCCCTGAAACACATTGGTTCTGCTTTGCAGTATTTCCTTGGGGCAGAGATGGGGACAAGACAAGAAAGGGGACATGGTTGTAGCAAGAGCAAGATGCACAGCTGGTCAGAGAGAAGGAAGTGCAGCATCCTGTTCAGAAATGCTCCAGTGGGGGAGTGGATTGGGAGTACACAATGGGGTGAATAAAGTCCTAGTTTTAGGCTCTCACTGGAATTAATCTCCCCTCTTCACTGCAAATTAAAATGGTTTTAACAGTTAAAAATCCAGCAATCAGAGAACTCTGTTGCAACTTGCAAAAGGAGCCAGACTGCAGTTGTGAGTTTGCAGGACTGAAAACCAAGGCTTGGCAAACCATTGCTGCTGACACCAGAAAAGAAACTCAAAGCAATGCAGTTACCAGATTCCTGATTTTGAAATTAGGCACCCAAGCACTGTAGAATCCCATCTGAATTTTTAAACTTCTGAGGAATCAAATTGCTCAAACGCTCTTATCAAGGCTTTGTCAAGATAATGTCACTCTTTGGGGTTTCAGCTCAAACTTGCACTGGAAGAGCCCATCTTTGGGAGCAGCATCACATTAATACCATGCATAGTTTCAGTCCCAAATTCTTCCCAAGAGATCTTGTGTCAGTACTTAGCACTAGAAACTTCCCAAGGTGAGGACTCTGGTGTCACTTGTGAGGACATGTGTAGCCAAATAACTTGTGCCTGTTGTAAACTCCCTTAGACTTCCCAGCTGCTCTGTCAGGGGCTCCTCATCATTCCCACAGCATTTATACTTTAAAAAAATCAGTTTTGCAGAGTGTAAAGCACTCAATTCCTTCTGAGCAGCTTCCTTTGGCTCACTGTACATTTGCATTGCAATGCTGCCTGCAGGCTTTACTCAGCACCAGGCACCTGAACCCACAGGCTCATCCTAACCACGTTGCATAGGTGATTTATGGGGTTTTTTGGATCATCTAGGCAGTTTTACTCAACACTTTCAGCTGGGAAGAGACTGACGTTCAAATAGAAACCATAAAACCAGAGGGAAGGTACTGAATGGTGTCTGCTCCTGTCTAGGAAGTCAAACCTTCCTGCAAAGCTGAGAATGAGCAGCTAATACCAAGGGTTACTTGCTCCTCTGTAGATGGCAACAACAGATTTCCTAAGCCCAAATTATCACCCTGCAGATCTTGCAGACTCCCATGGAGTCAGAAGGCAAATTACCAACCATTGGTTTTTGTCTTCTACAGAAAGAGTGAAATCACAAATTTATCTGCCCCAGAGTCCACACAGGTCCCAGAAAAATTCCTTTCATCTTCAACCCAACATGAGAAAAAAGTCAGGATCATACTCCAGACACTCCAGTTCTGTGCTGAGCTCAGACCCTGCATTGCAGGTACCAGTGGCAGAGGCTGGGCTGATCAGCAGAACCACCCCTGTCCCCTCCAGCCCCACAGGCTCTGCATTAGCTGTGCCACCACATGATGCTCATTTAAACCTCAAACTCCATCTTTCTCTGATCCTACTTGCCTTTTGGAAAATCATACTGCCAGAGTACTGCATATGCTCCCTGCTATTTGCCCTGTAATTAAGCAGTAATTGCTGCCCAAGGCTAATCTCAGAGTGTATTTTACCTGTGGAGCTCAGCGCCAGAGTTCACATTTGTAATTTAGTGGCACACCAAGGAGCTGTACCTAAACTCACAAAAGGATTTTCACTGCTCATCATCTCTCTTCTACTTTGGTGGCAGCTGGGATTCTGTATTTGGAGATGTTTGGGCTGGGCAAACAAATTAGCTGAGACCAGCCTCATTAGGAATTCACATGGGTACCCATCCTGCCTCAGCAGGAATAAGATGCTGACTGCTCTGTTTCTGGACCCCAGGCCCTCCCCAGCATGGGATACACGCTGAAATCTCCTCTTTATCTCTACTTGCACAGCCTGGCAGCCTCCAAGGAAGCTGAAGCAGCAGCTCGATCTGCCCCCAAACCCATGTCTCCTTCTGACTTCTTGGACAAGCTGATGGGGAGAACTTCAGGATACGATGCCAGGATCAGACCAAATTTTAAAGGTATGCAAAAAAAAAAAAACAGCTTTTTCTCATTTTGGGACTGAAAACTGCATCCAATCCTCATTAATATCTTCCTAATGCTGTATGAAATATGAATATTTATGTTCTTACCAAGTATGTATTATAAGGCTATTTGGTACATGGATCCCTGTAGATTTCTGGAAAGACATCAACAAATGTCTGCTCAGAGTGGAAACAACCTTGTAAGAACTTCACATACTGTAAATATAGGACCCCCCAATCCCTGCTTGGATCAGGGAATCTCAGTGCATCAATCTCAATACAGAGATCAAGGATCCTGTCAAACCAAGCAGTGACTGGAGCTGAACTTCTTTAGAGGTAAAGATAAAATGCCCAACTTTGCTTTCCCCTGGAGTCACTGCCCACAGCACCCACCAATGGAAGGCAGTGCTCCCCCCTTGGAGCCACTGCAGCCTCTCCCATCAGCTCCAGAGAAACCCCACAAGATGCCAGGGCAGCCCAAACCCACCCCTGTCCCCACATTAAAGGGGCTTTTCAGCCCAGCCCTGCTCTGTGCTCCCCACCCACATTTCCAGCCTGCCCCAAATTCCATGGCAGCCAAGCAGCACTGATTAATCAAGCCCTGGCAGAGGCAACAGAACATCTTTTCTCCTCAAAACACCTCTTCTAGCAAGTGTGGGGTTTCTGGATGGCTTTTTCTAGCTGGTCTAATGGAAGATGTCCCTGCACATGGTAGAGAGGATGGAGCTGGAGGGGCTTTAAGGGCTCTTCCAATGCAAACCATTCTATGTTTTTTTGTTTTCCTTTCTTTGTAACTGAGCTCCCTTTCCCAGGGGCTCCTTAGCCCCAGATCACACCCAGAGATAAAGCAGGACCTGCTCCTCTCAGCCACTGCCCATCTCCAAAGCTCATTTTATTCACTTCTTTTGTTTCCTGCAACCAGTTCCCTCTCCCCTGGAGGCACTGGCAGGGCTGACAGGATCCCCAGGACCCATTAATCACTGGTGACAGCACCTGGCACCCAGCTTTGAGCAATAAACTCTGTGCTGGGCTTTTAAACCCAAAGAAAGATGGGAACCCTGTGTCCCAGTAACCAACCAGGCAGCAGAGGACACTGCTGTTCTTATCCAAATGACAAGGAGCTAAAATACCACCCTGTAAACCTGCCTACCTCTAAATTATGCACACACACAAATTAAACTTTAATATTTAATGAAATGTATACAGTCACTTCCTGCTGAAGGCAGCTGTATTGTATTTTATTTGAGATAATTTAATTTCAGTTTTATTTCAATGAACTACACCTTCCCCTCAGGGCAGTTTTGCTGGCTTAGCCTCCCACACATAAATCAGGCTCCAATTTATATGGGAGGCATAGGAGGTGTTTTACAGAGCTTGGGGTTGTAGCTCTCAAAGCACATCATTTAAATTAACTGCAGTAACTCATAAGGACATTTTAATTGCTTAGATCTAAATGAAAATAATGCTGAAGATCCATATCAGATTGATTTTTGGAGAGGGGAAGATTAACAAAAAGAAGATTGCAGCTTTTCTGTAAATGCTGTAAAGTCTGGACTTAGCTGTGGATTCACATTCTGAGAACAAATAAGCAGTATTTGGGTTTTCAGGTGGAGGATGAAGTCAGGAGCTCCAGCAGGGACAGAGAGGAGCCTGGCAGGGACCTCTCACCCAGGCTGTGCCCTCATCCCCACTGCTGGAAAACTCCATTCCTCCACAGCTGCATCCCTGCAGAGAGGAGGAATATTTCAGCGGCAGCCAGGGAATTTTCTAGAGCCTCTCACAAGCTAAAAGATCCCCAAAATCACCAAATCCTGCAGGGAGCTCATGGCTCACCTTGGACATCCTGAGAAGAGCTCAGTGCCTCAAGAAGAGCTGGGCTGCCCCAAAAAGCCTTCACATGCACCCACTTCACCCTCAGCTTCATGTCAGCACTGGATCAGGAGCAGGGGGACCAAAATATCCCAGACCTGTCAGAGTCAGGAGCGTGTGCACTCATCCAGGGGATCAGCTCAGTGCTCTCCTTGTACTGTGCCCTTTGGGAGGGGAATCACCTGCTCAAGGACCTTTTATGAGGTTTGTGAATGAGTCCAGAGCAGAAAAACATCACCGCTGAGCTCAACAGAAGGGATGAAACAAGTACTAAAGCCTAATAATTGTGTGCTTTCAGCATATGGATAAACTTCTGGATAAGAGGGGTTGGCGAAAGTAGGGGAAAAAAACATTTAATTGTGTCTGATTGCTCAAGCCATGCCAGTGTTTAACAGCCTGGAGAAAGCTGCACAGACTGAGCAGTGTGAGATGCTGCTGAGCTGGCAGTGCCTGTCTGGGGGCTGGTTGGGCACAGCCTGCTCACATTGCCTGGGACTCACACCAAGAAAACCCCAGCAGAGAGCATCACTGCAGAGAACAGGCACAAACTTTCAGAGGAGGCCAAGGCAGGAGAGGAGAAAACAAAGCTCCAAATGTTCCTCAGCGATCAGGAAAATCTATTAATTTCCACACATTTGCAGTGATTAGAGGCACCAGGCTCTCGTTAAAGCCATTCCTCCCCCCAGTATTTAATGCTGCAGCAACTGCCAGACTGCAGATGTGACCTTAACAGGAACATCACTCCCCCAGCAGGCTGAGCCACCAGGCAGTGCTTGAAATGCAGACACCATCCCTGATTCCATAAAAAATGGGGGAATAATCTGAAAATCCACACTCTCTGCTGGCACAGATCTTATCTGCCCAGAAGCATCTGTCAGAGGGATGATATGGGATTAACTCCAGTGTAAAAGGGGACCTTGGTCCCTGGGGCTGTGCCTCTGCTCTCTGCCTTTCCCCACCACATCCTGGGCAGTGCCCACAGCAGCCTTTGGCTCCACAGCTCCCAGAGCAGAGGCCCCTTTTGCTTCAACCCCCTACAAAAAATAATTTCATTACGTGTGAGATATCATTATGTGTGAATTATCCAAGCCACAGGTTTGCCAGGCTCCAGGTGTGCCCTGGCTCCAAAATATTCCCCAGCATTTTGCTTTGTGTTGAACTGCAGCTCTCGGCATCTCCCTCTGTGTAAGTGCAGCATTTCCACCTCAGATTTCCCAGGCAATGCTATGAAACATTTCCAGCCACTCCTTTGGGCATCAGTACTACACAAACAGACTGACTCCCATGGCCTCAAACCACAATATTTTCATCCCTTAGCCCTCACCCCTTTCTTTTGGTGACCACTTGACTTCTCCAGTACAAGCAGGGTACGCACAGTTTTGGTCTGAAAGCAAATCCAGCCCAGGAGAGGCACGGCCCAGATACCAGGATTAGCTCCTGCCCAAACAGGACAGCCAGAGAATTCCTGCTGGCACAGCCCTGAATGCTCCTACCCAGCTGAGAGACCTGGGTCAGGATCACCACCTGGGGTTTGGGGTTTACGGGCAGTTCTGATTGGGAACACCAACAGCAACACAAGAAACAGGTACTGGAACAGCTGAAAAGGAGATCTCAGGACACTGGAAAGGCCTTTGGGATTTGTAACCTGGGTTTTACCCTGCTGAGCAGCCTGTCCCTCCCTGCTGTTTGAGGGTGCAGAGGGTCACCATCATCATGTGGGGTATTTGCTGCTTTGCCAGCCTGATGCCTACAGCCCACCCTGTTGCACTGGCTTTGAGGGAAGCACATAATCCTAGTTCAGGAACAGTGATTATTTCATAAGTATAGATCTAAATAAAAGTCAATTATCTCTCAGCTCCTTTCTGGGATACTTTGCTATCACATTCAAGGTGAAATTACCACTCATATAGCCAGGTCAAGACACCTGGAAACTGTCCTGGCTGGCTCTGATCTATTCCTGTTCATCTGAGCAGAGATCTGTAAACACTGCCAAAGAGGGGAACAGAGGCAGAGCCTGAGCCCAGCCTGGTGTCAAATGGGCATCAGAACCCACACTGGGTCACCCAGGCCTTCCTCCCCTGCTCACCCATTCCCACAGCAGGTTTTAACTGCAGACTGGAAATCATTTGTTCCACAAGCTCTGAGCTGCTGTTCAATCTGTGTTTGTCATGCAGGCCCTCCAGTGAACGTCAGCTGCAACATTTTCATCAACAGCTTTGGTTCGATTGCAGAAACAACCATGGTAAGTAAAAATCACAGCACACAGCTGCTCAGCTGCTGCCTCTGCCTCACTGCACTCCCAGGAAATGCAGCATCACCCTCCTCCTCCTCCTCAGAGGGACCAGGGAAAAACACCCAGTGCTCCCAAGCTTGCTCAAAGTTTGAGTAAATTAATGGTCAACAAGACTCATTTCATGTAGCTGAAGATCAGAGTCTCCATCTGCATTTTATAAAAACACCCCATGAGCAAAGGACAAGGGTCAGAAAGGAAAACAAATAATCTTTTTCTGAAGATTTGCCTGAGGCTCCAAGCTCAGCCACAGTTACAGATAGTTTGTGTTTAAGTGGGCATAAATCCAAAATTAATCTGGAACCAAAGAGAAGAGAAATCAGCTGAACTCAAATTCAGCTTGCACCAGGATTTCAGATTCCCAAGACTAAAAGAATTATTAAAGGTTACAATGATTGTTTTCTTGGAGACATTTCTGGTAGACAATGATGTTTAGTAGAAAATCAAAACCAATATTTCTGAGTTAAGGCTCACTTCATACAAAATTAGTGAGCATGGCTAAAGGCTGTATCTAATTGGCAAGGCACTAGGAGCAGAGGATCACTAGAACAGGAGATAATTGCTCCATCTGAAAACTATTAGAGATTGGTTGTGACATAACCAGTGAACAGCAAAGGAAAACTCTGGAGGTACTGTGCCTTACTGCTGTGCTAATTAAAGATAATCCAGAAATATGGTGTTTAATTACCCTCTGGTAATTCTTTTTCTAGAAAGATGCTGAATGAAGAATGCCAAGCTCCAGCTTCAGGCATTCTGTGCATTCAGGCAGGAAGTTTTAGGCTTTGCATAGAGATCACACCCCTTGAATTGAACAAATTACTTGGCATGCACAGACTGTCAAAGGAGAGCCACAGCTCAGGTTTTGAGTCTCTTCTGACACTGCATCATTCTGCTGGAAACATTTGGGTTGGGATGGTTCAGTTGTGTTAGTGGAGGAGAAAACAAAAGCTGTTATTCTGTCCAAGCACGAGGAAACAGATTTCCTACCTGACTGCAGAATTTGTCAGGGCTCACAGGTGGGGAGCGTAGTGTGGATTCATTTGTATAGAAAGGAAAAGAGGAAGAGCTGCCACTGAAATGCACATCTGTTCCTAATTTACTCTTTATTGGTTACCTCCTTTGGCCTTACAGGCAATAAGTGCTGTTCCTGCACACCAACCCAGAGTGCAAGGGAGCAGGACAAGCCCACAAAGGATCTGCGCAATGCTCAGAGCACATTCCACTGAAGCGTTTTTCAGTGCATCTGTCCCACACTGAGAGATGCACTGGAGCAGCCAAAGATGCCACATGATCCCTGTGAGCAGGATGCTCCATAAAATTAGCACAGACTGGCACAAGGGAGACGCAGTTCACCTCCAAGACACGCTGCAGGGACTCACTATCATCTCCAGATGCCACTCATTTCATAGGCAATCTTCCATGGAAAAAAAAAAATCCCCATGGGAGCCCGAGAACACCCTGTGGGCACATTGCTTTGTCTGGAAATATCCAAAGCAGCTCTGACAAGGCAGCCCAGATGTCAGGCTGACACAGCAGCACAGCCTGAGCTAATGCTCTCGTGTGGGAGCAGCAGCTCTGCTTGTAAACACCAACACAAGGAACACAGGTACTGGAGCAGCTGAAAAGGAGATGTCAGCAAGCTGGAGAGGTCCTGGGGATTTGGAACCTGGGGTTTGCTCTGCAGAGCTGCCAGTCCCTCCCTGCTGTCTGAGGGTGCAGCAGGACAAACAGGCAGGGTCAGCTCCCCAGCAGCTCCTGGGAATAACAGACTGTCCTGTCTTGAAACCATTTTGAATTCAAACAAGTGGTCAAACATCAGAGGAAGGGGGGGCAGCTTGAAAATGGAGAGGGGCAAATCAGTGTTTTACCAGAAAGAAAGCCACAGCCTATCACTGACCCCTGGGACTGATGATGGCAAAACTCCCCCAGCTGCCTCACTGGCCAAAAGGAGGCAGAAAATTATGTTTTAAACACACATCATTAGGCACTCTAAGCCTGGTCAGGTTCAGGTCTGAGTGCTCCATCACCTTATATTTCATTATTATTACACTATTACCTGCAGGAGAAATCACAAGTTTTATGGGTACCCCACACATACTTAGAGAAGGCTTTAAAATATCTCCATAGTGGGCTGATACTTCCTATAGAATATACCACTGCTCCCTTCTGAGTTCACATTGCCTGAATATCACAAATCAGTGTAGACCATGAGCTCACCATGCAGTGGATTAGAGACATTAGAGAGTGCTCACTTATGGCTTGAGGCCTCATGGAAGGCAGAGGAAGAGGAGAAAACACAGAAAAGTAGAAAAAAAACCAGGTATTTTATGTAGACATCTGGGAATACAAACCCCAGAAGGAAAGAAAATGAGCTGCAGCCAAGAGAAGGCACAAACTGCCCAGAGTGGGCAGAAAGCTGCTGTCTGCCCCACAAAGGCTCAAAACAAACAAGGCAATAAATGGAGATCTGAAAACTGCCGCAGGGTTAGGGGGAATTTAACAAAAATTAAGAGGCAAAGTCATCCACCAAATTGCATTCCTAAGGCACATCTGATTTAGAGCAAGGGAAGTGAAGTAACTCCTTTAAGCATCCTGCAGAGCTGGAGACCCAACATAAAAACCTCTAGAGTGGTGCACATAATTGATGGGACATTTGTGTTGGATTGCAGCTCAGAGCTGGTACCCGGCCCCACTTACCTGGAGCTCTGGGGACAAGAAGGGGTCACACTGGGAACACATCCCTGGCTGTGCTCCAGAGGGAGGGAGAGCTCTAATCCCAACAGCCAGACCCTCCCGTCCCAAAGCATCGCTGCAACTGTGCATCCAACAGGAGGGATCCCCAAGGACAAGTGCAAGGTGCAGCCACTCTCTGCAATTATTATAATTATATAACAACAAACAACTCCTAGACACAAGCTCTTAAATCCCTTTTTGCTGTTCAAAAGCACAAACAACTCCCCAGCCATACCAGACTATGAAACCTATAGCAAATGGAGAAATTCCTCATTCCAAATAAACAGAAGTGAAGCACCTTGGGAACAGGTCTTGGGTTTTAAGTGAATAAACTGCACCATCTTTGGCTTTTCTTTGAGGCATGAGGCAACTGATGGGATTATCTGAGCATTTCATTAACAAATTCCCTGCTATAACAGGAAACTTGGAATTGAGTGATGCCCTTGCTCACTCTTCCAGTGGAAGCTGCAGTTTTGTGGCCTTCCACTGGCTTTTTATACATTTTTATATCATCACCTAGCAATGCTAGCAGCTGGACTCAGGATGAGCTTTTCTAGACTCTCCTTTTAAAAAGGACCCACACATAGCAAAGAGACCAAAAAAGAAAGAAAAAATCACAGAAGAGCCAGCACAGCCTCCCTCAGACACAGTGTAAATATGCAAATTCATTTTTGCTGCTTTCATGCCATAGTTATCTCATCTGAAAAGAGCAAAGCAAATGTGACCTTCCAGCCAGCTGCAGCACAGCCACAACTGAGCTCCCAGCATCTCCTGGGGACAGGAGGAGCTGGAGGCTGCAACTGTCCAAATGCTAAATGCTTGCTCAGAGACATCTGCACACGAGATTCCCAACAAGAAAACAAAGCAAAGCAGACCAAGAAATTCAATCAAGACTCACAAACCCCAGTACAGCAGAGATTCTGATGAAGAACTTGGGTCCCACATTTAATACTGGTCCCACTCACTCCAAAATCAGCAAAATATATGAGTTTCAATGCACAAAGACCATAGCAAAAGTTAGGTTTTGAGAAAAACGTACTGCAGTCAGTCATTCTTAAACCCAACCATCATTCCCACAGAGATGATAAGCACCTAACAAGTCACAAAACACAAAATGAAAAGGTTTTCACAGCTACTCACAGTCTGCTGCCATCTCAGTGTTTAGACCTGCAGTGTTCCAGCTGTCCATGATTGGAGTTTGTCTGTGCACTAATAGAGAAAGGAGGGGGGAAAGAAAAAAAACAAAAAGCCATGAAATAGGACTGTGCAATTCAAATACAAGGACACAAAACTTCCTCAAGCTGAAAAACAAAACTTCAGTGCTAAATACCTACATTTGCAATCCCGGATGTTGGTTAGAGCTCATATCCCAGCAGTTCTGCTGGCTCAGAGAGATATAATCCCCA
The DNA here is from genome assembly GCF_028018845.1 of Melospiza georgiana. NCBI lineage: Eukaryota > Metazoa > Chordata > Aves > Passeriformes > Passerellidae > Melospiza > Melospiza georgiana. Next base: position 6,230,707 of record NC_080444.1, read on the forward strand.
CTTTTTGGAGGAAGACACAGAAAAACCTTCCTTGTGTGGGTTCCAGCATAAAAATGCCCACACTTATTGAGCACCAGGGTACTGCTCCCACCCCTCCCCAGGTGCCTGCCCTTCCCTGGTACAGACTCCTCCTCCCTTGCCCAGGTGTGGCTTCACGCTGGTTTCAAATTGGCTACTTGGCTATTAAACCTTCCTAGGGCTGCTTCTTGGTGTTCTTGCAGTCTGTTGTAGTGCTCCTTGACAAGGCAGGTTGCTCTCAAAGTGTTTGTTCATTCCCATCCTAGAGAATTAACTCAACGCTAACAAAGCCCCTCATGCTCTGGTGGGGTCCTAGAATCCCCTTCTGAAGAAGATCAGTCTCTACCCTGATATTTCTACCAGCAAAATGTAAATTTATCCAAGGGGGAATCTCTCCCCAGAACTGTTCAGTGCGGAGGCTGCTCTGACAGGGCCCCTGAGTCAGGAGGGAAAACCAAAGGAGTGTTCTGAGGGGCTCCATCCCTCCTGCCCAGCTCTGCCTGCAGCCTCCTCTGCTTTCAGCAGAGATGTCAAGGCTCTGGGATCTGGCAAGGGAATGTCTCAAACGATCTTCTGTTTCCTTGTCTCCTTGCGAGGTCACCAAGCAGAATTTCATTCCAGCATTATCAAATTGAACTACTCTGATCACTCCAGTTATTCTCTTCCTGCCTTGTGTCATTTCCCTCTTGGGAGTGAAATGCCTTTGTGCCAAATTGCAAAGCTCCTGAATGCCTTCCCTGCACAGAGCTGCTGCTCCCCTCTCCCCAGCCAGCCAGAGGAGCAGGCTGCACAAGATAATCAATGCCTGGATGTGATGGGCACACAAATGAGCAATGTGAGGGATAAGAAGGATATGGAGAAAGAAATTTTTACTTCTATTTTTTTTTTTTTTGCCAAGTTTGCAGCCCCAGTCAAACATCTTTCTTTGCTTGAAAGTTCACATCAGAAATTGGCCAGTGCTGTCCATCACTTAGGAATAACTGTGAACTTGTTAGAGATGCTAATTAAGATGTCCTATACAGCATGCAGGAGAAATGCTGCATCTCTCCAGGTAGCCAAGGAATGAGTGCTGCTTGGCTCATCACCCCTCAGCCTGACTGCAGTGCTGAGGACAGACAGAGGATGCTCAGCCGGTGCAGAGCACTGTAACCCTTCTGTTAGCCTGTGTCACAGCACAGACACACCCTGACTGCTCTCCATGCCTCCTGCGGGCTCCCCAGGCAGTGCCATGTCCAGTTTGCAGTCACAGAGCTTGGTTTTACAGCGATGTTCAAATGAGGCTCGACACAAGGAACCTAAAAGGCTGCTCAGAGCCTTCAACGCTGCAGTGCAATGACATGAGGGCAAAGACATCTGGGAGAAAACCACGCTCTCAGTGAGCAGCCCAGGACTGTGGAGTAAACTCCCTGAGTAGGAAGATCTGCATAAATGCACACACAGGTAAAATATTCATGCCCTGAAATGGCAAAGCCAGAGAATTACATTCAGTGCATGTTTCGTGTTTCTTCGTCCTTGCCCTTTTTATATCACAACGTAAATGCCTTGTTTTCTGTATTCCAAAACAAAAAATACCCACAGCCAACACTTGTCTCCAGAGGAGGAACACAAAGTAAAACAATCCAGAGTTACTCCCCACACGGCTGCACATCCCTGGGGTGGACATGGTGCAGTTTCTCCCTCCACACGTTCACAAGGTGCCCCTGCACTGTTCCCAGCAGGACCTGAGGACAGGACACTGTCACTCTAGAGGTGAATTAGGAGGGGCCTTCTCACACCCACCCACTGTGAGAGTTAATTTTCATTTGGCCCACAACTGTTTAATTAAAGTGGCTCCTCATGGTTACAAAGACTGTGGATATCATTCTGCCTGTGGTCTGTTGCTGTGGTGGCAGCACAAACCACCCAGCACTTTCTGTCTCACCCTTTCCTATCCTTTCAGCAAGTTTTGGAGCTGAAGCAGTGAATTTGCTCCATCAACAAAGCTTACCCGCAGTAACTCAGGCTGTCGGAGGGAATTTGGCTCCATTCCCTCCCCCCTTCTACCTCTCCATCAGGCTGAGCACACTTCTGGGCAGCTACCACTGAAGTTTCTTCCAAACATGAGTTTAATTTGTGTTGTACATGACAGAAGTCCCAAACTGGAGCTGACCTGCTAGCATCCAGCTTATTTGTAGCTGAATAAGCAAAACAACCTTTTGCTTTCTACCTATTAGGTCAGTGACATTGATTTCCCCTGACTGTAATGGCTGCAGATCTTGATGCACAGAAAAGAGAGAACTGAAAATATACAGGTAGCTCTGGAAGCTGCTGCCTGCTGTGGAAAGTGGGAATTCATGGCTCCTTTCCTTTTCCAGGCTTGTGCTGAGACCCTGGTCCCCAGCTGTCCCCAGCTATTCACATTTCCTCCAGACACATTATCCAGGGTCGACAGAGATGAATAATTAAGTCAGAGGGATGCACTAGGACTGGTGAAGGTGACACTTGGAATATCAGCAGAAGGGAAGAGTGTTGCAACTCTTTTTTGTGTTCAGAGGTCTGCTCCTTTTAGCGTCAAGTCCCTGGTTCATTTGCTGTTGTCACAATCATTAATGTCATTAGCAGCTCCTGTGCTCTGAGGGTGCAGATGGCACCAAGTGGTCTGAAACAGACTCCAGACCATGTGCTTGGCTAGAAGCGCCTTGTCCAAAACACAGAGCACCCCACACAATCCTCTTATGGGAATAAACCACATGGGACTCCATTTTCTTCATGTGGAAAAAGGCTATTCTTTATTGAATAACTCCTTTTTGTACAGTTTTGCAGACAGTGTGGAACTCCAATTGGCCAGGAGCTTTCTTGCCAATTACTTTTATTGGTTAGTAACAAGTTGTTATCCTGTATTGATTGGTCACTCAAACTCAGTGTGTACATGCAGGGAAAGTTGTTCATAAGAGATAGACTTCATTTTTCTATCTAAAGGTGTACAAACAGTTTATACAGGTTGTTTTTACCCAGGAATAGATTATGTTGACAAACTGCTCCCACCAGGATTGCTTTCACATGAGAACTTGCAAAGTGCTGGTTTTGACAAGGCCAGCCACTGATTCCAGGAGAGCAGGCTTGATTTTATGAAACCTTTCTTGATGATTTTTCTACCTTGCTGCAACATCCTCTCCCAACCCTCCAGTGCCCTGGACACCACAAGAGTTGTGTCCTTGTGGACAAGAGGTTGTAGGTTCACGGTCAAGTGAGCTCTTGAGGCAGCAGCATGAGAAAATCTCTGCTATGCAGGCAACTCTCCTATACAGGCACCCTTCAGCTGCAGAGCTCTGTGTTCTCCAGCTGGAAAGAACAGAGCTGGTGGCAGAGGGAGGGGAGCCTCTCACCGGGTGCCTGCAGCAGGTATCAGACACCAGCCAGCACATCAGACACCCTCCATTAACTGTGTCCTAATAAAAGTCTTCAAAGTACATTTATATTAGAAAGGCAGCAAATAAACCCTTAATCATGAGAAGGACTATTCATTTGGGCCTGGGCAGTGGGATTGGTTTATTATATGCTGCTCGTCAGACGCAGTCTGCCTCTATACTTAGAAAATGTCAATTAATTTATGGTTGTGGAGCTTTCGCCCCTCTCCTGATAGCTGGCACATCCTCTACCCATTTCAATGTGTTGGCTCACTTTCTTATGTGAAAGTCAGAAGAAAAGGAGCATGGGAAGCTGTTGGTCAGACAGGGAGAAGAGAAACTGCCCCTAATTTTCCAGTAGTGTCTGAACTCAGCCTCTGCAGCTAACCTTGACCTGGGAACTTAGGGGAGCTGTCAGACTTGTGGTTATGGAGCAAGTATAATTTTGCATAGTGCTGAGGGACTACCTTCAATTAAGGAAGATGGTCACCCTATAAAATCTGTTGCCTTTATGGCATTTTGACATTAGAGGGGGGAAACCCAGAACACTCAGGATTAGGAGAGCAGACTTCATGCAAATCCCTCTCCTGCTCATAAACTCTAACCAGGGGCAGCTGCTCCCATCAGCTCATCTGAGTTATCCTTGCATTAGCAGACACACAGGGAATTTTTCTTTCATGGACAATATCTCTCATTGTGCCTTCTGCTTTCCCAGTGCTGGGTGAACTACAGATAGTCACGATACGGGACAGTTCAGCACTGAAAGGAAGCTGGTCTCAGTTTCTTTCCCCACTTACTCCCCTGGAACATCCTCCTGCTGACAGTGGCCATTCTGCTCTCTGCAACTGCTCCTGTTCTCTGCAGCCCCAGGGTCCAGACAGAGAGGTCCTGGCCCTTCCCACACAGCTGACAATTGCTGTAGCAGAGGGATGCAGGGACAGGCAGCTGCTCATGCTATGCCAAGCTACGAAGCTAAAAATTAATAACAGTTGCTTGAGGAATAATACCAAAACCACTTGGCATAGCTTGGGAGCCATAGGCCTGGACGTGGTCTGGCTCATTTTAGGATGGTTTTAGTGTGTGCTCCCCATCTGCCAGCACCCTGAGGCTGCCCTGAGCCCTGCTGTGTGTCTGTGTGCAGGATTACAGGGTGAACATCTTCCTGCGGCAGCAGTGGAACGACCCCCGGCTGGCCTACAACGAGTACCCCGACGACTCCCTGGACCTGGACCCCTCCATGCTGGACTCCATCTGGAAGCCTGACCTGTTCTTTGCCAACGAGAAAGGGGCCCATTTCCATGAGATCACCACGGACAACAAGCTGCTGAGGATCTCCCGGAACGGCAACGTCCTCTACAGCATCAGGTGAGCCGACTCCACCAAGGTCACCCAAGCCTTTGGGCATGCTGGTGGAAAAGGGAAATTTAGGGGATTTTAAGGTGAGAGATCATTCAATTAGCAGTGATGAAGCAATGTGGTTAAAAGGGACCTCTGCTAAAGCATATTGAGACACAGGATTGGTCTGGGATGGAATTCATCTTTACCTCATTCAGTTCAAGGACTTCTGCTTGGAGTAGATTCCTTAACATCCCTAATGTAAAATTACTTCAGATATCTTCTGTTAGTGCAAGCCTAAAACCAGCTGTGCTGTGTGAAAACCAGTAGAAGCTCATGAACACTCTGTTTTCAAAGCTGCAGCATTTCCTGACCAAAAAAAAAGTGAAAATCATGGAAAATGTTAAGTACAGCCCCATGGCTTTGTCTCAGCCTGGTTGTTCCCAGTTATCCATTTATTGCTAGATCCAAGAATCCATCAGAAAATTGAACTAATTGCACTGAATTTCCCACAGGAAATCAACCTTAGCCCCCACCTTCACTTCCAAATCCATTCATTCGAACTTTATTTTAAATCAATGAAATTAAGATCAAACTTCATGGGCTTAGACTGGGAAAGTTTAACTCTGTATTGAAGACTTTTCCACCTCATGTATAATGTAAATTTGCCCATGGGACACACACCCCATCTCACACTGCAGCTCCCAGTGGCAGCAATGGGAAGGTAAAGCAGTGTGGAGCTGTAAAATGGGAAATAAGCAGCTTAATGCTGCAAAGTAGATGGCCTCCATCAAACACCAAGGTGGTTCCAGCCCAAAGACCCAATCCCTGATGGCCAAAACAACAAGAGAATTGCAGTGTGTGTTGGCTGAATGAGGAAATCTCACAGTTCTTCGTGTTAAAAACCAGGCAGGGAGCAAAACCAACAGCAGCAGCTTAGCAGTGAGCAGGACACAGAGTCCTGTTCCTGCAGGGGCACAGAGGGGCACAGGGTGCCCCAGCCCTGGGGCTGCTCTGCCAACAGAGCAATGGCTCAGCATGGAAAAACCACCATTTTCAAGGCAAAAACCTGAAAATATTTCAGTTCTTGTTTAAAAGAACAACTTTCCTATCTCACTCATCTCTGAATGAAAATATAGGTTTCTTTATAAGCACATTTTCCTGTGAAAATTAAAAAGAAACTGTAAATTAAAATTAAAGAGCACACTGAGTGCTCAAAGAGTTTCCAGAAGGAGAAATAGTCTTTCTTGTGCCATTTTCTAGCAGGTTCTTTGCTACTACTAGCAATAATCAAACTCCAGGCAAGGCATTTACAAGGCAGACTTTGTCACATCTTCTGTCCCAACATGTCTCCAAACTCAAGCTGAGAATTTCTGACAACATAAGATTTTAAATTAAAGTATCTTTCCATCCTGATACGTTTCTTGTAGGTCTGATGATAGAAAAATTCAATTTCTGTCCCCTGGGTAACTCTGATATTTCTACATCAAGGCAAAAAGCTGAAAGCCCTAAACACTTCAGGGAACAGCATTTTCAACATTATCAAACCAAATAACTCAAGTCTAACTATCTGGAGCAAATCATTTAGTATCAGCTTGTTGAACCAACCAAACATTTTAAGCACAGATCATGGTACAGAGCAGCACAGCAATATAACACAGAAAATGCAGCCTGCACCTAGTGGAAAATGGAGACAGAAATAGAGGTCTCAAGGGCTCTGCAGGAATTCAGGAAGGTGCAGGAGTTCATATTGGCTTAGCACAAGGCATTTTCCCTGCAGAAAATCCCACTGAAGTATTTCTTTCCCAACACACACAAACATATGATCTTGATCAAACTTCTTTTTGGTGTTTTTTTTATCACACACAAATGTTCTGTTCAGAGATTTACAAACAGTGCCTATCTCTAGAAATGCCTCTGGGGGTTCCAGAGAGTGGGCTTGGGCTTTCTGCTCACCCAGCCTGTTGTGAACCTGAGGCAGAACAGGAAAAGCAGCAGAGCAGTTTGTGAGGGAGCTCTGCAATGAAACGAGAATGGGAATGGGGTCACAGATCCAAATGTTCAGCATTTCTAATGCTGTCCAGCACCAGAGTGAGAGCACAGGCAGGAAGAGATGGATGATCTGTCATTCCCCCAGCTCAGCCCCCTGTCAGAACTCAGTGCATCCCTCTGGATGTCCAGAGTTGCTGGGACCCTACCAGGGGGCTCAGAGACCCTGGCACACAGCCCAGAACACCTGTGGGTTTGATTGTGACCCATGGAGCAAATTACCTGCTTTGTATGAGGACCTGAAAGCCACAGAAGTTTAAGTAGTGTAATAATAAAATTATCACTAGGTGAAAAAGTAGATTTTGGGGTTTTTAGAATCAGGGTTTTGGGGACAAGATGGAGGGACTTGGGTGTGTCCAGCCTTTCTTCTTCTTCTTCTCTACCTCCATCTTCTGCTGTGATGGTGGCACTTTTGGATTGGTTTAGAGTAGAAGATCACTGTCTGACATAGGTGATAGTTACTGGAAAGTAACTGTAAATATTATACACATAGTTTTTAGTATAGAGACATAACACCACCCCAGGGGCAGGCAGAGTGCCTGGAATTGTCCTGCTGGATGGACCTCGGCAGGGCAGGAGAAAAATTTTTATAGATAAGATACAATAAACAACTCTGAGACCGAGAAATTAAGAACTCCGACTCATTCTTTGAAACAGAGATTTTTTACCTGTCTCAGGGCTGCAATAAACTGCAACCTTCCAAGAGCCCCCAGCAGTGCCACCATTTGCCATGCCCTGTGCTCTCCTCTCTCCCCAGGATCACGCTGACTCTGGCCTGCCCCATGGACCTCAAGAACTTCCCCATGGACGTCCAGACGTGCATCATGCAGCTGGAGAGCTGTGAGTCCTGTGCACGCTTCAGAGAGGAGACAGCCTCTTTTCCCTGCTGCTCTCCCTGCCCTCTCCTTTCCCAGCCCAGCCTTCACTGGAGCCTCGCTGGACAACCTCCTGCTTGGGGTTTTCCATTCATTCAGCCCATGTGATGTTTGCTAGAGAAGCCAAACCTCACAAGATCCCATGTGAGGAGCCCTGGCTTGCTCATGTTTACATTGGCCTTTCACTCTGCAGGAGAGGTGAAAGTGCTTTCAGCTGCAAGTGGGATTTTTTCTCTCTGGATGAACATCTGCCACTTGTACATGTTGCTTATCCCAGAGGAGGGAAAGATGATGAGCTCCTTCCAGAGAAAGCAGTCGAGTTGGAAACAGTAGAAAACAGTTCAGCAAGCCAAATTGAAGAAAAAAATGTTATTTATTGCAGAAAATCCATTGCAGCTCCAGTGGAGGTGGCTGCCCTGGCTCTTCCCACATGAACAAGCAGTTTTGCCTCAACCCAAACCCCATTCATGACAGCACTGTCAGGGAAGGCCAGGATGCCCCCTGCCTCCAAGCTCTCTTCTGCAACACTGCCCCTTTCCAGATCAGTATTTAATGTGATTCATGTGACATTTGTCCCTTCCTCTCAACAGTTGGCTACACAATGAATGATCTCATATTTGAGTGGCAAGAAAAAGGAGCAGTGCAAGTTGCTGATGGGCTGACACTGCCTCAGTTTATCCTCAAAGAAGAAAAGGACTTGAGATACTGCACGAAGCACTACAACACAGGTCAGTGCTGTTAACCCTTAACTGAGGGGCTCAGTGGAGAGGAGTTCAGGATTATGCATTTACCAGTCTCTTGCTCTGTCTGATGGCACTCTGGCCTTGCCCTACACTTACAGAGATAAGAGACATGTGGAAACACATGCAGCAAATGAAAGGCTAATGGACATAAATGTGCAAAATCCTCTTGTCACTGGTAACAACTGCATCAATTCAAGGGTGTTTGGTTTGGATCTTCTCTCCTAAATCCTTCTTTAGTCTTTGACATTTAAGTGACATAGGACATACCACAAAAGGGCTTCCTTTGCTATGTTAATGTTCATAGAATCCTAGAATGGTTTGGCTTGGAAGGGACCTTAAAGACCATATTGCTCCAACACCCTGCCATGGGTAGGGACACTTTTCACTATCCCAGGTTGCTCCAAGCCCTGTCCAACGTGGCCTTGAACACTTCCAGGGAATGGGCAGTGACAACTTCTCTGAGCAACCTGTGCCAGGGCTTTCTCACCCTCACAGGGAAGAATTTCTTCCTAATATCTAATCTAAACCTTCTCTCTTTCAGTTTGAAGCCAATCCCCAGCTGTTCATTTCCTCCCCTAACAAGACCCTGGTTTAGGCAACACAAGGGAAAGGAAAATCCCCAGACACTGGCTGAGAACAGGAGGCTCACTGTGCCTTCCCAATAACCTCCCCCCCTGTATCTCCCATCCTCCTCAGGCAAGTTCACCTGTATAGAAGCTCGTTTCCACCTGGAGAGGCAGATGGGCTATTACCTGATCCAGATGTACATCCCCAGCCTTCTCATTGTCATTCTGTCCTGGATCTCCTTCTGGATCAACATGGATGCTGCTCCTGCTCGTGTGGGGCTGGGGATCACCACCGTGCTCACCATGACCACGCAGAGCTCTGGCTCCCGAGCATCCCTGCCCAAGGTAGGGCGCCCCTTGGGACACCAGGGAAATCGTGCCCCTTCTGGGGACAGCACCTAAGGAAATCCCTACACAGATCCTCCTGCTGCCTTTGCACAATTCCTGTGTAAGGACAAACAGCAAATTCCAGTCACATCATGAAAAAAATTTAAATTCTCAATGGCTTGCAGCAAAACTTCCCCTAAGATTCAGCACTCACCACAACTCCCAGTAACCAGGAGCTCTGTACCTTACAAACCCCTGCAACAACCACACATGGATGTGCACTCTACATTTTAACTTTTTAGTCACTTGACCATCCTACTTTTATACCAGTACTGATTTTACCTTTATGAAGGGTTTCTGGTATGGTGGATTACTGTTTTCATTGCATATAAACAATCACAATCAAGGCCTGAACAAATTAAAAGCTGCGGAATTGTTGCTACTTAAGAGCCCGTGAGGGGTTTCAGTGACCTGATAACACATTGACATTAAATGAGTGTGATTCTGGTATCCAAGAACAGATGTCAGCCATGTAAAACACCAAGTAAAAATGCACTTGGGTAAGGAAGCCACCCCATTTCCATCTCTTTTTCTGACTCACAGGTGTCCTATGTGAAGGCCATAGACATCTGGATGGCTGTGTGCTTGCTGTTTGTGTTCTCTGCCCTTCTGGAATACGCCGCTGTCAACTTCGTGTCCCGGCAGCACAAAGAGCTGCTCAGGTTCAGGAGGAAGAGGAGGCATCATAAGGTAATACATAAAGCATGGAGGACACAGTGAAATCTGTCCCAGCAGAACACCATGGTCAACTGAACCAAGCCTCTAGCCCCCAGGGAGGTCCCCAGTGTCTGGTCAGATGTTAAGGAGGCTCACACACCACAAAGCAGAGCTGCCTCAATGGATTGTGCCTCTTCTAACAGCCTGCTGAGCCCTGGAGTCCAGCAAGCTGGGTTTTGCTAGCCAAAAGGGGTGTTCTCAACAGGACAAGTGTCACACAGCAATGTTCTGGGGTGAGTTCTCCTGCCCAGCAGCTGCAGCCAGGGCTGGGGGAGGCGGGCAGGGCGGTGTGAGGGGTGTCTGTCTGTCTGTCAGAGAGCAGCACCCCCAACACAACAGCCTGCAGCAGCCCAGAGGTAAGTGACACCTCTTTTGTCTCTGCCATCTCCGTGTTCAAAAGCATCTGCTTCTCAGACTGACTGCAAATTCCTCCTGGAAGGAAAGAGCTTTATTCTGAGCCTTAGCCTGCTCCATGCTTACCTGCCGTGGCTGATCCCAACCCCAATCTGAGCATGCACGCAGCTCCCACAGCTCCCCAGCCTGGGCTCCAACAGCAAACACTTCACCTCACATTAGAAAGGAACATAAAGGTGGCTGTGATCACAAGGCCAAAGGCACTTGAGAATTGTCCCTATAAAACTGGTAGAACCAGGAAAGGGGTTAGCAAAATTTCAGCACCAGGCCTGAGAGGCTGCCCTCAGGAGAGCATTAGAATCCAGTACATTTTCTAGGAGAGAAAAACAAAGACAATTTTGCTGATGCAAATCTCAAGCAAGCCCGTAGGTGACCACCAAGATCTGCCTTAAATATTCCTCATAGGTATTTGTCTACTTTCCCGGATCTGTCCCACCCAGAAACCTTCTCCCATTCCATTGTTTCACTGTCCCAGCCATGAAAATTCTTTCCCAGGGTCCAACCTGTCCTGCAGCAGTTCACAGTGTACGCTTGCAGAACTGCTACCATTCCAGGAGAAAGTGGGGTTTGAGGAGCAGGAATCCCTGTATTTTTCTAGATTTGTCTCTCTCTGCTTCAGTCATCCTATCTGCAAAACAGGAGATCATTGTTCATTTGTGCTCAACCCAGTCAGGACCAGGGATGAAAAGTGTTGGACAAATGCAAAGGAAAAGAAATAACAGATGAGACCCTCAGCACCCACTGATTGTGTTTAACCAGAACAGGGCTCTGCCATCCCAAAATCAACAAAGCTTTGGTTCAGAAGATCCAGCTGAACAGAGGCAGAGCTAAAGCCACCCACATGGGTGTCTCCATAGTGCATTTATCTCTTCATCTAGATTCAGGCATCCTGTCTCTGGATCTGTGCTGTTGTATGCAGATCAGTCTGTTGATAAAACAGTAAGAAAGAAAATAAAGCCACTAATACAGAGACTCGTTTATGAGATATTTGGAGAGCTGTTCCATTCAACACAAGGCTGTTAGCACAGTCCCTGCTCAATCTCACAGCTATTTAATTGGAGCAAAGCATCAACAAAAACACTTGCAAAAGCTAAATGAACAAGGTTTGCAGGCTCATCAGAAAACTAAGCTGACTGCTAATATGTAAATGGGCTAATGCAGCTGCCAAAGGCACTAATTGCTCTGTCCTGATGTCCTGACTTGTTCTGGGTAGCTCTGACTGGTTTAGGCATGACACACCAGGCAAAAACGCAGTGAGATGTTGCAGTGGTATGGGCCAGTCTGGTTAACATGACACCATCATCAGACCCACATGGAGTGCATTTGGAAACATTTCCCAGCATGGCTGGTGATCTTTGCCTTTATCCTTTGACATGGCACCTTGGAAAAGGCACTATTGTCTTCTCTAACCCTGGTATGCCACTCACCAAAACAAAGCCATGGTGGCCAAAACAAAGTCACAACCAGTGGGCCCTCAGCAATGAAAATATTTAAAAATTCAGTAAATTAAGGATCAAGAGGTTTAGGTTAAGCCAGACATGGGTGAGTGTTTATTTGTGCAATGTGAAAAGAGCAGAGGCAGTTTTACCCTGCATTACAGACATGATGGGAAGGTCCATAAGCTCTGAGTATCACAGAAAACCAAATATTGATTTTATTTGGGTAACTTTGCTTTGCTCAGATATGGCAGTATCCTCTGTGTCCTGCTCCTCATCCCATGCAGCTGCCCACGGGATGCAGGGGCCATCCAGAAAAGACTCTTCAAAGGACAGGGCAAGGGGCAGCAGGGCACAGTGGGCAGGCAGCTACAAGGGAGGGGGCTGCTAGGTCAGTGTTGGGGGACACAGCATGGATCAGCCTCTGTTAATGATTAATTAGGGCCGTTGCTGTACAATTAGCCTCGGTGACCTGAAGTCAAGAGACTTGAGATTCTAACTCTGCCTCTGCAAATCACTGATTGAATTACTTGGACCAAACTTAGTTTTCCCTGTCATTACATCCCTGTGCTCAATAAAATAGGGCTAAATCATTCTGGGATTCCAGCAAAGCTTTCACCAAAAAAAAATCCAAACAGCAACACCGTTTGCCTTTATTAGAACACAAATTATATTTTTTGTCAATAATTGGCATTACCACAAGCAGCCATGTCTTCCCATTGACCCACAGAAGGGCACTTCAGTTCCTCACCTGAAATTTGGCTCCTGGGCATGGCTGTGGGGTGCCGTGGGCAGGCGAGTGAGGGCTGGTTGCACGCTGCCTGCAGAGCTCTTTCCTGGACAGCTCCTGGCTCCTGCACATCCATGTAACTCTGTAGGAAGCAGCTGCAGCTTTGGCTACGTGAGTTACATGGAGCCCACTCCTTCTGGGCAAGCTGAAACTGCACAGGCCAAGCAAAGAAGGTGCTGATAGGAGGTGGGAGGGGGTAGGGAGAGGCAGAAGCAAAACAGGGGATGCAATTGGAAAAATGAAAGCAGTGCCACAAACCATCCAATAGGTCAAAGACTTCCACGGGGTGGAAGTCAGCGTTGTTCTCCACGGGGTGCCTGGATCCCCTGATTTGCATCTGTGCATCACACAGCTGGCACCCCTCTATAAGGCTGATCTCCCAAGAGCAGGGGTTTGCCCAAGGGTGCCGGGGCTCGGTTGGAACATCTTTCAGCAGAGCAGGACGCTGTCAGCGGAGAGCCTTATAGCGAGGGTGCACTGTCTATATCTCATTTTAAGTAGAGTCCCATGCTCAATCTGTTCCAGGAGGACGAAGCTAGTGAAGGCAGGTTCAACTTCACCGCCTACGGGATGGGGCCGGCTTGCCTGCAAGCCAAGGACGGCATCTCTGTCAAGGGAGCCAACAACAACAACACGGCCAACCCGGTGCCGCCGCCGTCGCGCTCGCCCGAGGAGATGAGGAAGCTCTTCATCCAGAGAGCCAAGAAAATCGACAAGATCTCCCGCATCGGCTTCCCCATGGCCTTCCTCATCTTCAACATCTTCTACTGGATCATCTACAAGATAGTCCGCAGAGAGGACGTGCACAACCAGTGAGGGGAGGGGAGCAGCCGGGAGGGAGCGAGCAATCCTTTATATATGTGCAATAGCAATGCAGCAATGCATGAATTTAAGAATGCGGCAATATCTACTTTAAAAAAAAAAAAAAAAAAAAAAAGGGGAGGGGGGCTGGGAGGGAGTTTTAATCATGTGAACTGAGGGCGTCTGGCACAGGGAGGAGAAAAGAAGCTCTTGATCTGGGGAGCGCAGGGTGGGAGTTAGTTTTACAGCATAGAAAGATGTGGATTGCTCCAGCAATCCAAGCAGTGTAATATAGTAATATATATTCATGCTTAATTATAATGCAAAAAGAAAACAAAACAAAAAAAAAAGACCAACAAACACAAATCCTTTTTTTAGCCTATTAACAGCTTAGATTCTCAAGTCACTGGAATGATTCATGATTCCATGTGCAGAAACTACTGCAATTACGCTTTATCTGACTTTTGCTATAGAAAGGCCATTCCAGTCAAGCACGCGGGGGGAAAAACACCTCAAGAAAATAATTCTGTGCTTCTCTAGGTTTTGCACTTTGAAAACTGGATAGATGGGGAAACTTAAGAAAGAGGCTGTGGATTGCTGTTTATTTTATATATTTACTTTTTTTAGTCACGGGTTTGCCGATCAAACACTTTGTGACTTTTGCATAGAGGAAAGCAAATACATTATCTCTCTCATCCCCACCAGAGAGCATCCAAAGGAAACCCGAGAAGGACATCAGGGCCTTCATCAGAAATCACAGGTACCTTCTGTCCTTTTAAACAGCGTGGCAGGATTCAAGTCCCAGGAGGCAGAAATATTATTCAGAGCACTAGAAACGATGAAGGATTTTTTAAAAAGCTTTGTTTGTTTGTTCTGTTTTGTTTTTCCAAACCCCTTTCTGCCATGTTTGTTTACAATGGGGGGATGGAAGCAATTGTATTTAAAATGTAGAGAAAACAGGCATCTTGATGCCTTGTTTTGACAGGACCGGGCGTGTGGCAATACTGTCAGTGAGGGGGGTGGGGGGCAGGTGTGTATAGAGAGAGCAGCTTTTATTTTCTGACATTTCATAGCAGTTATATTAATAGCGAAGCTGGGCCAACGGACCCATAATTCTATTTTTGTATCAATTTTGGTGCTGCATTTTACCTTGAACACGGATGGGAAGATGGAGCAGGCTGCTTTGCCCCTCTCTGCTGCCTGGCAGAGAGAGGGGGGAGGCTGGCACAGCTTGGTGGGGATGGGGACAGGGGGGAGGGAGGTGGGAAGGGGTGAGCAAAGGGGTTTCTCTTTGCCCAAGAGGTAGCACAGGTTGGCATCGGTGTTTGGGGTGGGGAGAAATGTGCCAAGCACCTCTAGGGTGTTACTTGAAAGCCTGGCTTGGGGCCTGTGGGCAAGCCAAGGGCTTGATGTCCCACTTGTCCCTCTGGGCCCCTGGGTGTGAGCTGGCTGCAGCACCCAGGGTGACTCCGTTGTGTTCGTTTGCACTTTAGGGAGAGAGGTGAAAGAGAGCACCAAGGAAGAGACAATCAGTCTGCACTGAAGCACTTGGGGTCAGCTCTGGGTTAGGCACCAAAAGAAGGCAGAGAGAAAAGTGGCACCCATGGGGTGCATCCACTGTCCTCCCTCTCTTGCTCAGGATGGGAGCAGGGCTGAGCTGGGCTGGGGATCTGCTGTGGGAGCACACAGCTCCCTCCTGCACAGGCTGGAATAGCTCACAGCAAAGTGCCCTGGGGCACTGCCAGGTCCAGCCTGGCCCAGTCAGCAGCACCCAAGCCTGGGATGAGAGTTGAAGTCATGCTTAGCCATGGGTGTCCCAACCAGCCCAGAAAGAAGCAGGTGAGAGAAGAAGGGAACCTGGGATCTGTCCTGCACAGGGATGATGCCAGGAGGAGAAACACCAGAGAGAACAGCAGGGCTTGCTGGGGCTGAGTAGAGGGACATCCATCTCCAAGGCTGCCATTCAGCACCTTTCACCAGCACTAAAATCACTTTAGTTTAAGAGGAAAAAATTAAAAAAAAAAAAAAAGGAAAGAAAGAAAGAGGAAAGGACAAAAATAGAAAGAGGAAAAAAGGAGAAAAAAAAAAAAAAGATAAAAACCACAGCAGTCACTGTGTGGACTAGGGCCAATGTTTTGGCAAAGGCCACCCAGTTTTCTGAGTCCCTTTGTACTGCTGAGACAGGGACAGGTCACCAGGTCACACAGTGGGAGCACGAGCCAGCACATCAGCCCTTTCCCTGCACTGGAGCACAGAAATTCTGTGGGCTGAGGATTCCTCCTTCCCCTGGCAGGCGGTGCTTTCCCAGGCAGGGAGATCTCAGGCAGAGGCGTTGTTTGATGCTGGGGCAGCGTCCCGAGCCTTGGCTGGAGCCCAAGTCTGCTGCTGGCTCTGGGTTTGTGCTGAATTATTGAACTCTCCCCGCGTGCGCAGGGCCGGCTGTGCCAGCTGCGGTTTGTGATTGCTTCAAACGCCGCCGTGTCCTTGTCTGAGATGAAAGGCAAACCCAGGGAATTTCCTTCCTGCCCGGCAGCACAGCAGAGGCTTGGCAGCCCACATACCACAGCTCCTTCCTCATGCAGGTGAATGACCTCAAATTGCTGTCATTTGGGTAAAAATGTCCTGGTTCCTTACTGCCTGGACCTTGCACTTTGGAGTGGGGCAACCTGGCCTGGCTCACACACCTTCTGTCCCCACAGGGTACCTGGGCTGGCTCTCCAGGGCTGCAGGGCTCCTTCCTAAAGGATCTGCCTGTAGGTGAACAAATCCCGTGCCCCATCTTCCCACCTAGCTGAGCTTTGGTCCTACATCAAACCCAAACACAGAGGGCAGGAGCAGAGCAAGGAGGAGGAGAACATTTCCACCCCACTTCACTCTGCTCCAGCTGTACATGGGAGAATCCCAAGTTCATCCTGGACCTCCTGGGTGCAGATGCAGTTATGTCACAGCTGCTGCTTCACTGGAGCTCCAGTGCCACTTCCTGGCACAGAATAAGGCATGTAGGGACTGAAAACCATCAGAGAGATGCTCTTTCTTGCCAGTACTTCAGCTGCCAGTGGAGCCCAGGGAAGTTTAGGGACTGAAATAAGAATCACACCCTTACCAGCCTGCCTTGGCTTCCAGTTCAGCTTTGCCAAGCTCTGGGCACATCTGATGCTCACCATAAGCAGTGTTGTTCTCCTCAAGCTGCCAGTTTCCATTTGGGCCATCAGGTGACAGTGAGCAGGTCACACCCCACCAGGATACACACGGGAATCCTGGTGAAGGTGTGACAGTGCTGAGATAACTGTCCCAGGGATGTCCTGCCAGAGAGTTTCACCACCTAGACAAGACTTTAGACTGTCCCATGACCCCCTGGCAGGTCTGGGTGGTTTTCAAAATCAAAGATTTTCCTCCATCTGTGCCAGGTTGTTTACTCTCTGTATTGCAAAAGAACTCATTTTGATAACTTATCTCATCTTTAAAGTAGGCTGCTTTAATGGTGCCAGCAATTATGCTCATTAGTAAGAATGCACAGGGTTTGATATTGCAGGGTAACTTCCCAGCATATTGATGGAATTTAACTCCATAATTGTTATCTTTCCTTAAGAATGAGGCTCAGCAGCAAAACCTCTGAATAAAACAGCAGTTTTCTGGCAGTAAAGAGAGAAAATTGGGTCCTAATTCACTTGGCTTCTTTGGAAAAAGAGAACTTTATCCCAAATATTATTTCCAGATGTTGCTGGAGATGTAATGCTTTGTGAGCAGGAATTCTTTTTCCTTACACATAAATAATTGTCCAGAGTAAAAAACCACCAGCTTACTATATTTTGATCAGGTAGCAGAGTTCTTCCCAGCTTAATACTTGATCCGTCTGGGATCCCAGTGCCATGGAAGCCAGAGAGGTGCTGAAGAGGGTCCAGGACAGAGCAGTGAGCACATGGGCTGCTGCAATCTGCAGAGCTCAGCCTTGGCCTTGGCCAAGCACCAGCTGCCTGGGAACACTCAGGTCATTCCCTCCATGGCTCTGGTGGTGCCCTAATTCTCCTGTCCTAGAAGACTTTGCTTGTCAGGCCTGGGGGACTTTGCTTCTAAAACTATCAAACAATTTCAAATGCTGAATAATCTCATATCCTCCAAACAGGAACTTCTTTTTGGCTTTGTTTTCCTCAGACTTTTCTGGAAGCTTTTTCTTATTCTTCTGAAGATCTTTCATTTTGCAAAGCAAAGATTATTCAAATTACACTGTTGGCTGCCCTTTATCTTGACTGTGATTTAAAGACTTCATTTCCCAATGCTGGTAGAAAAACGGTTAGAAGCATTTACAATGTATATTTATGAAAAGAAAGGAGCATATGAAAGGAGAAAAGGCTGCTTTCAGCGGTGCCATATTTTTCAAAGGTTGCATACAATCATATTTTTGTACTGTACTACCATTACTTAATAAAACATAGTTCTTATCCATGTGCCAAAGACAGACATCTCTTTCAATATCCTATTCCTTACTCCAAAACCTTGATACTGGTAGCAGTGGACAGCACAATGTGGACCCCAGTACCTGAAACCCCAATCCTGCTGCAGCATCCCACAGACTCCAGCTCAGCAAAGGAATTATTTGGTCCATTCCCAGCTTGGAGGCACCCACACATTCCTGTCTTCTTCTCCAAAGGAGGTGGATGGAAGGGGTATCTTGTGCTGCTCCTGCATCAATGGTTTTTCATTATGTGCATGGAGAGAGTGCACTGGTTAAGTAGAAAATTGAGATACTTGATTGTTCTTCAGGGTGCTAGGATGAGCACCAAAGCAGAAGTTCATAGTCATTAACTTTAGTATCTTAAATTACTTCAGGTTCTTTAAGTCTTCCCATTCCCTTCTTTCTTCCTCCTTAACAATTATTTCTTAAGGGCAGTTGCACATCTCTTGCTCAAATGAACCTGTAAAAGTCTCTCACTTCATTCAAGTCTAATGCACTTCTCTGTGTTCATCTCCCCTTTTTCCATTCCTGTGGGGCTCAGTTCCTCAGCACTGCAAGCTTTGAAGGGCCTGGGATCAGTGTCTTGGCAAAACATGGCACTAAAACCATTCCCCAGGGCAGGCACAGGGACAGGTCCCAGGGAAGTGCTCTCATGGCCAGCCAGGCATGGACAGGACTCCTGGGGAATGCCAAGGTGGCCAGAGAGCTTTCTGTGAAAGAAAGCAGGGTCAGTGAGAGGGAATTCGGTCTCTGGCTGTCATTCTGGCTGCTGGAACATTGGAAAGGACCCAAACCACAGGGCAGGAAACAAGAGGGATGATTTCAGCCCCCAGCAGAGGAAATTACTGGTTAAATTGTCAAATGAGGATCCTGGCAAAGAGTGGCAGAGAACAGGAAGAGGAAGGAAAAGCACTAGGAGAGGTTTAGTTTGCATGCCACATCACTCCTGCCATCCAAGGCCAACAGGGCCAACAAGGATGGTGCAAGGCAGCAGGAATTATATGATTGCATTAAAATATGGCCATCAAGTCTGGCAAACCTAAGCTGCAGTCCTTGTGCCAGGTTTCTGAGCAGAAATGACAAGGGAGTGTTATGTTTGTGATATTCCTGCTCCTGGGTCTGTTGCAGACAGTGCTGAAGCCCATCCTGGGATAGGACTGGGTTCCAGCAGTGCTGGGGCTGGGTGAGCTGTGGTTTGACCCAGACCACGCACGGGGAGAGGGAACAGATGGAACAGATTCAGCACAAGCTGATGTTGCCACTCTGGGGAAAGGCAGGGGATTGCTGTGTGTGGGTTTAACAATCCCTGCAGCACTCAGAGCCTCAAAAAGCACAAGGGAGAGGGAGCAGCCGCTCCCAGCCAGGAGAGGGGACACAAACCCTGTCTCCAGACCGAGGGTCAAGTATGTCAGTACAAAATCATCCATGTTTTCCTGGGCAGAGGATGATACCAGCATAAATAAGCCATCAGCACAGCTTGAATTTAGCTTTTATTTACAGATTTTCCACTTGAATTGCGTAAGTAGCTTAAGTCAAACAAGGACATCCTCCTCACCTATCCAGGAAACTGGGGCATGAGGTATCAGCAGTAACCACGTGCCCAGGCTGTGATCATGTCACTGCTGTGGCACATGGGTCAGGTTTGGCACAAGCAGGGGCAGGTAGAGCTGCCTGGAGCTGCCAGGTCTGAGGCACACAGGTAGTTTTTGCTGCTGAGGCTTTTGGGAAGGTGGGCCCAGGACTGTTAGCACTGTAGCAAGCCAAAATCCCCTTCCCCAGAGGGTCTGTGGGAGGACATCTGCCTTATCCAGGCATTTGATGACACTGCAGCACTGCTGGGTTACCTGTCTGACAAAAACATGAATCAGGCTTTAGGGTGCAACCAGCTGAGCCAGATGGCCTAGGTTAAACACACCACAGGATTTGGGCACTAAATTACTGCTCCAGGTTCAAGCCTGAACCACCTTTGCAGTGATGACACCATTGCAGTCACAATTACAGTGGAGGCCTGGTAACTGCTTGAAGCAGCAAGGCTCTGTCAGAGCCCTGCACACATCAGCAGGGCAGGGCCTGCAATGGGAACAGAACTGGGGCCTGGGCTCCAGAGTTTCTTGCTTGGCACCTAATCCCAAAACACTGACCTTTCCTGAATGAAAACTATGCAATATTGAAGACTGTGCCACAGGTGGTACTTTAGCCACCTCCCCTGGGTATGCACTCACACATTCTCAGAAGTGTCCTCACCACGTTACTCGGGCTTGGGGGAAGAACCAAGGAGTTCCTGAGGAGCAGGGCCAGCTCTGGAGCTTGTGACGTGCCACAACCCTGTTGTGACCTCAGCCAGGTCTGCTCTGCTGAGGCTGCACTGTTAGAAAGTAGAAGAGTCCTGAAAGTTCAGCTCCCCAGCCAAGAGTAGAGTGAAGGCAGGGATCTGAAAAGAGAAAGGAAGAGCAGGTTAAGGATTGTGTAAGGGAGAGGAACGTGTAGTATTCACTCCTTGCTGTAGTCAAGTGCAGTCACTGCAACAATATGGTCTTACTGGGAGTCAAGGCTTTAAATACTGCTGCTCATTCCTTGAGGGTCTGGAAAGAGAATTCAGGAGGCTGGACTTGTCCCATGGAGGAGGAGACATGGGACAGCATGGACAGTGTCACCTCTAAAAACAGGGCTTGAGAGACCAGCAAGGAAAGGAAGTGGAGAGGGGACAGCCCCTGTTACCTGAGAATGGTGCTGGGATCACACCTTGCTGCAGGCCAAGGTGTGGGACACAGGTACATCCTTCACAGGCAGGAGTGTGACCATCCTGGCAAGTCCTTGGACAGATGCATGCCTCCACTTGCCATCAATCCCACTTGTGATCAGGAAAACTAGAATAATTAAAAAAACCACTAATGACTTAGGCTATTGTTACGTCCTCTCCTTACCATTTTGAGTGGCTGTGGCCAGTCCCTTGGTCACAGCAGTAGAGCTCAGCTGTACAAGAGATGCTCAGCTAGAGGCTGACCCAACAAAATCTTAGCAAAGGGAGCAGAAGTTCCTTTGCCTTGTGCTTATCTAGGCCAAGGAAACAACTGAACCAGGGCTTTGAAACACTCTGCCTACATTGAATCTGTACTTTCCTTTCCATTCCAATCTTACCACATCTGGTATGCTTTTGTCCTGAATACTGTCATTCTTCCAATTCTAGGGTTAGATCAGAAGAGAAAATAAGCTCAGAAACAGCATGGGCCAAGCTGACAAATCCCCAAGTTAACCTGCCCAGAGTGGAGAACTGTAAAAACAGGACCTCCACATCCAGATGTCCCACCCCACCCCATTCACAGCCCTCCAGCCCTGACCAGTGCCACTTAACTTGACAGGGCACTTAAAAGCCACATACACATTTCAGAACAATAATTGATCCATAATCCTTACATCAGGTCACAACAGCAAGTTAATCTGGGGATCTGTCAGCTTTGGGAGTGTTCAAATTGTAATTTTGGAGAAACAAACATTAAGATCCAAACAGTGATGTAATGTGAGAATTTGAGAGGCGGGTAAGCAGTTAACCTTCCCCTCAATGGGAAGAGTGACCTGTTTTGCTTGAACTCTGCCTCTGAGCTCCTTGTCACTGTACAACCAGCCTGGTGCTCCCTGTGACCAGGGCAGGGGGTCAGGGGACACCAGCAGCTCCAGAGGTACCTGAGGCACAAAGGCCAAGGGACTAACCTCACCACATGCATGTGGAATGAATGATCCTGAAAAATGCACCGCCTGGAGCATCTCAAGCCTACTGTGAAATGGAATTCCTACACAAATGGAGAAGTCTGTGGGGTTCCCAAGTCTGGCCATGACACACTGACAGCTCTAATCATGGCCAGAGCTCACCTCTTCTTTTGTGGACTTACCGAGCTGCAGCAAAGGTTTGACTGTTTCTAAAGAACTGAAATGGGAGGTAACTGTGCTAAAAGCCATTCATACTTGTGTGTGTGTGAGAGATACAGCAAAACTTCAGTGGATTAAGAGACTGAGAGAAGCAGAGACAAAGCAACACACAGAGGACTTCACCTAAAAATGGCCTGACACGCAAAGGTCACTGCACTCCATCGCAGTTTGCCATCCTGCAGCACTGGTGACACCACTCTGGAAGCAGCCTTGGAACCCTGAAGATGCACAAGCCTGTCCCAGTTTGTCACCACCCACCTGAGATCAAACCACAGCCATGAGCAGGCTAAACATCGTGGACAGTGACATTTTATGGACTGTGCTGTCTCTCACCTTCCACCACAGTGTACAGCATATCATGCTTGTTAAATTACAGCTAAGGAGTAATGAAAAACTTACACTTAAGTGACATAAAAAAAAGGGGGGGAGGACCCACAAATTTCTCCCATCCAACTATAAACGCACACCCATTTACATTGTTTTGTAAATGAATTTAGAAGAAAAATAAAAATATTAAGATATTTCTCTTCAGGACAACCATTGCACATTTGGTTTTGCTTTGGAGGGGAGATACAAACACACACAGCAGGAATACTTTCCAATTGAAAATATGCAAAACAAATAGAAGAGGGAACAGTTCAGCACCTAGACAGCATTTTCCTTCTGTCCTTGATAAACATTATCTCAGTTTCCCACAGCATTTATTTCACTAGTCAAACCCTCAAAATCTGGTATCTAGGAAGAACACCTCTCAAAAACTTCAGAAAAATAAAAGCCTATTAAGCAGTGGCATTGTACTGCCCCATTTTCTGTATCTCTCCCATCTGCAAGCCATTTGTATGAAGAAAATCTTTGTTTCCAAAACTTGGCTCACTAAAGCTCATTTGTTCCCAAACACAACAGCGCCTTGGTGCTGTTTACAGAGGCTGGGCTGGTTCAGCAGCAGCAGTGGGGATGTTCCAGGGTGTCCCATCCCTCTGCCAGCACTCCGTGTCCCCAGGGAGGGCAATGCCAGCCACCCTCCCTCAGGGTTAGAATGTGGGGCTGAACACAGCGCCAAACCTTGGCTGAAGGACAGAGCCTCTTGACACACAGGTCCAACACAGCCCCTATATCAGTGTTCTTTTGTAAGTACTGAATCCAGATTGGAGCTATTTATGTGGGGTTTCATGTGCTTGCTAAAAAAAAAAAAAAACCAAAACAAAACAAAAAGGATGTTTACCCAACATTGTTTATCAACAGGAAAGGATGGCAACAAGGTCAGAGTGTTTTCTTTCTCCAATCTCATCAAGATCTCAGAAGCAGTGACTTTAAAGTGACCCAGTCTGATCAACTTTTCAGCATAGGAAAAAGGAGCAGTTGCTCTTAACAGGACAAAACTCATCTCTCTTTAACTTCACATGAGCATCTTTACAATAACGAAAGAGCTACATATGCAGCTGTTTCCACTTTTTTCTTTGCAAGGTGGGTGCTGAAATATCCACACCTCACAGGAGATAATCAGAAAAATATTCAGAGTAAGAATCCCTGGAGTTAAAGTAAGAAGGAAGAAAGAAGTGGGCAATGCAAGTGCTCTCTGAGTACCTCTACTGGTTCATTTAGACAAGCTGAAAAAAGAATGGAAAAGTCAGTGCTTTTCAATTTTCACGCTACTCTCCTCTCAAGAACAAAGGAGGCAGGTGAGAAATACAAAATATAAAGTGCAGTTGTGTTTAAAATGTAAGACATAAAATTTTTCAAAATGAATAAATCAGCTTAATCATTAAGTACTTACATATCTCTCCCTACCCCCCTTAAAAAGGGATGTCCCTGTATTTTCTGTATGAATTTACTATATATACATATGTATAAATCTATACATACACAAAATGGGTATGGCCTTACACTCCATTTAAGGATATTTTGCTACATGGGTCAGAGTGCAAAGCAATTGCTTCCTTCAAATCAGTATTTTTACATCAAGACATAAACCTGTAACTTAGACAATTTGCATGACCACACAGCCACAGTGGCAAATTATTTTTCTGGCTTGTAAA
Organism: Melospiza georgiana; assembly: GCF_028018845.1. Lineage (NCBI taxonomy): Eukaryota > Metazoa > Chordata > Aves > Passeriformes > Passerellidae > Melospiza > Melospiza georgiana. The sequence continues at coordinate 6,254,637 of NC_080444.1, forward strand.
AAAAAATTTTAAAACAGAAGTTCTATTTCAGCAGTTTGAAGATGGAATGTAAAGTTTCTGCTGTTAAATGTATATAAAATATATTTATTGAATCATACATTCATGCTGATTCCAATAAAAAAAAAAATTAAAGATTTTTCTGAAATTTCTCTCCATGGATTTTGTACTGCTGGTTGTTCCACACAGCAGCTGGAAACACAAAGAAAAATCTATTTCTTGTACTATTTTGCAAGCTAGGACATTATTTATATAGAGCTTTAAAATTCTTAGGTGGATGGAGTGACCTTGGTGCAAACACCCAAAACGACATTTCAGAATGCAGGACTGTCACTGAATCACAAAGATGGTCACAATAAAGTGTTTTTCCTTCCACTGTCAGGTGCTTTGTCAAGTTTGAAATATCACCAGTGGAACAGCAGGTCCCTCCTAGCTTGGCAAATGGCATTTTGTGACAGGAAATAGAAAGGCAGGATCCTGCCCTTCAAATTTATTCTGAGAATGTGCCATTACTCTAAAAACTATAAGTGATGATGGAATTTAAAAGAATTTTCTTCAGTTTCATGTGTCATAACCAAAAGTTTTTAATGGACCAACTTTCCTCATTCTTCCATATAACACTCAAATAAGGATAATGTTTTGTTGGGAAACAAAATCAGTGAGGGAATTCCTTCTTCCCACAGCACACACAGCTTACAACTTTACAGTGCGTGCTCCTATCCCAAAAAAAACCCTTATAACAGAGCAAAAACAGTTCAAAAATATGCCCTTCTAGGATATGCAGAATAAGCAGCTGCAGAGATCAACTCTGGATCCTCATACCTGCATCCAGAATCATCCTTTTCTCCATGCACAGTGAACTCCCAGGTCTCAAGGGCATCTCTGCCCTGTGGCACCAGAGGAAAAGTTGCTCAGATTGAAGTCAGAGCTCACTGTTACCACACAGGCTGTTAGCTACCTCCAGAGTAAATCCTCTCTGCCAAGCTCACCACTTCCACACTCACCTGTATGGTGGGCACCCAGCAACACCAGAGCTTCAGTCTGAGCAAATTTAAAGAAAAATAAGAAAAAACAAAAAAGGGCCCTGCAGAGCAAGGAAGTGACCCCAGTCTGAATCCTGAAATGCAGAACCAACATCTGCATGCCCAAACACACAGATCTCAGTTCAGCTTTACAGAACAGCCCCACACAAGTCTGCTGGTGCATCCCAGTACTGCAGATGTGCTCAAGGGGTAACCTGAATTCTTAATTGTGCAATGCTCTTGAAGGAAGGCAGCAAGGGCAGTTCATGGCTTCCAGTTCTGGTCTGGGTGCCATGAAACACCCCTGCAAGTGAAACGTCCTCATTTCTACTTGTCTTAACCTATTAAGATCAGGGAGAAGAGGCCAGATCACACCAGTCATACATGAAACACTCTCTGTATTCTCAGAAGGGCAGATCAAGGTATCTTGACCATGAAGGTTATTCCAGATCTGTCCATGAGGCTGTGATGGGTGCAGAAGTCTTATGGCTCTAGACAGCTTTTCTTCAGTTGCCAACTCCCTGCAGAGCACTGGGACACCAAGAGCTCTTCAGTGCCACCACCTCCTTGTCTTGACTGGAGGTACTAGAAAGGAGACACCAACAGTCTGATGCATTTCAGACTGCAGTATTTGGTTCCTAGAAAGAGCTGGACTACCTTGGTTATTATTAGCCTCCTTGGAGCTCGTGCAGCCCACTGCAGCCAGCTGAGGCAAATTAAATCATGGCTTCTTCATAGTCATCCTCAAGAATGTACAGAAAGGACTGGAGGCCTTAGACAAGAGATACTGAGGTTTTAACAGTACAGCAAGGCAGAAAGCAGAAGGGCTGGAGGCTACATAAAGCCTAAACATCAAAATCAACGTGCAACATCTTACAGCAAGTCTCTTCAGAGGACTTTGTTATTAGTGAGTACCAGAGCCACCAAAACGCAAATACCAAGAGCCATTCTGTAACATAACTTTCTTTTTGAAAGTGTTTCTTTACAAGACATTCCCACAGAATTTTATGTAAATATTTTATTTGCCTGTCATCTTGAGACAAGAACATGACTTTCTGGGTCAACATATTGAGTATGATTCATATGAGAACAAGCACACACTTCACCCTTTTAAAATTCTTTACTGACACTCTTCTTTCAAATCAGACAGCAATGAGCCAGAACTGTCCAGCTCCCACTACAGAAATGGGGGTTCAAGCTTATGGATGCTTTTGCAGATTTGGTTAAGAGCTGTAAAAGCTTCTGTTAAAAGCACTTTGATAAGTCTGAAGTGCAACCTGTTACTGCAGTCTTCGGATTCAACGTCAAGAACAGTAGAAACCCAACAAAGGGGAAAAAAAACATCACAAACAACAAGGACAGGGTTCAGTAAAAGATCTCCATTGCATACTTTCACCTCACAGGCATTCCTGATAGGAAAAATGCAGACAGCTTTTGTTTTTTTAAAAAAATACCAGTTACCACCACAAGAGGAAGCAGCAGAATTTCCCCAAATGCTGGCTGTGAGAGCACAGCACAGCTCACACTCCCCCAGCTCACTAAGGTATCACATCTCCAGGTACAGATGGTAGGCAGGCCAATCTGACACAGGTGTAAGGAGGGAAGGGACAAACAGTGTAACAAATGCAAAGAGAAAAATAAAACAGAAACCAACACTTCAGCAACATTTAGTACAACCAGCTTCAACCAATAAATCTGGCAGAGGAAAAGGCAAAACATGACTGTTGGGGACAGGTAATACCGAGGGCAGCTCTGCTCCAGAGCTTACAGCAAGCACAGGTCAAGAGATGATACACTGCATATGCACAGTCATTATAGTCATAAACCAAGAAACATGGAAACACTGACACCTGACACAGATTAGCCAACTTCCTACACAGCTCTACTGTGCTACCAAGAGACCTGCAGGTCCAGTGGAAACACAAATCCACCATTTTTATCCAAATGTTTAACACCAGCCATTACAGAAATACTGCTTTGTGCAGCACCATCTTACAGGATCTCTTGGTCTGAAATTACCCAGTTTTGTATTTTCAGTTTCATCTTCTTCCAGAGGCAGTGGAGGGTGTTCAACATCTTAACACCAGGACAGACAAGCACCTTCCATACTTCTGACAAAAATTCCTTCTTATCCACTTCAGGTCTGAAGCAAGGAATGAAGTACTGCAAAAATAATTATTACTTACAGCAGTTGGAAATGTAAAGTATGTGACAGAGGTATTTCTGCTTTGCTTGTAATTTTGCAATAGTTACAACAGGACCTGCCCAGCTTCAAGTTCAAGTTATTAACTTCTGCATCCAAGAAGTATTTGTTTTCAATAATTTAAATGCAAAGTGATGCACAGAAGGTATTAAGACCTTTAGCTACAACCACCTCTACCATGTAAACCTAGTGACTGAAGAGCCTCTTCCCCTTGGACAAACTCCAAAATACTCTTGACTTGATAAAGCAAATCTAGACCTTTTTTATTTTATTTTTTTTAAACAATTTGCCAAAACTGGAATGAGAGATAAATAGAAGGCACAACAATTTTGCTTTTTTTTATACAAATACAAACTAAACATGAAAAAAACTCCCTATTTCAATAAAAAATTTCACAAGTTCAGGAAAAGTGTTTGAAGAGTCAAGTTCTAGACATTTAAAACCTATCCCACAATCCAAAATTTCAAAGTGGTAAAACAGTAGTTCGAATTCCTTGCTGTGATCATGTATCAAAAGGAAAAGAGATTCTACGGATACCCATTATTCCACTTTTACAGCGCCACAGAAAGGTGAAAGTCAATTTTTTCAAGTGGCAATGTCTCCAGACCGGAGGATGTTCATATGACCCTCAAAGAAACACCAAGAGTTTTGCTTTTCTGCCCTTGGAATACTTGCCAAGAACTATGTTTTCCTACAGGCTCTTGAATGCATGCACGTGAAATATTATTCCGCTGACTGCACCCAAATTCATTAGAAAGAGGGGAGGAAAAAAAAATAAAAGAAAAAAGAAAGACATTCCTTAGGAAAAACCACTGGTACCAAAAAAACCAAAAATCAGTCCGTAAGTTTGAGGTGAAGAAGAAAATTCAGTTCTTTTCTTTTTAAAATCCACTTTTCCTAAAACGTTGTTCCACAAAGCTGGAATCTGGGACAAGGACTAGAAAAAAATAAATCACAGAACCATAACACAAACAAAAAGGGGCCAAAATAGTATCAAACGTAGCAGTCTATAACAGGCTAGGGCCACATTCCAAGATACCCAAGGCTGAAATTCACAAATCTGCAGGAAAAAGGGTTTGCGCCATCACGTCAACATCCGCGATGAATTCACTGGCGTTGCCCGATCCCCCTTCCAGCTCCAAATCCTGGCTTCTGGGACATTCCTCCACGAGGAGGCCCTCGAATCCCACCTCCCAGCCCCCCACGAGTGCCTCCAGGTCCACGGGGTCTGTTATCTCTGCGGTCACCCTCCCTGGCAGCTCGTGTTTTCTTCTCCTCCACGTTCAGGCGCACCTCTCCCCTGAACATGATGGGCTGCAATAGAAGCACAGAAGGTGCTGTCATTAATGGGTCACCAGGAGCTCTTCAAGGTCAAGCAGATTCCTGCAACTTTGTCTCATATCCTCCTCTCCATGAAAGACTGAAGGGTCTTAGGATTACCTACTAAACAATGGCAATAGTAAAACCATGCATCCAGTCTTGGGGCTTTAGTAGAAGAATTAAAGATGTGAAGGAGTGACCTTTGAAAAGCCATCTCAGGCTGAACACAGAACATTCTGATGGGTTTCAGAAAAGCTCCCTGCATGGCTATGAGGGTGCATTCAGAGTCCCTGCCTACCACAGCAGGCAGGCATGGACACACATTCTGCATTAGCAATCATTGCTGACAGGCTGAGCAGGTACCTCCTGCCTTTGTTAGCAAAATTCTTTTCAGCGTGCACACCAATACAGCTTCTTCCTTTCAGCCTCTGACAAACAAGATTCTACTTGTCCATAGAATCAGACTCTCTCTACCTTGTCCTCCTGAAAGCTATTTATACACTTCCTGTGTTCAGCAATCTCCCACTAGAAAAAGGCTCTGTAATGAGCTCCTACAAGCTACTTCAATGACAAAGACTACACAAATCTTGGTAATAAGAGGGAAAAACATTATATCTACTTTAATATGCTCAAAAAAATCTAAAGGTATCAAGTACATTCTCTTCCTGTTAAGCTGAAAAACACTGTCTGCTGTTAACAGACCAAAAACCACTGCCTGGAAAGTTATTTACCCTGTTGCTAAGGATCTTCTGAACCGGCTCAGGATCATCAAACACCACAAACCCAAAATTAGGGAGCTTTCCACCACTGTTGATGCGGAGTTCAACAACATTGCCATAGCCTGCAAGAGAAAAGCCAAGTTCTTGGGTCATACATTAGAATGCTCTGTTGGCCACGCCCATGGCTGCAACCCCCATCCCCTCAGAGAGCAGCAAAGAAACCAACTTACTTTGGAAAAAGTCTTTAAGTTCAGATTTATCCACATCATGGGGAAGGTTCCCAACAAACAGCTGATGACTGTCTGGGTATCTCACAATCCGCCTGGTTTCAACATCGCCTTGTTCACCCTCGCGAACTTCAAGAGAAGAGAAAAGCAAAACTGATTTTAGAAAAGTCAACAAACAGAAAAAACAAACGGAACAAGAACAAACAGAAAAACAAGCCATGGTGAGAATTATCACCATTAGAAAGAATCAATTCACATTGTCTATCCATTCATATACAAAACAGGAAAGCAGTCTATACTAGCAAGTGCGTAATGATTTCCTTTTTAATCACCTGGCTGAGGCCAAGCTTAAATTTTTACTTGAGTAAAAATCATGTGCTTACTGACAAAAATAATGATATTTCAAAAGCTTCAATTAACACATTGCTTCTCCAAAACCTTTAAGCACAGAAACCAGCTTCTTTGCAGCTCCTCTTACTTGGCCTAGGACCCCGCTGAGGTGGGATGCTCGTTCGCTGCTCCCTCACTCGCTGATCCCTCTGAGGTCTCTGAGGGGGGGTCTGGGATTCAGGCTTTGCCTCAGGGCGGGGCTGCATCAATTGAAAAAGGAGTGAACAGTTGAGAGTCAGAAATACCAGCAGGTTCAGCTTTTAAGAGCTCACTATCAAGTTGGTAATAAAAAAATACAGGAAAAGGTAATAGGTTTTTCCACCTGTGACTAAAACACATGTTAGCTCATGTTGGCTTATATGCTAAAAGCAAGCAGCATTCCCATGAACATTCCCTGTTTTCCTCCATGAGTAAAAATTAATTCTCAACCCAAAAACCAAGGAATAACATCTTCATAAAGTCTACCAGGAATCACAGAATGCTAAAGTCTTTGGGGCCTGGGAAGTCAAATCAGAAACAAGCAGATTTCATTCTTTTTCCCCTGTCAGCCAGTTTAGTACTTAAACTTCTCCAGATGCTGGATTCCTACCTGTGAGACCGGTACTTTCACAACATGAGGTGGTATTCCTGATACTGGGACAGCCCCACTGGGAGGAAGGTTCTTGCTGGTTACTGATGCCCAGGAAAATGTCTTAAAAAAAAAAAACAGAATGATATTAACTAACTACATCTCCATCTGAAATTTATTACTGACAGGACAGCTAACAGACACAGGATACCAGGAACAAATTTTAACTTGTACTTGAAAATCAGGAGCCAGCCAATAGCAGTTTCCCCACAATTTCCTTCAAATTATTTAAATTCAAAAGACTCAGTGCAATGACAATGGAGAGTTGAAACGGGACACAGCAGTGGCCCAACACCAAACACCAAGTATCACATCAAGGTTAATCAAAGTATTGGATTCCTGAACCCAAATCTGTCTACTTTACCTTCCTTAACACTGAGAAGTGACAAAAATCTCCAGGTAAAAATAAAGCTGTGTAAATAGACACTGATGAAACCACATTAGAGAAAAGAGAGATCCACAGTCATTACCCTGGAGTCCTCTTGCACTGCAGGAGCTGGATCAGCAGGAGCTGGAGAAGGACTCTTTTCCACAGTCTCTTCTGGAGCAGATTCCTCTAATACTGGCTCTGACTTTTCTTCCTGCACCTCTGGTTCAGGCTCCTGTTCAGGTTCTGCCTCTGGCTCAGGCTCTGCCTCTGCAGCTGTCTCTTCCAGGTGTTCCTCAATGTCATTGCTATTACACAGCAGCACAAAAAGCAGGAAAGAGGTGTTATTGTATTTATTCTATTACTGGTGATAAGCAGTGCTACTTATGCAATACAGAAGTCAGGCTCATGACATATGAGAGGAAGAACAAGGCCAAATAAGGCCACATTGCACAAGGATGCACATTTTGCATTGGTACACTATGAAGCAGCAAAACAAAAAAATCCAGAGTCTCCATGTTCAGTCTAACAGCATTTTAATTTCAGCTGATCAATAAACAGAATTTTTTTGACTGTCAGAAGAAAACTATTAATAGCAATAAATTCATGTGACCTGTTCTACAAGCAGCCTGTCCCACAGAATGCCTGACTTCATCTATAAATATATTATTACCTGACAGCCTGCTCATAATAAGCACCACTATCATCAGGAACAGCCTCAGGTGTCTGCTGTCTTTCCTCAGGTTCCTCCCCTTCCTCCTCTGATTCTAAATAAGGTTAGAAAAGAAAAAAAAAAAACACACATCTTTAGTAAGAGGCTCAAACACAAGTCACTTATCACAAAATACAGGTGAAGTTTCTGCCAAAGAACACACAAGAAGCACTTTTGAGATGTGACATGAAACAGACATTTTTGTATATTTCCACTATCACTCTGGTTATTCAGTTTTGACCAAGGTTAAAAAATGTGCTCCAAATATTTCAGAGAACAAGATTTATAACCTACAAATCTGACTGCAACTGCCAAAATAAGTCTTACAGTTCTTGTAATAGAAACAGATTATGCCAGAAAAATAATCATCTGCATGTCACAACTCCTTGGTGCACTGTAAAGAACCACAGGCAAGGAAAAAACCTACAAGCACATGAAATCTAATCTGGGAATAGAATGTTGATATAGATCCAGAACCAAACACCAACAGAACCATCCAAAAATTTCTGCTGCTTACCCTCTGGAGGCTCAGTATCAGAGTCCCCAAAAACCTCGTCCTGGTAGCGGAAGATATCGTTGTGGACATAGAACTTGTTTGCAACAGAGCCCTAAGAGCAAATCAAAGGGAAGAACTGAATCAATTACAACAATCCAGTAATGTAAAAATTGAAATAATGTGAAAACAAGAAAGGTTTGAACAAACTGTCCTTCCCACAAGATTAATCCAAATTTGCCTCTTTTAAGAAAATAATGTTATGTGGGGCGGGAAAGCGAGAAACTAAAAACACATCACTCCTAACAAGTTAGGTATGGATGGAACAAAGAAAAAAAAATTTTTGAAGTGCTTGTAATTCCAATAGGTCACAACACTAAAGAAGTGTGATTAACAACTTCCTGGTGTTCAAAGTATTAATTTTTATCTCCAAGTCATATTGTCAAACAGAGTGATCTTGCAACACTCCTTTTTCACTATCATTTTCATTTCTGTGAACTGCTTTGTTAAAAAAGTCTATTTAAAAATCCCACTTCAAATGCTAAGTCTGCACTTTATGAAAAAGAAAATCTGGAACCCATATTTTCAAAGTGACAGGAAGCATTTCCCTCTTTCTACTACCCCCTTTTCAGTAAAAAAAACAGTTGCTAGGATAGCAAATCAAGACAATATAATTTTAATATGCTTAAGAAAAAAAAAGTGTTGCACTAACCTAGGAGTCCAAAGTCAGGATATTTATAACTGATTTCGATATCCAAGGTCAATGTACAATCACACAGAAGTAGTGTGATTCCCAAAGGAATTTTCAGAATGTAACTGCTGAATTGTGTGGCAAGTAACGTTCCTAGTCTAAGCCTTGAGATGACAGCCCTGAGGCAGCCAGAGCTCAGCAGTGGTGCCAGCAGCACACCCACCTCAGGAGCGAGCACGAAGGTCTGCATGAACCTGCGCACGGGCTGCATGTTGTTGGAGAGCTCCCCCATCACCTGCACCACCACGCCGTCGTTGAGGGTGGCGTGGGCGTCCACGTGACGGATCTTTGTGTGGCAATCCTTGAAGTTCAGTGACAGCACCTTCTTGTGGATATCCTAGGAAAGAATGGTACACGTGGGTTATGCTGCAGAAGCCATTTCTGCCAAGTAAGCAGCTTTCAGAGAAAGAAACATCATAAAAACTGGTTTAAGATACAGTCCCTAACTCTGGAGAGAGAGAGAGATTGGCAGGATGCTTGTTAAGTTTGCTTTGCAAGCAATTTTACATTATAAACCTTCTATAAAGGAAGCACATTTTGCCTAACTACTGCTGTCTACAGTCAAGAGGGTTTTTTTCCTCCCCATTTTTTCCCTTCTTTTACAGAAGGCACTTGCACAGTGTGGGGGTGAATCACAGCTGGATACATTTCTCAACCATAAGGTGACAAAATAGAAGGAAAGAACAGCTTTCTTATTTAAAAGTTCTTACAGATTGCCCATAGACTGCGTCAGCTGGTTTTCCATTGGAATCCAAGCCACCGTGGACATAGGAAGAGTTCTTTCCATAAAACCTGTTGGAAAGAAATATTTTAATGCCAAGCTTTGCTGTGTAAGAACATTGAGCTTCTACATTAGAGTGCAGTACAAATAATTCACTTTTAAGTAAGTTTCCTGTCTGAATCACCAGAATAAAGCCACAAAATCTCATAATCCTGTTACTAATCAGAGGGTGGGGGGAAACCAAAATTTTCTAATGTAAGCTGTAGCATTCAGGTGTGTCAGAGACCCAGGCACCAACAACCAAAACCAAAGTCTCATGAGAGCTCATGATCCAATCCCATTATCCTCTTTCTGCATGAGGTCCCCAAAACAACACCCTGAACATCTGGAATGCTGAAGGCTCCCTCTCAAGTTCCGATTTCAAGCTTGAGCAAGGAGCAATGGGACTGTTTTGCTCTCTTACAGTAAAAAATATATTGCAAGTAGATCTTCCTTTCTGGAACTGAGAGGTTACCAGCTGAAATGCCCCAAGCACCATGGCACTGGACTCTGCCAGCAGATAAAAGACTGGAATGGATTCCATGGCACAGAGTCAACCGTCCCCTGACCCACAGGGATGAGGCCAGCTATTCACCCAAGTGGAAAAACACTCTGAGTAACTGTTCCTGAGACTGGATGGGGGGAAGTTGTCAGAAACTTTATCAAAATACAACAAAATGAAGTGTCTCTTCATAAACAGGACTAGTTTCAGAAGGGTACCTGTCACACCAAACAGGACTGATTTGTTTAGATAATAGATTATAGTCTGCTGCATATCCACAATTACCTTGACTTTCCTTTTAAGAAAGAGCTGGTGTGACTCCCAAGAGAGACCAGCAGACATGCACAAAGCTTATTCAATCTTTCCTTCTAGTGAGAGGGCATTTTATCAAGCCAAAAATGACAGAAATAGCCAACTAAGTGGTATTTCTCCAACTTCACTTTACACTGATTACAAGCAGAAGTGGCAAGCAGCATTTCAGCAAGAACCAGAACTCAGATATTTAAAGAACTCCTGTAATCTTTATTATCCATCTTTTAACCCAGCTGAACAAAATCAAAAGTAAACGATGCTTAGCATCTTGAATAAATCAGTTTAAGTGACAAAATTCAGCAAACTAAGACACAGGAATAAGATCATTCACCAATTTTAACACACAAGTTAAGAAATTCCCCCAGAAAACCAGCTCCAAGCGAAGCAGAGCTTTACCTGTGCAAATAGTCAGGTGCTTGGTTCAGCAGGGTATAGTACTGCCTCACGAACTCCCGCCCGACCAGCAGGGGACTTGGCTTCTCCATCACCATTTCTTTGGTCAACTGAAAACTAGGGGAAAAAACAAAAGCTCCATAAACCACGAGCATTTCAAATGGCTGTTCTCATCCTGATTGCATAAGCCACCTAATCACAGTGGAAAGCACGCACCAGGACTGTTTTACCCTGTAAGCAGTTTAAGCAATGTGTTTTCAGAGTCATCAGAGTTTTGGTGCCAGGGAGAGGATTCCTGGGTACCAAACCAGAGGTGGGAGAGGCTGCATGGCCAAGGCAGGTCACCTCATAACCTGCCCACATATCCTCAGGAAAAAGCAGGTGGCAAGCAAGTAAGGTTCTTCAAGAGGATTTGCTAAGTGGCTAAGACATTTACAGTCAATCCAAATTCTACTTACCTCACTTGACTTCACAATCAGAATTAAAAGTCAGATGTTCTCAGGCAAAGCCTGTGCTACTGTATTAAGGGCATTTTTAGAAGGTCAGAATAAGTCCAATCTATTTTTATCAGCAGCACAGCACTACTTGCTGTGAGTGTCAAGCACTCTGCAGGAATATTAGATTATATTAAAATTATTATGCTACACAATAACACAAACTGCTCTTCCCCTGCTTCCACCAATCTCAGCAAGTCATTTCTCACTTGAATTCAGACCACCAGTCAAGTGAACAGCACCACCCATGCCCAGGGACAAATCCATCTGGGTACTTCTACCTACCTTCCATGGAGCTGTAAGTTACAAAAATAAAGTATTTGCAGGTTGGTTACACATTACAGGTATCTTCAGCTCAAACCAGAGCAGATTCCCACATTTCCTTGTTATTAAATACTCAAACACTGTTCAAACTCACTCAAACTAGTTTTAAACTCACAGGGATAAGCACCAATAGCAGGCCATGTTCTTGGTACCAAACACAGAACCAACAGCAGATTTTCTGCTTCACACTCAGTTTGCTAAGCCCCCACTCTCTACTGATTGGTGCAACTCTCTCCTTCACTACAGAGCTCTTTTCCCAACCACATGGTATTCAAACTCCATATGCACATCCTCCAGGTATGACAAGCAAGTCAAAACTGACACTACTCATCTGAGCCCTCTAAAAAGCAATTCAGGAATCATCGATCACTTATCTGCTTTTATTTAATACTGATAACTATAAATAGAGACAAGAAATGATGGCATCAACGACTGGGGGGAAACCCAGACTGGGTCACAGCCAGAACACAGAATGGGAGGAAAAAAAGGAAGCCAAACTAAGTAGTCTTTTAGCATAGAATAATCCAGAAGGAGTCTGCAAAAGCTCGTGCCAAGCCAGGCATGTCTCAGGACAAGCTTTCTCTTGTCACAATATCCAAGAGCATCCCCTATCCTGAGAAAACTCAGTTGCCCACAACTTATGCTTCAAACATAGCAAAAGGGAAAGAAAGAGTGGCTTTCCCACCTGCTTGTACTCAACCCTATCCCAGTTCATCCAAGGATCTTAAACGTTTGATACTCACTGTATTTAGTGAATTTCAGAGAATTTGTTCTTTAGACACCAAAAACTGACAAGAGAGCAGAGCTTCAGGAGACAGAGGTGACCAGGCTGGTGTTAATTGCAAACACAACATACACAGAGCTGCAAAGGAAATCGCAACCACACTGCTGGATGGACCAGGAATGCAAAACAGAAGCTTTAAGCCCCAAAGAGATGAATGTACTTAGGAAGATGCCATGGAAGCTGGCACTGTGCGTGAAGCCAAGTCCCAATGAACCTGGCAAATTTAATCTATCTCAGTCAATGTTCAAACACGCAACACATGGTAATCAAGGGACAAGGCAATGTTTAGCCACACTGTCAGAACACCCAGGTAACAGATCTGAGGATGTGATCACACCCAAGCTCCCAGCAGGGGCCAGAATGAACTGCAATCAGCTTTGCTGCAGGAATGCAGCTAAGACTCAAGGCAGAAGACACAACAGCAGAGCCATAATTTTGTATACATTGAGGTGTTTTGCTCTGCTTTTAATATAATCACATGTTACCATCTTTTTAAGTCTAGAAAAAATGAGAAAATTTCCCATTCTATTTTAAAACACACTTTTCTCTAAGTTTAAATACAGCAAGAAACATCTGGGGAGCTCCAGAAAATGTGTCCATGAACTCCCTCTCTTTCAGCAGGAAATGTGCCTATCATCACCACATAAAGAAATGTTACCTACATTATAATGTGCAGAAAAAATAAGATTAAATATGACCTAGAACTTAAACAGGCTTTTCAAAACATTCATAAGCTTTCAGCTGTTAGAGGACTTTCAAGAGTTAACCATGCAGAAAGGAAGAAAGAGTCCATGGCTGGGTCTGGCCTGCAGGAAATGCTCAGATTCTGCAAACCATTTTCATTTCAGGAAGGTTCTACTGTCTGTGGTTTTGCAGAAGCCTCTGAACTCAAAATGTAATGTATTACAGATACAGATGTCCAACACCCACAGCACAGTGTGAGGTGACAAAAGCCCTCAAGAGATGAACTCCTGCCTTCTACTGCACGTTAACTGAGATCCCCATAAAATGTTATCAGACAGTAAAAGAACCCAGCAAAGGTAAAGTACAGCTAAGTGGTGACTACCACTGCTGACTTCCTCATCCCACTGTGTTTCCTCCTGAGTACCTGTGAAGCTCTAGAAGGAGCAGGCCAGGCCTAAAGCACTGGGAGTAGAAATGGCAGTGACATGACCTGCACTTTTACTGCACTTTTAGCTCCAGTCAGCTTAACTGACAAGGCAGGATTTCTTTGCTGCACAACAGTTAAAAATTTGCTTCTGTGCTGACAGTTTACAGCCAGGAAGCCAGTCCCACCATACACCACATCATCATTTGGAGAATGACAGGAGGCACACTTCATTTCTTTGTGAATTCCAGTTTCCCTGGAATTCAAGCTTATTTCTACAAATGTAAATAGGCAGGTTTTCTATTCAGTTCTGATAAATGATGAATTGGGCTCTTCTGAGAATTATTTTCGAGTGCTTCCTAGAACACCAATGTACAAAGCCCGACATTCTCACATTATGGCAAAATCCTCCTGCAGCACTCAAAGTTCAACAGCTGATTCACCAACAGCTCTTTCACATTTCTGATCTTCAGTGAAAGCCCTCACCCACATTAACCCACAGACACATCACTTTCTGTGCTGGTCTCAAAAAATATTGGAAGTGAAGTGGCTTGATTAGTTCTGTCATATTTAAATGCTTAAAAATATGCATAAAAGAACTTCCCTCCTGCTACGGGTGAAAAATCTATCAGAACTAACTCCTACCATGAAAAGAGGAATTGCTGAGTGCCCAGTTGTTCTCAAGCAGATCTGAAAAGAAATGGGAAAGACCTACATGACCTAATCAGAGGACAACAATCTGTTTTTACTGCTGCTGCACCTGCTGCTACGTTGCCAGTTGCCATCTGCTCCTGTTCCCCAGCCAGCACAACCTGAATGGTGGAAGCCAAGCATCTCCTCAGAGAGCATTTGCTCCCTACCACTCATGAGCAATTTACTACTCCACTATTCCCTGATCCAAAAAAACTGCTAATACTTCATACTACATTTTCATTGCACAGCACATAATAGCACCAAATGTTTGAACTGTCACTGTGCTACTCCTGATAAAAGCTTATCCACACATTTTCCTGTCAATTGACATAATGATGAAAGGGTGAAAATTGACAGGAAAAGCCGAAAATCTGATTATTTAAGATTCATTCATAATCATGCGTTCATATTGTCCCATATGTAAAACAAATTGGATAAATCCAATTTTAACAAGTACACTATAACAATTCTGCAGCATAACTGAGCCCCTTTCTTAAGCCAAGGACTTAGAGGAAGACAAATACCTCCTTTACAGTGGTTATCACCTGGCTGATGGAAAATTCCACCATCTGTCACAATGCTCCCACTTGGCAGAAAATCAATGTCAGGCACTGAATTTCTGAAATAGTGTTATGTAAATTAGAGCCATTTATGTAAATTCCACATTAGCAAATTCAGATTTAGGCCCACAAAACCTATTAGTATATTAGTGCTCAGAAAAATGGACTCAGCACTCCCATCTAGCATGGGTTATTATTTTCTTACCAAACTGCAACGTGGTGAAAGCAAACTAATCACTGCTGTCCCAACTCAATTTGTTTGGGGTTTTTGTGGATTTGGGTTTTTAAAAAAAATTTGAATCGGGCAAGTTTAGCCTGAATGTTGCTTCTATTGGACTTCCTACACAACAGAAGTGTGTGTTATGCTCATCACAGGATGTTGGGGCTCTCAGGACAACCCAGGCAAAAGCTCCTTGGCCTGATGTAAGAAGCCAAAGGAACAAAACCCAAACTTCACTTCCCAAAGAGTGTGGCAATTTTAAACTTCTGCTAAGAAAAAAAGGTTAGAACTAACAAGAAGACAAATTAAAACTGAATCATAATCTCAACAGGCTCTGATGTGTTTTTAATATTAGCCTCATTTCTTTGTTCTCTGCCATCTCTAATTACATTTTTTTGACTTGTATTTTAATACAAGGAACCTTCTCAAGAAACCCAAAGTTCCTACAATGCATTCTAGTCCAGAGTGGAATATTACACACAGCTCACCCCTTTCTCCTTTGGCTACTCACATCTGAACTCCACTCCTTCCACCTCTACAAACTGGTGGAGTTCACAGGGTGCCAAAACACCATTTCAGACTGTCAAACTTTTCACACAACCCCACTCCCTCATTTTGGTATCAGTGAATTCCTTAACTAAAAAAGGCTTTTTGGAAATTGAAGAAACAGCAGGAGAAGCTTACAGAGAAAAGAGGGGTCTGTATCCAAGCACAACACAACACAAATGTGGCAAACAGCAATTTTGCTGGAAATTAAAGGTCTGGTCCATAGTTAATGGGATTGCATAATTAAGTGTCATTTGGGATTTCTCCAAGTTGCTTAGCAACAGGTGAGCATGCTCAAAGCCACAAACCATTTATTTAGATGGAATAACCAGGTCTAGAAGCAGTTACTGCTGCTGTTATGGACAAAAAAAATTAAAGCAATGGAAGAAAACGCCAGCAGGCCTCTAAGAGGGATAATATAGACAAAGTTTAACTACAAAACAACAAATGCAGTTAATTCCAACTCTCCATACATTTTACATGACTGGCATCTGCTCTGCTGCTGACTAAGCAATAAAAGAAAAAACCATGAGGCTGGCACCTGTGTGAACCATGATATAAAATATTACAGTGAACAAGCTAAACTTGCACCCCATGGCAAATTCCAGGGCCCATCTCAGCTGGGGATTTAGATCACACCAGCTTGCTCTCAAGTAGAAGAGTGATAAGTAAATGTGTATTTAAACACAAAGACTGCAGACAGATCCACTGAGATACCCTTCTTTTAATACAGCCTTAACTATCCAAGGGCAACAAAGACACCAAAAACAATCCAGTTGTTGACCTGAGCTTAAATTATAGAGAGCTGAAAATGCACCTCAAATAAGCAGGCAGATGAAGTCCCAAAACACTAATCTGCTTTAAAAAATAGGTCTCATTACTTGCCTCCCACTGATGCAGAGGCAGACAATGTCACTGGGACAGAGTGCCAGCAGCACAGCCTGGATTTCACACAAACCATTGCAGCTGCCTACCTGTAACCAGCTCATCTTTTCTGCCTTTTGACAGATTCAGAGGCAAAGGATTCAGCCTGGAAGAAGTTATCTTAAGTCAGCACTATTCCATAGGAGGCAAGATGCTTGGTAGCCACTGTCAATGGAAGCTCAATGATGGGATAAGTTATGCAATAAATAAATATTTGCAGATCAAATTGGGACAAGTTGTGAAGCTACCAGCATTCAACTCTTACAAGCATCTCCAGGAAACACTGAGAGTCTGTAAGGTGAATGTATTCACCAGAACTTCCAGAAGCAAGCAGTGAATGAAGTGTCAGATATATCATGCAGACAGAGGAGCCTTTAATAATTTTCCAAACACCTAATAAAACGTGGATCTTGACTGTCAAACAGCACAGTTATTTCTCCTTTCACTTGTGACTCATCTCGACTGTGTGACCCACACAACCTACAAAGACAGGCAGTGCCTACATTCATAAGATACTTGAGGTGTTACAGGGAACTAGAACCTAAAAAAAATATTATTTTTTCAGGCAATCAGCTTTCTCTACACTGAATTACCCAGATGCAGCAGAAAAGCAGAGCAATACCTGAGCCCCTTCTGAGACACACTGACATGGGACTCTCTAGAAAAGCCATGTATCACACCAACACATGGATAAGAAAAATTAAGTTAGAAGCTTAACTCTTTTCTAATCAAATCATCCACTCAAACAAAATTTAAGCACAATAAAAAGAAGTTTTCATCACAAGATTAAAAACTAATTCAGAATTACATTCAGCACTGCCCATGCTAGTACCAAACCCCTCTGCTTGCCAGTGGCAGATGGGAAGCCTTACTCAGCAGCAATGCACAGCCCTTCAAACACTGGCAGAATACAAATAAACAAGGCAGCAATTGCTGAAGAGCTGTCAGTGGAGAAGTCTGCCTGTGTTTTTGCTAACAAACCTAAGTGTGATCCACAAGTTGATGGATATGCTGGAGTCTGCCATTTCTTAGACAAAATTCAGCACTTGTGTTTTTCAGCTCTACCAAGCAAGAAAGAGACAAACTGAAGACTTCTAATGCTTTCAGTCAATCTAAAAGAAAAGAGATAATTTTGGAGAAATGTTATTTCCAGGGCATTAAACTCAAGAGCAGATTAAAAACACAAAGATGACCTGAAGTGTAAGTCAGGGTACCTGATATAAGCAAACCCCTACAGTAAGGGATGAACATTCATCTGGGTAAGGAAAATGATCCCAAACACTATTCCTGTGGCTAAGAGCATAAAGCTCCAAAGACAAATAGCAAATCAGGTTCTGCTTACAAGAGAAGGGGAAAAAATCTAACCCAGAAGAATCCTAAAAACCTGCCATTAAAACTAAGTGATACAGTACGGAATTTTTAACAAGGTGTTTGGCTTTTCTCTTCCTCCCTAAAAACACTTTGCCTCCCCTTCCACACCCTAGTGTGGTGTGGGTTTGAGAGTTTTTTCCTTCCTTTTTAAAGCTGTTTCATCTGGCTTCCAAGTTTCTACTTGATACCAATCTTCACTTCTATTCAGCAGTTACCTGCTGTAACATTAAACTGAAGTGATTTGTCCTGAGCCTAAGGAGCAACACTTCACAGCCTCACAAAAAGAGAGCTCTGTTGCATTTAGCATACAGAAAAACATGTGGCCCTTGTGATTTGACAGAAGCCAAAAAGGAACTCAGATTTTGTGTTCCTTTTTATGGAAAAAGGAATTTCACAAAAAGGAACACAAAATCTGAGTTCTCTGAAAACGCAAAGCCTTGAGAATTCCCAGAAATATTCCTACATTTTTAATAATCCTAAAATCAGATTATCCTAAACAGGCTCTCAAATGTGGGGGAAGGATTTGCCTTTCTAACTGAATTTACTTTAACCTCATAGACCCCTCAGTTAGGAGCAATGTTTTTCTGCAAAATTACATTTTAAACACATAAATTTCATCCTGAAGGGCAGTAGGATAGTGCTGAATGGTTTGTTTACTTTTTCTTTAGTAAGAAATAAGTCAGCTTTCTGCCTCTACTGCTCTCCAGATCACTTCATGATAAAGCAGCTACTTAGACCCTGTGATTTTGCCATTAGAACAGGTTTTGTTTTGACATCCAAGAGCTGCTCCAACATCTCGATGAAGTTGGCAGCAGGTCCAGTCATCTTCTCTTAGGTATGCAAATTTTCCATTTGGCTCCAGTGCAGCTTCTTAAAGTAAAAAAGCAAAAGTTACTCATCAGCAGTCAGAAGAGGCAGATCAGAACCCTGAGCTACACCAACACTACAGCAAAATTCAAGCTTAATGCCACTCAGATTAGAATCACCAAGATTAAGATTCAAAATATTTTCTGCATGCCAAGCAACAGAGAACTGTAAAGAGAATCAACTCTTTCACCTCTACCCACTTAGGTCACAGAAGAGGCTTAAACCTGATGTATCAGCTGCATCCTGGCACTCAGGACTGACCCATCCCAGCACTGTTACATTAAAACAAACCACAGCCAGCCCAGCAGCAGGCAGGGAACAGCACAGGGCAGAGCAGATGGAAATGGAAGGTGGGCAGTGCAGAGCAGAGCTGCACGTTTGCCTCAGCAAGGATCAGGTCCAGCACAGATCACTCCTGCATAACTGACAGCAGCCAGGTCCAGCTCTGAAAGCTGCTCTGCACCAGCCATGGCCTCCTGGAAGAGCTCCAGACTTAATATAGCAAAGCTGGGACCTCAAGCCAGCACAACTCACTGCCTGCAAGGTTTAAGGATTCTTTTACAGTACCTGAGGATCACACTTCTGGTTTTCTTTCTAATTACTCAATGGGGTAGCTTAAGGTTATCAAGTCTACTAGTAGGTACCCCAGGAAATCAAATAACTACTTTAACTCAGCTGATTTTATATAGGCACCTATAAAAAAATAATAAAAATCACCTGGACTTCTAGAGCAAACTATCACTTTTGGTTTGTTCCAGGCAGAGCAGACTCCAGCCAGCACAGCAACCAGCACCACCCTGCTGAAGTCCTGCTCTGCTTGGATTTCCTCCTTCATTCTTCAGCCATCAGCCCCGTCAGGCAAAAAGGCCCAGGTGCTAATATTAAAAACTAGAATGGTGTTTTCTAATTCTAACAGGCCATTTATGCCCCTTTATGAGTGCTCTCTCATCAGCTCCTACTGTTTTGAACAGAAATATCAAGATGTACTTAAAATAACATCACCTTTGCTTTATCTCCATTTCAGTAAAGCGTTGCTCTGTATGTTTGCCTTACAATTTGCAATGTGAAAAATAAAGCTCTGAAACAAAGAATTTGCTGTTTCATTGAGTGCCTAAAGACTCTGTTTAAAATTCAGGTGTTCAAACTCCACCAGATGTGTTGAACTCTAGTGATGCTGTGGTGCCAGCACCAAAGGGAGCAGCAGAGCAGTGGTCCTGCCATCACAGCACAAACAAATCCTTTTGTTGTTTCTCAGGCTGCAAATACAAAGATTTCCAACAGAAATCCTGATGGGCTTGGCACACACTGACTAAGTCCTCTCCACCAGGTTTTCTTCTTTCATTTTAATTATGTTTCCCTGCCTTAAACTTAAGGAGTCCACACTTAACACAATCTAGCAAAAAAAGGGCAAATTTACCCCAGTCAGGAACTGGGGCCACTCTTTACTCCTGATGTATACAAGCCTAAGGTTTTTAAAAATATTTATATTTATAAAATTATGGCATACATTTGCAAAGGTTCCAGCATCGATTTCCTTTCCTAACAGACTTTGTACAATTACACTTTCTAGCAGGTTTCAGTAGTGCCTTGAAGCAAACCAGTCCCTGCAACACGTGATGCTGTCAAAAAGGTCGTGAGATTTCCATCACAAAGATAAGGATGTAAGACTTTAAGCACGTGAACACTTCCAGCCAGCCTTCAAATTAGCTCCATGTGCCATCCACTAAAACAAAAAAGCTAAACTCACAACTTTACATTGTTATATATGGTGACTGACACATTCCAGGAAAGGTGAGTTCAGTTCACAGGATGAAAAGATGCTGCCATCAGCACCAAGGAAGTATCACAGAGCTATCCAGAAAAATGGTTTGGCTTATTCTTTACAGACAGAGAATAAGAAAAGTGAAAATTTGGTCGAAGGGAAAAATATCAGGAAAGGTATAAAATGCAGTTTTTGTCTGTCAACTTCTGCACTTCCCTTTATGACATCAATCTAACAAGCTTTGTTAGCTAAAAAAAAAAATATCCAACACACCCCTCGCCACGTTTGATTTATGGCATCTGGAAGCATCAGCTTCCAAAGCTTGATAGCAGTGTCCAGATTTCCTAAATCTGTCACTCCTGGCTGTGAGAGCAGGGGCTTGCCAAAAATAGCACACACTGGAAACATGGCGGCGTGCTGCAAATGCTGCTTTCCCCCGATGGTGGAACAAAAAAATCCTTTTTTTGGTAAAGACTGCTTATTCTATTCATGCAAGCCTTGACACAGGAGGTCACCAGGTAAGCCCGCAGAGAATGAGTAATGCCGTAGAACACCCAGATCAACACTGGGAGCGACTGGAAGATGTATGGAAACCTTTTCTCTGGGCTTTCTCCAGCACGTTCATCTGGGACCTTACAGGATGCTGGAAAGTCTCATTACAAGCACGACTTCGCATTTAAATCTTAGCTTAATCTCGGATTCAGCCAAGGTCATGCGGTAAACCAGGTTAAGATCCACGCTCTCCTGCTGGAATTTTAACTTCCTTCACCTATAAAGTTACAGCAAGGGAGGCACCCCGAGCTGATACCCAGGTCCGGACCGAGCGAGCAGCCAGCGCTGCCCCTCCATCCGCAGCCACAGCTCCCCCTGAACCGGGAACACCTCGGCCTTCGGGTGGGCTCCTCCCCGGCCCCACCTGCCCAAAACAAAACCCAAAAGCGGAGAGCGAAAAAACCTCCGAGCCTGGAAAGGCGAGAACAAAGCTCGACCCGCACCCCTCGCCTCGCACAATGCGGGCCCGCGAGCAGCCGCTCCCCCGCCGCCCCCCCTGCCCCGCACCGCTCCCGCCGGCAGCTCCGAGGCCGCTGCGGCACCGGGAGCTCGGCCGAAGGCTGCGGAGCCCGCGGGGGCCGCGCGGCCGCGGGTCGGGCGGGAGGGCGCCGGCGCCCGCCACAAAGCGCGGCGGGGAGCGGGCGGGATGAGGGGGAGGGGGGCGCCAGCAGCGCCGTCCCGCACGGCCCGCGGCCTACTGAGAGCCGGGGGCGCCGCGGAGCCGGGGCGGTGCGTGCGGCCCGCGGTCCCCCCGGGAAAGGCGCGGCCGCGCCGGTGTCTCCCCGCGCCCCCCACCCCCTCACCTGCGGGCAGAGCGGGACGGGAGCGGAGGCGCCGCTTCACCACAGGGCCCGGCGGACGAGAAGCGCCTCACGCAGCGGCGTGCTCTGCCGCCGGCTACATATATCCGGCGCGCAGCCTATCCCAGCGGGCGCGGCCCAGCCAGTCAGAGAGCGGCGCTCGACCTCGCTCGGATGCCGGTTGGCTCACAGCCGTGAGGAGGCGGGCGGAGAGCTGAGGGACAGCTCAGCCAGCCAACCATGCGGCAGCGCTCCGCGGGGCGGGGAGAGTGATTGACAGACGGGTGAACCAATAGGCGGCGGGCGATTGCTGATAGATTTGCGCTTTGGCCAATGGGACGACGCTCCCCTCGCCAGCAGGCGCGCAAGGCGGCGCGCGCCGGACGCCGCAGTGTGGTTGAGCCGCACTGCAGCGCCCTTGAGAAGGTGGTGGTAAACCCCGTTATAGATGGGGCGGGCCCCGCGGGGAGAGGCGGCCAATGGGAGGGCGCGCTCTGCAATGACGGACAGTTCCCCGCCGCGGCTCTTAAAGGGGCAGGCGGCCGCCACGCGGGGCGGCGTCCGGCGCTCCGCAGCGCTCCCTGCTGCAGGGAGGGAGGGGGCGCTAACATGGCGGCGGGCGTCGTGAGGGGGCTGAGGGGGGAATCAGGGCCCTGCCCCCGCGGCCGAGCGCTGCGGACTCCCAGGCAGTGGCCGCCCGCTTTGGCTGTGTCTCCACAGGCTGCTTGGGGCTCACCTGTCCCACGCACCTGAGAGAAACCCCCAGTGCGGGTGGGCGGAAGGAGCTGCTCGCCCCAAGGCGCCTCCACCACACCCAGCCCGGCCGCTCACGCCAAGCTGACCGTGGTGGTCACCGGTGGTCACTGACCCCTGCCCATTCCGGGAGGCTCACCCAGCTCTGCTTTTCCCTCACAGCTTCTGAGCAAAGCAGACTCAGCATCGTCTGCCCCAGAGGAAGCCAAGCAGCAGCATTTTCTAACACACCTACAAAGGAGGAGCAAGGCCTGGAAGTTCTCAGATCCTCTTGCTCACCAGCAGGTGCTGGTCCAGGGACCCCGGCGAG